>NW_022681469.1:128636052-129236052 GCF_009764315.1 Trachypithecus francoisi | reverse complement strand
CCAGCCTGGGCGACAGTGCGAGACTCCGTCTCAAAAAAAAACAAAAAACAAAAAAAACACAGGAACCAAGAATAGGGAAGCAAACTCTTGATAAGTATTGAAACACTCAAATATAGAAATACACATTGATAATGATTTCAGGTAAAGTCACAATGAAGAAGATAAATGCCAAAACAGTTACAAAAATGAGATATTATTTAAAATGCTTAGTTTGGTGCTTGGTAAAGAACTGCAATAAAAAGAAGATAGACAAACATAATATTAATATCACATTAGCAAAATTTAAAGCAAAGCTAATTAATGAAAAGACTTATGTGTGCATATGAGTGAGAGATCAACATACATACACAAACATACATTAAAGATATGCTAATCAGGAGCCTTTGGGAACCAAATAATAAACCATTGAAATGTGTAAGACAAATATTGATAAAAAATACTAAAAGATGAGAGAAAGTATGAAAGGTATTTTTTCTTTTTTTTCTTTTTTTCTTTTTCTTTTCTTTTTTTGATATGGTGTCTCGTTCTGCTGCCTAGGCTGCAGTGCAGGAGTGCAGTGGCGTGATCCCTGCTCACTGCAACCTCCACTGCTTGGGTTCAAGTGATCCTCCCACCTCAGCCTCCCGAGTAGCTGCTATTACAGGTGTGCACCATCATGCCTAGCTGATTTTTATGTTTTTAACAGAGATGGAGTTTCACCACATTGGCCAGGCTGGTCTTGAACTCCTGACCTCCAGTGATCTGCCCACCTCAGCCTCCCAAAGTGCTGGGATTACAAGCATGAGCCACCACGTCCAACCAAAACTGTGAAAGTTTTTAATAGCACTTTTAGTTAAACAGGCAAAAAATGTATTAGAAAAAGACAATATAGAGACCACAATTAGTAAAGGCAAATTCAAAAGAATAAGTACAAATAATGCATTGAGAGACTGAACATATAGACAATGGCCAGACCATATACATAAAATAGAACTCTTATCCACAACCTGCAGCAACCAGCTCAGGAAGCCAAACAATACCACCATAGCAATTAGCCCAACAAACCCAGAACTTGATTCATAACTGATAGCTCCTTTAATTGTTTCCCTTGCTTCTAATTTAGGACCAATAGGAGAAAGGTAAATATGCACCCTTAAACAATCAGATAAGATGCTGTGCTTCAGGTCAACTTCCCAGGCCAGCAGCCTCCAATCAGGGCACAGCTGAGGCCCCACCTTTTTCCCCTCCTTGTGAAGTTTTCCCACTCAGCCTGCCTTTTGAGTCTCTGTCAACACAAGAAACTGTGGGCTGACTCCCAAACTGAGTAAATAGCCATAGCTTCTTCTCATTTGGATGGTCTTTGCTTAATTCCACAGCATAAATTATGTCTTACATTTTAGTATACATTAAATATTTTTAAGATGATAATTACATATTAAACCTCAAAGACACTCTTAATAAGTTCCAAAGAGGAGAAGTCCTTTCAGAAATATTCCTTGACTACAAGGCAATAAAATTAAATGTGAATTACAAAATATTAAAGAAAAGGTCATCTAGAAATTAAACAAAGACAGCCAAAACTATTAGTTTTTTTGTGTGAAAGAGGAACTACTTCAACAGTAAAATATTTAGAAAATAAAAAATAACATGTCATATAAAATGTATGAATTCAGAAAAAAATTCAGTCTTCAATATTTTCACTATGAATAAAAATAAAAATAATATATTGAGAATGCAACTCAAAATCCAGGAAAATAAGGACTGAAATCCACACAGGAGAGTGGCAGTGAACTCCACAGATGGACCTGGACCCCTCAACACTCCTGGCCTCACCTCCCTTGCTGAACGTCTCAAGTTTCTCTGCATTCAGGTAATGTATAGGAGGGTTTTGAGGGCAGAGTATTCCTAAGTTCATTAGTAAATTGCTCTTCAGAACGTGCTTTGAAGCAAAGCTAATTTCCTTTCCCAATATGAGAAGATTTGGCCCTACCAGAAAAAGGAAATGATTTGAATGTGTGCCAAAAAATACGTTTTCTCTCTTCTTTATTGAACTCTCAACGGGAGTTACTCTCATTAGTCCCCCTTTTTTATTGCATTTGAATAAAACAGACAAGTAAGTCTTAAAGATGATAAATGAATAATAAATTTTAATTGGCACTTTAGCTCGTAAAATATAAACAGTCATTAAATTCATCCAGAAAATTGTTAGAATGGAAATTCTAAGAATTACAGAATGTGTCAAAATAGTGGCTTCAAGATTTATTTTCTTGCTAACCTCAAGATTAAGTCTACAGCCAAGATTCCTAATATAGTATATAGAGAACAATTAGTTAAGATTTATTTTGAAGGGGTCAAAATTGTGGAGAAGTGGAGGTAAAACATAGAAGAGCAAAATAAAAACACGTCCTCCATTCAAATGTTCTAAGTGATGTGTTTTCTTTTCATGAATGTGTGAATACTGCTCTGGGCATGGGGGGCGTGGAGGAGGGGGGAAATAAGACAATCAGGTGTGGATTCTTCTCTGATGCGCTGGCTAAAGTGAAAAAAAAAGTTCCTTTTTTTTTTTTTTTTGAAACTAGTCTCGCTCTGTCGCCCAGGCTGGAGTGCAGTGGCACCATCTCTGCTCACTGCAAGCTCCGCCTCCCAGGTTCACGCCATTCTCCTGCCTGAGCCTCTGGAGTAGCTGGGACTACAGGCGCCCACCACCATGCCTGGCTATTTTTTTTTGGTATTTTTAGTAGAGACAGGGTTTCACTGTGTTAGCCAGGATGGTCTCGATCTCCTGACCTCGTGATCTGCCCTCCTCAGCTTCCCAAAGTGCTGGGATCACAGGCGTGAGCCACCTTGCCCGGCCACTCCTTTGATAATAAGCAAATTACCAGTAGGTGGCTAAGTATCACTAAGGGAGGAACAGAGATAATCTCTGCTCTCAAAAAACCAGTTATGATTCTGTAGCTATTTCAAGTCAACTAGGGTTTTGTTTACGGGGACCTTTTTAAACAAGACTTAGTGTAGGTCTATGCTGGCAGCTTCTAGAGCGTTTGTTCCCGGACATTTTCCATCATCTTTTAACTTGGGTAACCAAAAAAGATATTGGACAATTCAAAAGCCACAAAAGTGCCTTTCTTTGATGCAGTAAGTACACTTCTATAAACTTTTTCTAAATAAATAATATAGAATTCTCATACAAATTTAATTATGAGAATGTTTATTGCAGGATTGCTAATAGCCTAAAAATGGGAGAAAAGCATAAACAGCCAGCAATAGGAACTTATCTACATAATGGGACAATCATCCAATGGATCACTGCAGCCTATGGAGGGTGTGAAAAGTGCAGCCTGCCAAGATAATAGGTCATTAGAAGAGAGTTAACACTCTGGAAGAAGCATTCTCAAAGTAGGGGATGGGGAGACAAAAAGAGATTTGTTTTCTAAACCTCTCAGTTCTGAATGGAAGTAAAAGTATGGAGAACAAGCTATGCCAGAGACTGCTCCTTAATTCTATTTTCTCCTTCTTAGGAAAAGGAAGCTGGTTTTATTCTGGCCAATGGACCTGGGTTAAAAAAATAATAATAAGTGAAAATATTTCCCGGGCTTTTTTTCTCTTAGACATTACCATTGAGATGCAAGGAAAAACTAATGGGTGGGAATTCTAGCAATGCCAATTAAGAGGAGGACGAAGAGCTGATACAGGCCCCTCTGTCCTTCCTCCCTTCTTCCTTCCTGCTGGCTAGAATTTGGGCATAATGACAGACGTTCTAGCAGTCATCTTGAACCAACAGCCATCTCTATTATAAGCTGAACTGGGAGGGTGACAGCACTTTAATACAGTAGAAATACAGAGGAGCCTGGGTTCCCAGTGATAAGAAAATGCAGCATGAGCCCTGGATTACTTACTTCTGGACTTCGTTACATAAGATAAAAATAAATCCTTGTAAACTTAAGCCAGCATTATTTGAATTTATGTTATGTGCACTGAATCTAATTCCAGCAGGTTCATCAACTCAATAAAGAAAAAACCAAACGGAAGTAAAAACGTTCTTCAAATAATCACTCAAGACTACTGGTCTTTGATTAGGAAGGGGTTTTCAAGATGTGGGTCATGGGGAAAAACATCATTTAATGAAAAACATCTGTATTGCCTTACCCGAAAATGTCTATTAGTTCTTATTTTTCTCCCTCAGAAAAGCCATCTATAATGTCTCTGAATTTAGTTTTCCAAATGTTTGTTTCATTGATGATGCCAGTTGAATCTTAATGATTTAAGGATAGAGGGAAAGAATTTCCCTGTACTCTCCTAGGTTGGATAAACTGACAACAGGCAGATTAATAAGAGAGAAGGCATATTCATTTTCATATTATGTTCATGGGGTACCACAGGAAAAAAATGAATACTCTTAAAAGAGATGAGATTTGAGAGCTTACATACTGTGTTAACAGGGGATGGGGAGGAGTGATGTAAGCCACTTAGGGTGGAGTAAATGATTTTGGGGAAAGATGAATGGGTTTTTAGAAGAATCAATGGGAGATATAACAGTTCATGAAAAAGTTATTCTGTAGGTGGTGTTGACTTCCAGTTTCCTCTTTTGTGATAAAAGTCTATCTTTCCTGATTAATAAAACTCCCAGGGAGAGGATATATGGCAATTGAATTTCTTTTGGACGGTCTGTTTTTAGACAGGTGAGTTCAGAGAAAGCCTCTTTGCTTTTGCTGTTGAAGTGGCATCAGCTCAAAATAATCAATATATGAAAGCAGCATATTTTGGGGTGTCATGTCCTGAACTCCTTTAAGAGTGTTTTATGACAAAATTTGGTGATTCTTTAAAGCAATACTTGAGAGCCAAAGACACACCTGAGCAAAGTTTATTGTCCTGACTAAAAGAGCAAAACAAGGAAAGAGGTTTGCAATGAAATTCAGGCCTTTTGGAGAACTTTCACTCTTTAGTAAGTTACTTGAAGGAGTTTAAATTAATCATTTCTACAGTAAATGAAATAACTATAGCAGTAGCATTCACAGCTAGCATTTATTGAACAATAATATGCCTCTTACTGCACTAGGCACTTTATATTCATTATCTTATTCAATCCTCACCACAACTCCAAGAGGTATTCCCATTTTTTGGATTGGGAAATTGATATTCAGAGAAATTGTCACTTAGGTGCTCTCGTTACATCCACCTTATGACTTTGGGATGACCAAAGCTGGGCATAATGATGCACCCTGTAGTCCCAGCTACTCGGGAGGCTGAAGCAGGAGAATCGCTTGAACCCAGGAGGTGTAGGTTGCAGTGAGCCAAGATCATGCCGCTGCACTCCAGCCTGGTGACAGAGCAAGATTCCATTAAAAAAAAAAAAAAGAATTGCTTTGGCTATTCAGGGTATTTTAAAATTCTGCATAAACTTTAATATTGTTTTTCTAATTCTCTGAAAAATGACATTTGTAATATGATATGGGTTGTGTTGAAACTGTAGATTGCTTTGGGAAGTATGGTCATTTGAATGATATTGAATTTTCCAATCCATGAGCATGGAATGTTTCCCCAGTCATGTGTGTTATCTACAATTTCTTTCATCACTTTTTGTAATTCTCCTTGTAGAGATATTTCATCTCCTTGATTTAAAGTATTCCTAGGTGTTTTTTATTTTATTTTATTTTATTTTATTTTATTTTATTTTATTTTATTTTGGGGGCTATTGTTAAGAAGATCAAGTTCTTGATTTGGTTCTCAGCCTGAAGACTATTGGTATATAGACATGCTACTGATTTTTATATGTTGATTTTGTATCCTGAAAATTTACTGAAGTTGTTTGTTAAGTCTAGGAGTCTTTTGGAGTCTGTAGAGTGTTTTCTAGGTATACAATCATGTCATTACTAAACAGAGATAATTTGGTAATTTGACTTTTTTTTTTCTAGTGTGAATTTCTTTCATTTCTTTTTCTTGCCTGATTGCTCTGGCTAGGACTTCTAGTGCTATGTTGAATAGGAGTGGTGAATGCAGACATCCTCATTGTGTTCCAGTTTTTAGGGATAAAGCTTTTAATTTTTCCTCATTCAGTATAATGTTGGCTGTAGGTTTGTAATAGATGGCTCTTATTTTGAGGTATGTTCCTTAGATGCCTAATTTGTTGAGGGTTTTTATTATCAAAAGATATTGGATTTTATTGAAGCCTTATTGTACTGAGATGATCATATGGTTTTTGTTTTTAGTTCTGTTAATGTGGTGAGTCATGTCTATTGATTTTATTAATTTGCGTATGTAGAGTCATCTTTGCATCCCTGGAATAAAACTCACTTGATTGTGATGTATTATCTTTTTGATGTGCTGTTAGATTTGGTTTGCTGGTATCTTGATGAGGAATTTTGCAACTATGTCCATCAGGGTTATTGGCCTGTAGTGTTTTGTTGTTGTTGTTGTGTCCTTGTATGATTTTGGTATCAGGGTGATACTGGTTTTAGAGAAACAGGAATTTTATAGGAATTGCATCACATTCATGTTTTGGAATAGATTCAGTAAGATTGGTGCCAGCTCTTCTTTGTACATCTGATAAAATTCAGCTGTGAATCTGTCTGGTCTTGAGATTTTTTTGTTGGAAGTTTTTTTATTACTGATGTAATTTCATTACTTGCTATTGGTCTATTCAGGATTTCAACTTCTTCCTGGTTCAATCTTGGGGGGTTGTATGTTTCTGGGATTTATCTATTTCCTACAGGTTTTCTAGTTTGTGTACACAGAGGTGTTCATACTAGTCTCTGATGATATTTTTTTATTTCTATAGTATCAGTTGTGATTTCACTGTATTAGTTCATTCTCACAATGCTATAAAGAAATAACAGAGACTGGGTAATTTATAAAGAAAAGAGGTTTAATTGGCTCTTGGTTCTGCAGGCTGTACAGGAAGTATGATGCTGGTATCTGGTTGGCTACTTGGAAGGCCTCAGGAAACTTACAATCATAATGGAAGGCAAAGTGAAGAGGGAGCAGGCACATCACATAGCCGGAGAAGAATCGAGAGAGAGAGCAGGGGGGTGCTACACAATTTTAAATGACCAGATCTCACAAAAACTCACTCACTCTCATGAGGGCAGTAGGTTGCCCAAGGAGGATGGTCCTAAACCATTAATGAGAAATCTGCCCCCATGATACAATCACCTTCCACTAGGCCCTACCTCAAACACTGGAAATTGTATTTCAACATGAGATTTGGTCTGGGACACACATCCAAACTATATCAATCACCTTTATCATTTCTAATTGTACTTAATTGAATCGTCTCTCCTGTTACTTGTTTCATCTAACTAGAAGGCTGCCAATTTCATTTACCTTTTCAAAGACCCAACATTTTGTTTTGTTGACTTTTGTATCTTTTTTTATCTCAATCTCATGTCATTGTGCTCTGATATTTGTTATTATATTTATTTGTTTTTCTGCTGACTTTGTATTTGGCTTGTTCTTGCTTTCCTTGTTCCTTAGAGGTATAATGTTAGGTTGTTAATTTGAGATCTTTCTATCTTTTAATGTAAGCATTGAATTCAATAAACTTTTCTCTTAGAACTGCTTTTACTGTATCCCAGAGGTTTTGGTATGTTGTATCTCTACTTTCATTCATTTTGAATTTTTTTTAAATTTTTGCCTTAATTTTATTGTTTACCCAAAGGTCATTTAGGAGCAAGTTGCTTAGTTTTCATGTTCTTGTGTGTTTTCAAAGGTGCCTCTTAGTTTGATTTATAATTTTATCCCACAGTGGTTTAAGAAAATACTAGATATGATTTCATTTTTTTATATTTATTGAGAATTGCTTTATGGCTAAGAATATAGTGAATTTGGGAGAATGTTCCATGCACAGATGAGAAGAATGTATATTTTGCAGTTATTAAATGAAATGTTCTGTAAATACCTATTAGGTCCATTTGGTCTATATACAGTTTAAGTCCAGAGTTTCTTTCTTTCTTTTTGTTTTGTTTCGTTTTGTCTTGTTTTTTAGGAGACAGGGTCTCACTCTTTTGCCCAGGCTGGATTGCAGTGGTGCTTACTGTAACCTGTACTCATACAGTCCTTCCAGCTCAGTCTTGCAAGTAGCTTAGACTACAGGCATGCACTACCATGCTTAATTTTTATTTATTCATTCATTTATTTATTTTGTGGGATTGGGTCTCAGTATATTGCCCAAGCTGGTCTTGAACTACTGGCCTCAAATAATCCTACCACCTCAGCCCCCCAAAGCACTGGGATTACAAGAGTCAGTTGCTGTACCTAGACTAAGTCTAGAGATTTTTTGTGAATTTCCTGCCTTGATGATCTGTCTACTGATGTCAGTGGAGTATTGAAGACCACTATTTTTTTTTCTATTAATCTTTGTTCTTATGTGTAGTCGTAATTTTTATGAATTTGGGCTCTCCAGTGTTGGTCATGTATACTTTAGGATAGTTCAATCTTCTTGTTGTATTGAACTTTTTATCATTATACGATGCCCTTCTTTGTCTTGTTTTTTAATGCTGTTGGTTTGATGTCTCTTTTATCTAATATAAAAATGACTACTCCTGCTTGCTTTTTTTCCCATTTACATGATATATATTTTCCCACCCCTTTACTTTGAGTCTATAGCTGTCTTTAGTCAGTAAGTGGGTATCTTGTAGGTAGCAGATAGTTGAGTCTCTTTTTAATTCAATTTTCCACTCTATATTTTAAGTGGAATATTTAGGCCATTTACATTCAAGATTAATATTAATATGTGAGGTTGCATTCCTGTCACAGTGTTGTTACTTCTCTTGGAGTTTCAATTGTGCTGTTGGTTTACACGATCTGTGAGCTTTGTATTTATGTGTCCTTTTATGATGATGAGTGTTGTTGTTTTCTTTCCATGTTTAGAACTCCTTTGAGCATATCTTGTAAATCTGGTCTAGAATTGACAAATTCCCTTAGCATTTATTTGTCTGGTTAAGACTTATTTCTTCTTCATTTATAAAGCTTAGCATGGCAGGATGTGAAAATCTTGGCTAGCAAAGATTTTCTTTAAGGAGGCTAAAAATAGGCCCCTGATCTCTTCTGGTATGTAGAGTTTCTGTTGAGAAGTCCACTGTTAGTCTTATGAAATTTCCTTTATAGGTGATTAGATACTTCTCTCTGGGCACTCTTAGGATTTTTTCCTTCATGTTGACTTTGGACAGTCTGGTGACTGTATGTCTTGGTGATGTTATTCTCATGATGTGTCTTCCAGGAGTTCTTTGAGCTCCTTGTATCTGGGTTTCTAAATCTCTCCCAAGACCAAAGAAGCTTTCCTGAATTATTTCCTCAAATAGGTTTTCTATACTTTTTCTTTTTCACCCTTTGGCATACCTATAAATTGTAGGTTTGGATGCTTTACATAATTCCATATTTCTCAAAGGCACTGGTCATTTCTTAAAATTCATTTTTCTGTATTTTTTTCTTACTGGTTTAATTCAAAAGATGTCTTTTCATTCTGAAATTCTTTCTTCCTCTTCGTCTAGCCTATTGTTGAAGCTTTCATTTTTATTTTGTTATTCCTTCAATACTTTTTACATTTCCAGTTCTCTTATTTAAGTGATAACTATCTCTTCTTGCATGTCCTGAATTGTTTTTTCTGTTTTCTTTGTGTTGGTTTTCAATTTTCTCTTGGATCTCATTGAGCTTTTAAAAATCAATATTTTGAATTCTTTAGATATTTTCAAAGATTTCATCTTGGTTAGAATCCATTACTGGAGAGTTAGTGTGATCCTTTGGGGGTGTTGTAACACTCTATTTAATTCATACTTTCAGAGTTATTTCTCTGGTTTCTTCTCATCCAGATAAACTATCTCTCCTTATTTTTTTTTAATTTGCTTTTATTTGGATGTGACTTTTTTCCTCTTCTGAGGAGATATCTTTAGTTTATGTTGTGTAAGGTCATTTGGATTTGGTTCTGGGTGATTTCAGTGGCAACGAGTCTGTATAAGCATTTCTTGGTAATGGGTAGCCTTTGTATGGTGGCTTTCCCAAATGCTGGTTGTAGTAGCTGTGTACTGAGTATGTGAGCATGCTCACTGCCTCCTATGAGGCTGGGGTGGTAGAGGTCTTAGGAGGCTTATTACATTTTCCACTGCTGAGCACTTATGTTATCAGATTTCTTTTCATTTCCTTTTTTTTTTTTTTTTTTTTTGAGATAGAGTCTAACTTTGTTACCCAGACGGGAGTGCAGTGGCATGATCTTGGCTCACTGCTGCCTTGACTTTCTGGGCACCAATAATTCTCCCACCTCAGCCTCCCTAGCAACTGAGACTACAGGTGTGCACCACCATGCCTGGCTAATTTAAAAATTTTTTTGTAGATATGGGGATCTCACTACGTTGCCCAGGTTGGTTTCGAACTCCTAAGCTCAAGTGATTGGCCAACCTTAGCCTCCCAAAGTGTTGGGACTACAGGCATAAACCACTATGCCCTGCCCAGATTTCTTTCTTTCTTTCTTTTTTTGAAACAGAGCTTTGCTCTGTCGCCCAGACTGAAATGCAGTGGCTCAGCCTCCGAAACCCGCACTTGCTGGGATTACAAGCTGAGCCACCATGCCTGGCCCTTTTTTGTTGTTGTTGTTGTTGTTGTTGTTAAGATGGAGTTTCGCTCTTGTTGCCCAGATTGGAGTACAATGGTGCAATATTGGTTCACTTCAACCTCTGCCTCCCGGGTTCAAGCGATTCTCCTGCCCCAGCCTCCCGAATAGCTGCGATTTGCAGGCATGCGTCACCACTCCTGGCTAATTTTGTATTTTTCGTAGAGACAGGGTTTCTCCATGTTGGTCAGGCTGATCTCAAACTCCCGACCTCAGGTGATCCGTCTGCCTCGGCCTTTCAAAGTGCTGGGATTACAGGCGTGAGCCACCTCGCCAGGCCAGCTAATTCTTTTTTTTTTTTTTGAGATAGATTCTTGCTCTGTCGCCTAGGCTGGAGTGCAGTGGCAGATCTTGGCTCACTGCAACCTCCGCCTCCCGGGTTCAAGTGATTCTCCTGCTTCAGCCTCCTAAGTAGCTGGGATTACAGACATGTGCCACCACACCCAGCTAATTTTTGTATTTTTAGTAGAGACGGGGTTTTACCATGTTCATTAGGCTGGTCTTGAATTCCTGACCTTGTGATCTGCCTGTCTTGGCATCCCAAAGTGCTGGGATTACAGGCTTGAGCCACCGCGCCAGGCCAGCAATTTCTATAAATAGGAGTTTAGAGTAACTTACAAAAATCACACTAGCCAGAAGGCTTAATTTAGCCTTAATGAATAGGATTCTCTGTTTTCCAATTTCTTAGGTTTGATAGCTAAGCATTTTCTCTCTCTTTTTTTTTTTTTTTTTTTTTTGAGATGGAGTCTTGCTCTGTCGCCCAGGTTGGAGTGCGGTGGGGCGATCTCGGCTCACTGCAAGCTCCGCCTCCTGGGTTTACGCCGTTCTCCTGCCTCAGCCTCCCGAGTAGCTGGGACTACAGGCGTCCACCACCACGTCCAGTTAATTTTTTGTATTTTTAGTAGAAACGGAGTTTCACTCTGTTAGCCAGGATGGTCTCCATCTCCTGACCTCGTGATCCGCCGGCCTTGGACTCCCACAGTGTTGGGATTACAGGCGTGAGCCACAGCGCCTGGCCCCAGATTTCTTATTGTATTGTGCAGTTCAACCTCCAGGTCAGTAGGTGATGCTTATGCATAAAGGTCAGCTGCAGCTGACTCAAACGGGTATATACTTGATTCTTGTTTACTGGGAGAAGTTTTGTTGACTCGGGCAATGGGCTGATCTGTGGAATGCACAGTGGTCTGAGCTCCGTGCTTAGTTCTGGAGTGGGGACCAAGATGGGTGGGATAGACTAAGCAAGCTCTCCTACAGTTCTCCCAATGGCAGGCAGAAGTATTAGCTCTGAGGCAGGGTCTGGTGGGCAGCTGCCAAGTGCCTGGAGATGTGCCTAGGCATAGAGTCTGGAAACGTCCACTGTCCCAAGTTCTCTGCACAGGAAGTGGGGGAAGCTTAAATTCCTAATCTAAAAGAGTTGTTGCTTCAAATGCCTGCAAATATGTCTGGGCATCGAGTGAAGAGGGCTTTGCTCTACGAAGATCTCTGCAGGGAGGAGCAGGTCAGGCTTCTAATTTAGACAATCAGGTGTGCCAAATGCCTGGAAATATGCCCTGGCAAGGTGGAGAGAAACCACTGCTGCCACAAAGTTTTCCTGGGGAACGTAGGGGTAGCTCAAGCTCCTAATCTGGGGGAGCAGGTGCACCTCGAGTTGGGTAATATGTCTGGGGAAAGAGCAGAGAAACTGCAGCCACAACAAGATCTTTGCGTGGGAGGAAGAGGTGGCTCAAACTCCTAGTCCATTGGGGCAGGTGTGTTAAATGGCTGGAATTACATCCAGGTGTGGAGTGGAGGACGTGCCACTACACCAAGTTCTTTGTGTGGAAAGGGAGGTCTTTGTGTGCTCAAGCTCCAATTTTAAGGGGGCAGGTGCATCAAAAGCCTGGAGATAGGATATTCAACCTTTAATCTTATTTTGTAGTTTCTAAACAGATAAGCAACAGTTATAAATTCTGTATCGTGATAATGCCAATAGATGGATCTCTTCTGCAACTCTTCGTTATCTATTTTTCTCCTTGTTTTTCATCAATTCTTGTATTTTTGCATTCCTGGTTGTTTTTTAATCAAGTGCTGAACATTGTGCATGGAAAATTATAGTTAATTTGATATGGGATAATGCTTTCTTCCCCCAAAGAAGATTTATTTTTGCACTGACAGATGGTTTGTGTGCCTGCAGAGGTAGATCATCTGATTTCACTCGGGTTTGGGGTTGTATTTGATTTTTTAGTGAGGGCTGACCCATTTTTAGTTTACTCTTACTTGTAGGTTGTGTCTTTCAGCAGTACCAATAGAAACCCTGGAATATTTATCAAAGCCACTATGCTTTGGCAGATTAATTTTTGCCCCATCAGTCCAATGAAACTGCCGAAAGCTCTACTCAGGTTTTCAGCCGCAGTTTCTGCTTTTAAATCAGCTAATACTTTAAGGGGATAGTGGTGTCAAATAATGTATTTATCTCATACAATTTTCTGCTCTGTGAAATCTTGGCCCCTCAAGTCTTAGTTGTCTTTGGCAGCTATGTGATACCTTCTAACAAATGTTTAGATTTTGTCCAGCTTTTCTAATTATTGTAGGTAGGAGTATTGGCGTAAAACCAGTTCAAAATTTTTGCAAGCACAGCACATGATCTGGTTTGACTCTGTGTCCCCACCCAAAACTCACCTTGAATTGTAATAACCCCCATGTGTCAAGGGCAGGACCAGAAGGAGGTAATTGGATCATGAGGGCAGTTTCCCTATGCTGTTGTGATAATGAGTGAGTCTCACAAGATCTGATGGTTTTATAAGCATCTGGCATTCCCCCTGCTTGTACTCACTCCACCTTGCTGCCTTGTGAAGAAGGTACCTGCTTCTCCTTTGCCTTCTGCCATGACTGTATAAATAACTTTCCTCAGGTCTCCCTAGCAATGCAGAACTCTGAGTCAACTAAACCTCTTTCCTTTATAAATTACCCAGTCTTGGGTATTTCTTCATAGCAGTGTGAGAACAGACTAATACAATATACTATTGAGTTATCACTGTATATCTTACAGTTTTATACAATTCAGAATAATTTATTTTTAGCCATGACATGTGTAACTATAAATATGAATGTGTATTTTTCTTTGTCTGTTTACCATTGTAACTAGTTCCAGGGTTCTTTTTTAGGGAGCAACTTCCTTTGCTTAAAAAAAAAAAAAAAAAAAAAGCCTCATACTTGCTTTTTGGCCTGATACTTGCTTTTTGGAAGTTGAGAGGTCTCTGAGATCATGGTTTGGTAGTGGTAAGAACAAAGCAAAACAAAAAATAGAGGAAAGTATTAAAATTTTTGACACAAGATACTAGACATTTAGAAGAGAGAGTAGAATAGTGAGGCTGAAGCAAAGTAAAACTGAGACATTTCCTTTTTTTTTTTTTTTTTTTTTTTGAGAGGGAGTCTCACTCTGTTGCCCAGGCTGAAGTGCAGTGGCGTGATCAAACTGAAACATTTCTGATGGCAGCTGAATGTTCTGAGAAAATGAAATATTTGCTCTTAAGGTATTTACTTTTCTATGACACAATATCCTTATATTACCTGAAATATTCAGAAAAGTCCTTTAAACATAGAGAGTCATACTTTTGTGAATGATTTTAAAGAAAATAAAGGAAAGGAGGGTGCCTTGAGTGCCTTGTTAGGGACAGCATGAAGCAACCACAAAAAAAGAGGAGCTCAGAAAGATGAGATACCGGTGAGACAGAGCAAGAATTTAGTGGAAGGAGGAAGCAAGAAGCAAAAGAGAGAAGTAAAAATATAAATTCCACAGAATTTGAAGAAATCTTAAAGGAGGACATTGACATACGATGGGGGACTCAAACCACATTTTTATATATGTCTCAAAGCACAGGGCCCCTCAATTGATGCCTGGGTAACTTTTATATGCATACTCAAGACTCAGGTATGTATTCTCACCTCCTGTACCAAAGGATCTGTGATCATGGTGAAATGTGTATGAAAGAAATTTCAATAACATTTAAATTCAATCTCAGACTATTGAGCTTCAATCCTAGACCTTTGGCACTGTTTTTCACTTCAGGAATTCTTCATTTAAAATGCTTCTGACCTGCCAGAGATTTTCTAGAAATAATTAACAAATAAAAACACTGTCTAGGAGATGTATATGAAATTAAGCCCAGATTAATACAACGACTGTGTATTAGAATAGAACATATAACTTTTCCCTTTGATAATATATTGTGAATTTTCAATTATCATTTGTTTATTGTTTATGAAAAAACTTTAAATTTCAAGCTGATATTCTTGCCACCTCTAAATCCTTTCATTCTGAAAGAATACGTAGTTCCATACAACATGCATTACCACACTGTAATCAAAGAAATATAATGAAAATAAGTTGTGGCATCCTCATCCAGGGATATTTGCCTCTAAGCATTTGCTGGATGATCCTAATTACCTCTACTTCTGCAATCATAGGAGTGAAAAATTAGAATTCCTGTTGGTAGGAAAGATTGAAGAAACTTTCCCCCATCCCAGGTTCCATCTTCAGAACTCTTGCTCCTTTTACCTTCTCTATATTTTTCAATGGTGCCTTGGATGTTTACCCTGGCCACTGCAGCCTAGCTCAAGCAGATGGGCTTGTTATACTTTGTTAGAAAGAAAAAGGGGTATTTCAGGTCACCAACAATGTATGGCTGAGGTTCTCTTGTAAGTTACAGTGTCATATATTTTTGGCTCAAGACTAAATTCCAAAGAGCTCCACTACCATTACTACAGCTGAGATAACAGTACAGGTTGAAATATACCAAACAACCCTTTCTGAAAGTCATTTACCATCACTCCTTGTAAGCACTTCATATTTACATTTTCCTTTTTGCATTTTTTTCTATAGTCTGATCCAAATTAAGCTAATATAACAGCCGTCTTGCTCCCAGAGCTTAGGACTCCAAGCATGGCTTTTGCTGGACCTTCTGTGAATCCCATTTTCTCACTTTCTTCTCTGTCCTGTAGAACAAAACTCTTTCCCTGGTTGTGTTTTTCTTTTCCTTTTGAACATGAGCTCTACTCATGTCTGTGGGGCTCTTACTTTCACAGATCATTTTCTTCTTTGAGAGTATTGCACCATTCCTCTACTAGGTGTGCTGTGCTCACTCTTCTACTGAACAGTCATTTCCAAAGTCTACACTTAAGCATCCCGATCTTGAGATTATACCACTTCATTATACTAGTAGTATAGTGGTGTTGTACATCATTTGCATTTCAAAAGCAATGTCCACAGGCTTTAATCTGCAAAGTACTCAAGACTTAACATTAATAATTGAATAGAGATAGTGCTGGTACATTTTCTGGGATGTATTCCTTAAGCTCATAATGCAGGATGATATGGTAATGTCACCATAGTCAACTATGGAGGCTATTGTGTATAAAAACAGGGACACCCTACAGAACCATCTGGTGGCACTGATAATAGTATTTCCATTAGTGTAGTGAGTTACTTTTATAATGAAATCTTAGAGGCATTCATATGTGTTAAGTATGCCAGAGGAAATATTCAAACATGGGTTTTATATTGTTTCAGAAATTATTCCCAAATTTACCAATGTGTTACTTTTTTTTTTTTTTTTCTGATAAAATTCATTAAAAGCAGGAAGCCATAGGGACTTCACATATAGCTTCCCCCTCTTGCTTGCATAGTGACCTACCTGTGATGGCCAGGTGAGTCACAAAGAAGGTCATTCTTGACTTCCTCTTTCTCCTCCATGTGGAAAAAAGCACAACGGAGTTTCCAACAATGGTAAAAACAAAGAGGACCCACAGAGTTATCAATTGCTCAGTCTGCAAGAAACAGAGAAAAATAAGACCAGTGTACCAGTGAGAACCAGGGTTCTTTACAGAATGCATGGCCCAGGCTTTGGTGCTGGATTTCTTCCTCCTGGCCCCATATCCCTACCTTTGGAAGCTCTGCTCTCAAGAAAACAATGACAAAATGGTCTTCATTTATACCAGCTGCAGAGTAGATTAATACACCTTTTAAAAATCTTTTGGAAATATATGTCAAGAGACAAAAAGTTTGTACTCTTTGGTCAAGTAATTGTAACACTATGTGAAAAGCAGGTCAAGACGTGAAAAAGAATACCACTGTCACAAAGAGGTCCATATTTATTGTAAAAATAAATTAGAAATTGTTTAAAGATAATAGGGTAGCTAAATAAATAAAGCACTTCAATTCAGTGAACTATTACAGCATAGCTATTAACAATGACAACCATGAAGACCATGTAGCAATATTAAAAATACCTATAATATAATGGTAAGTGGGAAAACATGATAAAATCATGTACTGGGTATGATTACAACTCTGTAAAATTATATACATGGCAAAAAGGCTGAAGTACAGTCAAATGTTAAAAGCAGTCATATTAGGATAGTATAATTATGGGTTATCTTTTGTTCATTTGACAGAATTTTATAAGACAGTAATATTAAAGTTCTACTGAAGAATGTTTCTGTGGTTTGAATGTGTCCTCCAAGGTTCATATGTTGAAATTTAATCCCCAAAGCAATGGAGTTAAGGTAGAACCTTTAAGAAGTGACTAGGTCATGAAGGCTCTGCCCTGATGAATGGATTAATGTCGTTATTGTGGGAGTGGGTTAGTTATTGCAGGAGTGGGTTACTGATAAAGGAATGAGTTCAGTTCTCTTCCCTTGTCCCTCTCTCACCCTCTTGGTTTCTGCCATGGAATGATGCAGCAAGAAAGCCCTCACCAGATACCAGCATCTTCCCAGACCTGGCACTGTAGAAATAAATTACTTTTCTTTATAAATTACTCTGTCTTTGATATTCTGTTATAGCAGCATAAAACAGATTAAGATAAATGATTAATTAGTAAAAAGAAAAAAAGGAGGAATGCTATTAATCTAACAGTCCTTCTAAGAAATTTGTTTTGTTTTGTTTTGTTTCATTTTATTGAGACAGAGTCTTGCTCTGCCACCCAGGCTGGAGTACAGTGGAATGATCTCAGCTCACTGCAAGCTCTGCCTCCCAGGTTCATGCCATTCTCCTGCCTCAGCCTCCCAAGTAACTGGGACTATGGGCACCCACCACCATGCCCGGCTAATTTTTTTTGATTTTTTAGTAGAGGCAGAGCTTCACTGTGTTAGCCAGGATGGTCTCCATCTCCTGACCTAGGATCCGCCCGCCTCAGCCTCCCAAAGTGCTGGGATTATAGGCATGAGCCACCATGCCTGGCCTTCTAAGAATTTTTTATGAGCATCTTCATGAGTCCTATACTTTATCAATCTGATATTTAGGCTCTCCATCCTGGATTTACAGATCGGTTTCTGAGATCCTAGGTGGAAGTCAGGGCCTTGGAACTGCAGAACTGTGGAAATGAGGATAGGCATTGTGGTGATGTGGGGGGAGGATGAGGGCTGCACAACTAGAGTGGGAGGATGACAGGGTTGGAGAGCTCTGCAGATATATCATGTCCAGCATACATATGTCACATCCCACGTGGAAGGCACCATCTTTGCTCAGCTTCAAGCCACACACTTTTTCTCTGGTTCTTTGATGACTAGAGGGGTCATATCCTGGATAACTCATTTCTCTAGCAGTCTTTAAATGGGTGATAAAGCATCAGGAATAAAAACTAATTGTTATGCAAAGTACTGTACTGAGCGGAGGGAGTGAATTTTTGTAAGAGAATTCTCCCCTTTGAGATAGATGGACAACAGTGCTGTCAGTAGCAGATACAGCAGGAGAGGCCTTTGAAGTCGTCGACTGACACTTCCCATTCAGGTGATGTGTCAGCAGTGGGACATAAACAAGTGATTTGAATTTGGAGGACCTCTCTTTTAAATAACAATGGAACAACTTGCAGACTAACATAAGCAGCCAGGTGGCTTGGAAGTCTCCATCAGAAGGTCTCACTGACACCATGGTGCTGACAGATGAAACAGTTGAGAGACAGGGTTGGGGATAATGTGTCTATATTCCTCAAATTGTTCTAATATAATATTCTATCAGGGAGGATGATGGTGCCCTGGGGGTGTCTAGGTTCAGGAAAGAGCCCATCAAGCAGGTGGCCTAGCAGGTAAAGTATGACAGAAGGCCATCAAATACTTTTGGTCTCTAGAATGAGCTTTGGTATGAATGGCCCAGGGCAGTGCTGTGACACAGGTTTTGGGCCAGCCCTCCTGTGCCAAGCTCTTAGTTCTCTTTTTTCCCTATTCCTTGTTAACATTCTGAGTCTTCTAGGGAAGCACCCCAGTTTTCCAGAAGCTTTTCCACCTGTGTAGCATGAGCTTGGCTATGAGCAGCTGCACGTGGTGGAGGCCTTTGGAAAGTGCTTCTCAAAGTATGGTCCATGGCTAGGGTAATTATGAAACCTAGTTTGCCTAGGACAGTCCTAGTTGTCAACTGCTGTCCCAAAATAATTATGTAAATTTCCCTTTCTCTCTCAAAAAGTGTCTTTGGTTGGATAGTCAATTATATAATCACCCTATCCATGGTTCCCAGTGGGTGGGCTCCAAATATCATAGCCCAGTTTATACCAATCCCTAAAGATGAATTACTCTCTCTCTCAGCTTTGAAAGATTTAGGGGATTTAGAGGTTTGGGTTAGTTCATGATGTGATGTGGGTTCCCTGGAGACCTTTCAAGAACTGTGCTCATTGAATATGGTACTTCAGCCCTAGAGTTGAAGGAGTTCACAGCTCTAGTGGGTCACCTATATCTACTATCACAGCCCCATGCTGGAGGCTGGGATGGCCTCCTCTTTCTGGCTAAGGCCGCCATACATGTCTTTGGCACTGCCAGGAGGCCGAGGAAGTGTTACAGCATACTGTCTGCCTGGAAAAGAGGTGCTATCTCTTCTGCTGCTGCTGTTCTCCACGTGGGAGAAGAAACTGAATCCACAAGGCACCTCTACTTAGTTTGTAGTTGCTTGATTTTTACTGTATGAGACTTCCCTGCATTTCTCTTCTCTCTCTCTCTTCCCCATCATAGTCTGCTTTCCATTGTTTACAGTGAAGTTTATAAGAATTTTTTTCTGGTTTTTTTTTTTTTTTGAGATGGAGTCTAGTTCTGTCGCCCAGGCTGGAGTGCGGTGGCGCCATCTCAGCTCACTGCAAGCTCCACCTCCCGGGTTCCCGCCATTCTCCTGCCTCAGCCTCCCGAGTAGCTGGGACTACAGGGGCCGCCACCTCGCCCGGCTCATTTTTTTTGTATTTTTAGTAGAGACGGGGTTTCACCGTGTTAGCCAGGATGGTCTCCATCTCCTGACCTCATGATCCGCCCGCCTCGGCCTCCCAAAGTGCTAGGATGACAGGCTTGAGCCACCGCGCCCGGCTACTATGTCCCTTTTCTTAATGTAATGTCCTTTCAAGCTCTGCTGAGAATACAAATAAGAGATTTTCCAAGATTTACTTTCGTTTCTTGTAGGGAATCCGTTTCATAAAGAGAAGCATGTTGATGCCTTAAAGCAATGACTTCTTTAAAAATTCCAATGAGCCGGGCGAGGTGGCGGGCGCCTGTCGTCCCAGCTACTCGGGAGGCTGAGGCAGGAGAATGGCGGGAACCCGGGAGGCGGAGCTTGCAGTGAGCTGAGATGGCGCCACTGCACTCCAGCCTGGAGACAGAGTGAGACTCTGTCAAAAAAAAAAAAAAAAAAAAAATTGAAAAGAACTGAAAAAATGCTTGAAAAAGCATTTTTCTCTCAGCCTAGATGGTGCAAGGGGATGGTTTATTTCTGCACTTGTCCAGTACTGTATTGGTCTCTGTTGAACTCTTTCATTCTTGAATGGAGAAAGAAGAAGGAAGAGAAAAGCTAAAGCACTTATGATGTTTCTTTGCCAGATCAGAAAGCCAGGTCTCCATGGTGGGAGAGGTGAGAACAATGTCTGGAAGCAGCCAAAGAAGGAGGCAAGGGTGGAATGTGAGGAAAATAGTAGATACAGGCCTGTTTTCCTTACTGAGACTGTCTTCACTGGCACCACCCATAGGCTCGCCCAAGTTTTACTTAGCCAGCCGTCCACACTCCTTTAGCTGGGAGAAGGCACTGACCACAATCCTCTTCTGTGAGGTCTGTAGCATTCAGTGAACCTCCCACAGAAATTTGCTCACTGGAGGTGGCCCCAGCCTCAATGGATGGACTCTGAGTAGTGGAATGCCCGGGGGCTGATCTCTTCCCTGCTGACCCCCCAGGAAGGCCTTTACTTCCTGTCAGAGAGCAGAGGAGTCTGTTGACCCCTCCCTCAGAACGTCTTACCTACTCTACACGTTGTGGACATTCCTCCAGTTTTCCAGCAGGTGGAAGGGAATAGGGACCTTTCCTCTTTTCTACTTCTGATATGGAAGCCTTTTCAACTGAAATTACCTTCTGATAGCCTATTGGATGAGAATTGGAAAGAGGAAGAGAATAAGTGAACTCAGGGTAGTTTTGCATTGGAAGTCAACATTACATTTTCAGACTATATCTCTCTTTCATGTTTTCCTTTCCTCATGTAAGTAGAGATGGGGCAGGCCATGTTTCCAGAAAAATAAATGCTGAAGTGAGTAAATGGTCTGCTTTTCACATGCAGAGTCGGCATTTATGACCCTGGCAGCAAAGTTCACATTTCCAGAAATGAAGTTTCTGTCTAATGGAAGAAACTTCTGGTCCCCAGTGGGCAGTAAATGACTGCTTTCTTCATCTTTGTAGAGTGCAATCCAAGCCAAGGGATCCAGTCTTTTCAAAGTAGTCCTGGGGCTCAGATCTGCATTGTTGAAAGTTCAGAGTGACAAGCACTACATATCAAATCACCCTGGTTTGATGTATCAGTGAATTGGACATCATTCCCCGGGACTGGTGTGTCAGTGATTGCTTGGACTGGGCTTTTGTTCTTAGGCTGTGCTTTGGGATGGTAAGTCCAAGGAGCTCTGTAAACAGGTTGGGGTCTATTTTCCTTTGATTGGCTGATGTCTCTAGGGCAGGCTGAGCAAATCCTATAAGTCAAACCCTCCCCACCTCCACATCTTTTGGAATTTTCTATTGGAAGATAATCTCACCTTACTTCATAGGCTTCAGGACACTTCTACATGTAGGAAGCCTCCCCGACCAAATGCTTCTGGGGTCTTTCTAAGAGCCATGTTGATTTATCTGTTTATTAATTCATCTAACATCTATTAATTGCCTACTCTATGCCAGACATAGTGTAAGGTGTTGGTGCTACAAGGGAATAAAATAGGTTGAGTGTATAAGTTATACTCAGTCAAGTTTAAATCCTGTTTCACTGACTAGTACAAGGGTCATTAAGTATGAAAATATTCAACTGCTTGCTCCTTTATTCACAGCCGTATTACGCGTGCATGTCCCCCTCCCCACCCACAGGCACACAGAGACACATACAAATCCCAGGATAATCTGGAGAGTCATGGTAATGGGGATTGAGGAAACAATTTCAGAGGAGTGAGAATATCACAACCAGGTGAGCCTCGTGGAAGAAAAGTTGATAGGCTTTGAAACCAACCTGACCTGGACTCGGTCTCTGCTACTTGTTGGATGTGTGATAGGCTGTAAGTGATAACCTCTCTGACCTTCTTATTTGTAAAATGAGGATGAAGACGAAATCTCAGAATAGTTGTGATGGGTGGATAAGATGATGAAGATGGAGGTTTTTAGCTCAGTGCCTGCTACATAGTAGATATGCAATAAAAATTGGTTTATCTCCTCCCTGAGGTTTGTGGACCACATACGTACATTTGAGGGGTGATAACTCACTACCTTTTCAGAGTGATGCTGGAATTCACCGTGTTCATCCTATTTTTGGTACTAGTCTATTGGAATTTCACTAAGCATAAGAAGCATTATCCCTACCCACCCTCCACCACAGTGTGCTGATGGTGTCCCAACATCATCCCCAAACTATTGCAGAATATAGTTGGCATAAAATGCCCCCTAGTGGTGATGTGAGGCAAAATTCCAGCCAGATGGTCAAATACTGAGTGGAAATAAGAAATGTATTTAAAATGTTTCAGTAACTAAAGATTGGCCTGTTCTCGGCTCAATTACATGGTTGCTGGTACATGACTGATTGGCTTTTAACCTCAAGTTAATCAGGCTACACAGTGACATCAGTTCTCTGCAGACCTGGATAATTGCAAATTGGGATTTAGAAAGATGAATTGCAGGGTTTCTTTGATGACGGTGATGCTTCCACAGGGCTGATAGCTGGGATGTGGCTCCATCAGCCATGCTTCCAGAGCCAAAAGGATGTCCATGCTGGCAGGCACTAAGCCTGGTTCACAACTCCACCCCTGGCATCTGTCTGGCCCATAGAAGGTGCTTAATAAATATCTGTCAGATGGAAACATGGTTGATGACAAGTGCAAGGCTACTTACAAGAATCACAGAAAAGGCCATTTGAAATAGGAATTATCTCAGGAAATATAGGACATTAGTTACTCTAGTCGATTCTGGATCTGTCAGGCTAGTCTGGATTTATCCAGATCCAAGGAATAATGATCTCCTTTTTCAGTTAGGTGCTGAAAACTGGAAGACAAAAAGCCTAAGTATCTTTAACAATAGTAGGGTGAAGGACTGAAATAATTTGAGTGAATCACATTAATCCAGTACATGGCTTACTGAGTTTGTAATGTATGTAGTAGGTGCACAGTAAATGTTTTTGATTGATTGTCATGTGCCGAGGATCATTTGATAAGCCTTACATATTGCTCGCTTAACCATCACAACTTGACCAATGAGTTATCACTGTCCTCAATCTTTTGGTAAGGGAATGAGGTTCAGAGAAGTTACATACCTGCATTACTGGCTCATTGGGTGATGCAGCTGGGATTTGAATGTAGCTTTGTTTAATTGGAAAGACCATGCCCTGCTTACTCTAGTAGTTTTCTGCCCCGATTTTGGCTCGAGGATAGTGAAGTTGCCTCATTTACTTTCAATTTTCAAGGGGGAGATAATTCTTCATTTTCTTTCTGAGCCAAAACTTGCCTGAAGCTGGGTTTCCGGGGCTGGGTTGGATTCATGACTGTCTCCCCCAGGACTCAGCGTAAGGTCCATTCCTTGGAGGAATGGAGGGACTCTATGGCAACATGTGGCGTCCACACAACAGTAGTGATAAATGTCATACAAGATGTAGCTACATCAGCTGTCCTGGGAGTCACAAAGCTTTCCATGCCCCTCATGTTTTCAGGGTTTGTTTTAGGAAGGTTGTTATGTATGTGATGTTGAAGATGAATATCTCCAACACAGGAAGGAGCAAATATCTGCTATTTTCCAAGATAGGAAATAAAGTATCAGAAAAAAGGTTTCAATGATTTGGTGTCACTTCTCAGTGAGAAGACAATGAAATTCTACTTCTCTGTCACTGAGACTTGTGTGGCTTTCATCATTCACAGCACCAGGCTCTGAGGCCTACTCAAAGCCTCATTAATTTGCTTAGGTGAGTTGGCAATATCAAGTGCAAAGATAGAAAATCTCTAATTTTATTAGGGATCAGTCACAGTGTAATGCAGAGACATACATGGGCACGTGATTTTAGGTGAAACAGGTAGGAGCAGATAGCAAAGTTCTGTGTTCCTGAAGCCGCTTAATTAGACTTGGAGAATAAGACACAATGTGAGGATGTGGTGACCCCAGGCAGTAACTGGACAGTTGGTAATCTGTCATTCGGGAGGTCATCCCAACTTCTTCCCACATCTCACCCCACCTGCTGCTACAGAAGTAATGACAGGTCAATAACCAGTCAAGGTCAACAAGGAGGCCTGAAGGTAGGACTGGGCTAGTTCAGGAGGGCCTGCCAGTTTTCTCCTGACAGCCATCTCCTTCTGATGATGCCTCTTTTTAAAATCTGTCTCTCCTCCACTCCCCTGCCACCAACCCCTGAGCAACCCAGCTGGGAGGCATGCTTGCAAATACAGTTGAATTATGGTCATCACGACCTCCTGTTGGCATTCACATTTTCTAACTGTTTTACCATGAACTATGGGGATTCTGTCCAGGATTACCCAGGATTGTCATCAGTTGTAACACTCAATTATGAAAATATGTATGACAAGATTTTTTAAACATTCACAAAAAAGTAAGAAACCTGTAAAAAGCTACATATAAATTTGGTTGTTAGCTCAAGTTTTAAGACTTTTGTAATGTCTTTTCATATCACTTTAACAAGGGTCTAGAAAAGGGAGAGACTGTACCCTCTGCAATGCCTCTAAACCTGTCTGGAGACTGGTAAGACAAGCTGACAGAGACCTTCTTCATGAAGAATAGAGAAAGTGGATGGGATGGGAGGTGCAGTTGAAGCCTAGGCCTGTTGAATTGGAGAGTGGGACTGTGGACCACAATTATTCCAAGTAGTTGTGAACTGAGAGTCATTCTGTGAACTTCCGTGTAGTACAGCAGAGGGAAAGGCATTTACCCCAAGGAGAGAGCCTTGCTTACATGTTGGTGTAGAAATGACACTCAGGCCAGAAGTGGGAAACTCTCCTGAAAATCATGGAGCTGGAGACGTGATTATACTGGTTTGTAAACTGTACAGTCAAATTCCATAAACATTTCTGAGAATCTAATATCAAAGTTTAACATACTTTGGGGATATAAGGGAGGCTACGACAAGGAGCTTCTAGTCTGATGGTGAAGGCAGGTATGTCAACCAGAATTTTCAGTGTGAACTTCTATGATAAAGATGTTGTAGAAACCCAGATAAGGAACTTGTAATAGAACCTGGGGAGGGGCTGGTCATGGCTGGTCAACAGGTATAGCCTACAGAAATTGTTATGCGAGCTGAGTCTGAAACAATGAGTAGAAGTAGCCAAGCTAAGAAGTAGAGCGCCTGGCAACAGCGTAAGTGAAGGCAGAGAGTGAGAACTGCAGGTTCGTGAGGACAGACAGTGGCCATTCAGGCACTTTTGAGGTAGTAACAGCAGAGAAAGGTTTACGACGAGAAGCTGGAGCTCTGTCCGAAAGCCAATTATTTTAATAATGGGACAAGGTCCAGGGCCTGTGTCATTGTCCTGAGTTAGAAGAATGTGCCCTCAAGAGGAGAGATTCTTGTCCATCTGCGATCTTCCTCCGTTGTCTTCGTCTGAACTGCCTTTGCCTTACCTCTCAACACCATCATTACAAGTGACGGAATGTAACACTAGCACCTTCAGACTGGGACTGCACCGGAAAGCGATTCAGTAGACTCTGGATTACTGCCTGACATTGATTTCTTAGTTTAGTCTTCAGGACATGTTGAATAATGCATTAGTCATTTCTCCTCTCACCGGAAAGACATAGTCATCGGTTTGGAGTTTTTATCATCAGTACCGTGGATCGCAGATCATGTTTTATTAACAATGTTAATCTCCCACATCCCAAACATTCTCATTTCGATCAGAGCTTGGCCTGTGGGACCGCATTTGTGTTACTTTCGAATTCAGTTTTCTGGTTACTGGTGAATTCTCGAATTTCACCAGAAACAGAAATGCCAATGTTCTGCAGTCATATTCATGTGAATCTCTTCTTGCAATTTGTTCTTGGATCACAAGAGGACTTGCAAATTAACCACTAATAGCATGTATTGAAAGCTTTGAAACAATTAAATTCTGGGATTCCATCTGAATTCCCATAATGTAGCAAACCACAAATGTTAGAAATCATTTGGAAATCCACTGGGCTTCAAGTCTATGTAGTAATTAATATTTGCTGAATAAACGAATGAAATGTCAGCTATATAACAAGAACTGAGATTAACATTTAAATTGCTATTTAAGCTCTAGACTCTTGAAATATGGAAAACTAACATTTAAGTAAATTAAGTCCAAATCTCTACAGTGTGGTAGAAACCAAAGTAATTACTATATAATAAAAATGCCCAGAATGTATTATTCCTGATGATCCGCACAATTAAAATAATTAACCTTCAGGAATTTGTTTTCTGTTCTGGAGGTGCTAATAAAAAGGGAAAGTGTCTGAGAAACTTTCTCCTGGGAGCACACCTTGGCTTGGACCTGATATTTAAAATCCATCTGGGAGGCTCAAAATCAAGTAGCTAAAAGAAACCAGGAGGAGCGAACACATGGATGAGCAGAAGCAGATGTAAGGACCAGGGAATGGAGCTGAACATCCTGGGAGTTGAGAACAGTAGGGGAGCGGGCATGAGAGAGGCTCAGCAAGAGGATTCCTGCTACAGAGTCTGGAATTGCTACTCTTGCAAGCTTTGTTTTCTGTGCAGCTAAGTTGGGTGTTTGGGTAGCAAAATGTAAAAGGCTAATGAGTTGGTGTGCACTCAATTCATGCAGCCAGTCATCTGCCTGCCTTGGTTTTCATTTGCTGTCTTCTTCCCTTGCCTGCATTTCTGGATCCCTTAATGTGCTCTCTGGGTCATGCAAGCCTCGCTTGCTTGGGTTCATTTCTGGGCTTCTGCAGAATAAATAGATCTTCCCATTTACTCTCATGGAAGTACAATGCACAAAATTTATTTGAGAGGTTACATGGTGTATCTTACGTGGTTATTTGTTGTTTTGAATAATACATGTAATATGTGCTCACTCTAGAAAATACAGTAAGGTTTCATACACAGATAAAATAAAAATCATCTGCAAAGTAATTTTCAGAGAGAATTTCTTACTTTTCCATCTTGGTATTTGTTTCTTCTATATTTTATGAGTATATATAAAACTTGAAATATATGATGTTTATTGTGCTTTTAAAAACCTTTAACATTGCACAAACAGAAATGGTTATTATAGTTGCATAATATTCCTTACTATTCCATTCTATGGTTATATCACAATTTTATTATTCCATTGTTAGAAACTTGCTTTTTAATAAAAACAATGCAGTCTTTGTTTCTGTCTTCGAATGTTTCTTTAGTATACTTATGGTATAATCCTACAAATAGAATTACTAGGCAAAATCTGAATACATCGTGTAAGTTTGCTGTATATTACCAAATTGCTTTCCAGAAAAATTGGGTTAAGTTGTTCTGATTTACTCTCCCACAAACAGTTTTACAGAACTGTTCTGGCTTTATATATTATTTTCCTTTCATCTTTATTTGATTTGTCTCATATTATGATGAATTATCAAGTCTGTATTGTTCAAACCACTATAAACAATATTTTTCACATATTCTTTTAACTCTGTATTTAATTTAAAATTGTTCTTATTTCCCATGCCCATTTTTCCATTAGAAATATTATTTATTTTCCCTCTAGGGCTCTTTATATATTAAGGACTTTAACCATTTTTTTTATATAATTAATGTATATACTATTAGCTATAATATTATATATTTATTTTTATTGCAAATAAATTTCTTAATTTGTTGTTTCCCTTTAAATTTTTGTTTTTAGGCTTGAATAGTGCTTGCTAATCCTAAAATTAGTGTCATCATTATATAATTTTTCAAGCTATTTTGTAAAAATTTAGTTCCACAATCCAGCTGAGATTTACCTTATAGGTTTATATAAGCGCTATTACTCACCCACTACTTTTGTTGTCAAAATATTAGTTCCTTTTTTACTAATTTTGGTGGTTTCTTTGTAACATTAAGTTCATATATGTACTAGGACTTTATTTTCAGGGCAAACTATTTGTTATTATTGATCCATCTATCAATTATTATGCTAGTTCTGTAATGTTTTGCTTACTGTGGATACATATTTATTAATAACTAATAGGGAAATATATTTCTTCCCCATAGTTGTGTTCAAATTTCTGAACTTTTCTCACCTATTTTTAAAATAAAAATTTCAATTATCTAATCAATTTAAAACAATCACATTGAGGTTTTGATTAAAATTATTTCAAACATTATATGCTAATTTGGGGAGAATTGACATCTTCGTGAAATTTAATCTTCCTATCTTGAAGCACTGCATGTCTTTCCATGTATTCTATATATTTCAGTAATGCTTCGCCTAGAGAATTAATGCTATCTTAAATTCGAATAGTGTTTTCCAGTTTATAAAACATTCTCATTTTTTCACGATCCTCTCAGCAGCTGAGCAGAAGCTCCAACTTGGATATTTAGAGACTGCAGTTCTTGTCCTGACTCTAACATCTACGAGCTATGTAACCTTGGGAAGGTCACTTTACCTCTCCGGGCCTCATTTGCTCAGAGCGAGTTCTGTTCCATTATCTGGTAGGTTCTTTCAGGAAAGCACATAATGTAACAGAGTGTTTTCTGAAGTGTGTGCCAGTGGTCATTATTAGAGGTAATATCGTAATGCTCTGTGGTCAAATAGATTTGGGAAATGCATGTTAAAGAATTAAACACGTTTCTTTTCTTTCTTTCTTTTTCTTTTTCTTTTTTTGAAACGGAGTCTTGCTCTGTCGCCCAGGCTGGAGTGCAGTGGTGCGATCTCGGCTCATTGTAACCTCCGCCTCCAGGGTTCAAGCACTTATCCTACTTCAGTCTCCTGAGTAGCTGGGACTACAGGCACCTGCCACCACGCCCAGCTAATTTTTGTATTTTTAGTAGAGATGGGGTTTCACCATGTTGGCCAGGCTGGTGTCGAACTCCTGACCTCAAATGATCCACCTGCCTCGACCTCCCAAAGTGCTGGGATTACAGGCATGAGCCACTGTAAACAAGTTTCTTTACTGTAAGACTTCTCAGAGAGTTAAATAGGTGAATGTATCCTCTAAGTATATAATGGTGTATAATATGTGGTGCTTCCCAAGTTCTTTATTTCACATTCCCCTGACAACTGCTTAAGAACTCTCATCATAAGAATTCTGGGGCCGGGCGCGGTGGCTCAAGCCTGTAATCCCAGCACTTTGGGAGGCCGAGACGGGCGGATCACGAGGTCAGGAGATCGAGACCATCCTGGCTAACACGGTGAAACCCCGTCTCTACTAAAAAATACAAAAAACTAGCCGGGTGAGGTGGCGGGCGCCTGTAGTCCCAGCTACTCGGGAGGCTGAGGCAGGAGAATGGCGTAAACCCGGGAGGCGGAGCTTGCAGTGAGGTGAGATCCGGCCACTGCACTCCAGCCTGGGCGACAGAGCGAGACTCCGTCTCAAAAAAAAAAAAAAAAAAAAAAGAATTCTGTGGAACAACCTTCGGGAATTCCTGCTATGGTGGAAAGAGCATGCACCTTATCTGGGTCATAATTTTAACCCATATCTGGGTTTAAATTTTTGGATTATTAACTACTGTGTGAACTTATCTTCTCCGAGTCTCACTTTTATTTTCTCTAAATCAAAGAGGATAATGCCTGTCTCAGAGCTTTAGGAGTTGCCTTAGACATTACTGAGCACCAAGATTTCCTGCCTTTCCCAGAGGGAGGATTATGTTTCTCTGCTCCACTGATATCAGACGTGACCGTGAACTGACGTTGGCCAATGAATAGTGAGTGGAAGTCATATGTGTTATTTCTGGGCAGCAGCTTATGAGAGCCAGGGCAAGGATCATTACTCTGTATCTCTCTAGCTCTTGCTCTCCTGACTTCAGTATTATGGAAGCCTGTGTTGACATGGGGCTTCCATCAGCTGGTTCCCTGAGAGATTACAATACACGGAGCCCCTTGTTAACCTGTGATGGGCATGGGACATGAGTAGGAAACAAACATTAAAATATTATGGTTTTAACCCACTGAGAATATCCAGCTATTTGTTTCCTCAGCATAAGCTAGCTTAACCTGATTAATGAATGAAATAATCGATAGAAAAGACTGAATGGCCTGATAGAGTTGCATTCATTACATTATTCTAAGTTTTATTTTAGGCTGATAGTTTCTGTGTTCTTGAATACTCTGCATTTTTATCTTAACCTAGACCAAAAATCCTGAAAAGGGACTAAATACATTGGAAAGGGAATAAATTTATTCTTAGCCAAAAGAATATCTTCTATCTTCATGGATTGTTCTGTGTTGCCAAGGGTTAGAGTCTACAATAACAGGTGAAAGAAGAGAAACCTGCATTTGAGCACTCGCAATATTCCCTTTCATTTTTTATTAAATTATGACTTGTGATTAATGCTCCTTGTGCAAATACTTGGGTTCAATATCTGTATGTGAATGGAATTCTGAGTGCTGTGGGGATACCTTGGGTCTGATTCAGAGGCCTGGGTGAGTCATGGCTGTAGCCCAGCAGAGGAGTTTTGGCTTCTGTAAGGAACTCCAAGAATCCTTTAGACTCTGTCCAGAGGGGATGGGGAGTAGGAGTTTATTTTACATTAAGCAAAGACCTCTCTAAAATGCAAACAGCCATGGCAGGTTAGGGGGGTTATGAGAAGAGACATTTGAGGGATGGAACTCAGCACTCTTTTACTCAGAATGGTTTTTCTGCTAATACTTGGAGTCAGTTTATCGAAGAAAGAAGTTTTGATGAGATAAAAGAGGGATGGTGGAAAAGGGGAAGAAAGAAATGTTTTTTAAAAACTGAGCATGCAAAGTCCAAGCTGAATGCCCTGGTAAGGATGAGGGCAAGCAGATAAGGCTGGGAAAAGAGAGGCTTTTGAGAGGGCAGGGAATCTTCATGAGGGTTCTTGTGAGTCTTGTCAAAGTTATGATTGCATCTGATTCCTTTTCAACCACCTACTCCTGTCTTTAGAAGGAGGAAAGAGTCCCAGGAAGTTTCTTTTTTATTTATCTTTAGCAGTGCATGACTAGGCTGGGTGGGTGGAGAGTCTTTGAGAGTGGAGTGTCTGGAAAGGTGGAGAACCTGAGAAAATGGAGAGGCAGGGAAGGTGGAGAGGCCAGGAGGGTGAAGAAGCTGGATGAATGGAGAGTCCAGGAGGCTGGTCTTTGAGAGGGAAAAGCATCAGTCCTCCCCCACTTCCCACCTTCTCTGGGCTTGGAGAGGATTGTCACAGGTTAGTAAGCAGAAGTCCCCCACGACTACCTCCCTTCTCCTGTCTCTCAAAACTGTTCCTCCCACATGAGAACTAGCTCCATTCCTACTTCACCATCCAGGCAGGGATGGTGGTTATTGTTCCGCACCCAGGGCAGAGATGCCTGGCGCTAGAGTAGCCCTGTGATGTGTGCAGGATCCCACAGCATAAAACTGGCTGCCAGGTCCAGAGCCCGTGGCTCCAGCTCACATTTTGCTTGGATGTTTTAAGCTGTCAGGAAAGGATGTGATTCCTTATGCTTTTTGGAGGAGAATAAAAAAATCTTATTGAGCCATCATGAAAAAATGAGCAGATGTCTTGGGTAGTTTTTTGAGCTGATGTTTTTAGAATGGTTTGAGTATTTTTTCATAAAATTACACAAGTGAATGGCATTGTTATTATCTGGAATGTAGAGAATCATTTGAAAAATGTAAGACCCTTTTCTATGAGGAGGGGTAGAAACTTTTCCTTTGTTGGTTACTCAAAACTGTACAATCTAATCTGAATCAGTTTTTATAAGCATCTATTCAATCTCTTTGTAATCTAGATAATAACAGGACAAAATCCATGGGTAGAGCCAGCCTCTGTACCCTCCAAATGTGTAATAATGCAATGTCTGCTTGACTCTCTGTGGACCACGTTTTAAGACCTTGGCTTCAATACTGTCAATGTCATATTACACTTAGTATTTATATCAATTAGTAAAGTATTCAGCTTAGCAGTGGCTTAAACAAAGATTTATTTTTTTTTCATATAATAAGAAATCTGAAGATATGTTGCTGCTGAACTCAATTCACTAAGATTCCCTTGGCTTTTTTTTCCTGTGGTCACAAAATGGCTGCTGCGGCTCTATGCACTGGGTCTGAATTCAAGTTGGGGGGACATCAGAATGCCAGCCATATCTTTCTACTTTCATCAGAAAAGAAAAACCTTTATTAGAAATCTCAGAGACTTCCAATTAAGCTTCCCAAACTGTGCTACCTTTAACTGCAAGGGAGACTAGGAGAGTGAGTACTTAGCTGGGACAGTGAGAAGGAGGTTGAAACTAGGTATTGTTTCAACAAAATGGCATCCTGGGTTACAGAAATCTGTTTTCTTTCACTGTCCCTCCTCCAGGCTCGTGTAGTGCCTCTACTCACCAATCCTATTGATGTTTCCCAAAATCCGATAGTATCATCATTATTCCTCGTCACTACTAAATAACACATAACATGGCTTACTATGATGTCACAAATCCCTCCCAAATGATGACGCCTATAAATTCAAGCCAAATGGTTGGTGAAAAAGGATTAAGATTGTATCTACCCAAATTCATTCACATGAACTTACTGAGATATTAGCAGTAAACTTGTTTTACAGATTATTTCTTGATATACTCTTTCATTCAACAAAATATTTATTGACCTTGTATGTGCTATGTGTCAGTCACGGTACTAGGGATAGTACGATCTAAAGGTGTCCCTAAATAACTGACATCTCGTCTGTGTGTGTGTGGGCGTGGGTGTCTGTCGCTGTGTATTTGTATGTGTCTGTGTGTATGTGTTCATGGCTGTGTGTGTATGCATGTGTGCATGTGCGTGTATGTAGATGAACATACATGTCAAGAGAGGAACCATGTTACACAGAGATTCTAAGTGCTTTAGGAGCACAAGGGTAGTGATGTGATGAGGCTGGTCTACTGAATGATTCTGAAGCCTTCCCAGAAGAGGAGGCAACTGAGCTTAGAGTGGCATCAGAAGAAAAAGGTATGAGAAAGGCATTTCCAGAAAAGGTAAACAGGACCTTGGATCCTCAGACTGTGGTAAGACATTCAATACAACGTGGTCCAGGATGTGAAGAAAGGAGTAGAGAAGGTGATTGGGTCAGTGAAAGGCCAGTAGACCAGGCCCAAGGATTTGGGTTTTATCTGCCAGAGGTAAGGATCAAATCTTTAAAGCCATGCATTATACCCCCGACCCTGGGGGCGTTTCTCTTGCCCGTCAAGGTAACTAATTCTTGCCAACGGAACTCAGTCAAAGTCATGTGTCATTTCAGACCAAAGCCAACAAGACAAAGTTTGTCATCTCCCCTGGAAGCCACTTGTTCTAGAAGGTGTAGCTACAAGTTGACCTGTTTGCTACTGTGATGTGAGGGAACAATAAACCTCTGGTGTGTTAAACCATGGAGATTCAGGGTTTGGTTGTTACTATTTCAGAGCTTAACCTATCCAGACCAAAATCAGCTCAGAATCCTCTTTCTTTTCTTTCTTATTTTATTTTTACCTTATCTTAACTTTTAGGAAGTTTACACCTTTAATTTCTCTCAGACTTTGGTTTCATATCTGCTCAAATAAAAAGAATACTATTTTAAATCCCCCTAGAGCTGATGGCTGATTCAAAGGTGATACTGTGAAATCATATTGCAAACTGTAAAGTGCTGACATGAGCAATAGATCTATCATTTTTAGGCAGCCATCAATATTGCCTAAGTGGGAAAACAAGACCCTTGATTATTCCTTACAACTTCCTCATGACCTTGGGTGATTTTGCCATCTGTGGCCTGGAAAATCTTTATGCCAGAGAAGAAGCCATTTCTTTCTTTCTCCAGGTAGGGCATAATTTGCTGTTTCTGCAAATAGCCTTTCACGTAGTGGGCCATTAAGTTTGCTTAGATAATAGCTAGACATAATATCAGGATGACAAAGTAAGAAATGGAATTTTTCCCTCTGTATCTTAGTGTACATTTTCATGGTCTCATTTTGTTTTTTTTTTTTTTAAGAAAAGAAACAGCTTAATTCACCACCATTGTTTGAGGACCACCTGCATATCAAAGCTGTCCTGAAGTGCTTCCACCTGCAGTGGTCTCTCTCAGCTAAAACTTCTTCCTTACAGATAATGCTGCCTCCTCACCTCTCAGTAGTTGTCTTGAGAAAAGAGTGGAATGATGAACTCCTGGAACTCTAATTATGAATAATGAACACTACTGGGGGCCACTTGCTGTTCTTTAAGGCTATGCAAGCATTCTCTCCCATTCAAAACAGCTCTCTACAGAACATGCAATTATTAGCTTTGTTTGCTGGTTGAGGAAACTGAGACACCGGTGGAAGTAAAGTGCCCAAAGTCACTCCACTACATGGTGTGGCACTGGGATTTGACCCCGGAAGTCTGGCTCTAAAGCCTGCTCTCTGAACCACACTGCCTCATTGAAATGATGGAGAAAGCTCAAAAGCCTGAGTTTACTTGGGAGGTTTAAAGGTCCAGAGAGAAGCTCAGTTTACTTAAGAAAAATAGGGTTAGATTTCTTATCTACCTGAGTGCATGGCTTGAAACATTCTTACTTCATCAACAGGAAATTATTTCAAGGATGGCAGAATGACATTGTGAAACATGAATGGATGTGCTTCTTTCCACTTCTTTGATACGCTGTCCACCAGCTCAGGCAGCCCCACTGCCCTCAGAGTGCACTCTTTTTTTTTTTCTTTCTTTCTTTTTTTTTTTTTTGAGACGGAGTCTCGCTCTGTCGCCCGGGCTTGGAGTGCAGTGGCCGGATCTCAGCTCACTGCAAGCTCCGCCTCCCGGGTTCACGCCATTCTCCTGCCTCAGCCTCCCGAGTAGCTGGGACTACAGGCGCCCGCCACCTCGCCCGGCTAGTTTTTTGTATTTTTAGTAGAGATGGGGTTTCACCGTGTTAGCCAGGATGGTCTCGATCTCCTGACCTCGTGATCCGCCCGTCTCGGCCTCCCAAAGTGCTGGGATTACAGGCTTGAGCCACCGCGCCCAGCCCAGAGTGCACTCTTTACTCCATCAATGCCGACAGAGAGAAACAAGTCAGCACTGGGCTTTCAAAATACCTCATCAAGGATATCTTAAACAGCTGGAAGAGAAAGGGGTTTTTCTTTTGCAAGAGGGTGTGACTTTTGAGCATTCAGAACAGAGAGCCTGGAATAATAATTTTGGAGGAACACTGTGTCGTCAATTTCCCCATGACAGGGGGGTCGCCCAACGCGACGGAAGGATTTGATGGCGCAGTAGTGGTGTCAGATGCCAGGGGAGATGTGAGGCAACTGAGACAATGACGAAAGGGTATTGGATTGTCCCCCTCCAAGGGTTAGCAGGAAAAAGGGGAGGAAGAGAGAACATTTGCTACATTTGAGGAGCACAGGATTGGAAGGGTGCTGAGGTCCACTTACTGTGTAGGGACCAGGGAACGACAGTCTCCCAGACCTTCCTATCTATCAAGAGGTGGAAGTTGTACAGTGTAGGTGGCTATGTGGGATGAGAGAGGGCCAGAGACACTCCATTGTGTTTTCTGCAACCCAAAGTTGGGAGCAGTCAAACTTTCTATTCCTAGGAAGGAGGCAGAAATTATAGCCGGGATTGAGAGACAGGGATTCAAGCACCCTGTACCAGGAGATAATGTGGCCAAGGGACATTACCCCAGAAAGCAGTGTGGGCCTCACACAGGTCACATGGAACCCAGATGAAAGTCCAGAATGAGGATGACCACATCTGAGGGACAGACAGGTCTTGTTTCAACTGATGCCAACTTGCTCAGATCCCTCACTGGATCAGACTCTCTTCACCGTCCATCCCTTACCACCCCCGCCCCCGCCCAACCCCCCCCCCCCCCACACACACAGAGAGAGAGAGAGAGAGAGAGAGAGAGAGAGAGAGAGAGAGAGAGAGAGAGAGAGAGAAGTGCACTACAGAAGCACTGCCCCTGGAGTTAGATGCCTTCCCGAAGCCAGAAAATGTAAAAACTCTTCCTGGGCTGAAAAGCTCTGCAATGACTGGGTTTATTCTGAATTAGCTAAGATTATGCTTCCTGCCATCAGATGTATTAGTAACACAAAGAGAAATTTAGCTGAGGAAGATTTCCTTTTCAAATAGTAGCCTCTATAGTTTGGAAATTGCGTGCCATCCTTAGCCTGTCTCATTTGCGTGAAGTGAAATTGGACACACTGCATGGTAGAATTTACCCAGGGTCAGGGATTAGAAAGCGGAGTGCTAGATCTGGGTAGCAGAACTGGCTGGAAGGAATAATATATTTAATAATGATTTAACTGAGCAAAACTAGTAGTAGTTCCCTTAGGAGCAGCCACAGTATTCAACTGTAGAAACTCAGATTGAACATACTGAGCGAGACTAATTAGAAAAGAATAAAAAATGCATGATGTAAATGCAAGACCTCTGGTTACAAATTGCAGGAGATACACATTTAGGGGTTGGAACATGAGGGATTCTGGATTCCAGGAAGGACATCACTGCCACTGTCCTAGGACCAGGGCAGGAAGGGAGAACAGCAAGCCCTGGAAAGTTGTGAGCCGTTGAGATGACAGTCACAGGTGAAAATGCCAGTACTTGATAGGTAGAAGGTCTTAGAAATGAGTTATCAACCGAAATGTAGTGAAAACAAGCATGGTCTACTTAAGCTTCTTAATTTGAGCTCCCTTGCAAAAGCATAGTGTGCGATAATTGGGACATGCGTTGAGGTGAAATTTGCTTTTGTTATATTAATGGAGGAAGAGTGTGTTAAGAAAATTAACAGTAAGGCAGTGTGGCAGGGAGGGTGTACAAACAAAGGGAACAAACCATGTCCAATCACCCTCAAGCACTTAGAAGCAACCATTTACATGTAAACAATAGACTAATCGCATATCACTTGTAACTATCCACTGAAGGAGGTGCAATAAAAGATTGTTGTTAGGTGATATTTAGCAGTCTTAGTTCATGTTTCTCCACTCACCTATGAGTAATAAAACTAAGTTTCATTTACATTATTTGATAATTTAGGTAATTCACTAATTGAGACAGGTCTCCCTCCCAGTTACTTTTAATTAGGTTTCTCATTAAGTATCAGAGATTCAGGAAACATTGCTGGTGAATTCACCAGCAAAATTAAGGGCTTTCTGTGTGAAGAGTTTTGTATTTGTTTTGCATTTGGACAGCTTTATATTCAGATACCTCATTTATTTTCTGATGAGCTAGTTCCCATTTCCCCTTGAAAACTTCTGGTAGATTCTTGAAGCGCATATAATTCCTTAATGCCAAGAACTAGGTCTTGAAGAGGTGAGCTGGATGTGATCTTAAAAGTACACAAAACTGGAAACTGTGAAGGGACCCAGCATGTGAGCTGAGAATCCTGAACCCAAGACCATGTAGGGTTAGTTACACAAGGCTCATGGTAGAAGATGGGATGGGTGAACCCACCCCAGACTTCCCTGCTCATTTCCAAGAGCCTCACATGCTTAGGAAGGTGGAGCAGGTTAGAGTGGTAGGAGCAGAAGCTAGAATTCAAGGGTGGAGGTCGGGGGAAGGAACAGACTCTAAGCCTGTGAAGTAAGTGCCAGTAAGATCTAGACGGGGTGTTTTGTCTCCTCTCAAAAGAGCTTTGGGGTTCAGAGGATAAGAACTAGAATGTTCTTAGTTTCCCAGAAACGAAGTCAGAAGCCCAGGTAAGTGGACTGAGCAAGACAGCTGAGACTAGGTAAGGCTGCCATGCGGTAGAGATGGATTCCCCAGGGCTGGACCAGGTACTTGATACCAGCTCATGGTGCCTCAGCTAATTCCATACCCCACCCACTGGAATCTAGAACCGATCTTGGTCTCTTTGGCTTAGAAATGGATTAGAGACAAGCTGAACATGTTTGCAGAAAGGGACCTGGGTGAGTATAGAGATCAGGCAGGGTAGGGGCTGATTTGCAGAAAGGGATCTGGGTGAGTATAGAGACCAGGCAGGGTAGGGGCTGATGGGTGGAAACTTGGTTAATGAGAGCCCCCACCCACCTCTGTCACAGGGAATACATGCTTTCTGTTGCTTATTTGACAAAATGTTGATAATTGGAAGAAAAAAAAACATATCACAATTTGTTTATGCAGTCAATGTTTATTGAGTATGACCAGCATAATGGTAGGTCCTGGGAGAAAATATTAAACAAATATAAAGCATTCCTTTTACTCAAGGAGCTTGAGGACTGTAACACATTCACCCAACACATATGGAAACAGCAGTTGAAGACAGAGCTGCATTAAGTGGCAAGAAGAGAGGTACAGTCCATAACACTAATGAAGCTCAGGGAGGGATGAGTCAAGGAGGGCTTCATGGAGGAAGCCACCCAAGCTGAGCTTTATAGAGTGGGTAAAATGGTGATAAACAGATGAAGATGGAAGGCAGGTCTGGATGGAAAGAGACACCATGGATTGTGAGAATTAAATGAGATACTTCACAGAGGTCACTTGCTAAGTGAGTCTTGCTATGACTCTTGGCACCAAGAATACCCAAAGTAAATGAGATGTATGGTTGTCGCTGTTATTTCTGTGACGTTTACTGCTGTTGCTGTTTTTACTTTTATGCTATTTTTTACTGCTTTTGATAAAGGCAATGGGGATTAAAGGGATACATTTGGGAGACAGTAAAGGGGGCATGGTTTCGAATTTCTTCCCTAGTATGTCAGATAAAATGAATCGCAGTGAACAAAGGCTGGCATCAAAACTATTTCTGTATCAACAATGTATTAAAATTGCTTGTGCTCAAAGGGGATCATAGAAAAAAAAAGTTACACTAAGAAATGTAAGCTAAGTTCTCACAAATACCACCACTGATCACTGTGTAACTAAAAATCACAGGGTTTTAGTCAATACACGTATCTCTCTAATGAATCTGAGCATTCTAAGCTCCTGGCCAGACACAATTCCTCTCTTTCTGCTTTTCTCCTTGTCCAGTGGTCCAGCCGTTTTGCTGCGAACCTATCAATAGGAATCAGCTAGAGATGCTGTGATTCTCTTTAGCGTCTGGCGATGATGTTGCTAGGATAGAGAGGACAAACACTCATAGACAGCAAAGTGGGATTTGTTTCTTCGCCTATTCCAAATATCCCTGTAGGTGCTGTATTCAACAAATGGCAAATGAGATTTCAGCTGAGATTGATTCTTGCCTGAGTCTCAGAATAACCACCTTATTGCTGATTATTATTCCCTTTGCAGTGGAGGACCTCTCTTCATTCTGCTTGCTGTCATATTCCGAGAATATCAAAGAGGCTGCACAGGCAGCAATACTAAGTGAAGTCCTGTGCTTCCTGGGTGCACAAAGCCTGCCAAGACAGACTCTCTGGGTCTGCAGGCTGATTTCGTAAAGGGGATTATTCAGTCAACAAACTCTAATTTTACTTTCCCTGCTACATCGTGGAGCTGTGCAGCTGGGCTGTGTATGTGCATCCATTAGGACGTGATTTGGAGGGACAGGGTTTCGCTGAAGCCAGTGGAGGAGCGGTTTGATCAGGCTCTGCTTTGCTGCATGGTCATTAGGGCCCTGGAAGTTTAAGTCTGAGTCCTGGGACAGCACCCTGCTGAAAGTTTTATTCTGAATACTAGCTAAAGAAATGAACTTCCAGCAGGGAGGTGGATGTTACAGTAATGTTACCTCATTGTGTAAAAAACAAATCATTTCAAGAACATACAGAGGATTAACAACAACAGCAAAACCCAACAAAGCAACAACTAGAATCTTTGTGAAGTATTTTTTCCTTTGGTGGAAAGGACCAGTTTGAGACCTGTGAATGACTGCAATGACTAAACCTATTGTTAGGCAGGGTGTGAAATAACCTGACAAGCCAGCATTCTGAGGCAAGAAACAGGAAACTGTTGTTGTCTCAAACGTGTGGTTCGTTTCTGTCCACAAGACCTTGTTGCGGAATAAGAAACAATACGGTATTCGCTTAATGAAGATCCTTCCTTAGTGTGGCACTTGGATACTTTGAAGGTGAAACTCACCAAACTCTTTGTCTTTCATTTGTTCTAGGAGGGAATTTGTTACAAATGGTGGCATCATCAACTACCCTCAAAGAAATCTATTTCTCAGTGTGTTTAATGAAAAGAATCATCAAAGAAAGTGTCGTCCTTCCTGCCTTATTCAATGTTGTTTCTCATCACATCAGTCACTGTCGTGGGGATTGTGAGCTTTCCACACCTCTGGTGTTGCCAGCAAAAAACTCATAGCTGTAGTCTCCACCAGAAATAGACATTTCAAATACTGCTATAGGATTAATTAAAAGTGCTTTCACCTTAGGAAAAGGCGAAAGTAAAAATCATCCACTCATAAATGTTACTCATGATTCACTCATTTCCAGCAGCATCAGAAAGAAAAACGCCACCTATATTCCTAAGAAACTACAATCTAGGTCTCTGCACACTAAAGCTTGTTGCTTTAGCACTTCAGACTTTCAAAAATCCTTTTTAGTAAAGAAAATAAACACTCATTCACAATACTGGCTATGATTCTTTCATTGACACTCTTAAGTTCCACCAGTCTCATTATTATAAGTCAGTGTTCACAGTCGCAGGCAGGAAACTTACCTTAAAGGAGTAGTAGAAGGAGCCCCATTCCTTTCCTTCCACCACTTCAGTAAAAGTCACTGTTTCAGTGCAAGCCACTGGGGAAGAATCCAGCATCTGCCCGGTCCCATTGGAATCGAAGCTGCCCTCTGTGAAGTTGGCTGGCATGGCTCAGGCGGGGTTGAGCCTCGCGGTCCCTGCTCCTGCAGCTGAGTGAGGGAGTCCAGCTCGCCTCCTGAGAGCTGGGCAGCAGCTGCAGCTCTGCTGAACAGAGGCACAGAGCCCTCCCTGAGCCCACCTCACTGAAGAGCTCTGCCTGATGACAGGGAGGATCTATGTGCTGCTCTCTCCCTTGGCAATTACCACCAGCACAGCACAACCCTCATCACCCCAGAGTCCCACCCAGGGCCAGGGAACCACCCCAAGAGCAAGGGGGAGCTCCCCATAGCCATCAACATGGCTCCCTGGATGGGACCCCTGTTCTGTTGTGCTTTTCCTTACTTCCACAGTGGACCCCCACTTCTGCTCCAGCTTCAACAATACAGGAATTTGGACGAATCCGTAGGTACATGAATTCAGGTCATGTTTCCACTTCTGAAATCAAATTATAATTATGCATTTGTTTCAGCTGAGGTTGCTTTCTGACTTAAAGCCTCACCTTGCCATCTACTCTGTCATGTGCTCTTATTTCTGTAAGTGTAGGCAATAGTAAGTACATTTGTGTTTCACACCCATAGTTCTATCTAGGTGTTCACAAGGCAGTTCTCAGAAAAATATGAGGTCTGTGTTTGTCAATAAGCCACAACACCTTGTGATATGACTGGGAGCAGCCTGGTGAAGATTCTTAGTGCCTTCAGTGTATTCACCTCAGTTTCTACCTAGGACCAATACTCGGGGCAAGGGTAGAAAGGAGGTAATGCAGCATCCTGGGCACCATAGACAGGGCTAGGCAAGAATATTAAGAGCTGCTCCTGTTTCACAAAAAACCCACAAAGTACTTTACATGTTCTTTCATTCAGTTTCCCAAACAACCTTGTGAGATAGGGAAGGACGGTAGCTTTATGTTCTCCTTTATGCCAGCAGAGAGTGGCTCCAATAGGTGGCATGACTTGCCCAAGATCCCGCAGCTGCTGATGTCAATGAGCCACTTTTACATCTACAGAACTTCCTAGACAGTGGTGCTTTTACTGTAACAGATTGGTTTGCATCAAATCTCAAATATCTATGGGGCATGAAGGTAACATGAATGAGGGTAGCAGGCTGGGTATAAAACAATAGGAACTAAGCTGCTTATATGGAAACCAAGCATGATACCTGATTCCTCACGCTGAAAATACTCTGTGAACCAAACAGGTCCAGCCACTGGTTTATGACACCGGGAATAAGAGGTAGCGGCTTTAGTGGCCACCACTAAAGAACATGGCCCCCATGAGATCTCCTAGGAAAGCTTGATTATAAACCATCCAGCCCCAAGGAGGGCACAGTGCTCTCAATGAGAAGCCATTAAGTCTGTAATGAAGGGCAGCAAACAGAAGTGAGTTGCCCTTCACAGCAGAAAACTGGATAAGCTGTGAGCTCTTAAGGAAAGGGTCAAAACAGGACAACAAGTCAACAGCAAAACAAGCGCAGCATATTCCAACTAACAAATAAGCATGAAAATAGGCTCGACCATATGAACAGTTAAGGAAAATAACTCAAAACAGTAAGAATTTTTACTTATTAGCATAGTGAAAGCTAGTGTATGGCTATCCCCAAGTGTTGACAAGATTGAAGGGAAATGGGTGTACATCTTTACTTCTGGTGTGAGTTAGTGGACATGGTAATTTTGAAGAGCAATTCATCAGTATTTAGTAAAACTGGAATTACATACCCTCTAATGTATTGTTCCATTTCTAGATGCTAATAATTTTTCATCTGTATCTGAGTTACTTACATGTGCTCAATTCACAGAAATTCTTTGCACTACAAACTTAAAATGTATGAACTTTTCTGTAGGTATGCTTTACTTCAAGAAAATGTTTGTAAGACAAAAATCTGTGAGGAACTCCTGGGAGAAGGTAGAAGCTGGTTAGGTCACAGTGTGGTAGGAGCAGAGGGAGAGAAAATGGCAAATGCCATGGACAGAGAATAGGTGGGGCGAGAGCTTTCTGGTTGTTTTCTTTTCTCTCATTTATGATCCAGGTAGATCATTGTTTAACCTGTGGCCACCCAACAGAAACATTTATGTATCTGTACAAGCAGACATGCAAAACGATGACTTTGCAACTTATTAAAGAAACATATCAGAAGCAACCTAAATATTCATGATGTCAAAATCAATGAATCATCCCAAACTGGAAACCACCCAAATGTTCATCAACTGGATGAATAAATTTTCATGTAGTCACACAATGAAATACTATATAGCAATGAGAAAATGATCTGCAGCCAAAATTAATATAAATGGAACTTACAAACATAATATTAAGCAAAATAATAAATATGCTTATTTTCTTTCCTTTTTTTTTTGAGATGGAGTCTCACTCCGTCGCGCAGGGTGGAGTGCAGTGGCGCGATCTCAGCTCTCTGCAAGCTCTGCTTCCCAGGTTCACGCCATTCTCCTGCCTCAGCCTACTGGGTAGCTGGGACTCTGTTTTTTTTTTTTGTATTTTTAGTAGAGACGGGGTTTCACCGTGTTAGCCAGGATGGTCTCCGTCTCCTGACCTCATGATACACCCACCTCGGCCTCCCAATGTGCTGGGATTACAGGTGTGAGCCACCATGCCCGGCCCTTTCATTTTACGAAGTATAACTATGCTTGTATGTAACACAATGGAATACTGTACAGCAGTTAAAAGAAAGTTGCGGACAAGAAGACAAACTAACATGGTATAAAGATTAACTGTTTGTTTTAGCTTGACTGGGCCATGGAGTGCCCAAATAGTTAAACATTATTCTGGGTGTGTCTGTGAGGGTGGCTCTGGATGACATTAGCATTTGAATTGGCAGACTGAGTAAAGCAGATTGCCCTCCCTAATGTGAATGGCTGTCATCCATTCAATTAAAGGCCCGAATAAAATAAATAGGCTAATTCTGTGAAAAAGGGGCAACTCCTCCTGCCTGAATACTATGAGCTGGGACATTGTTTTTTTTCTGGCTTTTGGACTTGAACTGAAACATCCGTTCTTTTTGAGTGAGTCTCAAGCCTGCCATCTTTCAGACTGGAATTATACCATCGGCTCTCCTGGTTCTCAGGCCTTCATACTCAGACTGGAACTACACATCAGCTCTCCTGGGTCCCCAGCTTGCTGCTTAAAGATCTTGGGACTTCTTAATCTGTATTAATTGTGTGAAGGATTATTTCATATTGTATTCCTTATAATACATTTCTCTCTCTCTTTCGCTCTCTCCACCCTCCCTACACACACACACACACACACACACACACACACTCACACCTCCTATTGGTTCTGTTTCTGTTTCTCTGGAGAACTGTAACTAATACACATTCTCACCTGAACTCATTTGTAGAAATTCCATAAGAATGAGAGAGGTGTTGATGAAATGCAGGAGTTAAAGAAAAACCAGAAGACATTCGCTTGAATGGCTTAAATGATAAAGATGGAAAATACTACATGTTGGTGAGGATGTGGAGGAAAAACTAGCATACCCTACTGTAGTGATGCAAACTGGTACAAGCCCCTTTGGAAAAGTGCTCAGTAGTATCATCTACTGCCGAACATATGCATGCTCTATGACCTAGCAGTTTCACTGCTAGGAAAATAGCCAACACAAATGAGCCTTTAGATATAAGATAAATGTGATTACCTTTTGACATATTTCTTTTTTTTTTTTTTTGAGACAGAGTCTCACCCTGTTGTCCAGGCTGGAGTGCAGTGGCCGGATCTCAGCTCACTGCAATCTCCGCCTCCCGGGTTTACGCCATTCTCCTGCCTCAGCTTCCCGAGTAGCTGGGACTACAGGCACCCACCACCGCGCCCGGCCTCCTTTTGACATATTTCTAAAAGCAGTTCCATGGTTCCTGACTTTTCTTCTAATATGATACATATGCCTAGAAAATTTTCTCCCATGTATCACTGAGATTTGATGAATTCTCTATAATGTGTAGGGAAGTAAGCAGGCCGGGCGCGGTGGCTCAAGCCTGTAATCCCAGCACTTTGGGAGGCCGAGACGGGCGGATCATGAGGTCAGGAGATGGAGACCATCCTGGCTAACACAGTGAAACCCCGTCTCTACTAAAAATACAAAAAAACTAGCCGGGCGAGGTGGCGGGCGCCTGTAGTCCCAGCTACTCGGGAGGCTGAGGCAGGAGAATGGCATAAACCCGGGAGGCGGAGCTTGCAGTGAGCTGAGATCTGGCCACTGCACTCCAGTCCGGGCGACAGAGCGAGACTCCACCTCAAAAAAAAAAAAAAAAAAAAGTCACCAGCCCAGAAGTCTTTGGGGAGGTGGATCTCCTTGTTCCTCCTGTGTCCTTGTTCAGTGCCTTGTGGTCATTAAACTTTCTCTGCTGCAAACCTTGTTCATGTAATTGATTTGTTACTGCACAGCAGGCATAAGAGCCTGTTGGTCCTACAACACATGCAGGAAAATGAATCCCTACCCTAGGAGGAGAGCAGTTCTAGGTTCCTGGTTCTGGTTTGTATGTTTGCTGCCTGTCCAGCAGTTTTCATTCTGAGGCTACTTTCCAAATTGTCTGGTCCTGCCTGGTCTTCAGCCCTGAGGGATGCTTCCGGCACTCCTGGGATGCACAGGAAGCCCAACATCCTTGGTGTGTTTCACTTTTTCAAGACCCAGTTTTAGCCATGGGGCACGCACAATTTCAGAGGAGCAGAGAAAAGAAGGAAGCTTTCCAACTTCTTTATCTTTGGGCCATCTCTCTTTCTCGGCAACAGGAGGTCATAGTCAACATCCTTTCTGGAGACTATCAAGCACCACATTTGGATCACATTTCAATAATTAAATATAGCCTTACTTAAAAATGTCCAACATGAGCCTGAAAGCAGAATGTCTGGGACAAGAAGGGTGTATAGATTACAAAACTCCAAATCCATCCCTTAGATTTTCTCTGTCCTTGGGTTGGCTCAGTAATTCATTCTGCCTTTCTGACCTCAGAAAGGTGGGCCTGTCAGTTTAATTCTTGTACCTGAGAATGCAATGGATCTAAGACTGGGGCATCATAGTAAGACTGAACCAAAGCTTGGAGATTTCAAAAGAGAAATTTGCACAAACTGCTATGAAACTACTTTACCAGGTATAGTCTACTCTTGATGCTGCTGGGGCACATTCAGGCTATGGGGCTTTGGAAAAGAGGTGGTGTCTGGTGAGTTTCACCTTTAATAAAATCTTCCTTTGTCTTTGGTATCTGTCTAGTTCTCCTCTACTCAGACTCTCTACCTCTTCCTGTTGTATTCAGTCCAGCATTTGGTTTGGAAGAAGGTATCGCACATTGTCCAGTGGTCGTCAGTGAAACAATTCCTCCAACACCATTTTGGTCACTCTCCAATCTCTAGTAGCTATTGAGACATGCCCAGTGTCTTCCCTGTAAGTAGAATGGAGCTCTGAAAGTCTTAGCTGAAACAAACGTTCACTAAGACCAGTGTCCAATGTCAGGGATCACATGAGTTGAATTTGAGGAGTTTCCCCAAATCCCAGGGCATAGATAATTACATGGAATGGACAATCAATGAGGATGTGTTGGCCATGGTTCACTGTGGGCCATGGACAGATGCCAGTAAAAGGACAGCTGGGAATTGACTTGGCTTTCACAAGGCCTCTGCCATTAGCTCACAAATGACCCACCCTACAGTGACCATCTTCCTCTAAAGCCTACCCCCCGCCAAAGATTCAGCTCTTTGGGCTTGACAAGGGGAGAACTTGGGCTACAAGTAATAGGAGTTTATAAATGCTGACGGAAAGTATACGCAAATTTTTATTTGAAAGATTATCTTGACATATTTTGATCATTGTATATTTTGTTGGTTTTGTTTTGAAACCTATTTGTATTCTTCACCTTCCTCTCTCAGCCTCTCCCCCTGCTGTGCCTTTATTTTTCTTGTTTTCTTTTTCTTTCTTTCTTTCTTTTTTTTTTTTTTAAACAAATGGTGTTGTAGAAACTGAATATCCAGTCTCTTCCTTTTCTAGATGAAGGTCACCTTTCCCAGGTTACTGATTCCCTTCTTTTCTACTAGGAGAACCTTTGCCTCAGTCTCCTATCGGCCGTGTACTACTGGGAGATACTTGGTAAGAACATTTTTAAGTTTTGACCTTTCTAGTATGAAAAGCTTTGCCCATGAGACAGGCATTTTAGTTTTAGCAGTGATGGAGTGTTCTGAAAGAGAATGCTCAAGGTTCTGTGGATCCCCCCAGCTTCCTGCTTTATACATTCATTATGGGAGCCCTGGCCACAGTTTTTATATCCTTGAACTAATACATCATTTTCCCGTAATGCTGAAAGAGGAGAGTTCGTAAGCTTTGGAATAAAAGTTATAGGCAAAATATTTAAACTTGTTCTTTATATATGTATTTTTAATGGTTATTGGTGTCCATCTCAGTAGGGATTGACACTCTGCCTCATTGCAGGGAAAGTCCAAAAGTTTCTGTTAGTGCTATGCAAATGAGAAAGTTATGGAGCTTGCAGATATTTCCTGACCATCCACAGTGATGCATTTGTTAGCTGACATTTTGTTAGTTGGCATTTTCATGTATGAACTGTGACCTGGGCTGTCAAAATGATCTGGATTGAAAGTTGGCTCTGCTATGTCCTGTCTGTGAGCCCCTGGATTATTTACTTAACAGTTCTAAGCCTCTTTCTTCTCATCTGTTAACTGAGAGACTATGGTGCATACATCATGAAGGTGTTGGAAATCAAATGAGATCTAATTGTCTTCCTTCTTGTCTTCTGCTTAATCATTACTATTTTTTAAAATGTGAACAATTTTTCCTTGGCTCTTTCTTTAGTCTCTAAATTCCTGGACGGAGACACTGCACCTTTTCTCCTTGTATCCTCTGACAAGGTTGAACTTTACCAGAACCCTGGGATCTCGGAAAATAGAAAAGGCTAATAAATGCCCCCATTGCTTTGTGTTCCAGAAAGTTCTTCGTGCAGCTAACAATTATTCCCCATGTGACTTAAATCAGACTCACCAATGCTCCCTTGCGGGCCATTGATATGGTTCAAATGTTTTGTGCCCTTCAAATTTCACGTTGAAATGTGACCTCTAATGTTGGAGGTGGGGCCTGGTGGGAGGTGTTTTGGTCATGGGGTGGATGTCTGGTGAATGGCTTGGTGCTGTTCTTGCAGCAATGAGTGAGATCTTGCTTTGAGTTCAGGTGAGATCTGGTTGTTTAAAGAGCCTGGCACCTCCTCCTCTCTCTCTTGCTCCCTTTCTTGCCATGTGGTGTGCCTGCTCCCCCTTTGCCTTCTGTCATGATTGTAAGCCTCCCAAGGCCCTCACCAGAAGCAAATGCTGGCACTATGCTTCTTGTACAGCCTGCAGAACTGTGAACCAAATGAACCTCTTTTCTTTTTAAATTACCCAATTTCACATATATTTTTGTAGCAACACAGAGTAAATAGCCATAAACACCTATAACAAGATCAGATGCAGACCCTCTAAATTCCCTTTGTGTGTCTCATAAATGATATTAGCTAAGCTGTTTTGTCTCCACTGATCAATCAGAAAAACATGCAGGCTAAACCAACTTTGGTTAAGATTCTGTGCTTCTCCTGGGCTGAACTCTGTCCCGCCCTCAGCCTCAGCCAGCACACAGCCCCTCCTTCACAGCCTCTCCCTGGAGTAGGCTGCAGAGTTCAGGGTAAAATATTCCCTCATCTACTGACAGATCGTGTCACTCCTGTCATGGTACTTCTCCACACCTGGTTCTTTCTAGCCTTATCTGTTCTTTCCTATGAAAGAGAATCTCTTTTTTCCTAACCCTTGAGATGCTTGCAGATCTCATGATAGGAATGTTCTTCACACTACAACGGCCCCTTTCTCCTTACTGCAATGGTCCAGTCTCCCTCTTGCATTAATCTTTTTGAATAAAGTCTCTTTATTTTATTTTAAGACATAATCTTGCTCTGTTGCTAGATTGGAGTGCGCTGGCACGATCTTGGTTTATTGCAACCCCCACCTCCCAGGTTCAAGGAATTCTCTTGTCTCAGCCTCCCCAGTAGCTGGGACTACAGGCCCACACCACCACGCCCAGCTAATTTTTGTATTTTTAGTAGAGACTGGGTTTCATCATGTTGGCCAGGATGGTCTCGATCTCTTGACCTCATGACCCGCCCACCTTGGCCTCCCAAAGTGCTGAGATTACAGGTGTGAGCCACCGCGCCCAGCCCGAATAAAGTCTCTTCTTACCTAAGTGCCAGATTGTTTTTGGACATTCTCAGAGTGTTTGAAAATGCATGCTGTATTGAATTAAAACACGTTATTGGCTCAAAATTCAATCATAGAAACTGTATTAAGCAATTAATATATGAGGAATAAGTTGTATCAGATGCTGCCAGATCTTCCCTGACACGTGCAAATTCATGGTTTGGCTGGGTAGAATAGATACAAATGCTCCCGGTTAAATAACAAAAGAAGAGTAAAATAACACAAACACAGCAGGTGATAAAGGCAGTGTGATTAATCTTTAACTGAGTAGTAAAGAGAATTACTCTTTTGAGTTCGGAGGAAGCAGAGCTCACAGTTTTGAGGTTTAAATTTGGGCTTGGGTGTTTTTAGTAACTTTGGAGGAAGAACACAGCTTTTATTTTCCCACCTGAGTGCAGAATGGTAAGTGTGGATTGTAGAGCAAAGGAAATTAACTTCCACCAGTTGGATTTTGATCCTCTGACATCAGAGTGTGTCACAGCCTGCAGAGATTAAATTTCTCAGGATTAGGTGCAAACAGACACTCACTCCCATGACTTTGCTTCCAAAAATATGAGCTGAAAATTAAGCTTGAAATAGCCATGGTGTTGCACCCACTATTTAATTCAGATATACCACTGATGCTGCATTTGGATGTGTACTCTGTAAAAAACCATGTAAAAGGCCGGGTGCAGTGGCTCATGCCTGCAATCCCAGCACTTTGGGAGGCTGAGGTGGGTGGATCACAAGGTGAGGAGTTCAAGACCAGCCTGACCAATATGGTGAAACCCCCATCTCTACTAAAAATACAAAAATTAGCCAAGCGTTGTGGCACATGCCTGTAGTCCCAGCTACTCAGGAGGCTGAGGCAGGAGAATCACTTGAACCTGGGAAGTGGAGGTTGCAGTGAGCCAAGATCGTGCCATTACACTCCAGCCTGAGTGACAGAGTGAGACTTCATCTCAACAAACAAACAAACAAACAAACAAAAACAACAACAACAGAAACCACTGTGTAAAAGTGGATTGGTTGGAGGAGCTGTAATTACTCAGATAGGAGCAGGAAAGAACATGGGAGAAGGTAAAGGGGGAACTCCATCTCACCACTGTGCTGGGTGCATGAAAGATGTCACATCATTTAATTCCCAGAATATTTCTTTAAAGTGGGTGCATGTTTCCCCATAGTGAAGGTGCAGAGAGCTCTTGGTAAGGAATAACTCTTCAAGTAGAGAAATAAGATAAGAAATAATCATTGACTTTCCACACCAGTTGACTTTTCATAGTACCTTAGTTTTGGCTTGGAATTCTGATCTGGTGGTGAGTGTTCTAAATCATTAGTATAAAATAATGGTATCCTCAGCATAGCATTAAACAGAAAATTGCTTTGAAAGCTGAGAAATTATTGGGATCCTGCAGAAAAGACAAATGCGGTATACTGTATTTGGTAATTGCTTGCTCTCATGGGTACGAGAGGTTTACCTGTTACAATGATTAAGAGATATAGTCCCTAAAGAAATGGAATGCAATGTTTTACTTAAAGGAGGACACTAGAATAAATATGATTTCACAGTCCATGCTTTTAGGGTTGTATTTTTCCAATTATAGCTCCAAACTGTGCTTCCTTTAAATAAATGCCTGAAGATGCAAAGACACAACTTGTATTAACTGCTAATGTATTCCTCAGTGCCCAAGTGTGATTCTTCTATTCAGCTCTGCATTCTTCTTTTTATTCCACTTATTGTAGATTTTTGTATCAAGAAATATATTTTAGTGTCTCTCTGTTCTGCTGCATGAAATGTGTTGTGATTTATTCAATCATCCCTATAATAAAGATTAAAGTTTCTTCTGAGTTTTCAGAAACAGCACTAAACAAACGTTCTTGAGCTCTTGTCTGATTATTTCCTCAAAATATTTTCTTGCAGTACAAATGATATTACTACTTCTTCATCATTTCCTTCTTTTTCTTTCTTAATTTTGCTGTCTTTAAAAAATCTGAACCCTTGGGTTAAATGCTTAACATTTATTTTCATTCATTCGTATTTATAATTGAAGTGTTTAGGCAACGAATTTTCCTCTGAATCTGCTTTTAGCTGTGACCTGGAGAGTCTGATATGTGGTATTCTCATTTTCATTATTTCCTACAACGAATACAATGTGTGTCTGATTCTTCTGAGACCAAAGAATGACTTGGAAGTGACTTCCAAATGTTTATATATTTTTTTCAGTTTAATTTCAAGTTTTGTCTCTTTCTTGAATTATATTTTGAAGGCAAGCTCTATTTTTTGAAATATTTTAAAACATATATATATATATATTCTGTTTTTGAAAAAATACCTGGAATTTTATTTATAACTTCGCAATTGCGTGTGCGCGCGCACACACACACAATTTTTAGAAGCGTTTTATTATGTACTCTTAGTTCTACTGAAGTGTCTAGAATCTCATTTCTTTACCTTTTAGCTTTTGTCTACCTAATTTGTCAAAGGCACAGAAAGATTTGTTTATGTTTTCCATTATTATTGGGACCCTGTGTTTCTCTTTATACTTCCTCTAGGTCTACACTGTACATTTTGATGCTGTATTGTTGTCATAAAAAGATTCATGACACACATGATTATGCTGAATTATGTCAACCATCAAGTAAAAATACTCTCACATATAATTTTTTCACCTTGGATTCTGATTTGTTCTAAACTATTATTATGAGCTGGTATCAGTTAATAATTACTTTTTAGTCCAAGTAACAGAGACCTTAAAAAAAGAGCAATTTAAACAAAACAGAATGTTTGCTGGTCTTTTCTTCAAGTAAGATAGAGTCAAGGTATTGTGGTAAAGACACAATGTAAATAACATGTTCACCTTTCGTTGGGCCTAAAAACTACAGTTGGTAAGTTGCAGAACCAAAACTTTCAGTCATAGAAGTTGCCATCATTCTTAGCAAACTGTCACAAGAACAGAAAACCAAACACCGCATGTTCCCACTCATAGGTGGGAACTGAACAATGAGATCACTTGGACTCGGGAAGGGGAACATCACACATCGGGGCCTATCATGGCGGGGGAGGGGGGAGGGATTGCATTGGGAAGTTATACCTGATATAAATGATGAATTGATGGGTGCTGACGAGTTGATGGGTGCAGCACACCAACATGGCACAAGTATACATATGTAACAAACCTGCACGTTATGCACGTGTACCCTAGAACTTAAAGTATAATAATAATAAAAAAAAAAAGAAGTTGCCAAAGCTTTTGTTCTTAACCCTTTCATTACACTAAATCTGCAGAGCCATTATAGTGTTCATCATAAAGAAACAGATTAGTTTTAAAAAAAGTGGTTGTACCAAGAAATCCTGCATTTCAAGGATAAACAAGTTTTACATGCATTCAGTAAAAGTGAGGCACTAATAAAGAAATACTATATCAATTTAGTATTTATTTTTAAAAGTAAATAAAAAAAGTAAATTATTTTATAAGTAAATAAAAAAACAGTGTTCTGAATTTTTTCTTTACAACATTATATGCCAGAAAATAATTTTTACAGTCAAGTTTGAATTCATGTAGGAAAGCCATGGGGAATTAGTGGTAACCTGAGGTGAAGTTGGTTCCAGGATATCATCAGTGACCCAGGCTCATCGTATCTTCTTTCTCTGTTTTCCTTGATGAAGGGCTTCCATCTTTAAGGTCACCACACAGTTGTAAGACACACATTTCAGCTTCATCGTGTTTGCATTCCCGCCAATGGAAGAAGGAAAGGGAAAAGACGAAAGGGAGCTCAGCTCTTTTTAAAGAAATTTTCCTGAAAGCCCTCCCAATAACTTCCAGTTCTATTTCATTGGCCAGAACTTAGTCACATAGCTTCTCCTATTTGCAAGAGAGGCTGAGAATATGGTCATACTCTATAAAATCGGCATTCTTTAAGTCAATCAGATAAGCAGACCAATCCCTTGGTATGCATGGAGGATTTGTCATAAGACTCTTGTGGATGCCAAATCCAAGATGCTCAAGTCGCTTATAAAAAAAAGGTGTAGTATTTGCATATAACCTATGCATATTCTTACATATACTTAAAATCATCTCTAATTATAATTCCCAATATAATGTAAATGCTAGGTAAATTGCTGTTATACTGTATTTTAAAATTTGTATTATTTTTTAGTTTCTTTTGCATATCTTTCCTGATTCTTTTATTCTCTATATCCTGTAATCATTGGTTTTTGGTGTCTCTTGTAAATATATTTTACTTAATTTTTTGTTTAATATGAGGCTATCTTTCTTTTAATGAGAGAGTGATTTAACCATTTATATTTAGTGTTAAACATCCTGTGTTTGATCTCTTTATATAATTCCTGATTCTTACCTCTGTTTTCTGTCTTTAACTGCCATTTAAAATATTTTCTTTAGTTTTTGTGTTACCTTTGCATTTTTTCTTTATGTTATCTTTTTAAGGTTTTCTTTAATTCTATTTTCTCCTGTAACATGAACGATAATACAACTTTTTTGCTCTATTAATGTATATTTATATAATTTAAAAATTTGACTAAATCTCAGACTGCTAGTTTATCAACAATGGGAATAAGACATTATTTATTGGATTCCCTTGTGAAAATGGGAAAAACAGCTCATGTGCCTTTCTTCCCATTCTGCTCCCCCAGCCTCTTCTCAAACCAGTGGAATTTTTGATGCAGGATTGAAGTTAGATATGGTGCACATTGTCTTCCAAGAAATATCACATGTATACTTTGTCTAGACATGATATTTACCAGATCAACTTTTATAAAATTTGATATTAAAGTGGATTCATTGCCCACTATAAGTACTTCTGTATCTTACTTATGTGTTTGTGAAGTCTAAATTTTGATTTCTACCTAAATTAGCTGGACAATGTCTTTAAGTAGTTGCTTGGCTTCTAGATTCTTAACTACTTGTATAATTTGAGAGCTTGCATTAATTCTGACTTGACTTTGTAGATATTGTTTTCTGGCATTTAATATTGTAAAGAAGAAATCCAGGGTACTATTTTTCATTTACTTACTAAATTAATTAATATCTTTTTCCTTTTTAAGTGACTTACTTTTATTGAATGCATGTGGAGTTGTTTATCTTTGAAATGTAGAATTTCTTGGTATAATCACTTATTTTTTTACAAGTTTTGTCGCTTTGTGATGAACACTTTAGCTCTGCAGATTTAGTATAATAAAATGTTTAAGAACAAAGGCTTTGGAGATTTCTCTAAGTTTTGGTTCTGCAATTTACCATCTGTAGTTCTTAGACTCAAAGTAGGGTGATCATGTCATTTATTGTCCAAAATCATAATTTTAAGAATCAAATGGGTACTTTAGGTAGTTTACATGCAGTAAACCAGAATCGTCCTAAGCAAACTGGAGATATCTAGTCACCTTAGCTCTAGGGATCCTTTGTAAAATGGAAATTATAGTGTGTGCTTCCTAGGGTTGTTGTGATGGTTGAAGGAGCTGATGTGTGCTCAGTGCAGTTGTGGTACATCATTGCCTGATATTTATTCTTGCTAATGATAATATTAGTTATGTTTAGAATTCTCTTCTGCTAAAAGGACATTTTAAATAATATCTTTAATATTTTTGTTATGCTGATTCTCCTCTGCACCCCAAGAACACTAATTATCGCTACTCTGTTCCTCATTTTATGTCATCTGTATCTATCTATCATCTGCTTTCTGATCACCTTAATCTCTTTCTCCTTTTTCTCTGAATTGTCTGTGATGTCTTTAATCTTAGTCTGATCAACACTAGATTTGGGTCTCTAGTCTCTTGTTCATTCTTTTTAATACCAGTTACAATTATGCAACAGCACTATAAATTACTCGAATTATTTCTTTAGTACTACCGTCTTCCTTTTAATCTTTTTATTCTAGCATCAGTCTTTTATCTCTAGTTAGACCTCAGTTTCTATACTTGTACAATGGAACATAACATCAAACCTACAGGATCGTTTATAGGACTAAATGATATAAAGCACTTAGAATAATGCCTGGAATATAGTCAATGCTCAATATATTTTAGCTAATATTATTATTTTAGAGTTTGTTTTTTAAAAAAATCCTGCAGCTTGAACTTTTTTCATATTTTTGAAGTAATTTTTCCAAAGTAATAAGATTTATTTTTGCATGTTATATCTATTTAAATTTTTACATTATTTTTGCAGAATTTTGAAGTCAATTGTACATGTTTTTATAAATAGCTTTATTGTGAAACAATGTATATACCATAAAATTCACCCATTTTAAGTACACAACTTAATTAACTTCGAGTAAATTTAGGGAGTTGTGCAACCATCACCACATTCCAATTTTAGAACATTTCTCTCACGCAAATAGTGTCTCTTTCAGGCCCATTTGTAGTCATTCCTTATATCCACTCCAGTCCCAGGCAACCAGTAATCAGCTTTTCATCTCTGTAGATTTATCTTTTCTAGACATTTTGTAGAAATTAAATCACAAAATATGTGGACTTTGTGTTGGATTTCTTTTGTGCAGCGTAATTTTCTGAAGTTCATGCATAGTGTGGCCTATATCAGTACTGTATTACTCTTCATTGCTGAAAATTATTCCATTTTGTGGCTAGATCACATTTTGTTTATCCTTTTAAGACATTTGAGTTGCTTCCACTTTTGGGGTTTTATGAATAATAAACATTCACATCCAAGTCTTTGTGTGGACATCTTTCATTTTCATCTCTCTTGGAGAGATTACTAGGAGTAGCATTGCTGATTTGCATGGTAACTTTGTGTTGAATTTTTAAGAAATTGCCAAACTGCTTTCCAAAGTGGCCACGCCATTTTCCATTCCCACCAGCAATGTATAAATGAGGGTTTCAGTTTTTCCACATGATTGACATCACTTTTATTGTCTGTTTTTTTGATTCTAGCCATTTCAGTGATGAGTAAGTGTTATTTCATGTGGTTTTGATATGCATTTCCTAATAGCCAATAATGTTGAGCATCTCTTCAGGTGCTTATTAGTTATTTGTATATCTTCTTTGATAAAAATATCTATTAAAATCTTCTGTCCATTTAAAAATTGAGTTGTCTTTTTATTGAGTTTAAGACTTCTTGATTACATCTGAATTTCAAATGTGCTGTTCTCATTTCTCTTTTTACACATCTTATAAGGGAATCAGGTCGATACAGTCTTTCTATTGCCATATGTTGGTGTGGTGGGTATTTTCTTCCTGAAAAGAGCAGATTTATATGTGCATTGTCACCTAGACCGAAGATTGTAGGAAAGGAGAAGGAATGGGCAATCAGATCTCTGGGACTTTTCTTCGTGCACATTTTCTCATATTTTAAACTACTTAATCTGACACCAAATCATGAAAGCATACAATAGAAGAAGTAACCTTACTGTTACGATTGCTTTCTTAAATGCAGGATGAATCTGCCTCATTCATGAGCATTTGAATTAGAAACAGTCATTTTCAATTTTGGCTAGATATTGAATCACCTGGGAAGCCTTATAAACCACCAAAACCTGTGCTCGCCTCCCAGTTTAGCTGTAACTAGTCTGCGTTACAGCTTGGGCAATGGGGAGTTTGCAACATTCTTCGATTGTAACGTGCAGCCAAGGTTGAGAAGCACTGGACTCCACAAAGGAAGAGCACCTACAGGTTTTATCTGTGTTGAGGATGTCCCTACGTGTTTAGTTGGCAAGTAAATTGGTCCTTGTCTCTATTGTATGACTGCCTGGCCATAGGCCCTCGGGTTCATAATGTGTGTATGGGCATGGAGTCAGAGGCAGAAGGCACTGCAATTAAGAAACTGCTTGCTCAGTGAAAAGTGATGAATAAGGATACTTGCTTTCCCATCCAGCGAAACCACTCCTCAAACATTTCCTACATACAGTTGGAAAAGGGACAAAGTGTTGCCCTCTTACCTACAGCTCATCCTTTACTTTCTTTCTGTAACACTGTATCAGTGGTTCTCAAACTCGCAATGTTTTAGAATTATCTGGGGAGTAAATAAAGAATAGAGGCTTAGGTTCATCAACTAGACAAGAGCCTGGGCTTCTGTATTTTAACAAGTTCCCTAGGTGATTCTGATATATACCACAACTTTGAAAATCACTGCACTAAGATATTTTCTTGGGAACTTTAATTAGTAAGAGTCTTAGGTGATTTCTGTGCTGTTTTCATGCATAGTTGGATGTGACTAAAACACAATTATATCCAGTAAAAATTTCTTGAGCTATCTTTTTACTTTACTTGACAACGTATTTATTGGACCATATGAGAAGGTGATCAAATTGCTGCCCTGATTCGTAACAAGCAAGGTGGCAAAGTCAACTACTGGAGAGTGTGGGGGTTCTGAGGAAGTCTGAGATGTCTGAGGAAGTCTGAGATGTTCCCATTCCCTGGTTATGGGAAAATCAGAGATGGGAAACTATCATGACCCCTGACTTCAGATGGGATCATGTCAGGCACAGCTGGGCAATTGCAGTTCCAGAGTAAAGGTCTTTCAAGGTTCTCAGTTCATGTCAATGATTTCAATTTCCACGTTTATGTCATTCTCAAATAGAAAAGCTTTTCAGCCAATTATTTTCTCTTATCTGAACTGCTAACCCTTTTTTCTTCTTCCTTCTCTCATATGTGACAAAATTTTATCAGAATCAGAACATCATGCTCTTGTATTGTCACACTAAACTATGTTTTAAATTATATTGCTGCCAAGAATCTTAGAAATATCCATATTAAGGTACATTTGCTGAAAGCAAAATTAACAAATCCAGTCTCTTGTCACTTAGAGAAGGTTCATTGCTCTAAACCGAATGCATGCTGATTGATTATATGTCAGCTAAAAAGGAGGTTCCTTCTAACTTAGTAGAGCAACTGGGCCTGTCCAAGAATGGGTTTTTATTCACCATTGCAAGAGAGTGCATCGGCCGTTTGATCTATAGAATGCATCTGAGAGAGAAAACAGAAATTAGTACTCTGAAGGAAGGTGACAAGAAATGTACAATCCCTGACCATAGCAATTCCAAAGAATTACAGAGTTTCTGTAAAATTAGTGAACTGGCACTCAAAATGTCCCTTAGCAACATATTCATTGAACTCTGTGAGATGAAGATGAAACTGCTGCCCCAATTTGGCGAAGTCAGCTATTGCTGGGATGTGGACTATCTGGAGACATTTGAGGTGACTGTTAGTGTAAAATCAGAGAAGGGGGTAATAGCAAGTTAGAATTATGTCTTACCCAAGGCATAAGGAGTCTATGAGAGCAGTAGATTCCTGCTCTTTATGTATTAGGTTCCCTTCTGATTAACCATTTTGCAGGAAATCAGAGCTATTTTGCTAATTTCAAAGACCCTCTCCCCGGGCAAATGACGTGGTTGATGTATCATCGCAGAGATTCAGAAGGCAAAATACCAATGTCCATGTGTATCTAATTGGGGTTGGAGTAGAAGAAAAGCATCTGAAATAGTCCTTAAGGACTCCTTACTGCCCTCTGCACTTTCTTGCTCTGCTTATTCAGTAGCTCTTCCTGTCTCAGACCTATACCATTATACCTCAGACCTTTCTCTTGCTTTATTGGGCTTACTCCTGCTTGACCTGGCTCCTCCAACTTCCCATTTATTTCCTAACCTTGCACTCTCTCTGTCTTGGTTTTTGACGTATAAATTAGGTTTGGGAAAACTTCCTACACCTTCTTTGTTGGGATGTTTTCTGGAGTAATGACTCCAGGCGAGACCACAGTTAATCATGAATTCACATTGAAACAGAAGCTGGGTCAATAAGACTGGAACTACTCGGGAAGTTTTTCTCCTTTATTCTCTATCAACTCAATGCCAAATATACTCCACAATGGATCTGACCCCTCTTCCTGAAGGTGGTGGTCTGCAGCTATCCGTACAGTCTTGGGGCCCTAGAGATAGCATAGAAAAAACACAGTTTCATGACAGATGGGTAAAGAAGTTTGCCCACAACTTGAGGTAGAGCCTATATGAGTATGACAAGGAGACTGCGGGTCATGACTGGGATTGAAGGAGGCATCTTCATGCTTTTCATCTTACCTAGGACAGAAATTGAGAACCCATACTAAAACATCACAGCCACCTTCTTTAATTTCATTTGAGACATGAATGGAACCGTTTTTCATAGGTACACAAACATGCACATAAAAATCCAAACAGCAAAAATAAATAACAATGTTCAAATATCAAGGGCTTTAAATGAAAGTGTTTTGACTTGATATAATTCTTAAGGAGTGACTTTCAAACACTGCTTTTAGATACTGCAATTTCCCTTGCTTTTTATGGAAATGAAAATAGCTCTTAGAAGAGGCACCCAGGCTTCTCAAAAATAGTGACACAACTTATTCATTTCATCCACACACTTTAAGACTAAAGTAATTGGCTGGAGGTTTCAAGCAGGATGTTCCTGAGGCTTCTCCAAAGTTTTTCCCAGATGCCCTACCCCTTTTCATCCTACTTTTTTTTTTTTGAGAACAGAATAGGGCCCTAAAAAATAAGATGATAAACTAGAGCAGATACTAAAAAGTTGTTGTTATGTCTTATCCCTTTAAATGTACTATACATTTCTTGGGAGCCAGGAATGTGACTTTACCTCTCTATATCTCCCAAGTCACCTAAGTAAGTGATTCTGCCGTAGAGGCCTTCAATTAGCATTAATAGAATATGTCATGATGTCATAAGTAACACCTCCATCCCCCAGCCTACCTGCTATCTACATCTGTTCAATTAATGAGTTCTGCCAATGCTCCTTTTTAACAGTTTTTAAACTATTTCTCTGCATCTCCACCATGAAAATTACACTTCAGGCCACCATCATTTCTCACCTTAATTATTAAAACAGTCTAACACAGCCTCCTTGCTCATCACTCTTGGTTTTAAGTTTTATATCCTTTATCTTAGCCTCATATAGCCCTGTCATATTTCTGCCATTGGGTAACAGAGGCTGTCCTATCTTCTTTTGTATTTTCTGGGCTTCAGGATGAGGTTGGTACACTTTTGATACAGAGTGAACATCTATTTAACAAGTATCAGTGGAGCCACCGCTAGCTGTTTACGTGATTACAGCTGGGTGCTTGAGAGTTTACTGTTTAGTGGTTGGTCCTTTATCATCCACAGGGGCCACTGGGTACAGTCAATGCTCAAATTAATTAGAATGACTAAGAGATGAAGCCACTGTGTTAAACCTTAGCATAAACACATTGTTCTTAAAACCAGAAAATGGTAAAATTTATAGCATGAAATAACAGAAGAAGGGAGAAAAAAAATCTCTTCTTTTTATGATATTTATTACATTTCCTCTATGGGTTAACAGGGTTAAGTGCTTTATATATGTGATCTCTTATAAAATCTTCAGAAAACTATGCTAGGTAGATATTAGCCTTACCGTTTCACATATGAGGAAACTGAGGAAAGAGTAATATACCCAGTCAGCTATGGAACTGTGTAGTCTGATTCCACACCCACAGTCCTTCTAATATTATGCAGTTGCCTGTGTGGCTGTTCCAGACTCTTCTGTTGTGTATGACTTGTAATTTAAACATTCTCTTTATGGGCCTTTCAGAACTTTAAAGGGCATAAAAATTCACCTACGGTGAGTCAAGAAGCCTATCTGTCAACAATAAGACATTACTCAAGACAGATAGATACCCCTGGAACTGGTATCAGAAGCAAATCAAGTGGAGTGATGTGGCTTCCTTTGAAAAGGACCATTATTGAGCATGGAAGTGCTGTGTGGTGAGAGCTATAAAGGCTGGTCAAGTCATATACAAATAAAAATCAGATATGACAGTAACAGAACAGGAAGCCCTGTTTCCTCTTTTGCACAGTTGCTGTTTGTTCAGAGAGATGAGTCCTAACGTATTATAATCCAGGGTTGTCACATTGTCTGAAGCAACTCTAAATTTTACATTATCAACTTGGATGCATGAAACAAAACTTTCGTTACAAGATAAATTAACATAGCTCTTTTGTTCTATAGTGGGACAAAACCCGAAAAACTCTTAACTTCCTGTTTCAGGGTAATTTATTTTAAAATTCAGTCTGCCTGAATGATTCTCTTTCTACTTATTTTTCTTCCATTTATCTGACATAATCACTTTCTGAGCCTCTACTATGAGGATGTGAATTCCTGATGCATTCCGGCTCTTAATTCTCAGCTGTCCTTTGAACTCCTTGGGGGAAGCTTGGGAGCTTTTCGAAGTCTCTTCGAAGACCTGAGATGAGTCGGTTTTGCTATGCTGTGCCCCTATTCTGAACCCATTGCTGTCTACACATGTCGCTGCAAGGCATTCTTGAAGGCCATCTCCTCTCTGAGTTCTAGGCAGGAAGTGTGGGGCAAGTCCTTTCTACATTCAGATCCCCAAGCCTATTTTATACACCCCATCAGTGGGTCAAACCTGCAGGAAGAGAAAGCCAGGAAGCAGAGGCCAGCATTAGCATCTACTGTCTTCCTCTCCATTCCCAATCCTCTCTAGAAAATGTTCTGATTTTCTCTGTGTACAGGGAGGAAACAACTCTCAAACAGATTTCTCCTTGTCCTGCCTCACTGTATAAATTGTTGGCTTCAAGGCCATCAGAAATTTTCTCAAGAATCTGGCTCTAATAATTAAAATCTAAGTCTTTTAAACTTGTGTTTTTGCTTCTATAGCTTTACAAAAATATCATTCAGAGATTCAATAATTTTCTTGTTCTAGGTGTTGTCTACATTGCAAAAATGGCAGAGCATATAGGCAGTTATTCCTGCATCTCATTTGTTGGTGTATTGGTTTTAGGATACACTGGATAGCAAGGAGCAGAAGACTTAACTCACAGTAGATGAAACCACAAAACCATGTATTGTTTATCCCACAAAGAACTGACGCTGGGTAGTATCAGGGTGGGTTTGGTAGCTCAACAAGTCCCCAGGACACCCAGACTCCTTTCATCCTCCTCTATGCTATTTTTATCATGTTGCCAGTATCTTCCTTCATGATCACAAGATGGCTGCCAGATCCCTAATCATCATATCTTCAATGCCAGGCCAAATCAGATAGCAAGGATGGTAATGGGTTTTAAAAAAGGCGGGGAGGAGGCTGGGCGCAATGGCTCATGCCCATAATCCCAGCAGTTTGGGAGGCCAAGATGGGCGGATCACTTGAAGTTAGGAGGAGTTCGAGACCAGCCTGGCCAACATGGTGAAACCTCGTCTCTACTAAAAATACGAAAATTAACCGGGCGTGGGGGTAGGGTGCCTGTAATCCCAGCTACTTGGGGGCTGAGGCAGGAGAATCACTTGAACCCAGGAGGCAGAGGTTGCAGTGAGCCAAGGTCGTGCCACTGCCCTCCAGCCTGAGTAACAGAGCGAGACTCTGTCTCAAACAAAAAACAAAAATCAACAACAAAAAAATAGGGTGGAGGGCAGGAGAGGATGATGGTGCTAGAGGAAGACATTCTTCATCTGTTTCTCTGTTCAGAGAGGAAAATATTTTCATGATGTTTATGAAGATGATGGCAATTATCTCTTTACATCTTATTGGCAAGAACTAGGTTATACAGCAACTGCTGGCCTTATGAAAGGGGGCTTGAAAAATAAGTGCCTGGCTTTTCAAGTCTTTGCAATGGGACACAGAAAGGAAGAAATGTGTTGAAAATGACTGTAGAGTAGCTGAGTTGGGTAACAGCTGATGATGGCTACAAGGAAACCCAGGAGAGAAGTAACTTCTTGATACTGCATCAACATGTTGTTCTTTATGTCAGACCTGGGTGCACTCCCCACTCTCTGTGCCTGCTACCTGTCCCCACGTTCACTGTTGGATTATGGCACTGAGACCCACTATGTCTTACTATACCTTAGAGTTTTTCTCAAGGTAGTGCCATGAGAAGTTGATCAGATTGGCTTAAAAGGTAAAATCTAGATTCCATTTTGGAAATTATTAAGAAAAATAATACATATTTTGGCTTAGTGTCACTTTAAATATGAATCTCCAACCTATTTCTTAAAAATTATACTTTAAGTTCTGGGATATATGTGCAGAACATGCAAGTTTGTTACATAGGTATACACGTGCCATGTTGATTAGCTGCACCCATCCACCTGTCATCTACATTAGGTATTTCTTGAATGCTATCTCTCCCCTAGCCTCCAACACCCCGGCAGGCCATGGTGTGTGATATCCTCCCTGTGTTCATGTGTTCTCATTGTTCAACTCCCACTTATGAGTGAGAACATGTGGTGCTTGGTTTTCTCTTCCTGTGTTACTTTGCTGAGAATGATGGTTTCCAGCTTCATTCATGTCCCTGCGAAGGACATGAACCCATCCTTTTTTATAGCTGCATAGTATTCCATGGTATGTATGTGCCATATTTGCTTTATCCAGTCTGTCACTGATGGGCATTTGGGTTGGTTCTGAGTGTTTGCTATTGTGAATAGTGCTACAGTAAACATACATATGCATGCGTCTTTATAGTAGAATGATTTATAATCCTTTGGGTATATACCCAGTAATGGGATTGCTGGGTCAAATGGTATTTCTTGTTCTAGATCCTTGAGGAATCGCCACACTGTCTTCCACAATGGTTGAACTAATTTACACTCCCACCAACAGTGTAAAAGCTTTCCTATTTCTCCACATCCTCTCCAGCATCTGTTGTTTCCTGACTTTTTGATAATTGCCATTCTAACTGGCCTAAGATAGTATCACATTGCGGTTTTGATCTGCATTTCTCTAATCACCAGTGATGATGAGCTTTTTTACATATGTTTGTTGGCCGCATAAATGTCTTCTTTTGAGAAGTGTCTGTTCATATCCTTCACCCACTTTTTGATGGGATTGTTTTTAAGTCCTTTGTAGATTCTGGATATTAGCCCTTTTCCAGATGAATAGTTTGCAAAAATTTTCTCCCATTCTGTAGGTTGCCTGTTTAGTCTGATGATAGTTTCCTTTGCTATGCAGAAGCTCTTTAGTTTAACTAGATCCCATTTGTCAATTTTGGCTTTGTTGAGATTGTTGTGTTTTAGTCATGAAGTCTTTGCCCATGCCTATGTCCTGAATAGTATTGCTCATGTTTTCTTCTAGGGTTTTTATGGCTTTAGGTCTTACATTTAAGTCTTCAATTCATCTTGACTTAATTTCTGTATAAGGTGTAAGGAAGGGGTCTACTTTCTATTCTTTGCGTATGGCTAGCCAGTTTTCCCAATACCATTTATTAAATAGGGAATCCTTTCCTCATTGCTGGTTTTTGTCAGGTTTGTGAAAGATCAGATGATTGTAGATATGTGTCATTATTTCTGAGGCCTCTGTTCTGTTCCATTGGTCTATATATCTGTTTTGGTACCAGTACCATGCTCTTTTGGTTACTGTAGCCTTGTAGTATAGTTTGAAGTCAAGTAGTGTGATGCCTCCAGCTTTGTTCTTTTTGCTTAGGATTGTCTTGGCTATACAGCCTCATTTTTGGTTTCATAGAAAATTTAAAGTAGTTTTTTCTAATTTTGTGAAGAAAGTCAATGGTAGCTTGATGGGAATAGCATTGAATCTCTAAATTACTTTGGGCAGTATGGCCATTTTCACGATATAGATTCTTTCTATCCATGAGCGTGGAATACTTTTCCATGTGTCTGTGTCCTCTTTTATTTCCTTGAGCAGTGGTTTGTAGTTCTCTTTGAAGAGGTCCTTCACATCCCTTGTTAGTAAGTTGTATCCCTAGGCATTTTATTCTCTTTGTAGCAATTGTGAATGGGAGTTCACTCATAATCTGACTCTCTGTTTTTCTGTTATGGTGTATAGGAATGCTTTTGATTTTTGCACATTGATTTTGTATCCTGAGAGTTTGCTGAAGTTGCTTATCATCTTAAGGAGATTTTGGGCTGAGACAATGGGGTTTTCTAGATATACAGTCATGTCATCTGTCAACAGAGACAATTGGACTTTCTGTCTTTCTTTTTGAATACCCTTTATTTCTTTCTCTTGCCTGATTGCCCTGGCCAGAACTTCCAATACTGTGTTGAATAGGAGTGGAGAGAGAGGGCATCCTTGTCTTGTGTCAGTTTTCAAAGGGAATGCTTCCAGCTTTTGCCCATTTATTATGATACTGGTTGTGGGTTTGTCATAAGTGGCTCTTATTATTTTGAGATATGTTCCATCAATACCTAGTTTATTAAGAGTTTTTAGCATGGAGGGGTGTTGAATTTTATCTAAGGCCTTTTCTGCATCTATTGAGATAATCATGTGGCTTTTGTCATTGGGTCTGTTTATGTGATGGATTACATTTATTGATTTGCATATGTTGAACTAGCCTTGCATCCCAGGTATGAAGCCGACTTGATCATGGTGGATAAGCTTGTTGATATGCTGCTGGATTCAGTTTGCCAGTATCTTACTGAGGATTTTCACATTGATGTTCATCAGGGATATTGGTCTGAAATTTTCTTTTTTTGTTGTGTCCCTGCCAGGTTTTAGTATCAGGATGATTCTGGCTCATAAAATGAGTTAGGGAGGAGTCCCTCTTTTTCTGTTGTTTGGAATAGTTTCAGAAGGAATGGTACCATCTCCCCTTTCTACCTCTGGTAGAATTTGGCAGTGATTCCATCTGGTCCTGTGGTATTTTTTGGTTGCTAGGCTATTAATTACTGCCTCAATTTCAGAACTTGTTACTGGTCTATTCAGTGATCAACTTCCTCCTGGATTAGTCTTGGGAGTGTGTATGTGTCCAGGAATTTATCCATTTCTTCTAGGTTTTGTAGTTTATTTGCATAGAGATGTTTATAGTATTCTCTGACGGGACGGTGGTTTGTTTTTCTGTGGGATCAGTGATGATATCCCTTTATCATTTTTTATTGTGTCTATTTGATTTTTCTCTATTTTCTTCTTTATTAGTCTGGCTAGTGGTCTATTTTGTTAATCTTTTCAAAAAACCAGCTTCTGGATTCGTTGATATTTTCAAGGGCTTTTCATGTCTTTATCTCCTTCAGTTCTGCTCTGATCTTAGTTATTTCTTGTCTTCTGCTAGTTTTTGAATTTGTTTGCCCTTGCTTCTCTAGTTCTTTTAATTCTGATGTTAAGGTATTGATTTTCAATCTTTTCTGCTTTCTCCTGTGGGCATTTAGTGCTATAAATTTCCCTCTAAATGCTGATTTAGCTCTGTCCCAGAGATTCTGGTACCTTCTGTCTTTGTTCTCATTGGTTTCAAAGAACTTATTTCTTTCTGCCTTAATTTTGTTATCTACCCAGTAGTCATTCAGGGGCAGGTTGTTCAGTTCCTTGTGGTTGTGCAGTTTTGAGTGAGTTTCTTAATCCTGAGTTCTAATTTGATTGTACTGTAGTCTGAGAGAATGTTTGTTATGATTTCCATTCTTTTGCATTTGCTGAGGAGTGTTTCGCTTCCAATTATGTGGTCAATTTTAGAATAAGTGCAATGAGGTGCTGAGAGGAAGGTATATTCTGTTGATTTGGGGTGGAGATGTCTATTAGGTCTGCTCAGTCCAGAGCTGGGTTCAAGTCCTGAATATCTTTGTTAATTTTCTGTCTCGTTGATCTGTCTAATATCGACAGTGGGGTGTTAAAGTCTCCCACTATTATTGTGTGGGAGTCTAAGTCTCTTTGTATTTCTCTAAGAACTTGCTTTATGAATCTGGGTTCTCCTGTATGGGGTGCATATATATTTAGGATAGTTAGCTCTTCTTGTTGCGTTGATCCCTTTACCATTATGTAATGCCCTTCTTTGTCTTTTTTTGATTTGTTGGTTTAAAGTCCGTTTTATCAGAGACTAGAATTGCAACCCCTGCTTTTTTTTTCTTCCCATTGGCTTGATAAATTCTCCTCCATCCCTTTATTTTGAGCCTATGTGTGTCTTTGTCCATGAGATGGGTCTCCTGAATACAGCACACCAATAGTTCTTGACTGTTTATCCAATTTGCCAGCCTGTGTCTTTTAATTGGGGCAAATATCTTGTTTACATTTAAGGTTAATATTGTTAGTGTGAATTCGATCCTCTCATTTTGATGCTAGCTGGTTATTTTTCTCATTAGTCGATGCAGTTTCTTCATAGTGTCGATGGTTTTTACAATTTGGTATGTTTTTGCCGTGGCTGGTATGGGTTTTCCTTTTCATATTTAGTGCTTCCTTCAGGAGCTCTTTGAAGGCAGGCCTGGGGGTGACAAAATTTCTCAATATTTGCTTGTCTGTAAAGGATGTTATTTCTCCCTCACTTATGAAGCCTAGTTTGGCTGGATATGAAGTTCTGGGTTGAAAATTCTTTTCTTTAAGAATGTTGAATGTTGGCCCCTACTCTTTTCTGGCTTGTAGGGTTTCTTCAGAGAGATCTGCTGTTAGTTTGATGGGTTTCCCGACCTTCCTCTCTGGCTGCCCTTAACATTTTTTCCTTCATTTCAACCTTGGCGAATCTGATGATTATGTGTCTTGGGGTTGCTCTTCTCAAGGAGTATCTTTGTGGTGTTCCCTGTAGTTCCTGAATTTGAATGTTGGCCTGTCTTGCTAGGTTGGGGAAGTTCTCTTGGATAATATCCTGAAGAGTGTTTTCCAACTTGGTTCCATTCTCCCCATCACTTTCAGGTACACCCATCAAATGTAGGTTTGGTCTTTTCACATAGTTCCATATTTCTCAGAGGATTTGTTCATTCCTTTTCATTCATTTTTCTCTAATCGTGTCTTCATGCTTTATTTCATTAAGTTGATCTTCAGTGTCTGATATCCTTTCTTCCACTTGATCGATTCGGTTATTGATACTTGTGTATGCTTCAGGAAGTTTTCATGCTGTGTTTTTCAGCTCCATCAGGTCATTTATGTTCTTCCCCAACCTGGTTATTCTAGTTAGCAATTCCTCTAACCATTTTTTCAAGGTTCTTAACTTCCTTGCACTGGGTTAGAACATGCTCCTTTAGCTTGGAGGAGTCTGTTATTACCTACCTTGTGAAGTCTTCTTCTGTCAGTTCATCAAACTCATTCTCTATCCAGTTTTGTTCCCTTGCTGGTGAGGAGTTGTGATCCTTTGGAGGAGAAGAGGTATTCTGGTGTTTGGAATTTTCAGCTTTTTTGTGCTGGATTTTCCTCATCTTCGTGGATTTATCTACCTTCTTTGATGTTGGTGACCTTTGGATGGGGTATCTGAGTGGACATCCTTTTTTTTGATGTTGATACTACTATTCCTTTCTGTTTGTTAGTTTTCCTTCTAACTGGCCCCTCTGCTGCAGGTCTGCTGGAGTTTGCTGTAGGTCCACTCCCGACCCTGTTTGCCTGGGTATCACTAGCAGAGGCTGCAGAACAGCAAAGATTGCTGCCTGTTCCTTCTTCTGGTAGCTTTTTCCCAGAGGGGCACCCGCCAGATGCCAGCCAGAGCTCTCCTGTATGAGGTGTCTGGCGACCCCTGCTGGGAGGTGTCTCCCAGTCAGGAGGCACAGAGGTCAGGGACCCACTTGAGGAGGCATTCTGTCCCTTAGCAGAGCTCAAGCACTGTGCTGGGAGATCTGCTGCTCTCTTCAGAGTTGCCAGGCAGGAACGTTTAAGTCTGCTGAAGCTGCACCCACAGCTGCCCCTTGTCCCAGGGAGATGGGAGTTTTATCTATAAGCCCCTTACTGGGGCTGCCACTGTCCTGCCCAGAGAGGAGGAATCTAGAGAGCCCCAATCTACTTTTTAATAACTAAATGCCTTTGGAAAATTAGGTCTCTCAACTTTGATTCCTTCCTAAGTAAAATAAATCTGACTTAGTGAAGACTAAATACTAACACGCATTTAGAGCAGCTGGAACATTGTAGGTGCTCAATCAATGTGAGGATACACATCAAATGATGGGACTGGTTGGTGTGCTCCCAGAATTGAGAGGCAAGGACCCCTCAAATATGGTGGAAAAAGGCAAAACTCAGAAGTGCTTTTCATTTTGTATGCACTTTGGGGAATGGGTAAGGTTAATAGAGAAAGTCAAGATGGCATGCTGGATATAAGAATAACTACAGAAGCATGGTAGAGACAAGAATTTGAAAGTAAAAGTAGAAGAGTGTAATTTCAGACTGTTAGTAGAGGGAGATGAAACTCAAAAACTAAGTAGTTGACTGTTTGTAAAGGGTTCTGAGCGACAGGCTAAGGAATCTGAACTTAAATTCTGTAGGAAAAATAAAGGCATTGAAGAAATTTTCTCAAGAAATTGGTGTGATACCATCTCAATTCACTTGAGAGAAATTTTTCTTTCCTTTATCGTAATATTTAAAGACAGAATTTTAGTTGATAGTTTAAAAATTGCTAGAAAAAATATCGATGGTTAAAAAAATAGACGTTGACCTACTTGTTCTCCAGAGTAATGTTTTACCTTCAGTCAAGGTATTGATAATGTTGGTTTATAAAGTTTAGATAGTGAAATGACACAAAGACAGAAACTAATTATTACAAATGTACGTGATGAAACAGGGCTTCATTCTATAAAGGATTGGGTTTATTTATTTGCCGTAATCATTTGGGCATAGCATTTGATATTGAAATTGACCTATAGATGGATGACTCTGGAAGCAGATTTACTGGTTACGATCTCAGTTCTGTTACTCTTTGTTCTGTGATTTTAGGTCGTTACTTAACCATTTGTGCCTCAGTTTCTCAACGTGTAAGCTGGAGATAAGCATAGCACCCAGCTTTACAGATAAAGCACTTCAGAATTGACAGAGTGTGGCAGATAATAGGTGCTCAATAAATGTTAACTTATTATTGGTAATTATTCAACTCAATTTGTAAATATTTTTTACTCCTAAAACGTTTCATTTAGTGATAGTCTCATTTGCAATGAGCCATGATGTCATCTACCTGGAGAAGAAGAAACTTGAATTTATGGAGTATGGCTCTGTACTCAGCAGTAGTCTCACAACAATTATTTGTTAAAAACTTATAGTATGTGGAGAGAGAACTGTGCCAGGTATTTTATACATGTTATTTATTATTTCTACCTTGCTGATGAGGAAATTGAGGCACAAAAAGGGTATACTTAAAGTCACATTCACCTAGCTAGTAAAGAGCGGAAATAGAGTTCCAATTGAGGTATATGCAATATGAAAACTCAAATTATTTCCACCTAGGACATCACGGAAAACATTGTGTGTTGAGGGTTAGCAGGTATGGGTTGTATTTTGAGTAGCAATCCTTAAAAACAATGTAATTTATAAAAATGAATATAGTATTATTGCCCTGCCTATTCCAGAGTTGATGTGAAAATTAAATGAGGTAATCAGTGTGAAAGTACTGTGAAAGCACAATAGTGCAAGAAAATTGAATGACATTTAAGTAAATAAAAGATATCATCTTTATCATAGTCAATAAATATATGTAGTAGATTGGAAAATTTCAGAGAAAATTGGGAACCTCATGTGACCTTATACCAGGCATTTCTAGCCTTCACTTCACAGTATTCCTTGGAAAGTTAAAAATGGAAGAATTAATGGAGAGCATAGATCAGGACATGGAAGGAATTGCGTGGAAAGTAGGACAGGCAGGACTTTTGAAAGAAACACACATCATTATCTTAGAATACCATTTACCCATAATTTGGATGAAATTGATTTTCTCTACACAGCTGACATCTGATTATCCACATAAATTAAAACCTCAAGTGAAAAAAATTAACTTTATTTTGTGACTCAAAAGATGGAATATGTCTTAAAAGGCAACACATACCAAGGATTAATTTGCGCTGCTTGGAATATTTTGAAAAATTAGAAATGTATAAACACAGAACATTTTTATATATTCATTTTAAAGACCATATGTTGCCTGGATAAGAATGTATTAATCTACTCATTGTTTTTCAGTGATTTGCTTGTAATGGGACTTTAGTCATTAACAATTTATGATCATTTTCTAGATTCATATCACCTCAAGTTTCTCATTATAATTTTAATATCTTTTAGAAGAGAATAAGTTAAATAGTACATATGTATTTAGCATCTATTTTAAAATATTTAAGAGTTCAAAGGCACCTTAAGCTCTTATAATATATTGAAACCATAGAGTCCTGTTTATGTTGGAGTTGTGTGCTCTGATCTCTAGCAATCTATGAACTCTGGAACAGAGAGGGTTGGTAGGCAGCAGAATGACCCCTTCACATACATGGAAATATTTCTGGTCATACATTCACTATGCTGACATACTAATAGAGGATGCATATAGAAAGATGTATTTTTCCCAGTTTGTAACTCCAGTTGTTTTGTTTTCTGTTTTTGTTTTTTTGGAATCTCACAAATGAGCCAGATGGCAAATGAGGTCTCCAGTCAGGTGTAGAATTTAGAAGAGAAGAGAGAATGGGATGACATTTTGGAGATAGATTATCCACTTTTCTTCAAAGAAGCTTATGGTCAAGAACATGTCCACAAAGGAACAATTTACATCATTCATGATTTAAAAAATAGGAACAGTAATAGTTGTATTTTCTTCATCGATGTTAGGCTTTTTGAAATAAAATAAGTGCTTAATCAAACCTTTAAGTACACTACCAGTAAGATGACCAGTCCACAGATAGTTTAAATTCTGTTAGTACAAAGATTGCAATTATAGGATCACCAGTCTCTCTGGCTTCAGGACTAAGGGGCCCTTGACGTGGAATGCCACAGACTGACAAAGAACCATTCATTATAATGACTCACGGGACAACCAAGTAAATGATGTGGGCTTGTTTTATTTACAGTCCTCTAGAGGGACAGAACTAGTAGGATAAATGTATATATAAAGGGATTTTATTAAGGAGTATTGACTCATACGATCATATAGTCCCACAATAGGCTGTCTGCAAGCTGAGGAGCAAGGAAGCCAGTCTAAGTCCCAAAGCTGAAGAACTTGGAGTCTGATGTTTGAGGGCAGAAAACATCCAGCATGGGAGAAAGATGTAGGCAAGAAGACTAAACCAGTCTCATCTTTTCATGTTCTTCTGCCTGCTTTTATTCTGGCTGCGCTGGCAGCTGATTAAACTGTGCCCACCCAGATTGAGGGTGGGTCTGCCTTTCCCACTCCACTGACTCAAATGTTAAACTCTTTTGGCAACACCCTCACAGACACACCTAGGAATAATACTTTGCACCCTTCAATCCAATCAAGTTGGAGTGCAGTGGCGTGATCTCGGCTCACTGCAAGCTCCGCCTCCCGGGTTCACACCATTCTCCTGCCTCAGCCTCCCGAGTAGCTGCGACTACAGGCGCCCGCCACCACGCCCGGCTAATTTTTTGTATATTTTTTTTAGTAGAGACGGGGTTTCACTGTGTTAGCCAGGATGGTCTCGATCTCCTGACCTCGTGATCCGCCCGCCTCGGCCTCCCAAAGTGCTGGGATTACAGGCGTGAGCCACAGCACCCGGCCTAATCAGCTTAGACTTTTGCAATTATTCCTTACATGTTTGCAATAATTTATTAGATGCTTGCAGTAATGCCCTTCAGTGTTTGAGCCTGCATTTCAATCTCCTTTCAGTTCTTCAATTTTTATCTCTGGCAAAGAGAAAGAATGGCAAATAAGAACAATCTGTTTTACAGAGTTGTTAGAAAGATACGCTTTTTTTCTGAGATCTTATGAATTAGGGGAAGGAAAACAAGATGTCAACTCAATGCATAATTATGAGAAAACAAAGTAGTCATATTATTACAACTTTGCATATGTGTAATACATTTAGAAGTTCCCTCAAGGGTTACAGAAGGAAGGAATAAGTCACTATCATTGTGCTCAGAGAATCTAAGGTATCATGAACATAGGAATTAATTTGCGAACCATATAAAACATATTTAAATGCAAAAAAATATGCTCATGTAGCAACTGTGAATTCCATATGAGATCCAAAACTCTTTTAAGGGTTTTACATACATTATTTTATTTTATCCTAATACCAATGCTATGAGGTAGATATTGGAAGAAAATTTATGACCAAGGAGATTAAATAATTTGTTCAAGGACACATAAATAGTAAATGGAGAGTCAGGATTCAAACCCAATTGTCTGACATTAAAGATCCTGTTATGAACAATGCTCTAGAAGGATGGAGAATTTGCAGAGATGTTGCGTTCTTCTTTGTGATTATTGGCCTTCTCTTTTCTTGCATGTTTCTATTGGCCTGTAAGCTTGATGAGGTTGGTGATTGCATCTGTCATATTTTCAACTGCATCTCAGCACTAAGAACAGTACTTGCTATATAGTAGGCCCTTGATTGTATTTGTTGAATGAGTGAATGAAATGATGAATGAATATCTTGGTTTCCTTGATGACTTTGAATTGAAAGTGTTTCAGAAGGGCTGGACTCTGAATATGAAAAAGACTTAAGAATTCTTTAACCAATTAGTTTCATGTATATTTTCCTTCTATATATGCACAAAAATGATACATGATTAAAAACTTATGTCTAAATAAATTTAAAAACAGCTCTTTAAATGGGTGTAAAAATTTCCTGAGTCATAAGGAAACTTTATGTGTGATTTAATTAGCGGTGTTTTTCAATTTCTTAGTGGTACAAACAACAACTGTGTCTCTTCTGATTGACTGATTTGTAGAGTTTGTAGAGTCTGTGACTTACCCACACAGCAGCCAGGATAATTCTTTTTTAAGTTTAAATCGACTGTGTTCTGTGTCCTATTCGTCCCTTCTGGGTGGCTTCTCATTTCACTTACAGAGGCATTGCAAAGTTTTTCACATGACTCAGACGGCCCCATATGACCTTTTCCCTCTCGGATCTCAGCCCCCTTCTGACCCCAGGCCAGCTTCCTGCCAGTGTCACTGGCCCTTTGCTTTTCTCCTCAACGTGCCACACAGCTTTTGCTTCACCCTTTTGCACTTGCTCTTCCCTTGACCTGCAACTGCTGTTTTCATAGATGTTCCTAAGACTCTTATTGTGATCTCTGCCCAACTGTCATTTTTTCAGATTCTTTCCCTGATCACTCTGTACTCCTCCATCTCTGTCACTCTGCCTTCTCATATGCTGTGTTATTCTCTATAGGGCTCTTTATTCCATGACCTCCTATGATGTATTTATTCGTGTATTGTCTGCCTCTCTCCTGCCTCTCCCCTTCTCCTCCCACTAGAAGGTGGGCTCCATCAGATCAGGGACTGGTTTTGCTCTCTGCTGTGTCACCAGTGTCTAGAACAATGCCAAACACAGACGGTTGTTAATAACCACTTGTTGAATGAGTTGATGAATGGGTCAATAGATGGATGGATAGGCCTCTCTAAGACCAGCACTGGTCTTGTGGGAAAACATGATACAAAGATAGACTACTATGGGGCACTTTATCATTGGAAAGGAATATAATTTAAAAGGCCAGAGGGTGAATATACACACTTTGTACCTGAGCAAGAACTTTCAGGGTCAAAATTCAAGAATCCGAACTTGTTATCTGATTCAGTGGGAACTGGTAATAGAAAATGAGGAAATAAAACTACCTAAGCTGCATGGTCAGCTGGATTGTCAGACAGCTGAATAAATATGGACTGAGAACTTTTCAGCATCAGAATGCATAAAGCTTGTTTCCCTTGAGCACTGGCTGAATTGGGTCACAGTGACCTGTGTTACTATATTACTAATTACGGTAAACAACCCCCACAGTTTTTATTCCAAGCCTATTCTACCCTTATTTGGTCTCCAATTTTCCTCTTAGTCTTGGAAATAGTCACAGAGTTCTATTATTTCCAGACACTTGACAGGAGCTGTGTGTCAGGGACTTTTGCTAACATTTCTCAGCTTCAGACCACCCTTATGCATCCAGCATTCAAAGCCAGGGCTAAGCATTCCCTGAACCCCATTCCAGTTTTGTGAGAGGGCTCCTCATTAGGCTCTGCCACTAGGGAATTCCAGAGGGAGGATGCGTGAAAGAGGGAGAGAGGACTTGCTGCTTCATGTCTTTTCCTGGTCACCTTAGCAACACCACAGCAGTGGTTGTTCACCCTGGCAGTGGCAGTACATTCTAGGAGCAGTGGTTCTCCATTTTGCCTTGAGAGCTTGCTTCCTGGTATCCTTCAGGGATGGTAGCTCTGGCATGGGGCTGCAGGGGGCTGCTGCTCAGAAGTCTGAGTGCCAGCTCCACAGAAGGCTCCTACAGGTCCCTGAGGAATCATCCCAGCACCAATCAGGCAGCGAATGCCTTCCAGGAGGTCTCCATCCCAATTCCTTGGGACCCCTTCTCTAAGCATCTAAGTTTTAATAATTGCAGTCCCTTCTCTTTGCCCTTCCAACTCAAGGAGGTAGTTGCATCTTCCTGCAGTTACCACCTCTATACTACCTCAGCGTCTGATGTTTGCACTTTCAGTTCTCTAATACCTGATTAACTATTCTTCAAATTAAATTCTCTCTGTAAAAATAACTGGTATGGTCACTGTCTCCTGACTGGATACTGACCAAGACCAGCTGAGAAAAAGAGAACTGGCTGATTGATAGAGAAGTAAGTGTTTCTTTTGTTTTCATTTCAAGTTGGCATCAGAATCTTCCTTCCAAACAAGGAAGGATACTAATACAACTCAAATACCATGTTATTAAACCTCTGATACAACTCAAATATCATGGACAGTGTGTCAAGAGGGAAACAGGCAAAATTAAAAATAAATGGATACAGAATACCTGTTATAAAACAAATGATATTGGACAATGAAAACCATAAAATAGAACTGTTTTATGGTTTTCAAAAAGAAAATTATGGAATTTTCATCATTCAGAATTATGGAAGTTAACATTATTTTAAAAAGAAGCAATGTGAAGGGAATTCTTAAAGGAGATGATTCAAAATGAATTATTGAAAGAGATAAAAAGGATTCAGATGTAATATGCCTTCTACTTCAATTGTACATGAGAGTAGAAAAGGGTAAGCAGAAGTCAAATTATATTGAACGTTTTGTCTGATGGGCACCATCATTAGATTCAGTTGTGTATTTCATGTTGGTAGACACATTTAAGCTTTCTCCTCTAAAATAAAGGCTCTAAAAATGATAAAGATAGCTCATCTTCATATCCTGTATTCAAGGAGCCGGCAAGCAAATTGCTCTTTCCTTAAACACAGAAACACAATTATTTTTTATTACTTTAAGTCACTAGTGATACATATTTATTTTAGAATAATCAGGAGATTCAGGTAAGTCAAAAATACTACCATACAGATAATATTAACATGAATATCTTGGTTTATATTCTCTAGACATTTTTATGTGCTTATATATTTATGTATATGCCTATTTGGGTAATATAAACGGGTATAGCCTTTTTCTTTCCTGAAAGTATATCATGAATATGTTCTCCTCATCAGTAAGTATCACCCACTAGCCCTGCCAGCTTAGTGCTTGTTTTCTCTCAGGTTCATTCCCCACACTTTCCTGCCCTGTTCTGACTCACAGGTAACTATGTTTTCCAGACTCCCTTGCCTCTAATTTCCAGGCAGGTTCACCAATGGGAGAAGCTGGTGGAAGACTGGAAAGGATAAGGCAGCATATTTCCCCGCCTTCCTCTTTGCTTTGAGTGTTACTTTTGACAGCAACTGAGCCTCTTCGTTGACTCCAGAGAGAAGGACACTTCTTTTCTCTTTGGCCTTTTTTCTCTAAGGTCTCTGAGACCTTACTTAGGTACCTAATGGGACCCCAGCTCCCACAGAAGGGCCTGAACTTCTAGGTTCAGTAACACTACTCCTTCCTGTCATCAGTCCCAGCTCAGGGGTATTGGCAGCTTCCCACTGTTCTAATCTCTGCATTGTCTCCTCATCCCCTGTTTGGCTTCTTGGTTCTTCTGTCACTTGCATAACCAATTCCCTGACAGGACTGTGACTGACAATGACCCTGCTGCTGAAATGATTTCCATTTTATGGATATGCCCTAATATATTCAAAATTGCTTCCTTATTCAATATTTGGAATGTTTCCATTTCAAGCCATTATAAACAAAGCTACAGTAAACATCTTTGTCCATTAGTCTAATTGCCTGTTATTGATAGTTTCCTAAAGTTGAAATTGCTCTGTCACAGGGCACATCTTTGACTTTTTTTAAGTCAAAATTTTCCCACTTTTTCTCAGTATAGGTTAAAATATTTTAAATACTTACCAAAAGTGAGAAATAATAATGAGGAGGATGACAATGACAAAATGATAATAACTAACATTTTACGAGTCCTTACTGTGTGCCATCCTTTCTTCTAATGTAACTATGTGATCAACATGTGTTAGTCCATGTTAGGATAGCAGGTTTTCTTGGTCCAGGTTTATGTAAGAAAAAAATATTTTCTCTAATTACATGTGAATGGGGCTTGTAGGAGACACTTAAATGAAAACAGAATTCATTGACATTTTGATTGAAATGATTTTAATTTATAGGCTAATTGGAGAACAACCAAAATCTTTATGATGGTGTTTTAGTCAGGTTGCGCTACTATAGCAATGTATCACAGACTACTAGGTGGCTTAAACAACAGACAATTATTCTCTCAGTTTTGGAACTGGAAATCCACGATAAGGTGACATCAAATTCAGTTTTTGGCGAGGGCTGTCTTATTGGCTTGTAGCTGGCCGCTTTCTCACCGTGTTCTCACATGACCATCCTTCCTTGTGTGTACGTGGAAAAGAGTTAGTGAGCTCTCTGGTGTCTCGTTTTATGAGGACACTAATTCTATTGGAATTTCATTTACCACCCAGAGTAATTTTGAAAGCTCTAACCCCCAATATGGCTCTATTATCCCCCATATAGAGCCATATTGGGGGTTAGAGCTTGCTACATAGGAATTTTGGGAGGATACAAACATTCAGGCCATAACCCATAGAGACTTTCAATCCAATACATCTTGTTTCTCCAACGTTATTCATGTTTTCTTGTTGGGTATTTCAGGAAGGTCTTCTGGTATTTTTTGCATTATGCGTCTTATAAATAACTTCACTAATATATAATATATTTAAGGATGATCGATTGAATTTTGCTTAGTTGTTGCTAATATATTGTTGTATACTGTTTTTTAATTAAACAACTTACTGAATTCATTTATCAGCTCTAATAGTTATTTAGTTGGTTATTTGTATGTTTGATGGTATAAAATGACAGTATATGAAAATAATAGTAACTTTGCCTCCTCTTTTATAATATTTATACCTGTTAATTTTTAAATTTACTTCCTTGTTTTGCTTTTTGGTAGAAGCAAAGATCTTATTGCATTGGCCAAAATATCCATAGTATTATTGAATAATTTAGTTATAACAAACTGTATTTTATCTATAGTAGAAGAGTCTCTAGTGTTTAATTCAAGTATGGTTGTTTTATCCTTTTATTGTTACTTTTCAAGTGTCGTTTTAGTATATTCTTTACAGTTTTTATTCTTTGATTCAGTTGTATGATGACTTAAATTAACCAATCCTTAAATACTGAATTATGCTTTTACTTATGAAGTGAATTTTACATAATCATTGTGCCTGTTTTCCCATTTGTTCTGAGATCCATTTCATACTCTTCCCCTACTCTATTGGTTATCTCTGGAGGCAACCTTGCAAACCACATTTCTTAGGCTCCCTCACAAACAGGTTTTTGATTAAGTTTAGCTAGTGGATTTCTCATCATTTTGCCAGGTTCTCAGTGTTTTCTTAATGTGAGGATGGAAGCTTCAGGGAGCTTTTACCTAAAGATGGAAGCTACATCTTAGGACATTTTCTTCTACTATTTTTTTTGACTATTGCTTTATTACTTTCTTTTTTATATGTTGCTTCTCCAATTACTATTACAGGTGAATGAGATCTCCTGACCCTTTTATCAGTGTTTTTTTTTTTTTTTCCAGTTTTTCAAATGTGTTAAAATATATATACAACATAAAATTTACCATTTAAATAGTTTTAGTAGATATACCGTTCAGTGGTATTAAATACATTCATAATGTTCTGCAACCATAACCACCATCCATTTCCATAAAGTTTTCATTATGTAAAACAAAAACTTTATTTCCATTAAAAAATAACACATTTCCTCCTTTCCTCCAAAGCCCAGCAACTACCATTCTACTTTCTGTATCTATGATTTTAACTACTTTAAGTACTTCATATAAGTAGAATCGTATAGTATTTATCTTTTTGTGACTGGCTTATTTTACTTAGCGTAATGCTTTCAAGCTTCATCCATGTTATAGTATTTGTCAGAATCTCCTTTCTATTTAAGGCTGAATAATATTATATTTTATTTATTACCATAGGTTGCTTATCCATCCATAAATGGATAAGCAACTTGCTTGAGTTGCTTTGATGTTTTGGCTATTGTGAACAATCCTGTTATAAACAAGGGTGTACAAATATCTCTTAGAGACCTTTACTTCAATTCTTTTGGATATATACCTAGGAGATAAATTGCTGTATCATGTGATAATTCTATTGTTAATTGAGGAATGGCCATATTGTTTTCTACAGCAACTTTACCATTTTACATTCTCATCAACAGTGCTCAAGGGTCCAATTTCTCCAGATTCTTTCCTATTTTGCTATTTTCTATTTTTCTTGTTTTTTTTTTTATATATATAGTAGCCATCCTAATTGGTATGAGTTAGTATCTCATTGTAGTTTTGATTTGCATTTTCTAACGATTAGCTATATTGAACATCTTTTCATACGCTTATTGGTCATTTGTATATCTTTTATGAAGCAATGCCTATTTGAGCTATTTGCCCATTTTTAATCCGATTTTTTGTTTTTTTGTTTTTGTGTTTTAAGAATTTTGTATATATCTTGAATCCTAGATATCAATTCCTTATCAGATATATAATTTGCAAACGTTTTCTTCCTTTCTGTGGATTGTCTTTTGCATTTTTGATATTGTCTTTTTTTTTTTTTGAAACAGAGTCTCACTCTGTTGTCTAGGCTAAGGTGCAGTTGCACTTGGCTAACTGCAACCTCTACTTCTCTGGCTCAAGGGATTCTTCTGCCTCAGCCTCCCGAGTAGCTGGAATTACAGGCACCCACCACCATGCCCAGCTAATTTTTGTATTTTTAGTAGAGATAGGGTTTTGCCATGTTGGCCAGGCTGGTCTCAAACTTCTGACCTCAGGTGATCCACCCACCTCAGTCATCCAAAGTGCTGGGATTACAGGCGTGAGCCACTGCACTTGGCCTGATAATGTCCTTTGATGCACAAAATTTTTAATTTTTTATGAAGTTCAGTATGTCTATGTTTTCTTTTGTTGCCTATGCCTTCAGTGTCAGATCCAAGAAATCATTGTCTAAACCAATGTCATGAAGATTTTGTCATGTTTTTCTGAAAATTGTATTGTTTTAAGTCTTACATTTGGGTTTTTGATCTATGTTGAATCAATTTTTTGTACATGTTGTTAGTAAGGGTCCACTTTCATTTTTTTGCAGGTGGATATACACTGTTCCAAGCAGCATGTGTTGAAAAGACTTGTCTTTCTCCCATTCAATGGTCTTTACAGCTTTGTCAAAAATTGACCATATATGAGTGGATCATATATTTATTTCCAGGTTCTATCTTCTATTCCATTGGTCCATATATATGTCTGGCTGTTTGCCAGTACTACACTGTTGTAATTATTGTAGCTTTGTAGTAAATTTTGAAATCAGCTGGTTTTTTTTTTTTTTTCAAGATTGTTTTGATCATTCGAGATTACCTGAGGTGTCCGATAAGTTTTAGGATGGAGTTTTACAATACTGTGAAAAATGTCATTGAGATTTTAACAGGGATTGCATTGAATCTTTAGATCACTTTGCCTAGTATTGGCTGCTAGTATTTCAATGAGGATTTTTGCAACAGCATCCAGAAGGGATATTGAATGTCGTTTCCTTTTCTGTCTAGTAGTGTCTTTGTCTGGCTACTGCATCTGAGAAACGCTAATCTCACAGAATAATTTAGGAAGTGTTCTCTCATTACTTTTCAGAAAAGTTTGAGAAGGATGGTATTAGTTCTTCCTTAAATGTTTGGTCAAATTCACCAAATCTGCTTACTAGTTATAAGTCTATTTAGATTTTCCATTTTTTCATGATTTATCTTGGTATGGCTTATGTTTCCAGGAATTTGTCCATTTCATTAGGTTATAGAATTTGTTGGTATATAATTTTTCATAGTACTACACTATAATCCTTTTTATTTCTGTAAAGTCAATAGTAATGTCCCACTTCCATTTCTCATTCTAGAAATTTGAGTCTTTTCTCTTCTTAGTCCATCCAGCTAATGATTTTTTAATTTTGTTGATCTTTTTGAATAACCAACTTTTGGTTTAATTGATTTTCCCTATTGTTTTCCTTTTCTCTATTTCATTTATCTCTGTTCTAATATTTACTTTGTCTTTCCTTCTACTAGTTTTTGTTTAACTTGCTCTTCTTTTTCCATTTTTTAAGTCACAAAGTTTGGTTGGTGATTTGAGCTCATTCTTATTTTTTAGTGTGGGCATGTATAACTAAATATTCCCCTTAGCATAGTTTTCAGTATGTTCCATGCATTTTTGGCATATTATGTTTTCATTTTCATTTGTCTCTAAACATCTTCTAATTGCATTTGTAATTTATGCTTTGATTCATGGTTGATTAAGAGTGTGCTGTTTAATTTCCACAAATTTGTGCATTTTCCAGTTTTAATTATATTAATAATTTCTGACTTCATCCCATTGTCATCAGAGAAGATACTTAATATTATGTCTGCCTTTTTCAATCTGCTGAGACTTTATCTGTGACCTAACATATAAATGTCCTATATGCCCTTGAGAAGAAATGTGTATGTTTTTTTTTCTTGGGTAGTGTTCTGTATTTGTCTGTTAAAACTAATTGGTTTATTGTGTTAAGTCCTCTGTTTTCTTACTTATCTTTCATCCGATTGTTCTATCAATTTTTGAGAGTACAGTAGTGAAACCTCCAACTATTATGGTAGCACCGTCTACTTTTCCCTTCAATTCTGTCAGTTTTTGCTTTATATATTTCTATGCTACAGTCTGTCATTAGGTGTGTATAGGTTTATAATTATTAAATACTCTTGTTATATTGCCATATTGAGTCTTTTATAATGTCATTCTTTGTCTCTCATAATCTTTTAAAATTTAGACTATTTTGTCTAATATTAGTATAACCATCTCTTCTCTCTTTTGGTTACTATTGGCATGAAATACAATATTTGATCCTTTCACTTTCAACTTATTTGTGCCTTTGGATGTAAAGTATCTCTTGTAGACAGCATATAGTTAGATCACGTGTTTCTTTAAAAATAATCCATTCTGCCAATCTCTGTTTTTTAAATGGAAAGCTTAATCCAGTTTTATTTAAAGTAATTACTAATAAGGAGGGATTTATTTCCGTCATTTTGCTATTTTTTATGCTTAAAGGTTTTGGATGCTTGACTTTTCTGTTCCAGTGCTCTCTATGAAATATTGCACGTATATGCAGAATTTTAAAAAGATAATTTGTGGTTTCTCTTCAGAAGACATGAAGGTATAATGTTCAGAAATTCAGATTCTTTGTTTGGAGTCTATGGGCCTTTATAAGCATCAATGACTGGCTGCTAACATGTTGCTGACTGCTACTTTTCTTATACCTTTTGCTCTTTACTATTATTTGCTACGTATCTGCCATAACTCTCAAAACCTTTAATGACCTTGAAAGTTCTCCAGTAAAACTATATGATATTTGTACAACCTGTTCTATCTTTCTGTTTAGAAAAATGAACCATATCTGCATTATTGCATGCTTATCCCTTGACATAAATGTCTTAATCAAAAAAACAAAAAAACTAGCTATTATAATTGCCTATGCATTTACCTTTATTACTATCTTTACTTCCTCATCTAGCGTTCAATTTTTTCTGATGTCATTTCATTTCACTTTGCAGGACTCCCTTAAGCACTACTTGCAGAACGATTCTACTGGTAACAAACTCCCTCAGCTTTTGTTTTTCTGGGAATGCCTTAATTTCTCCTTCACTTTTGAAAGACAGTTTTGTCAGATATAGGATTCTTGGTTGACAGCTTTTTTTGTTTGTTTGTTTGTTTGTTTTTAGTACTTTGAATATATTGGGCCACTGTCTTCTGTTTGCCAAAGTTTCTGATGACAAATATGCTGATGATATTATTGAGGATCCTTTGTAACCAGCTACTTCTCTCTTGCTGTCTCTAAGATTCTTTGTCTTTGTATTTTGAAAGTTTGATTGCAATGTGTCTCAGTGTGAATATTTTTTTAGTTCATCTTACCTGAAGTTTGTTGAGCTTGTTGAATGTTTTATTTATGTCTTTATTCACTTTGGGGAAGTTTTCAGTCATTAGTTTTGCAAATATTCTCTCTGTTCCTTTCTTGTTCTTATGGGACCCCCACAATGCATATATTGGTCCACTTGATGATATCCCAGAGGACCCTAGGGTCTGTTCATTTTTCTTTAATCCTTTTGTTTTGTTTCTCATACTCAATAATTTTTATTGTTCTATCTTCAAATCCTCTGATTCTTTCTTCTACCTGCTCAAATCTGCATTTGAGTCTCTATAGTAGATTTTTCATTTCAGTTATTATACCTTTAAGCTTCAGAATTTCTCTTTATTTTCTTTTTAAGTTTTGTCTTTATTAATGTTTGAACTTATTCATACCTTGTGTTCTTGACTTTCTCCACATCTTCCTTCAGTTATTTGAGAATCTTTAAGACATTTTTGTTAAAGCCTTTGTCTGGTAGATTTGTCATCATGTCATTTTTACGGACAGCTTCTGCTTCTTTTGCATGTGCCATATTTCCTGTTTCTTTGTATGCCATGTAATTTGGTGTTGAAGAGTGGGTTTTTGAATCTAATAATTTATCTAATTATTATAACCTTATAAATTATCTAATAGTAAGTCAGATTCTCTGTCTTCCTCAGGGTTTGCTTTTTAAAAAGTTGTTTATTGTTATGCTTTTTGGGTTGTCATTGACTGTGTTTGTGCCAATGATTACCTTGAGGTGTAAACTTAAAGCATTTTCAGGCCTTTCTGAGTCTGCAGTTTTCCCTGAACATGCATGATCCCTTTCCAATTTTCTCTGTATATGTAGGTGTTTTTCAGTATCTTCGTGTTGAATGTCTGACTCCAAACGTTGGAAAAAGAAAAATAAAGAAAGGGTTGAGAGGGTACTGGTCTTTTAAATCCTCTGAAAGTCACTCTAGGCAGAGAAAGATGGGTTTGCAACAGTGAGGAAATGGCCACTCATATCTTTGTACCTCTGTGGTCAGAAGCAGCAATCAGCCATCCAAATACAGATCGTAGGTACTCGGAGGATTTGGTCCTTATTTCCACTTTGGTTCCTGTAAGTTGTATACATGCTGCTCCAGAAATGTGCACAGTTGCCTGTCATGAGGCCTTGGGTGGGGATGGGTAGCTGTTCAAATATGTTGTCCTAGACAAAAGGAAAAGGCGACCTTCGTGCTGGGTCTGTTTTATTCTGTGAGGAAAAGGTTAGTTGGCTGTAAAGTGTAGGAAGGCATTTCAGTGGAATGCATTTGCAGGCTACAAAGCACATTCCTTGGCTTCTTTCCCGTGCTTGTGGGTACAGACAGAAGTTGTCTGGGGCTGTTTTCGCCTTCTTTAAGTGGTAGTGGGAGCACTCTGTAGTAAGTGCCAGGCCTACCATTTCACATGCTGAGAATGCTTGCTTCCTGAGATAACTCACAAGTTTGATTCTACCCTAATATTTGTTCCCTGGACAACTTCACCTTTATCTCCCATTACACTGCTTGCACCAGAGTCTATGAAGCACTGGGCAGAAGCTACCATCTGATGCTCGTGATTTTCATTCTTGAAGTTCATACAAATAGGTTCACATCTATTTCCAATTAATTTTTCAAGCCTCCACCACCTATAGCACAACACTGAATCTCTCTCTTTCGGCATTTTTTTCACACTGTTTCAGAGCTCTCAGGTGACTTGAGATCTATAGGAAATCACTTTGGTCTTCATACCCAGGATAAAAGTCCACTTCTACTTTTCACTGCTAAGTGATGCATATTTAAAATTGCAGGAAGGATTAGAAATCCTACACTGAATCCTACACTGTGATATGCTCTCTAGTCCAGATACCTGAATGAAGAGAGGACTCCCACACTCCCCAAATGCCAAGTTCAACTAAGCAGGCCTCATCTTAGGTGCTTAGAGCTTTGCTTTTTCGGCTTTCACATCCAGCCTCTTTCCAGATCCCCATCCAAGATCATGAGCTCTGCCTGGATCAGTCCTTGTTGCCGTGTCCTTCCCCTACTGGATGAAGAATTAATGGCCCCTTCTGTCATTATGGCTCTACATTCAAACAGTAAGGTTAGATTCTCAAAACCCAAAGGTACAAACACAAAAATACTCACACACTCTGCACAAATTATTTCATTCCTGTGAATATCAAAGATGTCATCTATTAGAGGGAAGATATACATTATTATATACATTGTATCACCGGTATAGAGCAATGGCTTAGTAAATCGTAGTATAAAAGCCTAATAAAATATGAAGCTTTTTTTGAAGGCCTTTAAAACAATATGGAAACTACTTGACATAATGTATAGTTCAAGTAGATTATAAAATAGCATGATAACAATATTAGAAAATTTGAATGTAGAAGGTAATACATACAGTTAATACAAAGGAGAGTCATAGAATAATGGATGATTTATTATCATTATCTCTTTCAAAGGTCCTTTAATGTTACTGTGATACTGTCTTTTCTACTAAAAATCAGTTACCTAGTACTTGATCTAGCTACTCAACCCATTTTTTTCTTTCTACTGCCTATTCTCTGGAGCGAGTGAGCTTCTCCGGCTGCCTTGTTCGTTTCCAGACCTCCTCTGCTCTGACTTCTACCCTCACCATGTAAGTGTTGGCACATTTTCAAAGGTCTCCAGGCACCACCACCACCACCACCTTCTTGGCAAAGATCTTCTTGGATCTTGCTTACCTTGACCTTTATATAAACTTAATGCCACAGACTAATCCTAACTTCTTCTATTTTTCTTCATGTATTGTAATTTTAAAAATCCAACCATAGAGCAAATTGGAAAGAATAGTGCAATAGTACAATGCTCTACAACCAGATTCAAAACTTGTTTCTTTTTGATTATTTGCTTTCCACTCACCCTGTGCGTGTGTTATTGTTGTAGTCATTTTTGCTGAACTATCTGAAAGTAAGTTACAGACATTAATATATCTCACTCTTAGATATTCCTTCATGCAACTCCCCAGAGTAAGGCATTGTCCCACCTAACTATATTATCACATTTAAGAAAACTAATGGCCGGGCGCAGTGGCTCAAGCCTGTAATCCCAGCACTTTGGGAGGCCGAGACAGGCGGATCACGAGGTCAGGAGTTCAAGACCATCCTGGCAAACACAGTGAAACCCCGTCTCTACTAAAAATACAAAAACTAGCCGGGCAAGGTGGCGGGCGCCTGTAGTCCCAGCTACTCGGGAGGCTGAGGCAGGAGAATGGCGTGAACCCGGGAGGCGGAGCTTGCAGTGAGCTGAGATCCGGCCACTGTACTCCAGCCTGGGCGATAGAGCAAGACTCCGTCTCAAAAAAAAAAAAAAAAAAAAAAAAAAAAAAAAGAAAACTAATAGTTCTCCAACATTATCTAATATTCAGTATACTGTCATGCTCTGTTCAATGACGAGGATATGTTCTGAGAAATATGTCGCTAAGGGATTACATTGCTGTGTAAACATTATAGCATATTCTCACAGAAACCTAGATGGTATAGCCCGCTACACGTCTAGGGTATATGGTATACCTATTGCTTCCAGGCTACAAACCTGTACAGATCTTATCATACTGAATACTGTAGGCAATTGTAACATAATGGTAAGCATTTGTGTACCTAAACATAGAAAAGGTACAGTAAAACTATGGTAATGTAATCTTATGGGACCACCATCGTATAAGCAGTCCGTTGTTGACTGAAATGTCATTATGTGGTGTGTGACGATCTAAAAATTTATTCAGTTATCCAAGAATGTCATTTGTTATTGTTGTCTTTTTAATCAGGATCTAATCAAAGTTGATAGATTTTACTTGGATACAAAGTCTCGTTTTCTTTTTTTCTCTCTTTTGATATTATATGTTTGTTTTACCTGGTAGACATAGAGGAGGATCTAGCTGAAACTCTAGTACCACATTAAATGATACAATGGAGTAAATATGAAAAGCTACCTAAAAACGGTCTGTTAGTATTTTTAATTAGGAAATATTAAATAGAACAAAGAAAAGTAACGCAAATGAGTGGTGAACTAACCTGGAATTTATAAGAGTATTTAGATCGCTATGGCATGAACTACTTGAAAATAAATAAAATTTGAAATAAATAGTGATCCGCAGATGTTACTGAAACATCATTCCAATCGGTGGAGTCCCTTAAGGACATTTTGGCACTTTTGACTTTCTAACGTAACACATTTGAAATGAACCACTTTTGCCAATTTGACCATTTTCACTTGTTGCTTTACTCAACTGCTGAAGTTTTCCTACTACTCGCTCACTGACATCTTTGGTAGGTAAACCCTGATACTCCGTGCTAACCTTTCAGCAGATACAATAAGTAGAAAACTTCATTGACTTTTTGTTGTTATCAGAGAACATTACCTAAACACTTATCTGCCTGCCTGTCATGTTTACTCCTAAGTATTGCATAAAATCAGTTAAATAAATGCCATCACCAGACTATGGGTAGGTAGTGTAGTCAGAGTGACAGACTCAGCAGACTGAGCAACTCTACTACTTACTAGCTATGTGACTTAAGGCAAGTCTCCTTGCCTTGGCATCCTGGTTGTAGTGAAGATTCTGTAAAATGAATGAAGAGTTTGACATAGTAGCTGGCATGTAGTCAACTCTCTTTATATCTAAGTCTCCATACTTTTTTTTCTCATGAAAATTTTTAAAAAAAATATTTTGTAAAATGTTCCAACTTCTGGATTTGTCTCATTATTTTCTTGTGGTGTTATTTGTTCTTGTATCTATAGATTTCTGGTAAATTAGAAATTATGTCCAGAAGCTTGATTAGGTTTGGTTGAACATTGTGGGTAAGAATTCCTCATGGCTAATGTTACTTATGTATAGTGAATTACATCAGGAGCTCCATCTCCTCAGGTTGTTGCACTGTTCATAATGCTAGCTTTACTCATTTGATTAAGAGGGTGGTCACCAGCTCTCTCCATTGTAATGATAAATTTCACTGTTTGCAGTTAATGAGAAAGCAGTCCCATGATACTTTGGCATGGAAGAATATCTCCCGCTTCTAACAGTTTTAGCATCCATTGATAAAGCCTGCCTAAATCAATTACTACAATGAGGGTTGAAACATAGTGATTTTATATTTCTACTATTTCTTCTCCACTTGTTATCTGGTAGTATTCTGTATAGAAGAGCCTTTGTGGCCGGGCGCGGTGGCTCAAGCCTGTAATCCCAGCACTTTGGGAGGCCGAGACGGGCAGATCACGAGGTCAGGAGATCGAGACCCTCCTGGCTAACACGGTGAAACCCCGTCTCTACTAAAAATACAAAAACTAGCCGGGTGAGGTGGCGGGCGCCTGTAGTCCCAGCTACTCGGGAGGCTGAGGCAGGAGAATGGTGTGAACCCGGGAGGCGGAGCTTGCAGTGAGCTGAGATCCGGCCACTGCACTCCAGCCTGGGCGACAGAGCGAGACTCCGTCTCAAAAAAAAAAAAAAAAAAAAAAAAGAAGAGCCTTTGTGTTTTCCCTTTTTATCTTTATTATTTTTTATTTGGGGGCAGGGAGGTGGTATCAGTAGGGACTCAGGATTTTTATTTATTCAATGTATTACAAACCACAATAGTCCATATTTTTTGATGCTCGTATTTTCTTGAATTTATCCTTGCAACTCTTTTTAATCTGACTCCTGTGTCCTTTGAACATATTCCTGTTAGTTTTGGAGTGCTTTCTTGGTTTCCACTACAAAGGATGTCTCAGACTCAGTCATTCTCCAAAAAGCTTAGCACACAATAGGGGGAATGGTAAAATCCAGACACTGGCTATGTTCATGGCTACCTGGGTATCATTGCTTCTAGATCCTGTAGATGTCAGAAGTAGGAAATAAGAATTATAAGTGCCAACCGATATTTCTATTACAAAGTTTTATCTTATCTTTTTGTACATATAGTTCTTTTATATTAAAATCCTGCTTCCTAATAACATTAATATATTTGCTTGTTTGCTTTAACCTATAATATACATATAATGGTTTCAAATTTATAATACCATTTTATTTAATAGCAGTAAGCCTAAATTTAGTTTAATTACCTGAGAACAAATTGAGCCCGAGTGAAATGTAAGCTCTCTTGGCAGTTAATTTTGTTCTTAGAGTACAATGTATTATACTAAAGCTGTATAGTCAGAGCTCTGATCCAAGAGTTGTTTGAAGTACATTTTTATGGGCCATTTTGTTATTAATTATATATACACACATGCATATATATATATACACACACGTATATATACCTACACATATACATGTATGAGTATATATATATATATTTAAATTCATTTGTTTCTGCTTGTATTCATTTTTAAAATGTACTTCTTTCTTTTTGATTTGATTTGATTTTTGAATACATGTAAAACATTCATGTAACTTAAAGAAAAGCTACTATTAGATTACTTATAGAAGGAATGATTTTCATAAGTTTCTGGTCATTGTTTCTATGTTTCCTTTGGCAAATATAAACACATACACATATATACTTAATTCTTATTTCCTAAAAACAATTAATATCTTAGTTTTCCTTTCTTCTTATCCAAAAGGCAGCATGCAACAAACATTGTCCTATATATATTTTTTTCACTTAAAAGTATGCCCTGGGAACCACTGCTATGAGTTTGCAGTGACCCTATTCCTCTTTAATAGATGCATCATAGCCCACTGTGGGGGACACTTATAATCCTTTATTGATGGACTTTTGTTGCTCAAATGATGCCATAATTGATAACCACACACATATATTTTTTCACATTTTTGGAGGTTTATTTTCAGGGTAAATTCCTAGAAGTGAGATTGCTGAGTCGAAAGTCATATGCAGGTTCGTTAAATATTTCCAGATTTTCTTCTGCGGGCAACATTTACTTCCTCACACTTGGCATTTAACTATCAGGATACAGATGTTTCTGCATTTTTATCCTGACTCTCTGACTTTTAAAATTATTCACCAGGGATAATTCTTCCTTCTAGCCATATTCTTTAGCCTTACTTCAATAGACTTCTGTTGAGTCTAATGCAAAGTACCAATATTTGAGAGACAAACAAGGCACAGCTCCTGCTTTCAAGGAGCCCACTGTCTTAAATAGATTATCACCTGCAAACTGATCCTGAATCATAAGGACTGCTGCACTGATCAGAGAATAAACAAGGTATTGAGGGATTCTGTGGGGGATCCCCCCTGGGATTGTTCTGGAAGTCTTTGAAGAGGAGTAATCTTTAACATGGCTCATGTGGGATGTGGGGAATGGCAAATAGGTGAACAAGATTTATAAGTCAGGACATTGAGATAGAGATTGGTGCATTGAAGGGTGGGAGAGGTTGTGAGCCTGACACACCAGGTGTGTGTGAAGAAGCATAGTAAGACATGAGGCTGGACAGGTAGCTGGAGGGTAATTAATGGAAGATGTTGTATGCCAATATATGGATTTGGATTTTGATATCACAAAGCAAGAAGAAAATGGGATATAATTAACGTTTAAATGAATCTATATCAGATTTGTGCAAGATGGCATGTTAAGTAGTTGCTGAAGATAAAAATTCAAGATACAAAGATACAAAGTCGAGAAACCCATACGTGCATTTTGAGACAAATAAACCATTTAATTGTATATGCATAGGGCACCATAGAAGCACAAATACAAGACACTGAACTCTGAATCTACTCTATACCTGCTACACTTCTCAGATTCTTCATTTTTTATGAAGTGGTTTAAGCCACAAATCTGGGTGTCATCCTTGGTACCTCCTCAGTCCCAACCTCCATATCTAATGCATCACCAAGTCCTATTGATTTCAACTTCAAAATTGATCTCAAAATCTTTCTTTCCCATTGTTCTTGTTCTAATCATGCCTAGACCATCAGTCTCCCTTCTTCTACTCTTTCCACCCCCCAACCCATTCACGACAGCTACAGTGAATATCTGCATAAATCTGATCACACCTTTCGGATCCTCTAAATGCTTACATTTTCCCACTGCAGTCTGAATAAAGTTCAAGACCTTTAACTTATCCCATAAGTACATATAATCTGGTTCCTCTCACATCTTCCAGTTCAAGTTGAGCAACTCTTCCTCTTTTATTTATTTATATTTATATTTATGTATTTTTTGAGATAGAGTCTAGCTATGTTACCTAGGCCGGAGTGCAGTGGCATGATCTCAGGCACACTGCAACCTCCGCCTCTCAGATTCAAGTGATTCTCCTGCCTCAGCCTCTCAAGTAGCTGGGACTACAGGCATGAGCCACCATGTCCAGCTAACTTTTGTATTTTTAGTAGAGACAGGGTTTCACCATATTGGCCAGGGTGGTCTCGAACTCCAGACCTCAAGTGATCTGCCTGCCTTGGCCTCCCAAAGTGCTGGGATTATAGGCATAAGCTGCTGCGCCCAGCCTCTACTCTTCCTCTTGTATACCTCCATTGGGTTTCTTGCAGCTTATAAAGCATACAAACCTCTTTTTTACCTTCAGGCACTTATACATGCTGCTCTCTCTGTCTGGAGCACATTTCATCCCCCATGTCAATACACAGCTGCCTTCTCCATAGGTTCGTGTCACTTCCTCAAGGAGATCTTTGCCTACACTTAATCCGCATTCTTCTATTCTTTCTCAAAACAGAATGGACTTTTCCTCCAAGTCTAACAGGGATGAATTGCTCTATCACACTCAGAGTGTAAGAAATGTCACATCTGTATTATATTCTAAAACATATACTATAGTTCAGGGTTTCCATTTACCAGGAATGAGAATTTATTTAGCCTGGAAAATGGGATAAGGGCTCTATTCCCTTGATCTATATTGTTAATTTGGCTGCTTCTGCTAAATGATGCTGAATTTGAGGGTTGCCTTTCATCAACTACTGATCCAGAAATGGAATACAGATAAGCCTCTCCATCACCCAAAGATTTGATCACTAGGGTCTTTGCCAGGATACCAAGTTTTGGCAGTTAGTATTTATGTCTCAGAATTACCACATACCAGCTCAACTAAAGGTCTTCCTACCACAGAAAAAGAACTTTAAAGAAAGATGTAGCTAGTCCAAATAGAGATGTGTTGTGGTTTTAACACTAGATATTGAAAAGATGATGTGGAAAAAGAATGTAAAATATCTCATTAATGGTTTTATACTAGTTACATGTTGAAATACTATTTGTGATACTGAGATTAAATAAAATTTGTTATCAAAATTAATTACACTAATTTTTTTGTTTTAATATGGCCATTAGAAAATATAAAACTGGGGGGGCGGAGCAAGATGGCCGAATAGGAGCAGCTCCAGTCTCCAACTCCCAGCGCGAGCGACACAGAAGACCGGTGATTTCTGCGTTTTCAACTGAGGTACTGGGGTCATCTCGCTAGGGAGTGCCGGACAATCGGTGCTGGTCAGCTGCTGCAGCCTGACCAGCGTGAGCTGAAGCAGGGCGAGGCATCGCCTCACCTGGAAGCGCAAGGGGGAAGGAATCCCTTTTTCCTAGCCAGGGGAACTGAGACACACAACACCTGGAAAATCGGGTAACTCCCACCCCAATACTGCGCTTTAAGGAAACAGGCACACCAGGAGAATATATCCCACACCTGGCCGGGAGGGTCCCACGCCCACGGAGCCTCCCTCACTGCTAACACAGCCGTCTGCCGCGATCTATCCGCAAGGCAGCAGCGAGGCTGGGGGAGGGGCGCCCGCCATTGCTGAGGCTTAAGTAGGTAAACAAAGCCGCTGGGAAGCTCGAACTGGGTGGAGCTCACAGCAGCTCAAGGAAGCCTGCCTGTCTCTGTAGACTCTACCTCTGCGGACAGCGCACAGCTGCAGCCCATTAGGGGAAAGAGCGGGGGCGGTGCAGACGCGAACGACTCTGTCTGACAGCTTTGGGGAGAGCCGTGAATCTCCTAACGCGGAGGTTGAGATCCGAGAACGGACAGACTGCCTGCTCAGGTGGGTCCCTGACCCCTGAGTAGCCTAGCTGGGAGACATCCCCCACTAGGGGCAGTCTGACACCCCACACCTCACAGGGTGGCGTCACCCCTGAGAGGAAACTTCCAAAGAAAGAATCAGACAGGTACACTCGCTGTTCAGCAATATTCTATCTTCGGCAACCTCTGCTGCTGATACCCAGGCAAACAGGGTCTGGAGTGGACCTCAAGCAATCTCCAACAGACCAACAGACAGTCCTTCTGACTGTCAGATGGAAAACTATCAAACAGGAAGGACACCTATACCAAAACCCCATCCGTACGTCACCATCATCAAAGTCCAGAGACAGATAAAACCACAAAGATGGGGAAGAAGCAGGGCAGAAAAGCTGGAAATTCAAAAAATAAGAGCGCATCTCCCCCTGCAAAGGAGCGCAGCCCATCGCCAGCAACGGATCAAAGCTGGTCAGAGAATGACTTTGACGAGATGAGAGAAGAAGGCTTCAGTCCATCAAACCTCTCAGAGCTAAAGGAGGAATTACGTACCCAGCGCAAAGAAACTAAAAATCTTGAAAAAAAAGTGGAAGAATTGACAGCTAGATTAATTAATGCAGAGAAGATCATAAACGAAATGACAGAGATGAAAACCATGACACGAGAAATACGTGACAAATGCACAAGCTTCAGTAACCGACTCGATCAACTGGAAGAAAGAGTATCAGCGATTGAGGATCAAATGAATGAAATGAAGCGAGAAGAGAAACCAAAAGAAAAAAGAAGAAAAAGAAATGAACAAAGCCTGCAAGAAGTATGGGATTATGTAAAAAGACCAAATCTACGTCTGATTGGGGTGCCTGAAAGTGAGGGGGAAAATGGAACCAAGTTGGAAAACACTCTTCAGGATATCATCCAGGAGAACTTCCCCAACCTAGTAGGGCAGGCCAACATTCAAATTCAGGAAATACAGAGAACGCCACAAAGATACTCCTCCAGAAGAGCAACTCCAAGACACATAATTGCCAGATTCACCAAAGTTGAAATGAAGGAAAAAATCTTAAGGGCAGCCAGAGAGAAAGGTCGGGTTACCCACAAAGGGAAGCCCATCAGAATAACAGCAGACCTCTCGGCAGAAACTCTACAAGCCAGAAGAGAGTGGGGGCCAATATTCAACGTTCTTAAAGAAAAGAATTTTCAACCCAGAATTTCATATCCAGCCAAACTAAGCTTCATCAGTGAAGGAGAAATAAAATCCTTTACAGATAAGCAAATGCTTAGAGATTTTGTCACCACCAGGCCTGCCTTACAAGAGACCCTGAAGGAAGCCCTAAACATGGAAAGGAACAAGCGGTACCAGCCATTGCAAAAACATGCCAAAATGTAAAGACCATCGAGGCTAGGAAGAAACTGCATCAACTAACGAGCAAAATAACCAGTTAATATCATAATGACAGGATCAAGTTCACACATAACAATATTAACCTTAAATGTCAATGGACTAAATGCTCCAATTAAAAGACACAGACTGGCAAACTGGATCAAGAGTCAAGACCCATCAGTCTGCTGTATTCAGGAGACCCATCTCACATGCAGAGACATACATAGGCTCAAAATAAAGGGATGGAGGAAGATCTACCAAGCAAATGGAGAACAAAAAAAAGCAGGGGTTGCAATCCTAGTCTCTGATAAAACAGACTTTAAACCATCAAAGATCAAAAGAGACAAAGAAGGCCATTACATCATGGTAAAGGGATCAATTCAACAGGAAGAGCTAACTCTCCTAAATATCTATGCACCCAATACAGGAGCACCCAGATTCATAAAGCAAGTCCTTAGAGACCTACAAAGAGACTTAGACTCCCATACAATAATAATGGGAGACTTCAACACTCCACTGTCAACATTAGACAGATCAACGAGACAGAAAGTTAACAAGGATATCCAGGAATTGAACTCATCTCTGCACCAAGCGGACCTAATAGACATCTATAGAACTCTCCACCCCAAATCAACAGAATATACATTCTTCTCAGCACCACATCGCACTTATTCCAAAATTGACCACATAATTGGAAGTAAAGCACTCCTCAGCAAATGTACAAGAACAGAAATTATAACAAACTGTCTCTCAGACCACAGTGCAATCAAACTAGAACTCAGGACTAAGAAACTCAATCCAACCGCTCAACTACATGGAAACTGAACAACCTGCTCCTGAATGACTACTGGGTACATAACGAAATGAAAGCAGAAATAAAGATGTTCTTTGAAACCAATGAGAACAAAGATACAACATACCAGAATCTCTGGGACACATTTAAAGCAGTGTGTAGAGGGAAATTTATAGCACTAAATGCCCACAAGAGAAAGCAGGAGAGATCTAAAATTGACACTCTAACATCACAATTAAAAGAACTAGAGAGGCAAGAGCAAACACATTCAAAAGCTAGCAGAAGGCAAGAAATAACTAAGATCAGAGCAGAACTGAAGGAGATAGAGACACAAAAAACCCTCCAAAAAATCAATGAATCCAGGAGTTGGTTTTTTGAAAAGATCAACAAAATTGACAGACCGCTAGCTAGACTAATAAAGAAGAAAAGAGAGAGGAATCAAATAGACGCAATAAAAAATGATAAAGGGGATATCACCACCGACCCCACAGAAATACAAACTACCATCAGAGAATACTATAAACACCTCTACGCAAATCAACTAGAAAATCTAGAAGAAATGGATAATTTCCTGGACACTTACACTCTCCCAAGACTAAACCAGGAAGAAGTTGAATCCCTGAATAGACCAATAGCAGGCTCTGAAATTGAGGCGACAATTAATAGCCTACCCACCAAAAAAGTCCAGGACCAGATGGATTCACAGCTGAATTCTACCAGAGGTACAAGGTGGAGCTGGTACCATTCCTTCTGAAACTATTTCAATCAATAGAAAAAGAGGGAATCCTCCCTAACTCTTTTTATGAGGCCAACATCATCCTGATACCAAAGCCTGGCAGAGACACAACAAAAAAGAGAATTTTAGACCAATATCCCTGATGAACATCGATGCAAAAATCCTCAATAAAATACTGGCAAACCGGATTCAGCAGCACATCAAAAAGCTTATCCACCATGATCAAGTGGGCTTCATCCCTGGGATGCAAGGCTGGTTCAACATTCGCAAATCAATAAACGTAATCCAGCATATAAACAGAACCAAAGACAAGAACCACATGATTATCTCAATAGATGCAGAAAAGGCTTTTGACAAAATTCAACAGCCCTTTATGCTAAAAACGCTCAATAAATTTGGTATTGATGGAACGTACCTCAAAATAATAAGAGCTATTTATGACAAACCCACAGCTAATATCATACTGAATGGGCAAAAACTGGAAAAATTCCCTTTGAAAACTGGCACAAGACAGGGATGCCCTCTCTCACCACTCCTATTCAACATAGTGTTGGAAGTTCTGGCTAGGGCAATCAGGCAAGAGAAAGAAATCAAGGGTATCCAGTTAGGAAAAGAAGAAGTCAAATTGTCCCTGTTTGCAGATGACATGATTGTATATTTAGAAAACCCCATTGTCTCAGCCCAAAATCTGCTTAAGCTGATAAGCAACTTCAGCAAAGTCTCAGGATACAAAATTAATGTGCAAAAATCACAAGCATTCTTATACACCAGTAACAGACAAGCAGAGAGCCAAATCAGGAATGAACTTCCATTCACAATTGCTTCAAAGAGAATCAAATACCTAGGAATCCAGCTTACAAGGGATGTAAAGGACCTCTTCAAGGAGAACTACAAACCACTGCTCAGTGAAATCAAAGAGGACACAAACAAATGGAAGAACATACCATGCTCATGGATAGGAAGAATCAATATCGTGAAAATGGCCATACTGCCCAAGGTGATTTATAGATTCAATGCCATCCCCATCAAGCTACCAATGACTTTCTTCACAGAATTGGAAAAAACGGCTTTAAAGTTCATATGGAACCAAAAAAGAGCCCGCATTGCCAAGACAATCCTAAGTCAAAAGGACAAAGCTGGAGGCGTCACGCTACCTGACTTCAAACTATACTACAAGGCTACAGTAACCAAAACAGCATGGTACTGGTACCACAACAGAGATATAGACCAATGGAACAGAACAGAGTCCTCAGAAATAATACCACACATCTACAGCCATCTGATCTTTGACAAACCTGAGAGAAACAAGAAATGGGGAAGGATTCCCTATTTAATAAATGGTGCTGGGAAAATTGGCTAGCCATAAGTAGAAAGCTGAAACTGGATCCTTTCCTTACCCCTTATACGAAAATTAATTCAAGATGGATTAGAGACTTAAATGTTAGACCTAATACCATAAAAACCCTAGAAGAAAATCTAGGTAGTACCATTCAGGACATAGGCATGGGCAAGGACTTCATGTCTAAAACACCAAAGGCAACGGCAGCAAAAGCAAAAATTGACACATGGGATCTAATTAAACTAAAGAGCTTTTGCACAGCCAAAGAAACCACCATCAGAGTGAACAGGCAACCTACAGAATGGGAAAAAATTTTTGCAACCTACTCATCTGACAAAGGGCTAATATCCAGAATCTACCAAGAACTCAAACAAATATACAAGAAAAAAGCAAACAACCCCATCAAAAAGTGGGGAAAGGATATGAACAGACATTTCTCAAAAGAAGACATCCATACAGCCAACAGACACATGAAAAAATGCTCATCATCACTCGCCATCAGAGAAATGCAAATCAAAACCACAATGAGATACCATCTCACACCAGTTAGAATGGCAATCATTAAGAAGTCAGGAAACAACAGGTGTTGGAGAGGATGTGGAGAAATAGGAACACTTTTACACTGTTGGTGGGATTGTAAACTAGTTCAACCATTATGGAAAACAGTATGGCGATTCCTCAAGGATCTAGAACTAGATGTACCATATGACCCAGCCATCCCACTACTGGGTATATACCCAAAGGATTATAAATTACTCTACTACAAAGACACATGCACACGTTTGTTTATTGCGGCACTATTCACAATAGCAAAGACTTGGAATCAACCCAAATGTCCATCTGTGACAGACTGGATTAAGAAAATGTGGCACATATACACCATGGAATACTATGCAGCCATCAAAAGGATGAGTTTGCGTCCTTTGTAGGGACATGGATGCAGCTGGAAACCATCATTCTTAGCAAACTATCACAAGAAGAGAAACCAAACACCGCATGTTCTCACTCATAGGTGGGAACTGAACAATGAGATCACTTGGACTCGGGAAGGGGAACATCACACACTGGGGCCTATCATGGGGAGGGGGCAGGAGGGAGGGATTGCATTGGGGAGTTATACATGATATAAACGTCATGCACATGTACCCTAGAACTTAAAGTATAATAAAAAAAAAAAAAAAAAAAAAGAAGAAAAAAAAAAAAAAGAAAATATAAAACTACATATAACAGTTCTATTGTATGGTGTTTTTCTATATCTTCCAGAACAGAGGCCAGGAACCTATCCCCATTTAGTAGCTCCACTTCCAGGGCCTGGGAGCCCTAACCTACCTTACACAAAGCCTGAATGTGTTTTGAAGGGAGAGAGAGAAAAACTACCTTTATACTTTTTTCTTAATAAGTCAACTACAGAAAAAGAAAGGCACAGGGTAATTTATCTATTAAATTATTGATACATCGTTATTCTGGCATAGTAGCCTTATCACAATCTGTTATTATATATGAATTCTTTGTTGCATATTTGACTCAACCACTAGACTGTAAACTCCATGAAGGTAGATTACTTCATTTTTGCTCACTTCTATATCTCTAACACTTGCAGAATTTTTATTAAGGATCACAATATCTATGGAATAAATGAATGGTGCTATAGTGAGGGAAGATTGTCAAGAGGCAAGTCTTTGAGTTAAATTCTGAAGGATGATTAGGAGTTAGTTACACGAGGAAGAAATAATTACATTTCAGACAGAAAACAATGTACAGGAAAGATGGAGTCATGACTCGACTCCCCATCCCTGCCTTCCACTGCAGAATCATGATTGGTGGGGGTCAGATCGTGGATATCTTTATTTTTACAGCAGGTATTGACATTGTTTCTTATAAAAGGAAATAAGAATATTATGTTTATGATGTTCTTGGACTGTGGGCTAGGGGAAAGAGGTAGTTACAAAAAAGGCAAGAGATTGTTATGCTGTGAATTACATTTTAGGATGAGGGTAAGAAGTACACTTTGTGGGAGACATATGTGCTCAGACATGGAAACCAGGTCTGACTGTATTTGAAGTCTCCAGCTCTCCCTGAGGTTAACTTCTCTGAGCTTAGGGACACTTGTGTTTAATCCCTTTAAATAAGTATTAGGTTGGTGCAAAAGTAAATATGGTTTTTGACTTTACTTTCAAGTTCAAGAACCACAATTACTTTTGACCCAACCTAATATCAAGGACTGGAGGGTCAGTCATTTATAAATTCTAAATGTGGTGCTCACCAAATCTGTGCAGAAGCAAAAAATGCAGAAAAACCAACATTATCTGTTTGTTAGTAACACTATGGACACATCATATCAACCCTTGCTAAATTAATCTTAGTATTTTTAGCAGCAACACATGCATTCCTGGCTGCTACTGCACAAAATATTGGCCTTTGGCTGGGTCCCAATGGCTGGCATGCTGCCTCTCCATTTCTTTATGCTTCATCCCTAGTGCCAGAGGTCTTACAGTTCTCCTGGCTGTAGCCAGCAGCACGGTTCAAATTATGTGGGGTCTTCAAAAAGCTCATGAAAAATGCATATCATGGAAAAATTATGCATGAATTTCAAAAATATTTTGTACCAGAATAAACTGGTACTAACTTTTTATAACATGTATGAGCAGAATCTAGTTTGAGGCACTAAGAAAGATAAAACATGAGTTTGAAAGAGCCTCTGTCAGAGCAAAATGAATTCTGCTAAAATTGAAGCAAGAACAAACATCAAATTTATAGTGAAACTTGAGAGAAAGAGTGGTGAAATCATCAATGCTTTACGAAGAATTTATGAGGACAATTTCCCAAAGAAATCAGCAGTTTACAGATGGATAACTTTTTTAAAGAAGGGAGAAGTCAACGTTGAATATAAAGCCTACAGTAGCAAATTATCCACATCAATTTGTGAGAAAAAAATTAATCTTGTCTGTACCCTAGTTGAACAGGACTGACCATGAACAGCAGAAACAATAGCCAGTACTATAGATATCTCAATTGGTTCAGCTTACACAATTCTTACTTAGAAATCAGCTGCAGATAAGAGCAGAACTTTCAGTGGAAATTTTTAAAAGGGAAATTCAAGATCCTGAAGCATCTCTTCAAAGAATTGTAACAGATGAGAAAACATGACATTACTAGTATTATCATGAAGACAAAGCACAATCAAAGCAATGGCTACCAAGAGGTGAAAGTGGTCCAGTCAAAGCAAAAGCTTTTGCTGGTCAAGAGCAAAAACTATCACAGCAGTCATGGGAATAGTTTTTTGAGATGTACATGGCGTTTTTTCTTATTGACTTTCTGGAGGATCAAAGAATAACATCTGTTTATTATATTTTGAGAATGGCCAAAGCTTTAGCAGAAAAATGTCCAGAAATCTTCACCAGAGAATTCCTTTTCACTACCAAAATACTCCTACTCATTCATCTCATCAAACAAGGGCAATCATGTGAGAGTTTCTATGGGAAATCATTAGGCATCCACGTGACAGTCTTGATTTGGCTCCTTCGGACTTTTTATTCCCTTATCTGAAGAAAGACCTGAAAAAACCACCCATTTTTCTTCCATTAATAAAAAAGACTGCATTGATGTGGTTAAATCCCAGGATCCTTTGTTCTTTAGGGATGGACTAAATGGCTGGTATCATCACTTACAATATATTGAGTCTTGAACTTGCTGCAGTTTATCTTAAGAAAAAAAGGTATATTTTGTATTTTTATCAATTCAATTTTTCCACAAACTTTTTGAGGTCCCCCTGTAGAGTCATAGTCTGAGTCCCTCAGCCCTCAAGTCTGGCATTGTTGTGACTAATGGCTTCCTATGGCTGCTGCTGTTGCTGCGCTGCTGTCACCTACCACAGCCTCTGAGGGGCAACCCTCAATAGTGACCCAAAATAGAAATGATTCTGCATTTCTTTAGAAGTCATTCTCCTACTCAGACCTAATCCAGGATACAGATTTTTATTAGATTTTTATTGTATTAGATTTTTATTGTTGCAGTAACAAATTACCACAAATGTTTAGCACTTAAAACAACACAAATGTTTGCACTCATAGTTGTGTAGGTAAATAGTTAGGGCACACAGCCTACCTGGGTCTTTTGCTTTGAGTCTCACAAGGCTACAATCAGGGTACTGAAGGACTATCTGAAGGTTCTGGAGATGATTCTGCATCCAAGCTCATTCAGGTTGTTGGCCACATTCAATTTCTTGCCACTGTAGGGCTGAGGTCCTCAGTCCATTGTTAGCTATTAGCTGAGGTAGATCTCTTTTCCTACAGGGTGTCCACATTCCATCTCATACTTTCCATGTGGTCTTTCCAGTATTGTCTTATGGAGTCCCTCTCATGCTTCAAATATCTCAAGTTTCCCTTCTGTCACAGCTGGCTGACTCCAGCTGGAGGATGCTTTCTGCTGTTTTTCTTTGTTGTTGTTGTTGTTTTTCCTGAGACAGGGTCTCATTCTGTTGCCCGGGCTAGAGTTCAGTGGCATGATTTCAGCTCACTGCAACCTCTGCCTCCCAGGATCAAGCAATCCTCCCACCTCAGCCTCCAGAGTAGCTGGGACTACAGGTGCGCACCACCATACCCAGATAAGTTCTGTATTAGAGATGGAGTTTCACCATGCTGCCCAAGCTGGTCTCAAACTCCTGAACTCAAGCAATCCTCCCGCCTTGGCCTTCCAACATGCTGGGATTACAGGGATGAGCCACCATGCCTGGCCTGGTCTGTGCTTTTATGGATTCATGTGATTGTATTGGGCCTTGCTGATAATCTAGGCTAACCTTCTTATTTTAAGGTTCGTAACCTTAATTACACATGCAAAATTACTTTTGCTGTATACTGCAGCATATTCACAGGATCCAGAGACAAGAGCATGGACACCTTTGGGAGCCTTTCTGACTTCCAGTCTCTATGTTTCCCTTTGTCCTCACTGAGTGAAGAGGTGAAGTCCCTTCTCATAATAATTAGTATTACACTTGTGAGCCCGCTAAGTTGGGCTACATGCTTTACATTCAGCATACCATTTAATTCTTGCAAGAATTCTAGAAATTTGATATACTTATCCTTTATGACTCACTAAAACATAAGGCTTCAATGGTGGGACCAATCAAAAGAAAGCCTATATTAATAATTATACTGATAATAGATAATACCATGGTGCCACAGAAGGCAAGCTCATGGGGCTTGGCTCAAACCCCAAGACGGGTTTAATCTAAGTGGTTTCAGAGTGTTGCTGGGGTGAAAAGTCAGTACTTTGTTTAGCTTATGATAGAAAACACATTCATAGCTGGGAAGGCAACAGCCACAGACAGTGCAGCAGAATCACTTAGGGTACTAGGAAAGAATGAGCTCATGAGGGGGTAAGTTGAGGGCAAGAAAGGATGGTTTGAGGGGTAGATTAAGGTAGTTCAGCACTAAGTCTGTGAGCAGAAATTGTTAGAGCCTACCCTTCACAAGGTGCCTAGTGATTGGCAGGGGTCAGTGGATACAGACAGAGGCTTAAAGGTTTAAGGCTGGACACTGGAAGGGCACTGAGAATCTCATCTTCTCAGAACACCTTTTGTGGAATTCCTTAACTAGCCAAAAGAGCTGAATTACTTGCAGCTATTATAAAGCACTCCCCTGGGATGATCCTAGGGAATGCTATAAAAATATTAAAGGTAAACCAACACTCTAAATGTTTAAGGAGAAAAAATTAAAAATAACATAAGCAACAAAACACAAACCCCTTAAAGCAGCTTCCTGAAACAGTCTGTGAAAAGGCTGTGCCTCCAATAGTATACTTAATCTACATCAGACAGAATCTTTTCTGCATGCTATTTTCTGTTGCTTTTTTGTAATAACAGAACTGAGTCCACTAAGATGTCCTGGTCATTGCCCCAGGTCGGGTCTCACAAGAGCCTACCAAGGCTCCTGAGAGGTGGCAGAAGGTTCCTGTCTCCATGGCACAAATCTCACCTAGGTAAAAGTAACAGACACAAACGTGAATCCTAGAATGACATGCTGAGATCTTATTTTAAGGCTTTGCAGTTAGAGAAGAAAATTAATTCTGGCTATCTTCCCAATCAGCAGCATGATTCTCTCATTACGATCATTAAATAAAATCTTTTCAAACAAATTGATGATGGAAGAAAGGAAGAGACTGGACTCTCTTAGTGGGGCAGGCGGAAGAAAAAAAAGAATCATGACTGTTAGGAAAATGTTTTCTTGTTTTGTGTCATTTTTTTTCTGAGGAACCGGCCTGTTCAGAGAAACACGTGCCCTGTCTCTAGAAGTTTGGGTGCACCATTGTACCATAGGGTAAGCTTAGTGATCTGGGACAAGTCACATGTCTGCCTTAACCCCCTATCATTTTCTGTAAAACTTGGCTTCTCTCTCTTCTCCCAACCTGTTTAGGCAGTTTGCAAACACAAACATTAGCTATACTCATCATACGGAACTGGCAAAGCTTTATATAAGACTCAGTACAGCATGGGTGCTGGTAACAACAGCTGCCATCTGCAGAGTGACTATGAAACCAGAAATTGTTCCAAGTCAGAAGTTCCCAACATTCTAATTTCATGGCATCCATAGCAATAGTAATTTTTTCACAGCACATCTAGGCCCAAAGAAATACCTATCATATACATTTATTAAGTAATTTTGTCTCAACCACTTAATACATATTTATGTCCTGACAACTTGGTAGAAATTGAAAAAATAATATGCATAAATTGAAAGAAAAGATAATACTTTGATTACATTCTTAAGTAACACAATGGTTACTAATGGCATGTGTGCACCTGTTGGGGGATGTACAATGCCTGGAACCTTGGAGTCAAGATCTGACACCTCCACCCTCATTTCCGGCTCCACATTGATTTGGGGATGGTATCTGCTTTTCCTCACAGCAATAGCTGAAAACCCAGCGTTGTGAAGATATACTGCCATCGAAAGGAATGCAGTGTGATCTAATGCTGAAACTGTGAACTACCTCAGGCTAGTAGTTCATTCAATGACTGACAGATGTCAGTTATCCCCACATTTCCCTTGAAAATGTTAAATGTTCCAACAACCCTTTGCAAGTTGACTGCAGTGCCCTAGGACATATTAGTACACAGGATGGGAATCTCGGATCTAGGCACCTGAATTGTATTAACTCTTTCATCCTCACAGCAGCCTGTGATTTATGTACCGTTCCTATCCTTATTCTCCATTTTGGAGATGACACCAAGGCACAGAGAAATTCTAAAACTTGCCCAAATTCACAGCTATGAAAGCAGAAGTTGAAGTCAAGCATTTCGGCTCTAAGTCCACAGGTTGGCGATCAGGGAAGCTGGGTTCCGCTTCTCAGAATTTGTGTGGCCTTGGGCAAGCTAACTGACTTATCTAGGACTCAATGTTCTTTTCAATTAAAAGGGGATAATAACCATTGTCTTAAGGATTAAATGAGGCAACACACATGAAGACCTGAATTTAGTGCCTGGCATAAAATCTTTACTTAAAACTAGCAAAATTTCACAAGAGGGGTTTCATTGCATCCTTTCCCCCAGTTTTTCCTATAAGAACTCTATGAGATATAAGTTAGTTTTAAGAAGCCAAATCACAGAGCGAATTCAGAGGACTTTGCAGTAAATCTGTGATTAATTGCTCACAGCCCTAGTCCCAAACCTCCTTCCCACCTGGGCTTATGTAAAGAAGGGGAAGCGTTGAGCTTTCAGGGGAGGTGTTTCCTATCAACACATGACAACGATCTGAGGAACTGGTAGAAAAAATCAAATATTTTGGTTGAAATGCTTTATTTTTTTATGACAGAAAGAGAGATTGAAAAAGCTGTTGAGTCCCCCTTATCTGACAAAAAAGGGACCCCCTTTGTCATAGAATAAGATTTAAAAAAAACCCAAAAAACAAAAAACAGAAAAGCCTCCCACTTATTAAAATACAAAGACCTAAGGGAAAAAAACACCCCCCTACCCCCTAACTTTTCTTTCTGCTCCAAAGTCTAAAGCTGTTTTATTCACGACCTCCAAATGAATACAAATCTGTTCTGGCATGGCTATTTATCTCCACAGGCAGCCCAGGGTAGCATTCCACGCAGCAAACTTCCCTCAGAGCCTTGCCCTCGTTTCTGAAGCTTTTCTTACACATGAATTATAATATTCTGTCTCAGTTAGCAATGGTTTTGGTAGTCGTAGGCTTCTTCTCTGTGCTACACAGAATAGTTTAACAGAAGGAGATGAACCATGAAATGAAGGAACCCATGCGTTGAATCTCGCGCGGCTTTGCCACCCAACAGTTGTGTGTATTTGTAAAGTCTCACCTTCATGCATCACCATCTCCTTATCTGTAATACTGGGATAACACTATTCCCCCTCACCCCAGTGTCATTGGGAGGATTATCTGTGGTAATGTATGTGAAGATGAGCTATGCAGTAGACACTGTATTGCCGTTGTCTCAAAGACATTCTGTTGATGTTTTCTCAATGCTGGAACATTGCCTTCTTCCCACTTCTACTCTCTTAGAAAAATACAGGAATTCTTGGGCTGTTTTCTTCAAGGATGCTAATTTTTCCTACCTTAAGCATTTATTTGCCTTACAGATATTTGTCTGTTTTCCCTCATATGAGTATGTAAATTGGGTTTTAAACTTAAAGAATTTGTGTGAGCTATGATCTGCACAGAATGTATTCATTTGCCTCTTTTCTATTCCCTGGAAGTGGACACTGCAGAGATCATTTAGAAGTTATCAAGACATTTAGAGTTATAAGACTTACGAGGACATTTAGAAGGATAACATGAAGGATATTAATGAATACATTCAAATTATTTTTCAAAACTATTTCTTACAAAGTAGGTTTTCTGAAGCCATCTTTTCCCCCTTAGGATAAGTAACACTTAGGAAGTTTTACTGTACAGTATTTTCTCTGTTTGCTTTCCTTCTTCTCTGGGAAGCAGTAAACTCAAGCCTAAATGAGGTTCAAATAATTTTATGCTTAGAAATAGCTGGGGATATTTTAGCTTTTGATAGCAGAGATTGATTGATAGAGTTAAAGGTGATTGGAATTTTATAAATTTCCTTTCTCTTACTTGATAGGTTTAATTTGGGGTAGCAGTTGTCTAGTTTCAAGTACAGTCTCACACCACATAATGGCATTTTGATCAACAATGTACTGCATATTACAATGTTAGTTAACAAATTACAATGTTAGTCTCATGAGATTATATGACCACAGTTTTACCTTTCTCTGTTTCGACGTGTTCACAATGTCGAAACAGAGAAAATACACAAATCCTTACCATTGTGTTACAGTTGCCTACAGTATTCAGTACAGTAACATGCTGTGCAGGTTTGTAACCTTGGAGCAACAGACTATAGCATATAACCTCAGTGTGTAATCAGCTCTACCATCTAGTTTGTGTAAGTACACTCTATGATGTTCGCACAATTATGAATTTGCCTGAATGCATCCCCATTGTTAAGCTAGGCGTTGTTGTATATAAATACAAAAGACAGGAACCTGCAGTTGTGATATTTGGCCGAGATGTGGCAGTAATGGCTCACAGGCGGTGGTGGCATGGCCTTTACTTCAACAGAAATGATGTTACTAATAAGATAATAACAATGCTTTCAGTATTTTGGGTACCATGTTCAACACTTCTTATGAGATTAAATCATTTAATTGTTATGAAACCTTAGAAGGTGGGCTTAATAATTATCTTTCTTTTACAGATGAGGACATTGGGGCTTTGAGAAATTAAAAATTTGCTGAAGATCACAGGGCTTACAAGTTACAGGGTCAGGATTGTTCTCAACCCATATTTCATATTAATCTTGGAGATATTTGGTAAAACAAAACAAAGTATCTGTCTAAACTTATTTTTTCAAGACTGATTCATTAAATTGAGGTAGAACCTGAGAATTTTAAAAGCTCAGTGAATAATTTGCCTAATTCTTGCTCCCCAGCCACAATTTGCCTGAGGAACAAGAGTTAGAATCTCTAGATGACTGCCGATTTACAGTATCAACTAAACAGTCTACTTATAAGATGCTACCTAATTGTGACTGTTATGCTATTAATCTGAACAAGAAATACTGATGTACACTAGATGCTAATAAGAAGCTTATATTCAAAATAAATTCATCCTTTAATTTATTCTGCAAATGATTAAACACCTACCATGTTTTTGGCTATCCTGGGGCTATAGATATTTTTAAAACATTATCCTTGTTCTGAAGATTGAAGCTAGTGGGGACAGCTCGAAATAAGTTGAAAATACGATATACTGAAAAATGAGACAGATTTACTTTCTTTAGGTTAATAGGTTTATTGAACACATACTTTGTGCCCATCTTGGGGAAACAGAGATGAACGGAACAGTCACTGCCCTCAAGGAACTCACAGTGTTCCCCAACCTTTTTGGCACCAGGGACATGTTTGGTGGAAGACACTTTTTCCACGGACAGTCAGGGGATGATCTAGGGATTATTGAAGTGCATTACATTTATTGTGCACATTATTTCTATTATTATTACATTGTAATATATAATGAAATAATATATAGCTCACCATAATGTAGAATCGGTGGGAGCCTTGAGCTTGTTTTCTTGCTAGATCCCATCTAGGGGTGATGGGAGACAATGATAGATTGTCAGGCATTAGATTCTCATAAGGAGCATACAACCTAGATTCCTTGCATGTGCAGTTTACGATAGGATTTGCACTCCTATGAAAGTCGAATGCCCTGCTGATCTGACAGGAGGGAGGCAGAGGTCAGGTGGTGATGCGTGTGATGGGGACCAGCTATAAATACAGAAGAAGCTTTGCTCCCTCATCGCCACTCACCTCCTGCTGTGCGGCCCAGTTCCTAACAGGCCACAGATAGTCGTGGTCATTGGTTTAGGGTTGGGGACCCCGATCTAGCTGAAAAGACTATGCATGACAGTCAAAATACCACAAGATAAATCCTGTAATAGTTATGAACAAGAGCCATGCAGCCTGGAGGAGGGAATGCCTGGAGGACATGAGGAGTGTGAACCCCAAATATCTGAGACAGGTGTCAGTTAATTTAGAAAGTTTATTTTGCCAAAGTTGAGGACACACACCTGTGACACAACCTCAGAAGGTCCTGACAACATGTGCCCATGCAGATCGGAGTGCTGTTTGCTTTTATACATTTTAGGGAGACATGAGACATCAATCAACATATGTAAGATGAACATTGGTTCAGCCTGGAAAGGTGGGACAACCAGAAGCTGGGGAGGGGGCTTCCAGGTCACAGGTAGGTGAGAGACCAATGGTTGCATTCTTTGGAGTTTCTGATTAGCCTCTCCAAAGGAGGCAAGCAGATATGCATTATCTCAGTGAGCAGAGGGGTGACTTTGAATAGAATGGGAGGCAGGTTTGCTCTGAGCAGTTCCCAGTTTGACTTTTCCCTTTAGTTTAGTGATTTTGCTGCCCCAAGATGTATCTTCCTTTCACAGGAGTCATGGACTTGGGTAAGCATTTGCATGTGAATAAGAAGAAGAGACAAGGCACAGCCCACCTCGTAGAAGCCCTACGGGCAGTGTCCCACAAGCACAGATCATCCACAATTGGCCAGAGTTATTTAAGAAGTGGTGAGAAGTTCACAGTTATTGGGGCTTGGAGTGGGTTGCCATTGCAAGTGGGAGAGCCCACTAAGATGCCCATTGGCAGGAGGGGACCAAACAGCAACCTAGAATCAGCCCAAGGAAGCCACCCTCTTTGGTTTTTAATCCAACTATACATCAGTCTGAATGGAAAAGATGTGTGCTGATCTCTTACACACGTGGGGAAGGTTGGGCTGCAATGATTCTCTCCTCCACTGGATAATAACATCTAACAGGCAATATTTATGTGGGCTGGATTATAAGCATTTTGTGACTGAATCTATTTTCAGAGCAACACTGTGAACTAGGTAATGTTGTCATCTCTATTTCACAAATGTGAAAACAGGCATAGAAAGGCAAGTAAGTTATTCAATGTCACATAAAGAACTAAGGCCACAATTTGAACCCAGCAGTTTGACTTCAGAGTCCACACACTTTGCTATCATTACAATTACCCCTTGGTATCCACAGAGGATTAGTTCTAGGCTCCCTGTGGATACCAAAATTTTCAGATGCTTAAGTCCTTTATATGAAATGCTGTTGTATTTTCATATAACCTCTGCATATCCTCCTTTACACTTTAAATCATCTTTATTCAATCCTTGCACACTCTCAGGCCCACTATTTCTAACCCAACCATGCCCCAAACATCCATAAGAGATGCTTGTCTGTCTGAAGTTCTCAATAATGGAGCACTCACTTCCAATTTAGGCAGACTATTCCTTCATAGCTCTTCTCTACACAGATGTGCAGCTAGCCTCCCTCTGCAATGGCAATCAATCTTGTTCTTTCACTGCATGACAGTCCTTCAAGTGTATGAGGACACACATCATGTCTTTCATAGATCTTATCTTTATTTCTTAAACAGTTCCCCATGTGACAATACTTTGATACTTTTACCTTTTTGGGTATCCACCACCAAACTTGTTCCAGTTTTTCTGGATCTCTCGGTTCTTAGTTGGATCCAGAACTTAACCCTGTAATGCAGCTAACCTCTATGATGGGCTCAGCACACTTTGGAAATATGGCCTTACTTTTCCCCGATACTGTATTAACCTAAGACTTATACCAACTGTGTTAGACATCAGGCACCACTGTTAATTTCCACCCAACCTGTAATGAAATAAGCATGTGGCTAGCTGATAGGGAATGGCTCTCATTCAATGTAGTGGTCCATGTTAGACCCTGGTTCCACTCTCTGATACACTAATTTCTATTTCATGGATTGCGGAAGCCAGACTAGTCCTCCCTACACCTTCAAGCCAGGGTTTTTAGGTCACCATAACATTGCTGTCCACATTTCAGTCATTAATAAAATATTGCCCAGAACAAAAATGAAGACTGAGCCAACCATCAAAAATTTTATTTTCTTTAAAACTCTATTCTCAAATATAAGGGCTTAAGACAAATTGTCACGTTGAGTACAGAAAACACGTTTTCAACATGGTCTTTTTATGAATTGTGACCTCTCTGATAGAAAGTGTCTGGGCAATCTTTCAAAACCATTCATTTTGATCTACACTTTCATTGAGCTACTACTTCAGTTTTTATTACAAAATATAAAGGAAATATATATCTGGCAATTGTGATATTTTGCTAACTGAATATTTATTAGAATAATTTCCAGCTCTCTTTCATTTGGACTTTTATTATTATGGTATTGTCTACAGTAACCTTTTATGTAAAGATGGAGCATAAATTCCTAATACACTTTTGTATTTTGTTTCTTAATAAGGTTTGAGAATGATTTTTTAAAGTTTCATCAAAAGTCTGCTCATTTCCTTTCATAATGAGGTATGTGAATAGAATAGTTTTATCAAACTAAAATTTTCCACAAGAACTTGGGTACTGAAATATTTATTTTTCCATTGTGGATGAAGAGCTGACTACCTAGACTATTCAAGTACCCACAGTAAAGAGAACAATGTGGTCTACTGTACATTTCTAAATCCAGGGAGATATTAGCCTATTCAAGAACCATTTCATAGGAAATTATGGCAATTCAATAAGAACCATACGGCATAGCTTTCTCAAGTACATCAGAGCCTCATTATACAACCATAACCCTAAGCTGAGATGTGAAGGATAAATATAAGAAAACATGAAGGATGCTTACCAGTTCAATTACTCCTGTTCCCCTGCTTGGTTTTTCAGGTTGGATAAGTCCTATCCATGCCCAAGGCTTCTTGAGTATTCTCAAGTCTTAGTCTCTAGGGGAGAACTTCTTTAATGAAGGAACTTTTTTCCCTTCTGTCTTAGCCCATTTTGTGCTGCTGTAACAGAATAGCATAGTTGGGATAATTTATAATGAAGAGAAATTTATTGGCTCACAGTTCTGTAGGTTGGGAAGTTCACATCAAGGTGTCAGCATCTTGTGAGGGCTTCCTTGCTGTGTCATTCCATGGTGAAACAGCAGAGAGGGCAAGAGAGACAGAGAGCAAGAGGACCTGAACTCACTCTATGTATTTGCCCATTCTCACACTGCTACAAAGATACTACCTGAAACTGGGTAATTTATAAAGGAAAGAGGTTTAATTGACTCACAGTTCTGCATAGCTGGGGAGGCTTCAGGAAACTTACAATCCTGAGGCCTCTTTTAGTCATGAGGGTACATCCCTCATGATTAAATGCCTCTTAAGGGTGTCACCTTACAATATAGTCCCAATGGCAATTAAATTTCAGTATGAGTTTAGGAGGGGACAAATATTCAAACTGTAGCACCTTCTCTATCTCCCACTGCGGAGAATGCTGGAAATATCCCTTTATTGTTCTCTAGACCTTTCCCAGGATAGAGAATGCCCAAGGGTTGCCTCTTGGTTAAGTGGTTTCAGAGAGGTTGAAGCTAGTTACTCTATGCACTAAACGTTCCAGGTCATGGAATCCTGCCCCTTTTCTAAATCATCATTTTCTGACAATGTCAATACTCCTCGCTGTGAACTGCTCAAAGGGTGTAAAACTTGGAAAATGAGTAGAGGTGGTTGACGGAAACCACATCATGGAAGGCAGAGTCACCTACTGATTTCCAGTAGGAGGACAACCTTAGTCCCATTATTATTATTATTTTTTTTTTGGTTTTTGGGGAGATAGATATTCTTTGTCAAATTAAGTTCTCTTCTATCCTTATTTGCTAAGAGATTTTATCATAATTTGGTTTTAGCCTCATTAAATGTTTTTACATTTATTGAAATAATTATTTCTTTAAATTTTTCCTATTAATGTATAGAATTACGTTGATTTTCAAATATCAAACTGATATGGTTTGGATTTGTGTCCCCACCCAAATCTCATATCGACTTGTAATTCGATTGCATAATCCTGACATGTCTGGGGAGAGAGCTGGTGGGAGGTGATTGGATCATGGGGATGATTTTCCCCATGCTGTTCTGCTGTTGTTAGGTGCAATGCTCTTTTTTTTTTCTTTTTTTTTTTTTTGAGACGGAGTCTTGCTCTGTCGCCCAGGCTGGAGTGCAGTGGCCGGATCTCAGCTCACTGCAAGCTCCGCCTCCCGGGTTTATGCCATTCTCCTGCCTCAGCCTCCCGAGTAGCTGGGACTACAGGCGCCCGCCACCTCGCCCAGCTAGTTTTTTGTATTTTTTAGTAGAGACCGGGTTTCACCGTGTTAACCAGGATGGTCTGGATCTCCTGACCTTGTGATCCACCCGTCTCGGCCTCCCAAAGTACTGGGATTAAGGTGCAATGTTCTATACATGCCAGTTAGGTCAATTTTTAAAAATTTGTCTCTCTGATCTTGTATATTCTTACTCATTTCTTATTTTTTAATTCGATTTGCTTCTTATATTGTTTTTCATATTTAAAAATTCCCAAATAATTTTTAGAGAGTAAGTAGTGAGGATTAAATCTACCAGAGAATATGCCCTAATACCAGGACATTGTCATAAAGAAAAGAAAAAGGTGGGCTAATGGTTCGGGTACAAGTAGGTAAATATAATTTCATGGACAGTTGGAAACTGAGCCATGTATTTGGGGGAACTTAATGTAAGATAGTACCACATCAATGAGGGAGAAGATATATTATTAATAGAAGCTCATGTATAAAGAGCTATATATCATTCAAAATACAATAATTAATTCCAGTGGATTATAAATATTTAAGGTCAAAATAAAGATAACAGGAAAAAAAGTAGAGGAAGTTATCTTTCTGACTCCAGGTCAGACAGACATTCTTAAAGAGGACCTTAGAAATATAATTCACAATGTGAAAAATTAAGATTTGATCACATCAGAAATGGAGACTTCTATCAAATGAAAACATCATAGACAAAATTAATAGACAGACAATGGATTAGAGGAAGATACTTATCAAAACTAAGACTGATAAGAGATTAGAATCTAGAATATTTGAGATTTCTTCCAAATCATTAGGGAAAAATCAAGACACCAAATGGAAGAGTAGACAAGGAACGTGTATACTCAAATCTCAGAAGTGAAACATTAAATGGCTATTAAGTATATGAAGTGATAGTCAAACTTACTAATTAGTAAGATGTGAATTATGACAGTGGTGAACCATTACATTATACTCATTACATTAACAAAAGTTAATGACAAGTATTGGAGAGAATGAAAGGAAATTAATCACATGGACAAGTAGATGATGGTGAAAAATGGTACAGACAATATGGAAAGCAATTCAAAAGTACTTTGGGAAAACAAGAATATATATTCTTATATATTATCCTGTAGCCCAGCTAAAGTTTTGCAGAGGTCCATAATGGAAAGCTCACGGGGGATGATGTTCATTGCCTTATTCCTTGTGATAAAAAAAAATCCTAAAATAATGAATAATTATAATGTGATATGTGATTACTTGGGAAGGAGGAAAAAGGGAATGAAGATTGGGGATTTTAAGGAAAGAAACATGGAACAAGAATCAGTCCTATGGAAAATAAACAAGAGATGGTCCTTCCGTGTGTGGATGATGGCAGTTAATGTTTCATGAGTTGAGAAGTGTGATAACTTCAACTCTGTGTTTTGCAGTTCCAAAACAAAACAAACAAAACCACCCCAAAACACCCTTTGACATGTATCTTTGCAGACCAGTCTTGTACATGTTAAGGAAATCTTCACTAAATTGGGTTGCTAGATAAAAGAGTACACGCATTTTAAATTTTAATACATTTTGCCAGGCAACTTCTTTATTAACTGTTTCAAAATTTTTCTTACATAGTCTTATTCATTTATACCTTAGGTTGAATTTAGAGTGAACTAATCAAGTTCTACAAGAAACCCACGGGGATTTATGTTAGAATTGCATTCTAATAGGGAATCGCAATTTAGAATTACATTAAATTAATAGCTTAATTTATTGGTAATTGACCTGCTTTCAACCTGAGGAAATATTTTGTAAGCATAAAAAGTAAGAGGAAATCGTAAGTGAAAACATTAAGATGTTAATGATGATTTTTCTTGGATAATGGGACTACATGTACTTTTTTCCTCTGTCCACTTTTCTGGGTATCCAAATTTTCTTCAATATGCACACTCTACTTTTAAGTGAAAGCATGTATTTAAAAACTGAACCATACAGTAATAGAGCCAGGAGGGATGGTTATTTTCAAAACTAGCTTTTTTCCTTTTTAATGAGAAGAGAGATTCAGGAGCCACATTTTAAATGTTAGAAATTATTCATCAAAGTTGCTTTTAATGATTACAGAAATCAAAAAATTGATATCATAGTTTCAGGTGAGTAAAACTACTTTCCTTCTTCATGAAGTAATGTTTTAAAATCAAATGGGTCTCATTCTGTGGTGTGGTCCCTGAGGACAATGTTATCAAGGTTCTCTAATGAAGCATGCAACAAACATTTCTTTTTATGGTTCTGACATATTTAATGCTCAAAAATAGCTAGAAGGCAAGAGGAGTACATTCCAGTTGGGAGACATCAGCTCATCCTGTCAGAGGGATGAACCGCAGAGTGTTGTACTTTTCCAAAAGTCAAGAAGAAGAAACTTTGGGGTTGTATTCTTTCCTAACAGCAGATACAGCAGTATATCAAAAGTCCAGTTTGCAAGTTCTTTCTGAACAATTGGGAATATCTACTGAAGTCTGTGACTACCTAGAAACTGAAGATGAGGCAACTGCACCTCTGTACATTTCAACTCCATCTGAACTCTATTAATTTTGAAGGGGTGGTAATAAAGAAGGAGAAAACTGGGAGTTAGCAAGCGGCACGAGAGACACAGAAAATGAAAATGAAAAAGCATGTGGACGTGTTGTAGCAAGGAGCCAAGTCAAGGAACTCTGGGCATAGCACTGCTGCATGGAGTCTGTGAGGCTGGAGGGAGGTAGGTCAGCTGTATGAGTGGTTTCTCCCACTACTTGATCCAGAGAGTTCTGCAGGAAGCCATTACAGGTGAAATTAAGGGCTCTATAATAAACCCTTCATGTGAGAGGAGCAGAATATGAAATTAGAAGGCATAAATTTTGGACTTTAACAAGCAAAAGTGTTCATCTTTGGACTTTAATTTCCCTCTGAAATTTGATTAACAGAGCAGTTTTAGTAATCAAATTCAAGATATCTGTCTATTTGGCATTTTATTCATTCATTTTTATTCAAAACCTCTGATATGCTCTCTGGATGTAATTTGGCATGAAAAATAAAACAGAGAACAAATTTTCAGCCTTGGGAACCACATGACCCTGGGATTCTCCTAATTAATTAGCTGTTCTGACCAATTTCTGAATGTGGTGGAGGCAAATTACAATTGGCCATCAGCACCCTCATGAGGATACACAAAGCAGTAGAGGTCAGTGCTGGAGATGGGCTTAGTGAAGGTGAAGCAGGTCTGTCCTATAGACCTGGGCCACTCTTCTCCCATGAGGGAGCAGCCATATTCATAGGTGACCAAAAGCTTAATGGTCAAGCTCAATAGACTAAGATAAAAATGAACTAGGCAGTGGAAGGGTGGAGGTCTGGTACCATTCTCTCCCTTCTTATGGAGGGACATCCATAAGCATTACAAGCCTGGTTCCCAGAGTAACTGATTTGATTGGTGAGTTATATAGAGGACACACACCTTGTCTCTCTCTCTCTCCCTTCCCTCTTGGGTGAAGCTGCCCTTCTGAACACACTTCCCTCTGCTCTCCCACATTGTGATTCTCACGTCTTAGCAGGACCAAGAGTCCACAGGAAACTTCACGAGCTCTGCTCTGGTCCAGCTTGTACTAAGATAGATATCTATTTAGTTTCCGTCACTTTCTTCATCATTTCCTTGCTCTAAGCTCCCTCGGGACCCATGCTTCCTGCAGACAGCAGGGACTTTTACTTTCCTCCATACTTTCCATTTTGGAAGTGGCTACTCCCCTCAGACCCTTTCCTACCAAGGAGTTTCCCGTTTAAAAGCCCACTTGACCACAGAAAATAAGTGCTCTTCTCCAACCTTCCTCTAGTAGCCATTTCCAGGAAGAAGGGAGTATTTTGTTTACTCCTTGACTTATTTTTCACTTGAATGAATATCAGCACATGGGTACTGTAGAGGCCAAGTGCAGTGTTCAGCACTTGACCTGTGTGAACACAGGTAATCATGGTACTACTACACTGAACAAAGGCTTTCAACCACCATGCATTTTCATGGTCATTACCTGAGTTATATTCAACCTTTCATAACCTATGGATGAAGAAAAATGTCAAGGAAAATAGTCTGTAGTCTCTCAAGTGTGTTTCATCATCTGATAATCTATTAGCTTTTCAATTAAGTAGAAGTTAGCTGTTGATCTGAAGGGAACGTGGACCAACCCCGTGGTGTGGTATGCTGTGTCCAGGTTGTACTGGCTCAGGAGAGAGTGGCTGTAGACACCTCTTACAAATCCTGCACTTAGTGACATTGCCTTGGTGGCTTGAAAACAGCAATGATTAGGGCATTTACACTAAGAAAATTGGCAAATATGACAAATCAAGGCTTTATGTAAAGGTCAGTCTTGCCAGCACACCACTTTCTCCATCGCTAATGTCTCCACATCACTTTTCTTATTACAGGATTTAAGTAAGTATCATACACCAGTGCTGAATTTGATGGCTGGGAGTTGTGACTTTATTTCACTATCCATACCTTTGAACTTGGAAGGAGAGTGAGAGACTGAGAGGGAACTCAGAGACAAGACCTGCTCATTAGGTCTTTGGAAGGGGTTCCCTGTGGGATCTTCCCTCTTTCAACCAGCTTTTTCCCTCTCTACAGTCCTCTGTACTTCCTCACCTCTTCATTCTCACCTCCTTTCACAGGACATTCTACTTCTTTCCATATGATAACAGTTGCCCCATCAACTCTCCCCTGCTCCCTCCCCATGTCTAACAAATTCTGACCCCCAGTCTTTAGCTCTATGTGAATGAAGCTTTCCTCGATTCAGGGCTTTCCTCGATTCAGAAGAGGAAAGGGATATCTTGCTTGTTGGAGGATATGGGAGGGAGCAGCTGGCTTAAACTGCATATCTTCTGTCTCCAACAATGAGGCTGTAGCTTGTTTTCTCCTGAATAGCCTGAAGGAAAACACCACTACCAGGATTATGTATGTTATTCCAAAGAGTAACTATAGTTGGCTGATCTGAGGAACTAAAATTCATCTATTCACAATGACATTGACTTTATTTTGGTCTTCTGCTGAAGGTGCAAGAACTCATCTCTGTCACAAAGGCCCATGTTAATGGAGCCATTAGAAATAGCACTCTCCTTATCAGAAATGTCCTGTATGCGCTTCAGTTCAGGCATGGTTGTCGTGATATCTTACTGTGTTTTATTCTTACGATTTGGGGATCCCACACAAGCATGGTGGGAAGGGGCAGTTCTCTTTAATATTAGCAAAGAAAACAAGCAGGTATTGCAGGTTTCAGAGCACTGATTCAGCTGCTTAAGACAAGTCCCCTCTTAGCCATATGAGAGGGGCCACCTCTAAATAACAGCCACTGCAGCTCTATGTTCACAGCACTGAGTGCAGCTTCTGCTCGGTCTCTGAAGAGCTGGAGAAAGCCTATTAGAAGGAAGTCTCCTTATAGGAGATTCTACTGTAGCCCCAGACCTACTCATTCACCATTCTGCTAATCCAGAGAATGCAGTTAAAATACAGCTTTTGTCTGTAAAACCCACTTTAGCTTATCCCATGCAATTTTCAGGAGGCATCCACTTGCTAACAATTAATACTCAACATGAAGAGGATTAAATACTTATACAATTCCAGCCGTCAAAAGGAGATTAGAAAAATTCTTCTACGTTTTGCAAGTTGGCTTCAAAGTACCCACAGTACATTGTTGGTGGCTGGTGATTTTAGCTTCCAGTTAATGCAATGTCAAAGAAGTTTTAAAAAGTAATATTTTACTTTTAATGATGCAGCATAATATACTAGGTAAGAGCAGGAATTTTGGAGTGAGATGTCTGAATTTGAATTTTTTTACCTTATTGGTTATTAGCCATGTGACCTTGAGTAACGTACTTAACCTTGATGTGTGTCAGTTTTCTCATCTGTTAAAGAGAATATTTTATCTCATATGGTTGAACATTAAATAAGTTAACAGTCACAGAGCTCTTAAGAATAGTCTCCACCTATAGTGAGGGCTGTCTAGGTGTTGGTTACATAAAATATATTTTTAAAAAATGATATAAGTCAGTTTGATGTGAAATCTATTTTATGTCCCCGAGCATTTTTTTTATGCTCACAAGAAGCAGTGACAGAAGGGAAACAAATGATCTGAAGATAAAGAATATTTGATTCTCTCTTGGCTGTGTGTTTTTGTACATAGATGCATAAACATATGATGTCACCCTAGGACATGATTTGATAGCTGCCAGGAAGCTGCTCAGTTCCGAAGAAGATTGGAAAACTGCTCCTTGAGTCTCATTATAAGGTTTCCTCTCTGAACTTTTGTAGGCTTTAGAAAAATAAGGTAGCTTTTGGGGCCACATACCACCTCCAGTCATCCTTGTGTCTTTCAGAAATACTAACAGGAAACTTAAAATTCCCAGCTATTACATTTAGCAACAGAGTGAGTAAAAAAAAAAAAAAAATCTTTCACTTTCCGAAGGGTTCACCTTGCCCGCTGCCTAGACAGAGCCAATTCATCAAGACAGGGGAATTGCAATAAAGAGTATTTCACACAGAGCCAGCTGTGAGGGAGACCGGAGTTTCATCATTACTCAAATCAGTGCCCCCGAGCATTCGGGTAGCTGAGTTTTTAAGAAAAACTTGGTGGCTGGGGGGAAGCCAGTGAGCCAGGAGTGCTGATGGGTAAGAGATGAAATCATAGGGAGTTGAAGTTGTCTTCTTGCATTGAGTCAGTTCCTGACTGGGGCAGGGAGAGGGCACAAGAGCAGATGAACTTGTTTATTGATCTGGGTGGTGCCAGCCGATCCATCAAGTGCAGGCTGTGCAAAATATCTCAAGCTCTGATCTTAGGAGCAGTTGAGGGGAGGGTCAGAATCTTGTAGCCTCCAGCTGCATGACTCTTAAAACATAAGTTCTAAACTTGTGGCTAACATTAGTCCTACAAAGGCAATCTAGTCCCCAGGCAAGGAGGAGGTCTACTTTCGGAAAGGACTATTGTCATCTTTTTTAAACTATAAACTAAGTTTCTCCCAAAGTTAGTACAGCCTATGTCCAGGAATGAACAAAGACAGCTTGGATGTTAGAAGCAAGATGGAGTCGGTTAAGTTAGATCTCTTCTACTGTCTCAGTCATAATTTTGAAAGGCAGTTTCACATCTTCATGACATTTAAAAGATGAGAAACTAAGACTCCTAAAGATGAATGATTTTCTAGAGCCAGGAGAGTAACATGATCCAACCAGGTCTGTATCGCTGATATTCTAACTATGGTGTCATGATTTGTACCCTGCATCATAAACTGAGCTTGAAGAGTATCTTAGTCTGTCCTTGCTGCTATAACCAAATACCTTAGACTGGGTAATTTGTAAATAACAGAAATTTGTTTTTCACATTTCTGGGGACTGGGAAGTCCAAGATCAAAGCACTGGCAGATTTAGTGTCTGAGACTCACTCTACGCTTCCAGGGTGACACCTTGTTGCATCCTCACATAGTAGAAGGGGTGAATGCTGTTTCTTTGCAAAGATAAAGGCAGGAGGGGAAAAGGGACTAAGATTCTTCCTTAAGCCTCTTTTTATAAGAGCACTAATCCTATTCATGAGAGTGGAGTGCTTATGACTTAATCACTGCCTGAAAGGCCTTGCCTCTGAATACCACAGTATAGGGTATTAGGTTCCAACACAGGACTGTTGGAGGTACACGTACATGCAAACCATAACAAAGAGAAGTGTTAGACATGCCCCTTGATATTGTCTTCAGGGTACAGAGGCAAAGAGGTTAACATCCAGGGCAGAAATCAGAATATGCACAAGTAGAAAACATTCAACTTTAAATTTATTTACTTGTGATTTTCCAGATGTTCTGACCATTTCCTTCCTGTATTTACCTTCTCTACTAAGAGAAAGTACAGTTTTGATGGGAGTGAAAATAACATTGATTCAGCTTCTTCATTCTTTCCATTTGCCAAGTGATGTGTCTTGGGTTTTGTGTGTATATGTGTGTGTTCTAACTGCTTTTCTAAGTATGACTTTTATAAGAAGTATTTTTCAGTTTCCACATTGCTTTTCAGAACCACCTCCACTTACGCACACACACACACACACACACACACACACACACATATCAAACTTCAATGTTTTTCAAATGCCATTTTCCATGGATTACTAGCACTTTCTGCTTTCCACTGTGTGAAATTGTGGCAAAGTTTTTATTTACCACACGGAATTTATTCTGCTTAGCTAAAGTTTATTCTGCTTAGCTGAAGGTGTTAACTTAAGCTGTATTTTTATGTAGTTTCTTTCCACGGAAATTGATACTACAATTAATCAGTGACTACACATGAGTCCTCCATCAGGCAATGTTGTAAATTCCAGTTTCTAGGACTTCTGGATGAAATGCTGGATGGCTAACTTTCTCCCATCTTTAGCCTTGCTAACATGGTAAAGTGTGCTGGTTTACAAACTGTGTGGAGTGGATCTTTCAAGGTAGCACTGGGACCAGTCAGTATGCATTAGCATGGGCCTACAGTTGTGACTAATGCATCTCTTTTAATTTTTCCAGAATTTTTATTATGATAAAATACATATAACATATACGTTACTCTCTTAACTATTTGAAGCATACATTTCAGTGGCACTAAATACATTCATAATGTTGTGCAACCATCACTACCACCCATCTCTGTAACTTTTTACATCTTGTAAGATTAAAACTCTACAGTCATTAAACACTAACTCCCCATTCCTCCCTTCCCCAGCCCCTGGCAACCACCATTCTATTTTCTGTTTCTAAAATTGTGACTACTCTAAGTATCTCATATAAGTGGAATCATGCAGTATTTGCGTTTTTGTGCCTGGCTTATTTCAATTAGCATGATGTCCTTATGCTTCATCCATGTTGTAGCATGTGTCAGAATTTCCTTGCTTTTTAAGGCTGAATAATATTCCATTTTATGTATTCACCCCATTTTGTTTATCCATTCATCCACTGATGGACCCTTGGGTTAGCTCATGTTTTAGCTATTGTGAATAATGCTGCTATGAACATGGTTGTACAAATATCTCTTTAAGACCCTTCTTTCAGTTTTGGGGGTATATATCCAGAAGTGAAATGGCTGGATTATATGGTAATTGTATTTTTAATTTTTTGAGAAATCACCCTACTGTTTTCCACAGTAGCTGTACCTTTTTAGATTCCCACAAATGGTGCACAAATGTTTGCATTTCTCCACATTCTTGCCAACAATTGTCACTCTCTTGTTTTATTTTTTTTTAATAGTAGCCATCCTAATGGACGTGAAGTACTATCTCATTGTAGTTTTGATTTGCATTTCCCTAAAGATTACTGATGTTGAGCCTCTTTTCATGTGCTTATTGGCCATTTGTAAGACCACCAGCAGGTGAGTCTCCAGGCCCCACATCTGCTTTGAATTTATCCTCTATGTATATTGCCTTCCTCGTAATATATAATTAGCAGGAAGAACCCAATGGCTAAAAATACTTTGAACCAGTAGTGTGTGAGTGAAGACTGCAGTGCTGAGTCAGAGATCAGCATAGAGTTTGTGTCAAAAACAAGCAGTGTCTCCTTAGGAAAATTACTTCATTTTCTGAGGCTTCATTTCTTGATTTACAAAAAGAAAGAGGTTTGACTAGGTGATCTTCAGATTTTTTCTCTTGCTATAACTTTGTGTGATTTCCCAAGACTAATTGAAAATCACTTAATGTCAGCGCCACAAGCTGTAATTAAAATAAAGACATAGACAGCAACATGAGAAGGGAAGGTCAGTGGCAGCCGATGTCAGGAAGGAAGCACAATACTTTAACACAGTTGGCTCATTTTACAGGTGAGAAAACACAACCATGTGACCACGGTGGCCAAATCACCCCCTGAAATATTATTAGATTTTGTCTAAATTTTCCATGTTGACTAGGAATTCAAACAGAGGAAAGGCTTGGTGCTGTCGATTTAGAAAGAATCCTACAATACAATAAGGTAGAAAATTTCGTAGGTGCCCCTTTGATCTCTGAGTGAAATCATGATTGCTCACCTTGATTTGCTGCATAATTTCCTGTGGGCAAACCCTCAGAATTCCTGGAGTTTTGTCCTTGGATGATTAGACAGGTCTGAGAATCTCAAGAGCTTTCTTCATTATGATCAGGAGAAATAAACAGTAAAATCTAAGTATATTAGGGTAGAATTTTAGAAAACATAGTGAGACCTGAGTTTCCATATTTGCTTCATATAAGGGGGGAAAGCCTACTTTTTGAGAATTTCTACCTTTCTATCTGCCTGTATGCTTTTTTACTTACTGGAAAGAAGAATTGCAGAGTGCCAGAGGTACAGGTGTGAACTTTTAGTCTTTCAAAAGCCAATTAAATACCAACATTAAGATGGTCAGCCACCATAAAGGTAATATATACATTATTAATTAATGAAGAATGAGGCTGGGCGCTGTGGCTCACACCTGTAATCCCAGCATTTTGGGAGACCAAGGTGGGCAGATCACTTGAGGTCAGAAGTTGGAGATCAGCCTAGCCAACATAGCAAAACCTCATCTCTACTAAAAATACGAAAATTAGTTCCCCAGGTGTGGTGGTCCACACCTGTAGTCCTAGCTACTTGGGAGGCTGAGGCAGGAGAATTGCTTGACTCCGGAAAGCAGAAGTTGCAAGGTTGCAGTGAGCTGAGATCACACCCCTGCACTCCAGACTGGGCAACAGAGTGAGACTCCATCTCAAAAAAATAATAAAATAAAATAAAAAATAAAGGAGAATGAGTTGAAATTTATCTGTCCCAAATATGTCAACATCCCTAGTTCTTCCAGACCAACATTTTCATAGATCTCTATGGAACGCTACATGAAGGTTATACACTGGCCAAATGACAGGCTCCTCTGAGTGCAAATCAAGAAATCAGACTGTCTTGTGTTAAAGAAAAGACAGCTCTTTGGAAACTCTGTGATTTAGTCCTTTCTTTTCATCTGAGTGCTTTTGGGAGGGGAAAAAATTGCTTCATATTAGTTGCATAGATCTCATTGATCTCACTTCCATGCAGTGATTTTTCATTTTTATGACTGAAAATTATTGAAGTTTCCCTATGGCCCAAAGGCTGAGGAGGTGGTCCTCAGAGAGCCAAGAGCAGACTGGGGTAAAAAATGCCCTGCTGATTAATGAGTCCTGCCTCATTACTTTGTGTAAAGTTTCTCAGGTGGGCAGTTACCTAGTAATTTCATTTGAGCAGAATGAGAGTTAAGGGACCTCGATGCAAGTGCACTGCTCCCTTCAATCATTTTGTCAGAATAGCTTTCGATTTGCAGGGAGTTGCATAAGGAAAAGGAAGAAGATTGAACTTCTTAAATTTTTTTGAAAGCAACACACATTTTATAGACATCATATTGTGAAATAACGAAAGTTGTCTTAATAAAGTTGCTTTGCCTGTGATTTTGTTTAGTCTTTTCTCTTGATCAAATTTCTCTTTGCTTCTAAGAAGAGATAAAAGTAGAGGAGTGGAAGGAAGAGAGAGTGAGGGGTCAGAAGACCTAGGCTTGAATACCTATCTCAACTTCCAAATCCTACTCTCAAACGTGGGGAATGGGTGATACTTTCTCTTACCTCACAAAGTTATGTTGAGACTCAAATGAAATAATGTCAGGAACAGCAGTGTTTAAGATGATTTTTTAAAGTTCACAATTATAACTTGTTTTCCTTAAGGGGAAGTTCAAAGCTCTCCTCCCCTTTTCCCCACCCAAGAGAAAGAGGAGATCATGTGAAGATGTCAGGGTTAAGAACATTGTACTGCTCAGTGACAGCACATGGAATGTCACTGCCTGGTGAAAAGCTGAGCTCTTTCTGGAGTTCCTCAGTTTCACTTGGCAAGAGTTAAACCTCAGGAAAACCAGCTCAGCATTCTGTTTCTATCTCTTTGCAGATGTTTGGGTACCACTTAGACCACAGGCACTGAGACACTCATAGAATTTGAGTGCTGAATTTTTCACGACCAATGTTTATTAGTATGCATATCTCTGCTGTTCTAGTGGATCATTGCATTCTCAAATAGGAAGGGTACTTGAAAGTTTAGATTAGGTGCATAAAAGCTAAAAATTCAATACTAATCATTCTTAAGAACAAAAACAATTTCTTTGTAGTACAATGAATTTTGGCAGATGAGGGGGTTCACACTAATGGTATTAGAATCAGTAAACGCTTCCCTTGCAACCGCCTTAAGAAAGTCACACACTATAGAGAAAGGCTTCAAAGAAACCTGATGAAAGGTAAGTTAATAGAGCATTGACCTTGGGCCATTTACTGTAGATAATCTCTTTCTGCAGCCCACCCTGTTAATCTGCCACCCATATCCCCTTGTCTACCTGAGCTCTGTACTGCCAGAGGGTATTTGCTGTCTGCAGGAGTGTGTAGTGCAGCTCACCTACCCCAACTGCACAGCAAGTTGGAAGTGCCAGATAGAGTCCTAAGAATGACTTTGAGCAAAAGAGTAATGCGAATTGGTATCAATAATTGAAGAATCTAGGTTGTAGGTGTGCAATGTAAAATTCTTGACACTTTTCTAAATGTTTGAAAATTTTCATCATAACATGTTGAATGAGATGGTGTTGTAAAAGGCATGCATGGGAAAATATTCAACATATGTTGATGAATAAAAGTGAATGAAAGTTATAAAACAGTACACACTATGATCACAATGTTGTATATATAAAACGTGTATGTGCATACATATGTATATATACATACACACTGAATGTGTATATGTAGATGTTTGGACGAACGGAGGCAAGATGGTGCACTTCCGGGTTCTTCATTCCCCCCCCCAACTTTTCCGGCACGCGCGAAAATACAGCCAGCGACCCGGGAAGGTGCAGATCAACTAGGCATGCGCCAGGTGATGTCAATCCGAAGAGACCAAGATTTACCTGGTCGCACCTGCGGAACGCCCCCTGACACGCCCGTGCCCCGCCTATTGCCCTCCCACTCCTAGAAAAGCCGCTCCGGAGGGACGCCACGGCAGCCTTCCTCAGTCCTCCACTCCTGTCGGGATGTCAGGACTGCAGGAACTCCGTTGAGAGCCCCCATCGGTGGACTCTGTCGGCCTTCTTTGCCAGAGGCCGACAGACCTCTTCCCCACACCTTAGGTGACCAAAATAAACTTGCAGTTTTGCTCCTACACTTGCCTACTCGCTGGTTCTTTTGTGCCTGCTCTGGTGGTCTTAGAAAAACAAATCAGTTGGTGCCGAAGACCCGGGAGGAGACCCCTCCTCAGGCCTCTAAGGGTTGAGGAACCTCCTCCTGCTTCCACACGGCAGACAGACCAGGACCTGAGACCTGCTTCCCTCACTCTCACGGCCTCTCTGGGGTAAGTGCCCTTGTCTCCTCGTTACCTCCCTCGGCCAAAATCCTGCGCAGGTCCGAGGTCCATTTTGAGCCACCATGTGGCTCGGGAGACCCGTTCAGGACGGAGACGTCCACCTGAAGGTAATCTCCACTTTGGCTCCATGAGCCTCCAGTCTGTCTCTGCTGGTTCCAAAGGACGCTTTGAAGCCAGGCAGAGATCCACTTCCATTTCCATTGTGTCCATTGTGTCAGTAAAGAGGAAACAAATGGGAAACCCCCAGTCCAAATTTCCAAAGAGCACCCCCTTAGGGTGCCTCCTAGCCAATTTAAAAACCTTACAGCTCGAACAAGACCTTAGGAGGAAGCGGTTAATTTTCCTTTCCACCGTGGCGTGATCGACCTCAGCAATTTCTGCCAGCGGCTAGGCAAGTGGTCCGAAATTACATATATACAAGGCTTTTGGGCCTTACGCTCTCGTCCCTACCTGTGTAGCCAGTGCTCTTCGGCCCAAGTTATGCTAGCCAAGGACGCCGGCTCACAGGAACCCAAAAAAGAGGAGTCTTCATTCCTTTCTGTTCAGCCAGATGATCTAGGGTTTCCCTCACTTCCGCCCTATACTTCTCCTCCCTCCGTCCAGACTCCTCCTTCCTCTTCCTTACCTACTAGTAATCCACTCAGTCCCGTGCCTCCTTCAGGGCCCCCAACTGGCTGTCTTGAGTCTCCTGTCTCTGCACACACCCGCTGTAAGTGCCCTGCTGATGCCTCCACTCCTGCCCCACACCCTCCTACAGTGTTAGCGCCTTTGCGAGAGGTGGCTGGGGCGGAGGGGGTAGTCAGAGTACATGTCCCTTTTTCATTGGCCGATCTTTCCAAAATTGAGAAGCGTTTAGGGGATTTCTCAGCTAATCCCACCATCTACATAAAGGAATTTAGATATCTTTGTCAGGCCTATGACTTAACCTGGCATGACCTCCAGGTTATCCTAACCTCCACCCTAAACCCTGAGGAGCAAGAGCGCATCCTAGCGGCCGCCAGGCAGCACGCCAACCAACTACATTTAACTGATGCTGCCATCCCACTAGGGGAGCAAGCAGTCCCCTCGGCAGAACCAGACTGGAACTACCAAGCAAACCAGCCTGGGTGCCGTAGGCGAGACATAATGGTTCAGTGTTTGTTGGCTGGTATGCAAGCAGCCTCAAACAAAACTGTAAATTTTAACAAATTAAAGGAAATTATTCAAAATCCAGAAGAAAATCCAGCCACATTCTTAAATAGGCTGACTGAGGTTCTAACCCAATATACCCAGTTAGATCCAGCCTCCCCCACAGGGGCCACCATTTTGGCGTCTTATTTCATTTCTCAATCAGCTCCTGACATTCGTAAGAAACTTCAAAAGGTAGAGGATGGTCCTCAGGCACTAATACAAGACCTGGTTAAATTAGCCTTTAAGGTCTATAACTCCAGAGAGGAGACGGCTGAGGCAGTGCGACAGGCACGCCTCAAACAGAAGGCCCAGCTCCTAGCAGCGGCTTTACAGCCCAGTTGTAACCCCAGACCAGAGAGCACACACCCCACAGACTCCAAGGCCACGAAAGGAGCCTGCTATAAGTGTGGCAAGGCAGGACACTATGCCAACAGGTGTCCGCAGGGTCCCCGAGTCCCAACACAGTCTTGCTATAAGTGCAAGGCGTCAGGACATTGGGCCAGTGAATGTCCTAACCCTCGTCCACCAGCAGCCCCCTGCCCTGCTTGCCAGCAGGGAGGACACTGGAAGTCTGATTGCCCCACCCTGAGAACAGGTGCTGCGTCTCCACGTGACCCCCTTTCCCAGGATCCTGGGAGCTCCTTCCAGCTCCTACATCTGGACGACAACTACAACTGAAGGTGCCGAGACTCGGGGACCCCCATCACCCTCGCCGAGCCGCGGGTAACTCTCCTGGTAGCGGGTAAAACAATTAATTTTTTAATAGATAGCAGGGCTACCTATTCTGTTTTGCCGTCCTTCTCTGGACCTAGCCTTCCATCCAATATCTCTGTAGTAGGAGTAGACGGAAAGCCATCCACCCCACGAAAAACTCCACTCCTTAATTGCTGCCTGGCCAACAACTACTTTGCGCACTCGTTCCTCATTATACCCTCATGCCCTACCCCCTTACTAGGCCGAGACATCCTGAGCACCTTAAAGGCCTCCATATATATTCCACCAACCATCCACTCCCCTTCAACCCCCTCATGACCTGTTGCTCATGCTTTGTGCAAGCGCACACGCTCCTCCTATGTCGCCCCCACCCCCCATCTTCCCTATTTCTGTACACCCTCAAGTGTGGGACACTTCCACCCCGGTCATAGCTGCCCACCACCCACCAGTTCTCGTCAAGCTCAAAGATCCCACTCGTTTCCCAAACCGCCCCCAATTCTCTCTCTCTCCGACACATCTACAAGGTTTAAAGCCAATTATCACGCGACTACTTAGCCAACATATTCTTGTCCGCACACATTCCCCCTGTAACACTCCAATACTTCCGGTTAAAAAGGCAGATGGAACATATAGGTTAGTACAGGATCTTCGGCTAGTCAATGAAGCCACCCGTCCCACGCACCCTGTAGTTCCCAACCCTTACACCCTTCTGTCCCATATCCCCACCAATTCTACTTATTTTACTGTGCTAGACCTTAAGGATGCTTTCTTTACCATACCCCTACACACAGACTGCCAGTTCCTTTTTGCTTTCACATGGGAGGACCCAGACACACATACCTCCACTCAACTGACGTGGACAGTCCTCCCACAAGGGTCCGGGACAGCCCCCATTTCTTTGGTCAGGCCTTAGCAAAAGACCTTGCCTCCTGCCCTCTCACTAATAGCAAAGTTCTGCAGTATGTAGATGATCTCCTAATCTGTAGCCCTACCAAACAAGACTCTCTTCTAGACACTGCAACTCTCCTCAACCATTTAGGCTCATTAGGTTATAGAGTATCTAAACACAAGGCCCAAATTTCTTGCCAAACCGTCATATACTTAGGAATTGAAATCACCCCAACAACCCGGTCACTAACTACCGACCGCATGGCCCTAATACGTAACCTTCTTCCCCCTCAAGATGCAAAAGAAATTCAATCCTTCCTAGGTCTAATAGGTTTCTTCAGACATTGGATCCCCAATTTTGGAATCCTAGCCAAACCTTTATACGCCGCAGTTAAAGAAACCCCACATGGGCCTTTGTCCAACCCCAAGTTAATCTCGACTCATTTCACCCGCTTAAAAGCTTGCCTTCTCTCACAACCCACTCTCTCACTGCCTGATTTCCAGCGTCCCTTCCAACTCTTTACAGATGAAAGGCAGAAAGTGGCAGTTGGTCTCTTAGCCCAGCCTGTCGGTAACACCCACCGTCCTGTGGCCTATCTATCCAAACAGCTAGACCCAACTGTACAAGGCTGGCAACCTTGTCTGCGTGCGCTAGCAGCGGCAGCCTGCCTGACCCAGGAAGCAAAAAAGCTCATTAGAGGCAGTAATCTAACAGTCTTCTCCACACACCGTCTTCAGGATCTCATCTCTCATAAAAGTATTAGCCACTTAACTCCATCCCAGCTCCAACTTTTCCATCTCCTATTCATAGAAGACCCCACTGTTACTTTAGAAGTTTGCTCCTCTCTAAATCCAGCCACTTTGCTGCCAGACTCTCTTACACCACCCCATACTAAACATTCTTGTCCTGAGGTCCTGGAGGCTCAACCCCCCAGCCACCTACACTTGCATGACCGGCCCCTTCAGAATGCACAACTAACCCTATTTGTGGATGGCAGCTCCTTTATCAACCCTCAAGGAAACAGACAGGCAGGATATGCAGTAGTTACCTCTTCCACAGTTCTAGAGGCAAAACTCCTACCGCAAGGGACCACATCACAGCAGGCAGAACTCACTGCACTAACCAAGGCATTCCTACTATCAAAAGGAAAAACAATAAACATATACAAAGATTCTAAATATGCTTTTCTAATCGCACACACCCATTCAGTCATCTGGAAAGAGAGAGGGTTTTTAACCACCGGCGGTACCCCTATTATTAACAAAAACCAAATACTCAAACTACCAGATGCACTGTCGGCACCTTCCAAGGTAGCCATTATACATTGTAAAGGCCACCAAACTCCATCTAACCCGGTAGCAGCTGGCAACAATTTCGCTGACGTCACTGCCAAGTCAGCTGCCAGATTTTCCACCCCTAAGCCTCCTTCTGCCTGTTTTCTCTCCCCCAAGTATGCCCCTAATTACACTCAGGAAGAAAAGGCTAAGCTATTACAAAATCCAACAGCCAAACTAACTACAGGTGACTGGATATATATTGATAACAAACTAGTTATTCCTGAAACACAACTCCATACCATTCTAACAGACATACATAATTCTTTACATATAGGACCCAAAGCCTTATATGATTTCCTAAATCCCCTCCTCCACTGTCCAACACTACAAAAACACTTACTTACAATCAACCAGCAGTGCTCTACCTGCCTAAAGGCAAATCCTCAAGGCGCATTGCGTAATCCCCATCCCAGACATCAACTCAGAGGACACCAACCAGGTGAAGATTGGCAAATTGATTTCACACATATGCCAAGACATAAAAAATTCAAATACCTCTTAACCCTTGTGGACACCTTTTCAGGGTGGATCGAGGCCTATCCTACCACAGGAGAAACCGCTAACGTTGTTGCCTCCATACTCACTGAACATATTATTCCTAGGTTTGGCCTCCCGGTCACTCTTCAATCCGACAGTGGTCCAGCATTCATCTCTAAGGTAGTCCAACAGGTGGCAGTCCTCCTACACATCACCTGGAAACTCCACATCCCTTATAGGCCTCAGTCTTCTGGTAAGGTAGAAAAGGCTAACGGACTCATCAAACAGCAGCTCACCAAACTCTCAATCAAAACCCGGCAGTCGTGGGTAACTCCTTCCCTTAGCCCTGACCCGGCTGCGGGCAGCACCTTGAAGCCCAACAGGCCTCAGTCCATTCGAATTAGTCTATGGACGGCCCCTAACCCTCCAACAAATACCTTCCCTGCCAGCCCCTTTGGCGAACTACCTCCCATATCTCACTCTCCTCAGACAACTCCTAAGACAACACGCTGAGTTAGCACACCCTCCTCCAACAGACGCCCACAACCCACATCTCTCCCTCAGTCCCGGAGACCAAGTATACATAAAAGATATCCAAGCCAAAGACTTACAGCCCAGGTGGAAAGGTCCATACATTGTCCTTCTGTCTACACATACAGCAGCAAAACTCCTGGGACACACGCATTGGATTCATATTTCCCAGCTAAAAAGGGCCCCCACCGAGAACAATCAGTGGACATCAGTTCAACTTTCCCCCACTGGCCTCAAACTTACAAAACTTTCTTAACTAGTTCATGCTCCCTGACCCCTGGCGCTTAGCTCGCTTTCTCACCATCCTCTACATAAACCTATCAGACTTTCAATACATAACCCCAGACCCATATCTACCTCCAGACAATAGTCCAGAGCAGTGGTTCTCCCGTCTCCTAACCTTCATCGAACATCTCCAGTGGCAAGGGACACTCCGTGACTACACTGAAAATGAAGTCTCATTTTATACTTATATTGCTGTTTCACTCATACACTCAGACCTTTGCTAGTCCGCCTACTGTATGGCAATTTTTTTTTCTTTTCATCACCGAAACTTGGCCACAGGACAGCCAAACACAATCAGTAGTACATAGTTCTGCCAGTTGTCTTCCTTAAGGCTATCAAACTTCTCTCCGCACAATAGAGACCCCCTTCTCATAGCTCACACTTATCCGCCAAAGGCTAAACTTAACCTACACTGTGAATATAACCAATCTCTCCCACTGCTTCCTCTGTAAGGCTTTAGAAGGCCCCCGCCTAGTGGCAGCCCCCTGCCCATGGCCTTCAACACAACTGGTCAAACATCCCACAATTCACTCACACTCCAGGCGCCACTATACCAAAATCCAAATAGCCCAATCCTTCCTTTCCGTTATTCAACTCCAAATTCATCCTGAGGTAATCATACTCAGGCACCCAAGGGAGGCCAAACAGCCCCCATTGGAGGGTATTTCTGGTGCAACTGGTCTCTCTCTAAAACTCTTAACCACACAGCCATTAACTGATCCCTCTATGTCCCCATGTCCTTGGTCCCCAGTCTAACTTTATACAGCCAGGCAGAAGTAGCAGAGCTTTTCCAGCAACTTTCTATGCCACTACGCCACTTCCGTCAAAAACGGGCTGTTTTCCTTCCTCTAGTTATTGGAATCAGCTGAAAGCCTGGCCTCCCTGCAGCGCCAAACTACCTCAATAGCCCAAGTAGCTGCCCAAAACAGGCGAGCCCTAGACTTGCTTACAGCTGAAAAAGGAGGCACTTGTCTCTTCCTTGGAGAAGAGTGCTGCTATTATGTTAGCAAGTCAGGCCTAGTAGACACTAACATTCAAACCCTCAATAAAATAAAAAAACTGAGATACAGAACCTTAATACCCCAACCTTGCCAGGACCTTCCTTCTGGGTTTTGCCCATATTCCAACAAATGCTTCCATACCTCATTCCTATACTAATACTGTGCCTTATTTTATTCTTCATCCGTACGTCCAAATGCCAACCATAAGCCCCGACCTTGACAGCGCCCCTTAACAGCAGGAAGTAGCCAGACAGACCACGGCGCCCCTTTATCACTATTATCAATAAAAGGTTGGACTGTTTGGACGAACGGAGGCAAGATGGTGCACTTCCGGGTTCTTCATCCCCCCCCCAACTTTTCCCACGTGCGCGAAAATGCAGCCGGCGACCCGGGAAGGTGCAGACCAACTGGGCATGCACCAGGTGATGTCAATCCAAAGAGACCAAGATTTACCTGGTCACACCTGCGGAACACCCCCGACACGCCCGTGCCCCGCCTATTGCCCTCCCACTCCTAGAAAAGCCGCTCTGGAGGGACACCACGTGCGGCCTTCCTCAGTCTTCCACTCCTGTCGGGATGTCAGGACTGCAGGAACTCCGTCAGAGAGCCCCCACCGGGGGACTCTGTCGGCCTTCTTTGCCGGAGGCCGACAGACCTCTTCCCCACACCTTAGGTGACCAAAATAAACTTGCAGTTTTGCTCCTACACTTGCCTACTCGCTGGTTCTTTTGTGCCCGCTCTGGTGGTCTTAGAAAAACAAATCAGTAGACACTCATTAAATAGAGACATGTAGATAGATAGGTTTGTACATGCCACTTTCAATGGCTTTACTTGTATTAGATACAATATTTTTGGAAGGAAACACAAAAAGATAGCAATTGTTGGCTATGGGTAATGACCATACAGATAATTTTAAAATAAACTTCATATTACTTCTCTGTACCTTCTAAATATTCTATAATGTATTTATTTATATAGTCAGATTAAAAATATTATTTACTAATTGTGTTTTGAACAGTGTTCAGTGATGGGGAAAACAAAGGTATACGTAGTTGTTGTTCTGTGGTATGATTACAATTGAAAGCCATATATGTTATGTTGGAAGGTTTTACGATCTTTTTATTGCTAGTAACTGAGGGGAAGCAGATAAAAGTGTGTTGTAAGTTAAATCACAAAGGTAATAATGCTTGTCGCTAAGATGTAATTTTAGGGGGATTTTTTTTTTTATTCTAAAGCTTTTTGTTTGTCTTGATTTTCTACAAAAACACTTATTATTTTTACCATCAAACAAAATACTTCATTTTAAAGGGAGAAGGCCTAAGTGTTTATTTCAGGCCCAACAGCGTTTGTATCTACGCTTCTCATACGACTGTCATGAGTCAAATGAAATTATAAATGAGAAAACACTCTCTTACAAATTTAGAAATGTAGAAATTATTATATAATATGTTATTATAATATGTTAAAGTAATTTTTTTTTACAGCTTTTCAAACTCCAGAGGTTATTTTAAGCATTAAGAGTATGAGGCTCTTTTTACAAATAAATCTTCAGGCTCTACTGATTCACCTTTCATGGGACTCATTTTTCATTGAATAGCCAGAGCATAACAAGCTTCATACATCATCTAAGTTGAGGAGCAGTGAGAATCTGTAGCAGGGGAGAATTTTATTAAAGCTGTGCATGCCAGTGCTCTCTTTCTTTTCACACTCAGAGCCTAGAGCAGTATTAACTAACGGAAACACGTAGGCAAACACAAAATTGGTAAGCAGAGGGAACTGTGAGGCACCTTTATATCCCGTGGAGTATGTGACGGTTTACCTACCCTCAGTTCCTTCCCTGTCTGTACACACATGCCAGTCCTTGGTTGAGCCAAGGAGTCTATTCTTCCTCCAGCTTGGATCTGGGCTGGTCTGATTGCTTGGGCCAGTAGAATGCAATAGAAGTGCTAGAGGTGTTTGAACTAGAGCAACTCCATCTTGAATAGGAACTGGTTAAAATGAGGCTGAAACCTGCTGGGTTGCATTCCCAGGACGTTAAGCATTCTTACTCACAAGATTAGATAGGGAGTTGGTAGGACTGGTATCACAAGACACAGGTCATAAAGACCCTGCTGGTAAAATAGGATGTAGTAAAGAAGCTGGCCAAAACCCACCAAAACCAAGATGACCAGAAAAGTGATGTCTGGTCTTCTTAGCTGCTCATGACACGCTAATTATGATGCATTATTATGCTAAAACACACTCCCACCAGCGCCATGACAGTTTACAACTGCCATGGTAACATCCAGAAGTTACCCTTTATACTATAAAAAGGGGAAGAACCCTCAGTTCTGCAAATTCTTCACTCATTTCCTGGAAATCTCATGAATAATCCACCCCTTATTTAGCATAAGCATCCCCGGGGGCTGCTCTGCTTATGGAGTAGCCATTCTTTTGTTCCTTTACTTTTTAAATAAACAAACTTGCTTTCACTTTAATCTATGGACTTGCCCTGAATTCTTTCTTGGGTGAGAATCTACCCAAGAGAGAACCCTTTCTTGGGGTCTGGATCGGGACCCCTTTCCTGTAACAGAAGTGATGTTGCACTGATTTTGCTGCTATCCTTTCGCAGGACTGGCAATGCCTGCTGCTTCCTCTGAGCTGTCAAGTAAGAAGTCCAGGCTACTCTGCTAGAAAGAGAGGTCATGTGCAGGAGCACTGAGACATCCCAGGTGTGACACTCTTCCACCTAGAACATTCTGTCTGTCATCCTCTGCCATGTGTAAGCCTTCCGCCTTAGTTGGGAAACTGTGAGACCATCCTGCTATGTTAGTGATCAGGTGGGCAATTTTAATTTCTGTTTCCAGAGGAGCATTGAATGGAGTAGAGGGATCAGCACGCTCCTTTGGCACTAGCTCTAAGCTGCATTCTCCTATCAGTTTTGTCAGTAATCAAGCCCTTGAATTCTCCGTCTCTCTATGCTGTCTGATTTCCTAACCTAGAGGTGGGGGTGGAGAAGAGGTTTGACTCATTATCATCCCCTCAAACATCAACACTTGAGGATTTTCCTTTATCTACGTAATTAGGAAAATTGCTGGGATAAATTCTAGCATGAATCTCTTGTCATTGATTTTATCTGCACTGTAGGAAACCATTTCAATTACACACCCATGTCTCCAGGTCATCTGAGTATTCTGACACAATTTGCCCTAGCCATGCAAGGGTAATGGGCTCCAAAGCTTTAGCTTGTAGGTAAAACACACATACATTTCATCTTTAATATTAATGTAAAAACTGCTGTGCTTCTATTAATGAAAAAGAAAGTTCCAGCTTTCAGCTGTTAATAGCAATGAGTATTGATAATTATACACTGTAGAGAATTACAATCGCTATCATTGTGCATTAATATTTTTTAAATCTGAAGTAACAGGGATTTTGACAATAGCGGTAATACTGGTACTTGCCAATTTGTCCATTTTTATTTATTTATTTATTTATTTAGGGATCAATGTAAGTTACAAGTGGTGGTTGAAATGTATCAGGAAGCCAATTCTGTAATAAAATATTATTACAGATAAAACTCTAACCCTAAAAATTGAAAAACACATAAGCAATACTTTATGTGACGTGGCCTTGAGCTGACTGCAATCAGATTCAACAAGGTAGATACAGAAAAAAGTCTGGCTCTGTATAGCAAAATTGGGTGGTTTATAAATATGTGGGCATACTGTGTGAAAACTGATAAACAGAGTTACTCATATCTGTCCTCCTTAGCCATCAACTTTCTTATTGTTTAAACCTCTGTTCATTTCCTGAATACTGTTGGACACTACCCCATTTGTCTCTCCATCACTACCTGTAATCCTTGCTTTTCTGTGCTTGTTACATAAAGGTCATAGCTTCAAGAGCTCTTTAGAGAGATACCAATGATTTTGTTGAAAGTACTTTGAGAACTAGTAATGTGCTACCCCAAATAGTCATTGTTTTTGTGTATAATCACATAGCATGCATTAGGAATTGGTGTCTTAGAATGGGCACGCAAATTGTACAAGATTGTGCAGTTATTACTAAATGAAACTGGAATGCAAAACTTTGTTTCCCTGATTCCAAAGGCCATATTTTGAACCACTAGATTAGAGAGTGAAGCAATTTCTTGGAATTTTACTCTGAATTCTATGTAGATCATTTTCATGTGTATACCTCCTCTGAGTCACCCTCAGGTAGGGACATTTTGTTTTCCATTCAACTGATAGAAATTCTAATAGGCTTAATAGATGCTTTTTCTTTTCTCTTCTGCAGTCAGCATACATTCCTTGCTCCCATTATCCATTTACATTTAATCCGCCAAACATAAATTACTTCCATTTGCACTTCCTCTTTTTCACATCTCATTTTTATCATAAAAGAGTGAGCCTGCCAACCACTATTTCCCTCCTCTGTCCATAGCCTTTCCATTGCTTACTATCTCCCCTCCCTGCATGTTCCTTCCCAATGACATGGAAACAATCCTCTTATACTCAAATCAAAAGCAAAAGCAAGAACAAACAAATAAGCACAATAATTCTTTCTACCTATGTTTCCTCCGCCTGTTCTACTTCTCCTTTCACAACCAATCCCCCGAAAAAGATTTTGAAATATACTGTCTCCATATCCTCATGCAACATCCACTCCTGTCCCTGTTTCCCCTCTCTGGCCACCCCATGGACATGGCTCTCATTTGTTGAATCCCACAGGCACCTTTTTATACATGGCCTATTTGGCCTTCAGCACTGACTCTATTTTCAACTCACTCTTGGAAAGACGCTTTCCTTGGCTCCCTTCCTCGTGAAAAACATCCTTGTGGTTTCCTCATGCTTCCTTAGACACATGTTCTAGTCTCCTTAGCAGGCTCTTTTGTCTCTCAAATGTTTACACACCCTCTTTCTTTAGGGCCTTTTCTCCTTTTCTTTCTCTGGACTGGTTTTGAATACACCCCCACTTTCTGTTTATATTGCTAGGACCCTACATTCCAGTGACAGCATTCAACCTAGTCTCTGGTTTTGGTCTTGCCCTAGTGATCATTCTGAAATGTAAACCTAATCATGCCACTTTCCTCCTTAAAACTCTTCAAAGGTTTTCTCATGCACTTGGGTGAAATTCAAACCGCTTTCCGGTGTTAAAACTTTTGAGCTAGGCCACATTAATGTTGATGTACAGAGTTGTGAACTAAAATTCCAGCAGGGTGGCAGGGTCCTGTGGAGAGGAGCCCTTATTAGTGTTTTTTACACACTGAACCTGTAATGCACGTTCCTATTGTTATGAGTTTTAGGAGGCTGGGCTTCTTCATCAAACAGATCTCAAATGCAAAAGACATTTATTTCTTCCATACCTAATGGCCTGAGGTGGGTGTTACTTTTTGACAGGAAGGTCTCCTTTATTTGGAATTCAGGGAGCCCCTGCCAAGGGCCTCATCATTTTTGGCATCCAACAGACAGAAAGTTTAAGGGAGCCTGGGGGAGGCACCCAATCATTCCACTTCCTACTCTTCACGTAACTATTCACATGATTGTGATCATACCTAGATGGAAGGGGGTTGGAGAATGTCATTCCCGAGTGGGAAGCCACTTCTCGTGGATAACCCTGCACTAACAAAGAGAAATCTGTCCAGAGCAATCCTTGGTGAACCTGGTAGTGTCATCTTTAGAAATGAAGACACAATTAGCACATGATCATTTATTCATTATATCACTGTTAATAAAAGAGAAAAAAGTTAAAAATAATGGCGAGAGCTCAATCTATGTGACAGGTAGGTAAAGCAGTGATTAGGGTGGGCATGATTCTGACTCTTTTGGAGGTCTGGGCAGGATGCTGTGGAAATACAGTGAGGGCATGGTGCATGCAGTGATAACAAGGGACAAGATGCGTGAGCTTATGTTTGATCACTTTCGCTCTCAGGGGCGATGCTATGTGGTTTACTTTGTCATTCCACACTCAACATCAAATAATATTTGGCTGATCCTGCTGCTCCCATTTTATATTAGGTAATTGGAAGACTGAAACTTTTTCTTGAAGAGAAACATGTCGTTCTCTAAACAGAGTTCATTCAGTATTGTTGATTGAGATTGTAGGAACCTTGTATACTCTGCTCTCTGAGGAATTTCACTGGAACTCTGACTCCAGTCAACATGAAGCTCTCAAACCATAAAATAAGTCTAAACTCTACTGGGAATTTTCTTTCCTTCACAGTTGCTTCTGAATAGAGATGAGCCTTCAAAATTTTCCTTGGATATATTTACCAACAGGGAACTGCCCCTCCCACAATCTTGCATTCTGAGACAATGGAACATTAGTATTTAATAATTACCACTGGTAACCTGAAAATGCAAATTCACTTCTTACCATAAAATCAGAGTTAATCACTATAATTGTGCCTACCTGGAAAAACCACCTGAGCAGGCACCTACACAGTAGATGCAAAAGGCTTGTGTGATGTTGGGCAAGTTACTTGCTATCATTTGAATATTTGACCCTCTAGAGCTCACGCTGAAATCTGATCCCCAGTGTTGGAGGTGGGGCCTAATGGGAGATGTTTGGATCAGGAGGGTGGCTCCCTCACGAATGGGCTGGTGCCATCCTTGAGGCAATGAGTGAGTTCTTGCTCTGTTAGTTCTTGCAAGAAGTGGTTGTGAAAAACAGCCTGGAACCTCTCTACCCCTCTTACTCCCCCCTGTGCCATGTGATCTCTGTAAATGCTGGCTCCCCTTCACCTCCTGTCAGGATTAGAAGCAGCCAAGATCTTCACCAGATGCAGGTGCTGGTGCAGCCTGCAGAACCATCCACCAAATAAACTTTTTAAAAAATAAATTACCCAGCCTTAGGTATTCCTTTATAGCAATATAAATGAAGGAAGACATTACTCAACCTCAGTGTGTATATAGATAAATCGGTGCTAATAATCGCTACCTCACAAACTTGTCATGAGGATCAGCCAAGACACCCTCTAGGAAAGCACACTGCACAGAAGAGATGCCCCAGGAAAGCTTAATTTCTTTCCTTCATTCCTTTTCTTTTTTCCTTACTCTCTCCTTTCTTTCTTCCCTTCCTCCTCTTTTCACTCTCACCTCCCCTCTCCTCCTATCCCTTAATGGTAGAGCTGGAATCTGCAGGAGAGGATCATAGAGATTTAGAGAGAGGAAACTGACTCTGAAAGTCAGAGGCCAGTGCAAAGGAGGGCAATAGGGAGAGAAATGGGGCTGCAAGCAAAAGGTAAATAATTAAAAAAAAAAAAAAGATTCTGCAGTAAGACAGTGTCACAGATTGCATGCTTCCTGCAATCAGCCAGAAACTCTTTCTGGCTAAGCCAGTCTCAAGCATGTTAGTGCCCAGAGAGAAAGAACAGAACAGGATCTCTCTGCTGGCCCACCCTCAGCTGCCAGTCATCCACCTTTTCCCACAGCCCTTTGTAAAGGCTTCTTGTTTGGAAAGTTCTTTATCTTCCACTTTGCGTGTGCCTTTCAACCTCCTAAGTATATTTAGATACTCAGCTTAACTATGCCTTAGGCTCTGTGATTTATTCCTGCAAGTGTCCCCCAACCACAGCATCCTGCCAAACTTCTGATATGCATTTATTAGTTCAGTTCAGGCCCAAAATAATTTGTTGTGTCTCCCATTTTCCGTGTATGAGGCCAGGGGATGGGTAGGAAATAGTCTCACTCCCAAAGCTATGCCAGTAGAGGAAGAGGTTCCCCAAACCCAGTCCCCACTGTACATACTGCATCAGAATACCTGGGGAATATTTATTAAAATGTATATTTCTAGGCCCTACTCCCAAGAATTTAGATAAGGCTGAGGCTTAAGTATCTGTAATGTAAGTTTTCCCAGCTAATTTTGATGGGCAGAAAAGTTTAGAAACTTAAGTAGTAAAATCAAAATAAACAATTTGAGAATATTGTCTGTGATGAGGTTTGGATTGATGGCATTCTGTGTTGCCAACTACAGACTGGTCCAAATATGTCTGAGGACAATTAGGTGAGTTTACTTTTTATTACATTGTCTTAAAGCTTCCATTCCATTTAAGGCACTGACATTTCTTCTGGTGCAGGTTTGACATGCAGAGAAGGCAGATGGGCAAGCCACTGTCATTTCACTCTCATGCCAATAGCCTTTGTGAAAAGGACATGTGGACTTTTGACTTCTTTTGTCGTCTGCTTTGATGTTATAATGGCTCACCACTATAACACAAGGGTTGCCACTGAAGACTGAAGCTGTAGGCGGCAGCCTTCTTCTGTGTTCTGTCTGTGGCAACTTTTGTGCTGCGTGTGTCTCATATTTCTTGTTCTCATTCTCTGTGTCTCGGAGTCCTGGCTTCATACCCCAGGCTACGACTTCTGATGTTCCTCCCCTTCTTTCCCTGGCTCATCGTTGTCCTTCACGCACTCTGCCCTTGACAGTGTGCAGCCCCATTCTGGGTGAGACTCCTTCTTCCAGGCAGGCAGACACAGTCTCCTGCGCAGACAAAACCCACTCCCGTCACTACCAGAGGAGGGGGATTTCTGCCCACCCAGCCCTTTCCTGTAATCTGCAAAGGCAGTTCTGTCCTGAGTAACTTGTGGCTTTCATGGGAAGCTAAGAAGATGTGCCTTGAGGATCCTTTTGTGTTTCTGCAGAGAGAAGTATTCTTTAATGGGCTCCCTGAAGAGCACAGAGTACTTGCAAGCCAGTGAACAGGAACGAGAAAATTTCAAAGAGAATGGTTCATGGCTGCATTAAAAGCGATTTCTGTTCCTTTGGGGAGGTAGATGCCACTCCAGTTGAAGTGGGGTTGAAAACTCTGCTCTAAGATCCTGAAGCTGAAATACTTCTTCCTGAGGTAAATCTAAAAGTCTAAAGTCAAAGATGGTGAGGTGTATAAAACAGAACAAATACAAAAGCAAAAACCATTTTCCTGAGAGATTTAATGGAAATTGTTTAAATAATAACTGAAAAAGAATACCAGGATCACAGAACATTAAAAAGAGAGCATCGTTAGAAGGCCAAGCATCTGCAGGAGGCAAAGACCGCTGTATCTCTTTGAAACACACAGACCAAGAAGGCTTTATAACCAGGGCTAGGTGGCCTTGGGTTGTCTCCTTTGCACAATCCTAGAGCAACCATGATGGGTAGGTGGGTTCAGCCTGATCTCTTATTTCTAGGGAGACTTGTCATCCCTTTCTTTCCATCTTATCGCCTGTGTTTCCAAGTCATTCTGAGAGATCAAGCATTTGAGAAAGGAAAACAGATGGAAACATTGGCAACTGTCTAAATTTTCTAGGGTTCCCATAATAAATTACCACAAACTGGGTTGCTTAAAACAGTATACATTTATTCTTTCCCAGTTTGGGATATCAGAAGTCCAAAATCAAAGTGTCAGCAGGATGACACTGCCTCTGAAGGCTCTAGGGGAGAAGCATTCCTTTTCTCTTTCAGCTCGTGGGGGCTCCAGACATTCCTTGGCTTGTAGCAGCATCACTCTCGTACCTGTTTTCATCTTTGCATGACCTTCTCCATGTGTTCTATTCTTCCCTTTTAAGGATACTTGACATAGCATTGAGGCTTGCTCTAACTTCAGATTATCTCATCTTGTGATCCTTAACTTAGTTACGTCTGCAAAGACCCTTTTTCCAAATCAGGTCACATTCACAGGTTGCAGAGGACATGTCTTTTGGAGAAGTACCATTCAACCCACCACAGCAGGATTTAAGAAAGTGTCCTCTATGATAATATCTAAAATGAAACCTGAGCTCTGTTTCTTGAACGGTGCAGCTCAGAAGTTCACTCCGTGTACTACTGCTGGTCTGAGTTGTCTTCTGTCACTGATTCAAGGGTCGCTTGCCCCCTTCCTCACAGCCGTTCAGCCACACTGGCCCTCTCCCAGGTCCCTGAATTCACCAAATCCCTTCCCACCTTGAAGTCTTTGCACTTTCCTCGAGGAAAGCCTTGCACATCACCCTTTGTGCACAGCTCACTTCTCACCCTGGATTTCTCATCTCTAATGATTACCTCTTCCCAGACAGAACTTCCCTGACCATGCTGTTATTATTATTGTTTTTAATCATAAGCAGTTTGTTTTCTTTGGGGCACTGACTCCAATTTTTCAATTATTGGGATGATCAGTCTCTCCCATGCCCAATAATTTGAAGTGCCAAGTGGGCAAGGAACGAGTTTACCCTGTTTGCTGGGCACATCTAACACTAGGCACAGCATCGGGTTCTCAAAAAATGATAGCCGAAAAGTAATGTACTTCAGGTAATGAGTGAATAAGCACGTAATGTTGGTGACATCATTTCCTTTCCTACTTGCACTTCCTTCATCTTTTCCTGGACTTGGCTTTTCCAAGTGACTATCTAAAACTTTATGCTTATCTTCATCTAATCATTGTTAGGATAATAACTGATGGAGGCCCTCATGCTTGTGCTCCTAAATAGTTTACAGTTGTATCTCTCTTCTATTGTAATTGAGACGGAAACAACTAAGCAGGTATTTCTGTTGCACCAAGTATGTTGGCTGTGGTGTTTTGTCATCATGGTTCTCTCCAAGGATGGACATTAGGAATCAGAGGGAGAGGGAGTCATGGCCTCAAGGGCAAACGCCAAACCTGTGAGGTATAGCAGTGAATGTAGTGAGCAGCTAGTCCCATGCTTCTAATTGGCTTCTGAATTTTCCCTGCTTAAATGACAGCACCCAATGTAGCCTTAAGCTCTTACACATTTCTCCAGCTTTGGTGAATATTCCTTTATTAGAGCTTTCTTTATTGTCTTTATAGAAATGATATATTCTCATTGTAAAAATTCAAGCATTAAAAAACATATGAAGATGAGAATTTTTAAAAAATGCACCCAAACCCCATCACTGAGACATACAATGAACATTAGATAAGCATGATTTTAGGCAGTTCTCTAGTACCATATAAGGAAAGTATATATACATAAGGTCTCTCTAGGTCTATATATGTAAGGAAGGGGACATGATTAGGTAAATAGGCTGAGAAATCATTTTCATAGCAATAGATCATACTTTACATAAAATAATATTTTTGATAAGAATATATGAAATTTACCTTTTAATGAGTTAAACAGAGGGAAATGAAATTGATTTGAAACAAGTACTTGCTGAATTTCAGGGTTTTTTTTTTAACAATAGAAATATGAGATCCCAGATGATCCAAAACCAAGAGAAAAACTTATTTAAAATGACATTTAACATTATTTACTGTTCAGTATATATTTTAAAAGAATCTATAATCCTCCGCAGTCCTTTTTACCCCAATGTCTTCATTCTGGATTTCTTTATCTGGGCATATAGGGGCTGTGTTCCTTAAAGACTTATAAGATTAATTGCATTCATTTTTTCATACACAATTAATATTTATCATCTTCTTAGGTTATTCTAAATCACATGTCTCAAGAATCTATACTTTTTCCAGACACCCACTTCTTGGGATTCTCATTATCCTTCAGTCTGTATAAATTGCTCTATATGCTTCTGTAAAGCTATCACTTTGGAAATTTGCTTTTATTACTTTCCCACTTTGGATTTATATTTTTAGATACTAAGTCTTTCTCTTTCTTAATGGTTCTTAATTGGTAGAGCATATTTTCAATTAACTCCTTGCCATGATGATAGGAAAGAAAAACATTTTGGAGTCATTTCATATATAAAAGAGCCTTTATTTGTTTAAAAGATAGTTTGGCTGAGGTTAGAACCTGTTGTTCTAGGTTCTCAGTGGACCTTTTCACATAAAGGCACTCTCTAAAGGCATTTCTTGTTGAGAAATTTTTTTGTATTATTGTTATTTGGAAAATAGGTGGCTTTTCTTCATTTATTTCAGTTGAAGTCGGATTCATACAAGGTGAAACATACAGAGTTTTAGTGTGGTGAGTTTTAACAACTGAGTATACCAATGCAATGCTACCCAAAACAAGATACAGAATATGTATGTCCATCAGTCTCCAAATTCCTAGAGTCAACTCCTGCCCCACTCTCACTAGCTGGAGCCAATTTTCTGATTTCTAACACCATAGATGAACTTTGCCTGTTCTGGTACCTCATGTAAGTGGAATCATCCTTTATGTGCTCTTCTGTCTGGCTTCTTTTGCTCAGCATAAATTTGAGATTCATTCATGTATTGCATATTTTAGAAGCACATCCCAGTCTGTTGCTAAGCAATATTTCATTGTATGACTACACAACAAGTTGTCTGCTAAGTCTCTATTGACAGACACTTGGATTGTTTCCAGTTCTGGAGTACTGAGAATTAAAACTGCTATGAACATTCTTGTAAAAGACTTGCACAAATGTTTTTATTTCTTTGAAGTAAATACTTAGGAGTGAAATTGCTGTCATAAGGTAGGCATAGGATTAACTTTATTAGAAATTTCCAAATAATTCTGTAAAATTATTACTATTTTACATTCCCACCAGCAATATGTGAGATTTCTAGTACCTCCTTCCTTATCTTTGCCAACATAAGATTGTTGGTGTTTTAATTGTAGTCATTGTAGTAGGTATATAGTCCTATCCATTACAGTTTTAATTGCATTTCCATGGTGATAAAAATTCTGAGCACCATTCTACGGGTTTATTGTCCACTCATACATCTTCATTTGCGAACTGTTTAGATATTTTGCCCATTAAAAAACATTACATGTATGCCATTTGTGTGCATGTTTTGATAAGTTTTGCAATAAATTTGCATATATTTTATGGTAGTAAATGATAAAATACACTAGCATCTACATATATTTTATGCATTCATGACATACCTAACTTTTTCTTATTTTTTTGGATGTTTCTAGGCTTTATTTATAGTTTATCAATCAGTTTTTCAAATTGTTACAAACCTCCAATATGTTTATTGAATAAAACATCCATATATAGGTGGTCCTGCACAGTTCAAACCAATGTTATACAAGGATCAACTGTGCTACATGTAGCTTTATCTACTTTACCCCATCTGCTACCCCTCCTGTATTCAGTTTCTTTCTTCCCAAAATTTGTTAGTAGTTCTTTCCTCAGATGATGGCTCTCAATTCCATGCTTTTATTCAATATCAATTCATAATTTTAAATTTCTTTGCTTTTATTTAAATGTGGTCTTTGAAGGAGTTGGAAAATTGCATTTTCCAGGAGGATCACAACAGTATCTCCTAGCCTATGTGCTCTTCTACAATGTTAATTTGTCATTCTCCCATTAAGAGCTGGCATCTAGAGCTTGCAATTCTCTCAAGAGGTGGACTGGATTTAGTGATTTACTTGTAACCAGAATAATTTAGCAGCAGAGAAATGGTGAAATCTTTAAGTCTAGTTCAGAAGAAGCTATGCCACTTTTGCTTTGATTTCTTGGAGTGCCCAGTCTCTGAATGTCCCCTCTCAGGATTGTGTCTCTCAGAATCCATTCACCGTGCAGTGAGAAGCTGCATAGAGAGGCCGTATGGAGATGTCCACTCAGCCTAGTCTTCGAGTTATCTCAGCCTCAGTGTTGTAGTAGACACATTGAGGAAGTTCTCCAATAATTACAACCCCCAGCCATTTTACTATTTAACAGCGATTCTTCACTGCTAGCTCCACATATATTATGAATCAGAAAAAAAATTACCCCTTGCTGCTCCTGTCTAAATTTCTGACTCATAGAATCCAGAATATACTTCAATAAAAGTATAATTGTTAAATGTCATCTTTTTTGGCATAGCAGGCTATATTTTGTTAATTTTTAAGCTTTTTTTTAGGTTCAGAAGTTACACGTGCAGGTTTATTATATAGGTAAACCCATGTCATGGGGGTTGATGTACAGATGATTTCCTCAACCAGATACTAAGTCGAGTAGCCAATAGTTACTTTTTCTGCTCCTCTCCCTTCTCCCAACCTCTACCTTCTGATAGGCCCCAGTGTCTGTTGTTTCCCTTTTTGTGTCCATGTATTCTCATAATTTAGCTCCCACTTATGAGTGAGAGCATGTGGTATTTGTTTTTCTGTTCCTGCATTAGTTTGCTAAGGATAATGGCCTCCAGTTCCATCCAGGTTTCTGCAAAAAATATGATCTCATTAATTTTTTTATGGCTGCATGGTATCCCATGCTGTATATTTAACCACATTTTCTTTATCCAGTCTTCCACTGATGGGCAATTAGGTTGATTCCATGTCTTTTCTATTACAAATAGTGCTGCTATAAGTATACACGTGCATCTGTCTTTATGACAGAATGACTTACATTCCTTTAAGTATATACCCGTAGTGGAATTGCTGAATCAAATGGTAGTTCTGTTTTTAGCTCTTTGAGGAATTGCCACACTGATTCCCACAATGCTTGAACTAATTTACACTCCAAGAGCGTAGAAGCATTCCCTTTCTCTGCAACCTCAGCAGTATCTGTTATTTTTTGTCTTGTTAATAATAGCCATTCTGATCAGTGTGAGATGGTATCTCACTGTGGTTTTGAATTGCATTTCTCTAATGATGAGTGATACTGAGCTTTCACTCATAGGCTCGTTAGTTGCATGTATGTCTTCTTTTGAAAACTGTCTGTTCCTGTCCTTTGCCTACTTTTTAATGAGGTTGTTTGTTTTTTTCTTGTAAATTTGTTTCGGTCCCTCACAGATGTTAGATATTAGACCTTTGTCAGATGCGTAGTTTGCAAATATTTTCTCCCATTCTGTAGATTGTCTCTTTGTTGATAGATTCTTTTGCTGTTCAGAAACTCTTTAGTTTAATTAGATCCTATTTGTCAATTTTTGCTTTTGTGTGATTACTTGGAGTCTTTGTCATGAAACTTTGCCAGTTCCTATGTCCAAAATGGTATGGCATAGGTTGTCTTCTAGGGTTTTTATTGCTTTGGGTTTTTCATTTAAGTTATCTTGAGTTGATTTTTGTATATGGTGTAAGGAAGGGGGTCAGTTTTAATTTTCTGCATATAGCTAGCCAGTTATCCTAACCCCATTTATTGACTAGGGAGTCCTTTCCCCATTGCTTGTTTTTGTCAGCTTTGCTGAAGATCAGATAATTGTATATATACAGCCTTATTTCTGAGCTCTCTACTCTGTTCCATTGGTCTATGTGTTTGCTTTTGTACCAGTGCTATTCTGTTTTGATTACTGTAGCCTTATAATATAGTTTGAAGTTGGATAGTGGGATGACTCTTTCTTTGTTCTTTTTGCTTAGAATTATCTTGGGTATTCAGGCTCTTTTTTGGTTCCCTGTGAATTTTAAAATAGGTTTTTCTAGTTCTGTGAAGGATGTTATTGGTAGTTTGATAGGAATAGCATTGAATTTGTAAATTGCTTTGGGCAGTGTGAACATTTCAATGATATTGATTCTTCCTATCCATGTGCATGAGATGCTCTTCCACTTGGTTGTGTTATCTCTGAGTTCTTTGATCAGTGTTCTGTAATTTTCATTGCAGAGATCTTTCACCTCCTGATTAGCTGTATTCCTGGGCATTTTATTCTTTTTGTGGCAATTGTGGATGGAATTGAGTTCTTGATTTGCCCTTGACTTGGCTATTATTAATGTATAGGAATGCTATATTTGTACATTGATTTTGTATTACAAAATGTTGCTGAAGTTTTTTTTATCAGCTTAAGGATTTTTTGGTCCAAGACTCTAGGGTTTTCTAGATATAGAATCATGTCATCTGCAAACAGGAATATTTTGACTTCTTTTCTTCTTATTTGGTTCCCCTTTATTTTTTTCTTTTGCCTGATTGCTCTGGCCAGGATTTCCGATACTGTGTTTAATAGGACTGGTGAGAGAGAGCATCATGTTCTTGTGCTGGTTTTCAAGGTGAATGCTTCCAGCTTTTGTCCATTGAATATGATGTTGACTGTGGGTTTGTCATAGATGGCCCTCATTATTTTGAGGTATGCTCTTTTAATACTTAGTTTGTAGAGACACTTAACATTAGGGGATGTTGAATTGTACTGAAAGTCTTTTCTGAATCTATTGAGTTGATCATGTAGTTTTTGCCTTTAGTTCTGTTTATATGGTGAAACACATTTATTTATTTTCATATGTTGAATGAATCTTGCATCCCAGGGATAAAATCTACTTGATCGTGGTGGATTAGCTTTTTGATATGTTCCTGGATTTTGTTTGTTAGTATTTTGTTGAAGATTTTTTCATCAATGTTCATCAAAGATATTGGCCTGAAGTTTTATTTTTTTGTTGTGTCTGTGCCAGGTTTTGTTCACAGGATGATGCTGTCCTCATAGAATGAGTTGGGTAGGAGCCCCTCCTACTCAATTTTTTAAAATCGTTTTAGTAGGAATGATGCCATCTCTTCTTTGTATGTCTGGTGGAATTCAGCTACGAATCCATCTGGTCCTGAGCTTGTTTGGTTAGTAGGCTGTATTACTAATTCAATTTCAGAGCTCATGATCGGTCTGTTCAGAAATTTAGTTTGTTCTTGGTTCAGTCTTGGGAGGGTGTATGTGTCTAGGAAGTTATCCATTTGTTCTAGATTTTCTAGTTGGTATGCATAGAGGTGTTCATAATAGTCTGGTGGTTATTTGTATTTCTGTAGGGTCAGTGGTAACACCTCTTTTGTCATTTCTAATTATGCATATTTGGGTCTTCTTTCTTTTCTTCTTTACTAGTCTAGCTAGTGGTCTATCTTTCAAATATTGTTTAAAAAATGGCTCCTGGATTTGTTGATTTTTGGAATGGTTTCCCATGTCTCAATCTCCTTTAGTTCAACTCTAATTTTGATTATTCCTTGTATTCTACTAGCTTTGGGGTTGGTTTGCTCTTGCTTCTTTAGTTCTTCTAGTTGTTACGTAAGACCTTTCTAACTTTTTTATGTGGGCATTTAGTGCTAAAAATACCTCCCTTAATACAGCCATAGCTGCGTCGCAGAGATTCTGTTGCTTTATCTTTGTTCTCATTAGTTTCAAATAACTTCTTGATTTATGCCTTAATTTCATTATTTACCCAAAAGTAATTCAGCAGCATGTTGTTTAATCTCCATGTAAATTTATGTGTTAGTGATTTTCTTCATTTTGAATTCTATTTTTATTGCACTGTGGTCTGAGAGTCTGGATGGTATAAATTCAGTTTTTTAAAATTTGCTGAGGATTATTTTATGTCTGATTGTATGGTTAATATTATAGTATGTGCCATGTGCAGTTGAGAAGAATGTGTATTCTGTTGTTTTGAGGTGGAGAGTTCTGTAGATGGCTATCAGATATATTTGGTCCAGTGTTGAGTTAGGTCCTGAATGTCTTTGTTAATTTTCTGTATCAATTATCTGTCTTATACTGTTGGTGGAGTGTTGAAGTCTCTTACTATTATTGTGTAGGAGTCTAAGTTTGTTGGTAGGTCTCTAAGAATTCGATTCATAAATTTAGGTACTCCTGTGTTGGATGCATACGTATTTAGGACACTTAAATTCTCATATTGAATTGAACCTTTTACCATTATTTAATGCCCTTCTTTGTCTTTTTTGATCTTTGGTGGTTTAAAGTTTGTTTTATTTGAAATTGGGATTATGATTCCTGCTTTTTTTTTTTTTTTTCTGTTTTCCATTTGGCTGGTAGATGTTTCTCCATCCCTATATTCTGAGCCTGTGTCATTACATGTAAGATAGATCTCTTGAAGACAGCATACAATTGGGTCTTGCTTCCTTATATACCTTGCCACTCTGTGCCTTTTAATTGAAGCATTCAGCATGTTTACATTCAAGGTTAGTATTGATATGTGTCGATTTAATTCTCCCATCATGTTATTAGCTGTTCATTATGCCAACTTGTTTAAGTGGTTGCTTTATAGTGTTACTGGTCTATGTACTTAAGTGTGTTTTTGTAGTGGCTGGTAATATAGTCTTTCCTTTTCATATTTACTGCATCTTTCAGGAGCTTTTGCAAAGTAAGTGAGGTGACAGTGAATTTCCTCAGTCTTTGCTTGTCTATAAAGGGTCTTATTTCTCTTTCACTTTTGTTTTTTTTTTTTTCTTTTATTTATTTATTTATTTATTTATTATACTTTAAGTTCTAGGGTACATGTGCATGACGTTTATATCATGTATAACTCCCCAATGCAATCCCTCCCTCCTCCCCCCTCCCCATGATAGGCCCCAGTGTGTGATGTTCCCCTTCCCGAGTCCAAGTGATCTCATTGTTCAGTTCCCACCTATGAGTGAGAACATGCGGTGTTTGGTTTTCTCTTCTTGTGATAGTTTGCTAAGAATGATGGTTTCCAGCTGCATCCATGTCCCTACAAAGGACGCAAACTCATCCTTTTTGATGGCTGCATAGTATTCCATGGTGTATATGTGCCACATTTTCTTAATCCAGTCTGTCACAGATGGACATTTGGGTTGATTCCAAGTCTTTGCTATTGTGAATAGTGCCGCAATAAACATACGTGTGCATGTGTCTTTGTAGTAGAGTAATTTATAATCCTTTGGGTATATACCCAGTAGTGGGATGGCTGGGTCATATGATACATCTAGTGCTAGATCCTTGAGGAATCGCCATACTGTTTTCCATAATGGTTGAACTAGTTTACAATCCCACCAACAGTGTAAAAGTGTTCCTATTTCTCCACATCCTCTCCAACACCTGTTGTTTCCTGACTTCTTAATGATTGCCATTCTAACTGGTGTGAGATGGTATCTCATTGTGGTTTTGATTTGCATTTCTCTGATGGCCAGTGATGATGAGCATTTTTTCATGTGTCTGTTGGCGGTATGGATGTCTTCTTTTGAGAAATGTCTGTTCATATCCTTTCCCCACTTTTTGATGGGGTTGTTTGTTTTTTTCTTGTATATTTGTTTGAGTTCTTTGTAGATTCTGGATATTAGCCCTTTGTCAGATGAGTAGGTTGCAAAAATTTTCTCCCATTCTGTAGGTTGCCTGTTCACTCTGATGGTAGTTTCTTTAGCTGTGCAAAAGCTCTTTAGTTTAATTAGATCCCATGTGTCAATTTTTGCTTTTGCTGCCGTTGCTTTTGGTGTTTTAGACATGAAGTCCTTGCCCATGCCTATGTCCTGAATGGTACTACCTAGATTTTCTTCTAGGGTTTTTATGGTATTAGGTCTAACATTTAAGTCTCTAATCCATCTTGAATTAATTTTCGTATAAGGGGTAAGGAAAGGATCCAGTTTCAGCTTTCTACTTATGGCTAGCCAATTTTCCCAGCACCATTTGTTAAACAGGGAATCCTTTCCCCATTTCTTGTTTGTCTCAGGTTTGTCAAAGATCAGATGGCTGTAGATGTGTGGTATTATTTCTGAGGACTCTGTTCTGTTCCATTGGTCTATATCTCTGTTGTGGTACTAGTACCATGCTGTTTTGGTTACTGTAGCCTTGTAGTATAGTTTGAAGTCAGGTAGCGTGACGCCTCCAGCTTTGTCCTTTTGACTTAGGATTGTCTTGGCAATGCGGGCTCTTTTTTGGTTCCATATGAACTTTAAAGCCGTTTTTTCCAATTCTGTGAAGAAAGTCATTGGTAGCTTGATGGGGATGGCATTGAATCTATAAATAACCTTGGGCAGTATGGCCATTTTCACGATATTGATTCTTCCTATCCATGAGCATGGTATGTTCTTCCATTTGTTTGTGTCCTCTTTGATTTCACTGAGCAGTGGTTTGTAGTTCTCCTTGAAGAGGTCCTTTACATCCCTTGTAAGTTGGATTCCTAGGTATTTTATTCTCTTTGAAGCAATTGTGAATGGAAGTTCATTCCTGATTTGGCTCTCTGCTTGTCTGTTACTGGTGTATAAGAATGCTTGTGATTTTTGCACATTAATTTTGTATCCTGAGACTTTGCTGAAGTTGCTTATCAGCTTAAGGAGATTTTGGGCTGAGACGATGGAGTTTTCTAAATATACAATCATATCATCTGCAAACAGGGACAATTTGACTTCTTCTTTTCCTAACTGGATACCCTTGATTTCTTTCTCTTGCCTGACTGCCCTAGCCAGAACTTCCAACACGATGTTGAATAGGAGTGGTGAGAGAGGGCATCCCTGTCTTGTGCCAGTTTTCAAAGGGAATTTTTCCAGTTTTTGCCCATTCAGTATGATATTAGCTGTGGGTTTGTCATAAATAGCTCTTATTATTTTGAGGTACGTTCCATCAATACCAAATTTATTGAGCGTTTTTAGCATAAAGGGCTGTTGAATTTTGTCAAAAGCCTTTTCTGCATCTATTGAGATAATCATGTGGTTCTTGTCTTTGGTTCTGTTTATATGCTGGATTACGTTTATTGATTTGCGAATGTTGAAGCAGCCTTGCATCCCAGGGATGAAGCCCACTTGATCATGGTGGATAAGCTTTTTGATGTGCTGCTGAATCCGGTTTGCCAGTATTTTATTGAGGATTTTTGCATCGATGTTCATCAGGGATATTGGTCTAAAATTCTCTTTTTTTGTTGTGTCTCTGCCAGGCTTTGGTATCAGGATGATGTTGGCCTCAGAAAAAGAGTTAGGGAGGATTCCCTCTTTTTCTATTGATTGGAATAGTTTCAGAAGGAATGGTACCAGCTCCTCCTTGTACCTCTGGTAGAATTCAGCTGTGAATCCATCTGGTCCTGGACTTTTTTTGGTGGGTAGGCTATTAATTGTTGCCTCAATTTCAGAGCCTGCTATTGGTCTATTCAGGGATTCAACTTCTTCCTGGTTTAGTCTTGGGAGAGTGTAAGTGTCCAGGAATTATCCATTTCTTCTAGATTTTCTAGTTGATTTGCGTAGAGGCATTTATAGTATTCTCTGATGGTTGTTTGTATTTCTGTGGGGTCGGTGGTGATATCCCCTTTATCATTTTTTATTGCGTCTATTTGATTCCTCTCTCTTTTCTTGTTTATTAGTCTAGCTAGCGGTCTGTCAATTTTGTTGATCTTTTCAAAGAACCAACTCCTGGATTCATTGATTTTTTGGAGGGTTTTTTGTGTCTCTATCTCCTTCAGTTCTGCTCTGATCTTAGTTATTTCTTGCCTTCTGCTAGCTTTTGAATGTGTTTGCTCTTGCCTCTCTAGTTCTTTTAATTGTGATGTTAGAGTGTCAATTTTAGATCTCTCCTGCTTTCTCTTGTGGGCATTTAGTGCTATAAATTTCCTTCTACACACTGCTTTAAATGTGTCCCAGAGATTCTGGTATGTTGTATCTTTGTTCTCATTGGTTTCAAAGAACATCTTTATTTCTGCTTTCATTTCGTTATGTACCCAGTAGTCATTCAGGAGCAGGTTGTTCAGTTTCCATGTAGTTGAGCGGTTTTGATTGAGTTTCTTAGTCCTGAGTTCTAGTTTGATTGCACTGTGGTCTGAGAGACAGTTTGTTATAATTTCTGTTCTTGTACATTTGCTGAGGAGTGCTTTACTTCCAATTATGTGGTCAATTTTGGAATAAGTGCGATGTGGTGCTGAGAAGAATGTATATTCTGTTGATTTGGGGTGGAGAGTTCTATAGATGTCTATTAGGTCCGCTTGGTGCAGAGATGAATTCAATTCCTGGATATCCTTGTTAACTTTCTGTCTCGTTGATCTGTCTAATGTTGACAGTGGAGTGTTGAAGTCTCCCATTATTATTGTATGGGAGTCTAAGTCTCTTTGTAGGTCTCTAAGGACTTGCTTTATGAATCTGGGTGCTCCTGTATTGGTGCATAGATATTTAGGAGAGTTAGCTCTTCCTGTTGAATTGATCCCTTTACCATGATGTAATGGCCTTCTTTGTCTCTTTTGATCTTTGATGGTTTAAAGTCTGTTTTATCAGAGACTAGGATTGCAACCCCTGCTTTTTTTTGTTCTCCATTTGCTTGGTAGATCTTCCTCCATCCCTTTATTTTGAGTCTATGTATGTCTGTGCATGTGAGATGGGTCTCCTGAATACAGCAGACTGATGGGTCTTGACTCTTTATCCAGTTTGCCAGTCTGTGTCTTTTAATTGGAGCATTTAGTCCATTGACATTTAAGGTTAATATTGTTATGTGTGAACTTGATCCTGTCATTATGATATTAACTGGTTATTTTGCTCGTTAGTTGATGCAGTTTCTTCCTAGCCTCGATGGTCTTTACATTTTGGCATGTTTTTGCAATGGCTGGTACCGGTTGCTCCTTTCCACGTTTAGGGCTTCCTTCAGGGTCTCTTGTAAGGCAGGCCTGGTGGTGACAAAATCTCTAAGCATTTGCTTATCTGTAAAGGATTTTATTTCTCCTTCACTGATGAAGCTTAGTTTGGCTGGATATGAAATTCTGGGTTGAAAATTCTTTTCTTTAAGAACGTTGAATATTGGCCCCCACTCTCTTCTGGCTTGTAGAGTTTCTGCCGAGAGATCTGCTGTTATTCTGATGGGCTTCCCTTTGTGGGTACCCGACCTTTCTCTCTGGCTGCCCTTAAGATTTTTTCCTTCATTTCCACTTTGGTGAATCTGGCAATTATGTGTCTTGGAGTTGCTCTTCTGGAGGAGTATCTTTGTGGTGTTCTCTGTATTTCCTGAATTTGAATGTTGGCCTGCCCTACTAGGTTGGGGAAATTCTCCTGGATGATATCCTGAAGAGTGTTTTCCAACTTGGTTCCATTTTCCCCCTCACTTTCAGGCACCCCAATCAGACGTAGATTTGGTCTTTTTACATAATCCCATACTTCTTGCAGGCTTTGTTCATTTCTTTTTCTTCTTTTTTCTTTTGGTTTTCTCTTCTCGCTTCATTTCATTCATTTGATCCTCAATCGCTAATACTCTTTCTTCCAGTTGATCGAGTCGGTTACTGAAGCTTGTGCATTTGTCACGTATTTCTCGTGTCATGGTTTTCATCTCTGTCATTTCGTTTATGATCTTCTCTGCATTAATTAGTCTAGCTGTCAATTCTTCCACTGTTTTTTCAAGATTTTTAGTTTCTTTGCGCTGGGTATGTAATTCCTCCTTTAGCTCTGAGAGGTTTGATGGACTGAAGCCTTCTTCTCTCATCTCGTCAAAGTCATTCTCTGACCAGCTTTGATCCGTTGCTGGCGATGGGCTGCACTCCTTTGCAGGGGGAGATGCGCTCTTATTTTTTGAATTTCCAGCTTTTCTGCCCAGCTTCTTCCCCATCTTTGTGGTTTTATCTGTCTCTGGACTTTGGTGATGGTGACGTACTGATGGGGTTTTGGTATAGGTGTCCTTCCTGTTTGATAGTTTTCCGACTGACAGTCAGAAGGACTGTCTGTTGGTCTGTTGGAGATTGCTTGAGGTCCACTCCAGACCCTGTTTGCCTGGGTATCAGCAGCAGAGGTTGCCGAAGATAGAATATTGCTGAACAGTGAGTGTACCTGTCTGATTCTTTCTTTGGAAGTTTCCTCTCAGGGGTGACTCCATCCTGTGAGGTGTGGGGTGTCAGACTGCCCCTAGTGGGGGATGACTCCCATCTAGGCTACTCAGGGGTCAGGGACCCACCTGAGCAGGCAGTCTGTCCGTTCTCAGATCTCAACCTCTGCGTTAGAGATCCACGGCTCTCCCCAAAGCTGTCAGACAGAGTCGTTCGCGTCTGCCCGGCCCCCGCTCTTTCCCCTGTTGGACTGCAGCTGTGCGCTGTCCGCAGAGGTAGAGTCTACAGAGACAGGCAGGCTTCCTTGAGCTGCTGTGAGCTCCACCCAGTTTGAGCTTCCCAGCGGCTTTGTTTACCTACTTAAGCCTCAGCAATGGCGGGCGCCCCTCCCCCAGCCTCGCTGCTGCCTTGCGGATAGATCGCCGCAGATGGCTGTGTTAGCAGTGAGGGAGGCTCCGTGGGCGTGGGACCCTCCCGGCCAGGTGTGGGATATATTCTCCTGGTGTGCCTGTTTCCTTAAAGCGCAGTATTGGGGTGGGAGTTACCCGATTTTCCAGGTGTTGTGTGTCTCAGTTCCCCTGGCTAGGAAAAGGGATTCCCTTCCCCCTTGCGCTTCCAGGTGAGGCGATGCCTCGCCCTGCTTCAGCTCACGCTGGTCAGGCTGCAGCAGCTGACCAGCACCGATTGTCCGGCACTCCCTAGAGAGATGACCCCAGTACCTCAGTTGAAAACGCAGAAATCACCGGTCTTCTGTGTCGCTGGCGCTGGGAGTTGGAGACTGGAGCTGTTCCTATTCGGCCATCTTGCTCCGCCGGCTCTCTTTCACTTTTGAAGTTTAGTTTGGCTGGATATGAAATTCTGGATTGGAATTTCTTTCATTTAAGAATGCTGAATATAGTCCTCCAATCTCTTCTGGCTTATAGGGTTCTTCTGAGAGATCTACTGTTAGTCTGATGGGCTTCCCTTTGTAGGTGACCTTTCCTTTCTTTCTATCTGCCTTTAACATTTTTTCTTTCATTTCAACCTTGGAGAATCTTATGATTATATGTATTGGAGATGACATTCTCATGAAGCATTCTTCAGTGTTTCTATGCATTTTCTGAATTTGAATATTGGCCTCTCTAGTTAGTTTGTTCTACGGAACTAGGAAGTTCTCATGAATGATGTTCTGAAATATGTTTTCCAAGTTGCTTTCATTCTCCTCATCTCTTTGAGGGATGCCAGTGAGTCACAGACTCAGTCTCTATATGTAATCCCATATTTCTCAGAGGTTTTGTTGATTCCTTTTTATTCTTTCTTCTTTATTTTTGTCTGACTGTCTTATTTCAGAAATCCAGTCTTCAAGCTCTGAGATTCTTTCTTCAGCTTGGTCTATACTTCTGTTAATACTTATGGTTGCATTATGAAATTCTTATAGAGTGTTTTTCAGGTCTGTCAGGTCAGTTAAATTCTTTTCTATACTGACTATTTCGTCTGTCAGCTCCTGTATCATTTTATTGTGATTCTTACCTTCCTTAGATTGAGTTTCAACATTCTCCTGAATCTTAATGATCTTCATTCCTATACATATTCTTAATTCTATTTCTGTTATTTCAGCCTTAGTCATCCTGGTTAAGAACTAGTTTCCCTTACCTACTGGAGAACTAGCATGGTTATTTGGATAAAAGATTGGTTTTTTGAGTTGTCAGAGTTCTTGAGCTGGTTCTCTCTCATCTTTGTGGGCTTATGTTTCTTCAGTACTTGAAGTTTCTATCCTTTGGATTTTTTTTTTTTTTTTTTTGAGACGGAGTCTCGCTCTGTCGCCCGGGCTGGAGTGCAGTGGCCGGATCACAGCTCACTGCAAGCTCCGCCTCCTGGATTTGCCATTCTCTTGCCTCAGCCTCCTGAGTAGCTGGGACTACAGGCGCCTGCCACCTCGCCCGGCTAGTTTTTTGTATTTTTTAGTAGAGACGGGGTTTCATCGTGTTAGCCAGGATGGTCTCGATCTCCTGACCTCGTGATCCGCCCGTCTCGGCCTCCCAAAGTGCTGGGATTACAGGCTTGAGCCACCGCGCCCAGCCTGGATTTTTTTATTCTATTTAATGACCCTAAGAGTTTGATTGTGGTATAAGGTGAGTTCAGTCAACCGGCTTCATTACTAGATTTTAGGGAGCCAAAGCTCATCTCAGGACTCCTGGATTGTGTGCTCTAACTCTCAGAGACTGGTATCTGGCCTGGCTTTGATCTCTGGCTCCTCAAGTTTAGGAACCTGTAGTGCTGGAGGGCCAAGGTGCTCCCGGACCACTGGTAACAACATTCCAGTGAGTGGTGCCAGCCAAATGTTTCATAGGGTAGTGGTAATGGGTTCTATCCTTGTTTCCATGTGCCGGCAGCAGGAGCAGTGGTAGTGCACGGTATACAAACTGGTCAGCTGCAACAGGGTGCTACAGGTGCTGGGGTGCCAGTCTCCTTGTGGGCTTTCACAGAAGCAGTGGTGGCAGTATTGATCAGGGGTTGAGGGTCCCCACCAGACTGTGTGGACATTCTCATTGGTGGTGGTGTTAGCATGGGGGTGGGGCGCTGGTGAGTGCAGGACTGTGTGCACCCTCTGTTTATGTTCATGTTGGTGGCAGGGGCTGCTCAAGGCTGGGGGGTGGATCTGCTATTTTCCATGCCTAGTTTCATGCTGGTGACCCTGGTGCAGGGGTGGGATGCTGGGAGGGGAGGGGGTGAGGCTGGCAAGCTCTGTGCTTGCCAGTACTTTCATGACAGTGATGATGCAGCAGGGGGATGGGGGAGCCATGATGCACTCACATCAGCAGCAGTGGCGTGGCGGGTGCGGACCAACATGCATTCTAGCAGGGAAGGGAAGGCTTGGCCTGACTGTATACACACATGCTGGCAAAGTGATGTGGGTTGGCCATGGATGAGTATCTGCAGGCAAGGCAGCATGGTGGAGGCTGCAATATGGGGAGGGCACAGGCGGACTGGTACATGTCCACGAACAGTGAGGCAGTGCTCTCCTGGAGCCTCTCTGCTGGAGCACTCTGCCAGTCAGGCACAGTATGCCAGTGCAAGAACTATGATGCAGACCCCAGGAGGTAACTTAGGGCTGCACTGCAGGTAGGTGCAGCCAGACTTGGTCCCTGGGAGAGGCCAGCAGACTCAGAGGTGCTCAGGCCTTACAGGCCCTTTCTCATGTGCAAGAACACCTTGTCTTGCAGAATTCAGGTCTGACAGCTCCCCTAAGCCTAAAGTCTCTTATGGGAGCAAGTCGAGCCTAGGGAAATGGGCATCCCTGATCATGCTCCACTACAGATGCTTCCTCTCCAAACCCTCTGTGCTCTACCCTGGCTGCAGTTCTGTCCCCACTGCTTCCCTAAGCAGCTTTCCCTGCCAACTCAAGTGTCCATGGTGGTCACAGAATCTCCTCTTGCCAGAATTCCAGAGTCCTACAGCAAAGGCAGGTTGCTTTTTGCCTGTTCAACTCCCGCCGTCCGCAGGAGTCATTGAGGGTCGAGAGGAGTGCTGATGCATGGCAGTCCTATACAGGGTTCCAAACTTCCTCACCCTTCAGCCCAGCGTTTGTGTCTTCCCTACAACTACTTTCAATGCCTTCCCTCTGAAGATCTGCTATGAGTGTGCCAATCTTCCTGATATCACAGTTCCTCAGTAGGAGATGTTCCTCCTGGTTGCATCCAGTCAACCATCATAGCAGGAATCCCTCAATGCCACCATTTTTGAAGTGGTTTATAATGTAGCAATTAATCACTAGAACAAAAGGAGAAAAAACTATAGGTGTTCAGTTTGCTATTTTGACCCAGGAGTCTCAGAGATTCCTTCCAATCATGACTGTTCCTCTAAAGCAAGATATTTTGGAAGTGGGAAGGGAGCAGATTTCCATGAAATGGGGAACATATTGAGAATATTTGTGTGGTTTTAATTCTGATTCTAGCTTGCAGTTGAACTTGAGCAAGTCAGTTCATCCTTGGGACTCAATGTTTTCATCTAAAAATTTAGACAACTGGGTCATGTGTTGTATATTTTCATTGCCTTTTATAGGTACACCTTCACCATTCTGTATCTAGCTCTATCTGGGAGGTTGATCTGTTAAAATAGCATCCATAGGTCCCTTGACTTTCTGATTTCCAATTGAGTTTGGCCTATGGGCAGCCCTGGCCGTAGACTGGAGAAAAGGAGAAGATTGACGTTGAATATTTACTTCCTCAGCTCTTTCTCTGGGTTACTGTTGAGCTGGCCATATCCCTCAATTGGGTTAACAACTCCTCTCCAGTTGGTACTCTTTATATGACTCTCTCTTTCCAGGCAGGTAACCATGTCCTCCCCTTACTCCTTCAGGCTTAAGGGTGGTGACTGCCTCTCACTATTACTAAGTCCAGAGTGCTACATTTATCCTTCATCATTTCCCTACATGCTTCCCATGTCTTTGCAATAAAACTCTCCTGGAAGTATCCTATCTTAGACATTTCATCTGTTTCCTGTAATGAACCTAACTGATACATTTCAGATCACCTCTAGTATTCCTACATTTAATATTGTATAATTCTATGAAGGAGCTTTTACCGGGTTTTATTATTTGTTTTCCATGCAGAAAGTAGCATTGAAAAGTTTCAGTAATCCTGGCAAGACATATAAAACACATTTTTGTTAGCCAGTGCCTACACAGCTTGTAAGTACATCCATATACATAATAGCCATCCCTTTTCACCATTCACTTGATGATGATGATGATGATGACGATTTGAGACAGAGTCTCGCTCTGTTGCCCAGGCTGGAGTGCAGTGGCACCATCCTGGCTCACTGCAAGCTCTGCCTCCCGGGTTCACACCATTCTCCTGCCTCAGCCTCCCGAGTAGCTGGGACTACAGGTGGCCACCACCATGCCTGGCTAATGTTTTTGTATTTTTAGTAAAGATGGGGTTTCACCACGTTAGCCAGGATGGTCTTGATTTCCTGATCTCGTGATCTGCCCGCCTCGGCCTCCTGATTATTTTGAAAAGAATCTAGAATTGGCTTTTTCTGTTGTTTCAACTAAAGTTTAGTTTTTTGACAAAGAAAATTCACATAATGAACAAAGGTAGAATTGATTGTATTAGTGGCTGTCATTTTCATTGAAAATGCCCTGTGAATGGTAGTGTGGCTGGAATGAATGACATGACCTATCTGTCCTTTCTCTGTTATCCACACAAAAAATTGTTTTGTTTGCTTTGAAACTGCAGTGTATTTCCATTTATAATTCTGCCTTCTTCTTAAAATCTCTGTTAAGAAAAATTGGTCATTTATACAAATGCGTAAATTCTCAGGACCATCAATTTTAAGATTTTCCTTGTGTTGGAATTTTTAGTGTTTACTTGAAGTGCGTTAACAATATGTTAGGATATAGAAATATTTTAATGTAAATATATAGTTGGATTATAACAAAATATGGTCAAAATGTGGAATACATAGGATAGAATATAATTATCATGAAAGCAGTGTTCTCAATATTTGAGTCATCTGACAGTTTACTTCCATGGTAAAGTACTGCTTATTCTCACTGAGATTGATTTCCTAAGGAAGCAGGTACTTAATCTAATAATTTACATTGCAAGGAATCTTCAATTTTCTTCAAAAATTAAATTGATAAAATAACAGTTAGGATGGAAAAATCTGAAAGTCATTTTCCAGGTTATGGAAGGTCAAATGGGAAATACTAAGCAAGAGTATTATAAAATTTATAATTGTAAGGCTTTATTGAGTGTATTTATATCAAATATCTTATTTTATAAGTAGAAAATGAATTCTATTAATCTTGCCATGGGTCACAAAAAAAACCTTTAATATTTTTTTCAAAGTGGAAAAGTATACAGGTTTCATCTGACACAATGCAATTAAACCAGCATTTTAATCATCCAGGGAATTTAAAGATGCTCTTCTGATGAATGATGATGCAATATAACAAAATGTCATAAAAATAATTAATACCTTTTAATGATGATACAATTCGAATAGATATAAAAATAAACTCAGTTGTAACTCAAGAAACTTAAAACTAATTACCAATTAAATTTAAGAGAAGAGAAAGAAAACAAGAGTATAAAGAATATTAATAAATTAAAAATAAAAACAAAGAGTAGATTTGGTAAATGCATATAGCAGCTTATTATGGAAAATTGTGCAACAAAAATACTTAGAAATCTTAGTGATGGTTAAGCTAAGAGAAAATAAAACAGTAACAGACCATCTTGGGGATTTTAAAAAGGAATAAATACATCATCAAGCACAGAGTTTTAAAAGCTAATAGGAGGCTATTACAAATAAATCCCTATAGAAAATTTGAAAATCTAAATTAAAGTATTAATATTTTTTGAAAACACAAATTACTAAAATTTATTTTAGAAGTATAAGTCCAGAGGAGAACGAAAATTATGAAAGGAATTTCAAATATTGTTAAGCACCCATAAAAGTTTCTAGATATACACAATGTGTAGGAGTACATGCACACACCACTCATACACGAAGATGGCAATTATCCGTGGAGATACTCTGGTAGTATGATGGAAAGTTAACTTTCAGTTTTGCCCTAGAAGAAAACCTAGGCAATACCCTTCAGGACACAGGCATGGGCAAAGACTTCATGACTAAAACACCAAAAGCAATGGCAACAAAAGCCAAAATTGACAAATGGGATCTAATGAAACTAAAGAGCTTCTGCACAGCAAAAGAAACTACCATCAGAGTGAACAGGCAACCTACAGAATGGGAGAAAATTTTTGCAAGCTACCCATCTGACAAAGGGCTAATATCCAGAATCTACAAAGAACTTAAACAAATTTACAAGAAAAAAACAACCTCATCAAAAAGTGGGCAAAGGATATGAACAGACACTTCTCAAAAGATGACATTTATGAAGCCAACAGACATATGAAAAAATGTTCATCATCACTGGTCATCAGAGAAATACAAATCAAAACCACAATGAGATACCATCTCACAGCAGTTAGAATGGTTATCATTAAAAAGTCAGGAAACAACAGATGCTGGAGAGGATGTGGAGAAATAGGAACCCTTTTACACTGTTGGTGGGAGTTCAAATTGGTTCAACCCTTTTTGGAAGACAATGTGGCAATTCATCATGGATCTAGAACCAGAAATACCATTTGACCCAGCAATCCCATTACTGGATATACCCAAAGGATTATAAATCATGCTACTATAAAGACACATGCACACATATGTTTATTGTGGTGCTCAAAGACTTGGAACCAATCCAAATGTCCATCAATGATGGACTGGGTTAAGAAAATGTGGCACGTACACACCAGGGAATAGTATGCAGCCATAAAAAAGGATGAGTTCATGTCCTTTGCAGGAACATGGATGAAGTTGGAAACCATCATTCTAAGCAAACTATCATGAGAACAGAAAACCAAACACTGCATATTCTCACTCATAGGTGGGAGTTGAACAATGAGAACACATGGACACAGGGTGGGGAATATCACACACTGGGGCCTGTTGGTGAATGGGGGTTGGGGGAGGGATAGCATTAGGAGAAATACCAAATGTAAATGATGATTTGATGGGTGCAGCAAACCAACCTGGCACGTGTATACCCATGTAACAAACCTGCATGTTGTGAACATGTACTGTAGAGCTTAAAGTATAATAAAATAAAAAAAAGTTAACTTTCAGTTTTCTATTGTGTGAATATTTCCAATGTACAAGTATTTCTATAAATAAACCTGGACAATAGGAGTTTCTCAAATTGGGGCTTTTGGATCCCAGGGAATCCTTAGATATATCCTTTGTGGATTTAATTAGTTGTTTGTGATACTTCTTTTAATGCATTTGTTACATTTTTGGAATAGGGGCAATTTTCACATCATTTAAATAGTTAAAGTTCATACAACAGTGAATAATGAAAAAGTGTCTTATCTGCACATTTTTCCCAATTTTAACATGTATTCCCAATGGCTATAATTTTTATTTTAGAGTTTTATTATCTACATACAAATTACTACAAATAAAGATTCTTATTCTTTCCTTCCTTTTTACACACATATTCCATGCATTGTATTCCACCTGGCTTTCTTTGTGAAATTAATCTGGAAACATTTTCCGTATTAGTACATAGAGAATGCCATCTTTCTTTTACAAAGTTGAATAGTGTGGTAATGCATGATGATAACTTTAAGAGTAGTGCCCAGTATAGAAACATCTGGATTGTTTCCATTTATTTGTTATTTCAAACAGTGCTGCAAAATGTAATCTTGCATGTATACATATCAATAATTTTGAATGTCTAAGGTTCACTCCCACTGGTGGAATTTGGAGACCAAAGGATGTTTGCAATTTAAAACGTAATAACTAGAGTAAAATTGTTCCCCATGGAGATTTTTAGCAATTAACACTTTTACCAACAATATATGAAAGTGTCTGTTTCCTCACAGTGGGAAAAGGTGCTCAGATTGCAGCAAGTTTGTTGGGCAGCGGAAACAGATATTGAAGTCAAGGACACTGTGTTGACCAGTGTTTGCAGGGTAGTATACTGAGGAGGAGGTGATAAAGAGAGAACCTCCAGAAAACTACATGATGATCCTTTTGAGTCTTTGGTCGAATACTTAGCTGTGTGCAATAAAAGACTCCCCAAGACATGACAGAATGATGGTATTGAAGGGCTGTGAGATGTGTAGATATTCCAAAGTCCACATAACGGTGGAAAATATTGGAGTTTTGACCAGCCAAAGTAGTGACATTGCACTGAACACCTGGGCATTAAGTTAAGAAACAAAAATATTACTCCTTAGAGTAAAGCTAATTAAGCCCTATTGTAAAATCTATTCTAGACACAGCATAATGCAGTCCCAAAATAATTCTTGATAAGACAAAAGACCACAAAATCCAGACTTTTAACAATGTTGTATCAGTAATGTTTAGAATTAAGCCAAATAATATCTTAGATATATGAAGAGATAGGAACAGATATCCCATAACCAGAAGAAAAATGTTAATAGAAAATAAAGAAAACTGACATAGATGTTGCATCAACATAATGGCCACTACAGAGAAAAAAAAAAAAACACAGCAGCTTAAAGACTGATCCAAATGCACTTTCAACAATAAACAGATCATCCAGACATAAAATCATTAAGGAAACAGTGGATTTGAACTATACTTAAGACAAAATGGACCTCACAGACATATAAAAGATACTCCACCCAATAACAGCAGAATACAGATTCTTCTCAAGCACACATCAACTTTCTCTAGGATAGATTATGTTAGGCCACAAAAGAAGTCTTAACCAATTTAAGACCATTGAAATCATATCAAGTAGAGTTTTTGACCACAATGGTATAAAAGTAGAAATCAGTAACAGGAAGGAATTCAGAAAAGTTACAAATAAAAATTAGACAACCAATGGGCCAAATAATAAAAAGAGAAATTTAAAAATATCTTGAGACAAATGAAAATGGAAACACAATAGACCAAAACTTATGGAATGGGGCAAAAACAGTTCTAAAAGGGAAGCTGATGGTAGTAAATGCCTACCTCAATAAAGAAGAAAGATCTCAAATAAACAACCTAATATTACACCTGGAGAAACTAGCAAAAAAGAAACTAAGGCCCAAAATAGTAGAAGGAAGGAAATCATAAAGATCAGAGCAGAAATACATAAAATAGAGATGAGAAAAACAAAAGTTAAGAGTTGGCTTTTTGAAAAGATAAAATGGACATATATTTAGCTAGACTAAGAAATGAAAAAGAGACATACAACTGATACCACAGGAATGCAAAGAAACATAAGAAACTACTATGAACAATTACAGCCCCCCAAAATTGGATAACTTAGAAGAAATGGACAAATCTCTAGAAATAAACAACCTGCCATTATTGAATCATGATGAAATATAATCTGAACTGACTAATAATAAGTAAAAAGATTTAATGAGTAATAAAAAGTCATTTATCAAAGAAAAGCCCAGGAACTGATAGTTTCACTAATTCTACCAATTTTTTTTCTTTTTCTTTTCTTTTTTGTTCACATGAGGTCTTGCTCTGTTGCACAGGCTGAAGTGCAGTGGCATGATCTCAGCTTACTGCAACCTCTGCCTCCCAGGCTTAAGTGATTCCCCTGCCTCAGCCTACCAAGAAGGTGGAACTACAGGTGCACACCACCAGACCTGGTTATTATTATTATTATTATTATTATTATTATTATTATTTTTGAGATGGGGTCTCACCATGTTGCCCAGACTGGTCTCAAATTCCTGGTCTCAAGTGATCCTCTCATTTCAGCCTCCCAAAGTGCTGGGATTATAGATATGAGACACCATGCCCGGCCTACCAAATGTCCAAGAATAATTAATGCCAAGACTTTTCAAACTCTCCTAAAAAAATTGAAGAGGAAGGAACACTTCCAAACTCATTTTAGGAGACAAGCATTACCCTGATACTGAAACATGAAAATTTCCTCCTAACTCATTTGCAGGGTGTGAGATGCGGGTGTGGCTCGCTTCTTCAGTGCCCCACTGCTCAAACCTCTGGGAGAACATACAGATGGGCAGGCTGTGGGGTTCCAACCCCAAGGCAGTGTCTAGGGGTGAATGGTATAGCTCCTGAAGCCCCAGTGGGCATGTGTTACAGGATGCCCTTTTAGTTTGCCATCTATAGGTGGCTTGTGTTAGGCAGTTCAATTAGACTCCCTACCTTGCTGCAATTACGGAGGGCCTTCTGTATCCCAGGGTTTCTTGTGTTGGTACATCAGAAGAATCAGATCATACATGGGCTTGGAAAATGAGTGCAAGGTTTTTTTTTTTTTTGAGACAGAGTCTCGCTCTGTCGCCCAGGCTGGAGTGCTGTGGCCGGATCTCAGCTCACTGCAAGCTCCGCCTCCCGGGTTTACGCCATTCTCCTGCCTCAGCCTCCCAAGCAGCTGGGACTACAGGCGCCCGCCACCTCGCCCGGCTAGTTTTTTGTATTTTTAGTAGAGACGGGGTTTCACCGTGTTAGCCAGGATGGTCTCGATCTCCTGACCTCGTGATCCGCCCGTCTCGGCCTCCCAAAGTGCTGGGGAGTGCAAGGTTTTATTGAGTGGAAGTAGCTCTCAGCAGATGGGGGAACCAAATGGGAGATGTTTTTCCCTTGGAGTTTGGCCGCAGACCAGACTCTTCCTTGACCACTCCAGTCAAACTCCATGTCATTCCACCAGTTGATGGCCCGCTGGCCTGCCGGTGCCCATTGGTATGCTCTTCTGCCAGCGTGCTCTCAATGACCAGCCACTTGTGTCTTCTTCCACTGATGTGTCCTTCATGATGTCCAGCCACTTGTGTATCTGCCTGCTAGGGTCTCTGGGGGTTACAGGCACAGAATGGGGGCATGGTGGGCCAGGGAGGTGTTGGAAAATGCAACATTTGGGCAAGAAGGCAGGAGTGCCTGTCCTCACCTAGGTCCATGGAGGTGTAGCCCTAGCCAGGGACCACAACCTCTCTCTACCCAGCACTTCTCTTCCCTCTTTCCACATCATTTAAAGGGGCCACACTCTTCCCTTCCCAGCACTTCCATATCAGTACTAAAAACAGACAAGGAAGCTACAAGAACAGAAAATTATTGGCAAAAATTCCTAATTAACATAGATATAAAAATTATCTACAAAATATTAGGGAAGTGAATTCAACAGTGTATTGAAAGGATAATACACTATTACCAAGTGGGATTTGTTCTAAGATTCAAAATGCTTTAATATACAAAAATTTATCAAGGTGCTACACCACATTACAGAATGGGCAAGAACCATATGGTTATTTCAATAAATACAAAAATGGCATTTGACAAAATTCAACACCACTTCATTATACAAACTCTTAACAAATTTGCTTTAAAAGAAATATTTCTCAACACAATAAAGGCCATATATGAGAAAGCCAAAACTAGTATCATACTCAATGGTGAAAAGTTGAAAACTTTTCCTCTAAGATTAGGAACAAGAGAGAATGGTTACTATCACCACTTCTCTTCAATATATTACTGGAAGTCCTAGCCAGAAAAATTAGGGAATAGAAATAAATAGAAGACATCCAAATTGGAAAGGAAGAAATTAAATTGCCTCCATTTTTAGATGACATAATTTTATACATTAAAAACCCTGAAGATTCCTCAAAAACTTTTAGAACTAGTAAGTGGATTTAATAAAGTTGCAAGACACAAAATCAACATACAAAAATTAGTGACATTTCTATATACTAACAAGAAACTATCCAAAATGGAAATCAAGAACACAATCTCATTTACAATAGTATCAAAGTAAAAAATAATAAATTTAACCTGGGAGATGACAGATTTATCTGTACACTGCAAACTATAAAACATTAATGAAAGAAATTGAGGTAACACAAATAAATGGAAAGTTATTTTATGTTCATGGCTTGGAAGAATTAACATTGTAAAAATGTCCATAATATCCAAATTGATCCACCAACTCAATGCAATCCCTCTCAAAATTCCAACATTTTTCAAAGAAATAAAAAGCAATCCTAAAATTTCTATGAAACTGGAAAGGATTCCAAATAGCCAAAGCAATCTTGAGCAAAAAGAACAAAGCTAAAGGCAACACATTCTGGTTTCAAAGTCTACTTCAAAGCTATAGAAATCAAAACAGTGTGGTACTGACCTAAATGTAGACATATAGACCAATGGAACTGAATAGAGGGCTCAGAAATAAGTCCACACATTTACAGTCAGTTTATCTTCAGCAAGTTGTTAAGATCACACAGTGAAGAAAGAGCAATCTTTTTAATAAATGGTGTTGTGAAAACTGAATATTCACATGCAGAACAATGAAATCGGTCCCCTATTTCACCTTATTTCACTCTTATAATCCAATTTCACAATATCCAGTGTATATGAAAAGACGTTCAACATCCTAATAATCAGAGAAATGTAAATTAAAATCTCAATGAGATTATCACCTTACACCTGTGAGAATGACTTTTATTAAGAAAGACAAAAAAGCAGCAAATATTGTCAAGAATTTGGTGAAAATGGAACCCTTGTACACTGTTGGTGAAAATGTAAATTTGTACATTCATTATGGAAAACAGTACGGGGTTTCTAAAAAAGTTAAAAATAGAACTATCATGTGAGTTAGCAAACCTACTTCTGGGTATATATCCAAAGGATATGAAAGTAGTATGTTGAATAAATATCTATACTCTCATGTTTATTGCAGCGTTATTTACAATGGCCAAGACATGGAATCAACCTGGGTGTCCATCACCAGATAAACAAACTTTTAAAAGTGTAGCATATACACAATGAAATAGTAGTGGCACTACACAATGAAATAGTACTCAGAAAAGAGAGAAATCCTGTTATCTGTGACAAAGCAGATGAAAATGGTGGGCATTATGCTTAATGAAATAAGCCAGATACAGAAAGACGAATACTGCTTGATCTCTCTTATTTGTAGAAAAATAAAACAATTGAATTAATAGAAGCAGAGGGCAGAATGATGGTTACCAGGGGCTACAAAAAGGGAGGTGGTTAGGGGAATAAAGAGTTGTTGTTTAAAGGTACAGTTTTGGTTATACGGGAGAAATAAGTTGTGGAGATCTGTTGTACAGCATAGTGACTATAGTTAACAGGAATAGATTGTATACCTAGAAATGGCTGAGAGTAGATTTTAAATGTTCTCATCACAAAAAAAGAGGGACTGCTACCTAACTCATTTTATGAGGCTAGCATCATGCTGATACCAAAACCTGGCAGAGACACAACAACCAAAAAAAGAAAACTTTAGGCCAATATGCCTGATGAACATCGATGTGAAAATCCTCAATAAAATACTGGCCAACCGAATCCAGCAGCACATCAAAAAACGTATCCACTACAATCAAGTCAGTTTCATCCCTGGGATGCAAGACTGGTTCAAAATAAGCAAATCAATAAATGTAATCCATCACATAAACAGAACCAACGACAAAAGTCACATGATTATCTCAATAGATGTGGAAAAGGCCTGCAATAGCATTCAACATCTCTTCACGTTAAAAACTCTCAATAAATTAGGTATTGATGTAACATATTTCAAAATAGTAAGAGCCATTTATTACAGACCCACAACCAATATCATACTGAATTGGCAAAAGCTGGAAGCATTCCCTTTGAAAATCTGCACAAGACAAGGGTGCCTCTCTCATCACTCCTATCTAATATATTATTTGAAGTTCTGGTCAGAACAATCAGGCAAGAGAAAGAAAGAAAGCATATTCAAACAGGAAGAGAGGAAGTCAAATTGTCTCTATTTGCAGATGACCTGATCCTATATTTAGTAAACCCCATCACCCTAGCCCAAAAACTCCTTAAGCTGATAGACAAGTTCAGCAAAGTCTCAGGATACAAAATCATTGTGCAAAAATCATAAACATTCCTATACACCAATAATAGACAAGCAGAGAGCCAAATCATGAATGAACTCCCATTCACAATTGCTACAAAGACAATAAAATATGTAGGAATAAAGCTAACAAGGGAGGTGAAGGACCTCAAGGAGAACTACAAACCACTACTCAAGGAAATAATAGAGGACAACAAACAAATGTAAAAACATGCTATCCTTATGGATAGGAAGACTCAATATTGTGAAAATGGCCATACTGCCCAAAGTAATTTATAGATTCAATGCTATTCCCATCAAACTACCATTACATTCTACACAGAATTAGAAGAAGAAATACTTTAAATTTCATATGGAACCAAAAAAGAGCCCACATAGTCAAGACAATCCTAAGGATAAAGAACAAAGCTGGAGGCAACACGCTCCCTGACTTCAAACTATACTACAAGATTGCAGTAATCAAAACAGCGTGGGGCTGGTACAGACATATAGACCAATGGAACAGAATAGAGACCGATGGAACAGAATAGAGACCACACACCTACAATCATCTGATCTTTCACAAATCTTTGAAAAACAAGCAATAAAGGATTCCCTATTTAATAAATGGTGCTGGGAACACTGACTAGGCAAATGTAGAAAATTGAAACTGTATCCCTTTCTTATACTTTATACAAAAACTAACTCAAGATGGATTAAAGACTTACATGTAAACCCTAAACCATAAAAACCTTAGAAGTAAACCTCAGCAATACCATTCAGGACATAGGCATGGACAAAGATTTTATGATAAAATTGCCAAAAGCAATTGCAACAAAAGCTAAAATTAACAAAGCAGATCTAATCAAACTAAAGGGCTTCTGCACAGCAAAAGAAACTATCATTGGAGAGAACAGGCAACCTACAGAATGGTAGAAAAATTTTGCCATCTACCCATTTGACAACAGTCTAATATCCAGAATTTACAAGGAACTTAACTTTACAAGGAAAAAACAAACAACCCCATCAAAAAGTGGGTGAAGGATATGAACAGACACTTCTCAAAAGAAGACATTTATGCAGCCAACCATCATATGAAAAAGTTCAGCATCACTGATCATTAGAGAAATGCAAATCAAAACCATAATGAGACACCACTTCATGCTAGTCAGAAGAGCGATTATGAAAAAGTCAAGAAACAACAGATGCTGGCGAGGCTCTGGAGAAATAACAATGCTTTTGTTTGTGGGAATGTAAATTCTTTAAACCATTGTGGAAGACAGTGTGGTGATTTGCCAAAGATCTAGAATCAGAAATAACATTTGACTCAGCAATCCCATTACCGGGTATATACCCAAAGGAATATAAATCATTCTATTATAAAGTTACATGCACATGTATGTTTATTGCAGCACTATTCACAGTAGCAAAGACATGGGACCAATCCAAATGCCCATCAATGATAGACTGGCTAAAGAAAATGTGGTACATATACACAATACTATCCAGCCACAAAAAGGAGTGAGACCATGTCCTTTGCAGGGACATGAATGAAACTGGAAGCCATCATTCTCAGCAAACTAACACGGGAACAGAAAACCAAACACCACATGTTCTCAATTATAAGTGAGAGTTGAACACACAGGAACACATGGACACAAGGAGGGGAACAACACACACCAGGACCTATCAGAGGGCAGGGCAGGTGGAGGAAAGAGAGAGCATCAGGACAAACAGCTAATGGCTATGGGGCTTAAAACCTAGGTGACAGGTTGATAGGTGCAGGAAACCATGTATACCCGTGTAACAACCCTGTACATTCTGTGCATTTATCCTAGAACGTAAAGTAAAAATAATAAGTAAATAAAAAGAAAAAATGGGATTTACCAGAAAAAAAAAGAAAAAGGAAAGCCTCATCATCCAAATCAAAGTACAGGAAATAAAGCCGTAAGAAAATAAAAACTAAAACTAAAAACAGAGCCTAAATTATTGGAGGAAAATATCAAGTGGTCTAACCTATGTGAAATGGGAGTTTCTGAAGAAAAGGAGAAAGAGAAAGAGGCAGAAAAATATTTGAAGAGGTAATGGCTTCAATTTTTTAAAATGTCATAATAAAATCCCAGCACTTTGGGAGGCCGAGACGGGCGGATCACGAGGTCAGGAGATCGAGACCATCCTGGCTAACATGGTGAAACCCCGTCTCTACTAAAAAATACAAAAAACTAGCCGGGCGACATGGCGGGCGCCTGTAGTCCCAGCTGCTTGGGAGGCTGAGGCAGGAGAATGGCGTAAACCCAGGAGGCGGAGCTTGCAGTGAGCTGAGACCCGGCCACTGCACTCCAGCCTGGGCGGCAGAGCGAGACTCCGTCTCAAAAAAAAAAAAAAAAAAAAAAAATATCATCTTATATACCCAACATTCCAATATATGCCAAATAGGATACACACACACAATCACAAACAGTTATTTATCTCTGTTTGTCTTTTTCTTTCTCTCATTCCCCACCTAGCCACATGATAGTCAACTTGTTTAAAATAAAAGATAACAGATTCTTAAAGAGAAAATAATAACTTAAAAATAACTAGAGGAAAATATATACTACAGACAGGGATATGATGCTAAGAATTACTACTGAGTTTTTATTAGAAACAATGTAAGCCAGTAGATAATGGAGTGACAACTTCAAAGTAATGAAAGAGGAGAAGAAAAAGATTTCTACTTAGAACTCTGTATCCAGAAAAATATCTTGCAAAAAGTACAAGAGAAGAAAAAAATTGTCTACTTAGAATTCTGTATCGAGAAAAATATCTTTCAAAAAGTACAGGAGAAATAAATACATTTTAGATAAACAAAATATAAAATCATTCATCACAATCAGACCTGTGTTAAAATAAGTTATAAAGGAGATTCTGAGGCTGAAAGAAAATGCCATAACATGAAAACTGAGATCTACATTTTTAAAAAAATCAAAAGCACTGGAAATGAAAAATAAGTAGAGAGATTTTTCTCATTAAAATATAGTAGAGGCTTTTTTCTCTTTAAAATATTTTCTAAAAGACAATTGTTTATTTAAAGCAAAATGTATAGCAATGCAGTTGGAGGTTTATTGCATACGTAAGTGTAAGATGTATGACAACTATAAAAACCAAAGGAAGAAAGTGAAAATATAATGTTGTCCAATTTCCTAAATTATACATGAAGTAGTGTTGTTAAATGGTTGTGGTAAGTTGAAGATGCTTATTGTAACTTCTAGAGCAACCACTAAAAAGCAAAACATAAATTAAAATAAATAACCAAAAATCCATGAAGGAGAAAAAAATGGAATATAAGAAATATTCAGTTAATTTCTTAACAGCAGAGAATATAAAGTAATAGAAAAAATAAACAAATAAGATTTAAATAAAAAGCAAGTGGCACAATGATAGAGTTAAACCCAATCTTATTTAAAAATTCCATAATATGTTAATAGAGCAAATAATTAATTAAAGGGCAAAGATTTCCACATTGAATACAAAAGACAGATAGGTTAAAACTAAAAGAATTAAATAAAATACTAATACATCATGCAAACCCTAAAAAGTAAATTGGAGACGTTATGTTAATATTGTAAAGATACAATTCAAGAAGTGTGTTCCTTGAGATAAAGAGGGGATTTCATAATGATTAAAAAGTTCATCATTCAAGAAGAAATAAAAACTATGAATGTTCATGTACCTAATTACAGAGCTTCATGATACATAATATAAAACTAAAGGAGAAGGAGTCTAATACACAATTATATTTGGAGATTGTTAACCGTTTTCTCAAAGATTTAGGATAAATGTGGACAACGGAAGGGTATCACTCACCAGTAGTGTGCAAATTAGTGTTCCCACTGTGGTGTCAAAATCATTTCCCTCCTAACCTAAGAGAAGCACACAATCTCATTTATATCTGTGGCTGACTGTGTTATCAGTGTTTAATTATAATGGCAGGACAATCACTTGTCATATGTTCATCAAGAGCTGTAACTGACATGCATCTTTTTGGATCTAGGCAAACACATCCTCTATGTGCCCTGTGCTCTTTTCTATGGAACAATCAAATTGATATACTTAGAGACCTAACAACTGTATCCTTATCTCAGGCTCACTTCTTTAGAGAGGGAAAAAACACACAGAAGGGCAGCTAGGAGAATTGGAAGACATACTTTTAAGGACACAATGACTACAAATCTTCCATAAAGGAAGTAATAAAAAAGGCAGATTCATACATAGAAAGGGAGTATCTTCTTTTAAACCATACTACTCATGATAGTCCAAGAAATAGCCATAAAATGTGTATACTGAGCTAGAAATAAATCTTAATAGAAATATTTTGGAGAAATGTTAAATTTAGCCTGCTTCCTGTAAAACACCATCATTACGAGCTTAGGGAGTGGGCAGAGGGACTTCTGCTCAGCTGGGAATGCAAGCAGCCCCAAGGCAACTTTGTGACTGAAAGCACAGCTGGCGTGTGTTCACCAGTAAAAGCCATTCTGGGAGAATTCCCAATGTTTTATTCAAATCTCTGTCAAAGAGAAAAGCAGTCAGACCTGAAACAATGGACAGTTCTACCTGGAAAGCTGAGTTCTCACACGAAAAACACTAGGAGTGTGTTCCCAACATTTATTAAGGGAGGGAGTGAAGTTTTGGGCAGAGAGCAAAAATAAAAATAATTGTTAAGTAAACATACATTTGGTAAGCAAAACAATGCTTTTGCAAATGTCTCAAATGACTATTTTGTTTCTTTTTATAATTATAATGTTACACATTGTAAGAAATCAAATAGAGAATTATAAAATGGAAAGTTTAGAAAACTCCGCATTTGTATACATACTATCCTTTCTATTTTTCTTTTAATTTCCCTTTGTTGTTAGGCAGCCTGAGTATGAATTTTGGTTTCACTATTTAATGGATAAATAATGTTGGAAAGCTACGCAAGTCCTCTAAGCTTAATTTCTCTCATCTATAATATTGCTGATAGGACCTTGCTAATAAGGTTGTTTTGCAGATTAATAAAGACAATACATGGAAAGTGCTCAATAACTGTTGGTTATTATGGTACATTCAATATTACACATATTATTTATATGTAGGTTTATTTATATATTCTGTCTTATGATTTCTTTTTTCACTCAACAATATCCAAATAAACTTCTCAGAGGTCACCACAAGTTCACTGGAGAAATGGGGAAAGAAAGATGCCAGTGGAAATCCTTCCATCTAGTTTAGTCTTTATTTCTTAACATTCTTCTGTCACAAGGTCTTCTCATCTTTGCCAATTATAGAAAGCCATTAATTCAAAACCCATGAAAAGCCACCTTATGATCAAGCTGAATTAAATTTTCCAGCCCAGGCATACTGATGTAACTGAAACACAAGATGGACAATCTGGACTTGAAGATCCCAACTAGCCTTCGTGTTCTCACAGGAGTGTGCTGAGAAAAGACCCCACCCTGTTCATTTTAAACCTTGTCCTTGTACTTTCCTTTGAAAACACTGAACTTTAGATTTATTTGACTGAAAAACAGATCTTAAATTTTCCCCTCAAAAATTTTTAATCAGGATGTTTCCCACTCATTCCTTTTATTTTAGGAATGAAAGTAAATGGATATGTATACTAATTCTGTCATTGCTTATTTAGTAGAGAAGGAGTGGATGCTATCTATATCAATAGAAAATTAAGTAACGATATAAAATTATAAATACAGCTACTAGAAAAACAAAGACGTCCCGGCCGGGCGCGGTGGCTCAAGCCTGTAATCCCAGCACTTTGGGAGGCCGAGACGGGCGGATCACGAGGTCAGGAGATCGAGACCATCCTGGCTAACATGATGAAACCCCGTCTCTACTAAAAAATACAAAAAACTAGCCGGGCGACGTGGCGGGCGCCTGTAGTCCCAGCTACTCGGGAGGCTGAGGCAGGAGAATGGCGTAAACCCGGGAGGCGGAGCTTGCAGTGAGCTGAGATCCGGCCACTGCACTCCAGCCTGGGCGGCAGAGCGAGACTCCGTCTCAAAAAAAAAAGAAAAACAAAGACGTCCCAAATAATCAGAAAGAAACACACATACAACAAAGAAGACCACTTACTGAAAGATAAAACAATGAAATAAATAGTAAAAGCAAAAAGAAAAAAGTGAAATAAGGCATGTATGAAAATAAGATGCTCAGACTGAATCACACAGCAACACCTGAAGTTGTGCCAGACATAAAAAGAACACCTAATGAAATGACTATGAAAGGAAAAAAATTGAATGAATAGGCAAAGAGATGAGAGGCAAATGCAGAGGAAAAATAATTCCAGATCTTAACATATCATAGGCCTGAATTCAAACCAGAATAATTAAATGAGAAAAAGAAGGGCACCTTATAATGGTAAAAGTTATAGTCAGTAATAAAATCTACCATTTACAAATATCCATGTACCAAAGAACAATGCATCAACCTTCATAAAGCAAAATATATAGAAATACAAGGAACAATGGGCAGAAACATAGCATCAGATAGAAATTTCAATTCACTGCTCTCAGTCCACAATAGTTCAAGCGGGTTAAAACTGTATAAAGATAAACAAGCCTATATTAGTTAAGTAATAAATTACTTCTATCTCATATGTAAATTTAATAAATACTTCTATTTAATGTTGAATCTTGAGCTAGAAAACAGAGTCCGTGAAACAGTCACAAAAGTTGACTGTACGTTAGACCACAGATAAAACATCAATTTCATCCCTAAGTAGAAATATACAGATACTAATTACAATTTAATAAAATTAGAAATTAAGTATGAAAATATGAAAAGTAAAAACAAGAATCTGTAACATCTGGAAATTTAAAGTTTCTCTTAAAGGACTTTGTGGTAACATAAAACTCAATTATAAACTCAGAACATTTTAAAAGTGTTAATTAAACAACCAGCCTAAAAGTTATGGATACAGCTAAAACAATTGTCAGAGAAAAAAATGTGTGGTACTAAATACTTATATCAATAAGTAAGAAATAATGAAAATATGTGAATTTAGCCAGAAGTAAGAAGTCAAATATTAAAATATATAGGAAGCTTAAGTACTGAATTTAATTAAGTATAGAAAGAAATAATACATTAGAAAACATAACAGGGTAGAACACATAAATCCTAGAGCTAGTTGTGAAAAAAAAGATAAATTAAAATATAAACATGTAAAATATAAGAAACATAAAATACAAAGTATAAGAAATTTAAAGTACAAAAATTCAAAAATCTAAAACAAAAGACAATAGAAAAATATTTTAAAATATGAAAAAATAAGAAACTTAATTTATGCAATAAATTTGAGAACCTACATAAAAGAGATACGCTTCTAGCAAAATATAAATTTTAAATTATTTTAAAATAGAAACTGTCCTGAACAGACTAATTGCTACAGAATAAATTTTAAAAGTCACAACGGAATTATATCTAAACAAAAAACACCAGGTTCAAATAGTTTCTTAAGGAAATACTACCAAAACATGAGGGAACAGATGACTTAAAGTCATGTAAAATATTTTAATCTAGAACATAAAAAATTCATAAATTTTTCAGCGTGTAAATATTGTTTCAAAAATCCTACAAATATTAAAAAATAAGTGAATCACAATATCAATGTAAAAAGCTAATAAGCAAATTAATAGCAAAGATAATGTAGTAGTACTTTAAAGAAATTCGCACAGCAAGAACAAGTGGACACAATTCTAGAAATAAGATCATGGATCAATATTAAAATACCTATTGATAATCTAAAGGGAAAGATGGTCGTAATATCATCCTCATAAGTTTTGAAAATGCAGTTGATAAAATTTAACATCTTTTCTTGACTATTACCACTATCAATTATCCATGTGTCCCTCTGCTTGGTGCCTCTACCATTACATTCTGAAACGTATTCCTTTACTAACCATTTTCACAGTTTCCAGTGCTAACAGTTCACCTCTCCATCTTCAGTTGCTTGGTCTATTGCTATAATCTCTTTTCTGGTATTTTGAATATCTCTTGCCTCTGCGATCCCTTGTCATATATCTTACTCCTCAGCTTAAAATTCTTTAATGGCTTTCCTTTATACTTAGCACAGGATTCATGCCCTCAACGTGGTCTGTGAGCCCTACATGACCTTCCTTTACACCACTTCCCCATAACTCCCTGTGCTCCCAACCGTCATGATTGCCTTTCTCATCCTGGAACTGCTCAGGCTCATTCTGCCTTAAGATTTTTCAATTCACCATTTCTTACTGAAAGACTTTTCCCTGAAGTATTTTTGTCACTCAACTTTCTACTCAAATGCCATTTCTCATACTTTTTTTTCCTAAGTACTCTTCTCCTGCCTAAAGCCCCTCTTTGTATTATATTACATTCTTCATAGAACTTTATCTAAAATTACTCAATTATTTGTTATTGTCTTTCTCCTCCAATTAGAATGAAAACTCAATGTAAGTAGCATCCTTCCTTTTGCTGCCTGAAGCCAGAGCAGTGGCATCCTGCAACTGTCAGGGACAGAGGAGGGGATCTTTCAGTCTTTGGGCTGGGTTAAGGCAAGCTTAGGACCTCTTCAGGAAGTGGCTTGCCTATGCAGAGGATGAGGCTTGGTTGGGGCAAATAATGGATAAACATGAATAACACAATTGTCAAACAATAGTCCTGATTTCAAAATTACAGTATTTAAAATCGAGTATAGAAAGCATATTTAAAATAAATGCAAATCTGAAGGAGTATAAACACTAAATATTAAAAATAAGTTTAAATCCGAAACCTCAACATTTAAAAATGTTTCAGTAAGCAACAAAAGGTTTAATGAGGAAAAAAACAAACCTTGTTGGTAGGTAACAAGTGTTATTTGTACGCACATCATTTCTCTTTGTTCATAAAGACCATTCTTTTATTATTTATGCACAAAAATCCACACCGTGTTTTCCTTCCCCACTTACTTTTTTTTTTCTCTTGTCTTTGTTATTTTTTTCTCTTTGACTTCTTTATGTAAATTGATGATTACATTAACATCTCTGGAAAACAGGGCTCAGGTGGGGTGGTTCAGAACTCGTAACTATTCCATCAGATCTGACATGTGGTAATGTTTTTCTATAAAATGTACTGGATTTTAAATAAGGCAGCTACAAGACAGGAATATTTGTATGTTTATGTGTGTGTATGGCAGGTATAGAAAAACATTGGCTGTTCTCTTTTTTGTTTTCAAATTTCTCTACTCCCCATGAAATTCCTCTGGGGTATATTAAATAATGAAAAAAAATCGCAATAGCTACAATTTAGTAAGCTCTTCTCTCAGAATATGCACTCTTTTATCATCACAACAATCCCATGAAGGAGACGTGAAACTGGTTAAATGATGTGCTCCAGGTGACATAGCTGACATTAATAAGTAGATAAAGCAAAATAATCAGTGATAACCCTACAGTCAAAGTGCCTGGACTCTTGAGTTGGAAGACCTTAGCAAAGCACCTGCCAGTGATATAAATATAGGGGCCTTTGGATGTATCTCTTGTTCTCCAAAATACTTTTCCTACTAATTTGCAGATGCTCAAAAATTTTTAGTAGATTTTATCTTATAGAGCAGCTTTAGAATCACAAATATATTGAGCAGAAAGTATAAAGAGCATCTTGGCACAGGATGCTGTAACAAATTACCATTAGACTGGGTTGCTTAAACAAACATATTTCTCATAGTTCTGGAGACAGGGAAGTCCAAGATCAAGGTGTTGGCAGATTCAGTCTCTGGTGAGGGTACTTCTTCTGGTTTGTATGCTTCTGTCTTCTCATACCCCACATGGCAGGAAGAGAGTGAGAGAGCTCTCTGGGGTCTCTTTTAGAAGAGCACTAATCTCATTCATGAGGGCTCTACCCTCATGATCTAATTACCTTCCAAAGACCACACCTCCTAATGTCACCATATTGAAGACTAGGATTTCAATATTTGAATTTTGAGGAGACACCAAACAATTGATAACAGAAAGTTTCCACATACCCCTTTCCACCATACACACAGAATTCTATCAATATCCCAAACTAGAGTGGTACATTTATGACAACTGATAAACTTATATTGACATATCATTTTTACCCAAAGTATATAGTTTACATTAAGATTTACTTTTGGTGTTGGACACTCTGTGGGTTTTGACAAATGTATACTGACATGTATTTACCACTACAGTGTCATACAAAATAGTTTTATACTGTAAAACTCTTCTCTGCTCCACCTATTCACTCCTCCATACTCCTTCACCTCTAGCAACCACTCATCTTTTTACTGTCTTCATTTTGTCTCTTCCAGAATGTTATATAATTGGAATCATATGGTATGTAGCCCCTTCTGATTGAATTCTTTCACTTAATAATATGCATTCAAGATTCCTTCATGTATTGTCATGGCTTGATAGCTGATTTCTTTTTAGTGCTGAATAATATCCCATTGCCTGGATGTACCACAGTTTACTTGCCCATTCACCTACTGAAGGACATCTTGGTTGCTTCCAAGTCTTGGCAATTATGAACAAAGCTGCCATAAACATTCATGTGCAGGTTTTCATGTGGACATGTTTTCAATTCAGGAAATATCTCCTGCTCTTCAAAATACTTTCTATACTCACTTGCTGATGCTTGAAACTTGTCTAAGGAGTTACAGGAGCTTCCATTTTGAAATAATTAATGAGAATTACAGTGCAAAGTCTGTGGCAGAGATGATGCTCTGGGTCCACACTGACATATACATGACTACATCTGAACCTTTCCTAAGAGTAGATCTTAGGACAGCTGTGTATCAAAAATAAAATTACAAAAGCGATTTCCAGAAATTGCAAAAATGTAAAAAATATAAGGAAAGTGGATCAACTTACATTACACAAGTTTTATCCCGTATGTTATTTAATTTGTTGCTGAGGCCAATTTTTTTTAATTCTTCTCTTGCCTTATCCTTGTGACTCTGTCTGTCGATGTCTTCCTTTGGAACTGGGCAATTCATAAACTTAGCTTCTGGCTTCCAAGCTCTTCCTGACCAAACAATGCAGCAAAGTTTTGTCTTTTGTTGATACAAAGATAGAGAATACTCACATCCATATTCTACCCATCAGGAAACACTAATCTTTTTATACATTTAAAGGGAAAAAAAACCTCAACATTTTAAATCCTTTTATTTTAAAAAGACCCTTGTGATTTATGTATTTGAAAAGGCAGAACAGCAACACTGTTGCAGATACAGCATTGCTCACCAAATATTACTTGTACATCTCTGTATTTCCCAGGTTCACTTGCAGCTAAATTAAGGACACATGACTAAGACTATTCAATTGGCTATGAATCAAAGTAAGACGACACTTCCAATCCAAGAAAGGTAAGAGAGGATGGGAGTTCTTCATATACTCTCTTTATTGCAGAAACCTGCAAGCCAAATGTAGAAATGGCTGAGGAGCGTGGCTGCTGAGTCATTGCATAGAGGAGAGCTACTCTGCAGGGTCTTACACCTGCATCAGACTTCTCAGCTTGTCACTGCTTCATAGTCTAGCCTAAGCTGAGTAATACAAACTCATCCAAAATCCCAAGGTGGAAGTCTTCCTCTCAACATTGTCTTTCAGTTTTCCTTCTAGAAGGGAAACATTGTTACCACTTTCTTTTTTTTTTTTTTTTTATTATACTTTAAGTTCTAGGGTACATGTGCATGACGTTTATATCATGTATAACTCCCCAATGCAATCCCTCCCTCCTCCCCCCTCCTCCTGATAGGCTCCAGTGTGTGATGTTCCCCTTCCCGAGTCCAAGTGATCTTATTGTTCAGTTCCCACCTATGAGTGAGAACATGCGGTGTTTGGTTTTCTCTTCTTGTGATAGTTTGCTAAGAATGATGGTTTCCAGCTGCATCCATGTCCCTACAAAGGACGCAAACTCATCCTTTTTGATGGCTGCATAGTATTCCATGGTGTATATGTGCCACATTTTCTTAATCCAGTCTGTCACAGATGGACATTTGGGTTGATTCCAAGTCTTTGCTATTGTGAATAGTGCCGCAATAAACATACGTGTGCATGTGTCTTTGTAGTAGAGTAATTTATAATCCTTTGGTATATACCCAGTAGTGGGATGGCTGGGTCATATGGTACATCTAGTTCTAGATCCTTGAGGAATCGCCATACTGTTTTCCATAATGGTTGAACTAGTTTACAATCCCACCAACAGTGTAAAAGTGTTCCTATTTCTCCACATCCTCTCCAACACCTGTTGTTTCCTGACTTCTTAATGATTGCCATTCTAACTGGTGCGAGATGGTATCTCATTGTGGTTTTGATTTGCATTTCTCTGATGGCGAGTGATGATGAGCATTTTTTCATGTGTCTGTTGGCTGTATGGATGTCTTCTTTTGAGAAATGTCTGTTCATATCCTTTCCCCACTTTTTGATGGGGTTGTTTGTTTTTTTATTGTATATTTGTTGGAGTTCTTTGTAGATTCTGGATATTAGCCCTTTGTCAGATGAGTAGGTTGCAAAAATTTTCTCCCATTCTGTAGGTTTCCTGTTCACTCTGATGGTAGTTTCTTTAGCTGTGCAAAAGCTCTTTAGTTTAATTAGATCCCATGTGTCAATTTTGGCTTTTGCTGCCGTTGCTTTTGGTGTTTTAGACATGAAGTCCTTGCCCATGCCTATGTCCTGAATGGTACTACCTAGATTTTCTTCTAGGGTTTTTATGGTATTAGGTCTAACATTTAAGTCTCTAATCCATCTTGAATTAATTTTCGTATAAGGGGTAAGGAAAGGATCCAGTTTCAGCTTTCTACTTATGGCTAGCCAATTTTCCCAGCACCATTTATTAAATAGGGAATCCTTTCCCCATTTCTTGTTTCTCTCACGTTTGTCAAAGATCAGATGGCTGTAGATGTGTGGTATTATTTCTGAGGACTCTGTTCTGTTCCATTGGTCTATTCAACAGCCCTTTATGCTAAAAACGCTCAATAAATTCAGTATTGATGGAACGTACCTCAAAATAATAAGAGCTATTTATGACAAACCCACAGCTAATATCATACTGAATGGGCAAAAACTGGAAAAACTCCCTTTGAAAACTGGCACAAGACAGGGATGCCCTCTCTCACCACTCCTATTCAACATAGTGTTGGAAGTTCTGGCTAGGGCAATCAGGCAAGAGAAAGAAATCAAGGGTATCCAGTTAGGAAAAGAAGAAGTCAAATTGTCCCTGTTTGCAGATGACATGATTGTATATTTAGAAAACCCCATGGTCTCAGCCCAAAATCTCCTTAAGCTGATAAGAAACTTCAGCAAAGTCTCAGGATACAAAATTAATGTGCAAAAATCACAAGCATTCTTATACACCAGTAATAGACAAGCAGAGAGCCAAATCAGGAATCAACTTCCATTCACAATTGCTTCAAAGAGAATAAAATACCTAGGAATCCAGCTTACAAGGGACGTAAAGGACCTCTTCAAGGAGAACTACAAAGCACTGCTCAGTGAAATCAAAGAGGACACAAACAAATGGAAGAACATACCATGCTCATGGATAGGAAGAATCAATATCGTGAAAATGGCCATACTGCCCAAGGTTATTTATAGATTCAATGCCATCCCCATCAAGGTACCAATGACTTTCTTCACAGAATTGGAAAAAACGGCTTTAAAGTTCATATGGAACCAAAAAAGAGCCCGCATTGCCAAGACAATCCTAAGTCAAAAGGACAAAGCTGGAGGCGTCACGCTGACTTCAAACTATACTACAAGGCTACAGTAACCAAAACAGCATGGTACTGGTACCACAACAGAGATATAGACCAATGTTACCACTTTCTTAAATATCATTCCAAAGATATTCTATGCATATGTCAGGAAATAAATTACTTCTCTCTCTCTCAAAAAACAAACAAAAAAAAACCCAACCAAACAAACAAAAAACAATAGCATACATAGTATTCTGGGCCTTGTTTTTTCCCCTTTACAAGATATCTTAAGGATTATTTCACAGCAGTAAAATAGAGCTTACTGACTCTACTGGTTATATTTTGTATCTTCCTACTGTTTCATTTTACCAATTTAGTAATTTAATATTGTAGGTACAAACATTCAAATTGTTTCCATTTTTATTACAAACATACAAACATTAGCACACTGCATAATCTGTCCTTCAATCATTTCACACGTGATACAAATATGTAGATCTAAAATGTCCCAAAAGTGTAATTGGTAGGTCAAAGGGATACACACACACACACATATATATACACACACATATGTATATAATTTTGGTGACTACTGCCAAAATTTTCTCCATAGAAATTATACCAATTTACACTCCCAATAACGTCATATGAGAGTGTCTCTTTCCATTCAACTTTACCAATGACATTAATCCTTCCAATCCATGAGCATGGAATGTTTTCCATTTGTTTGTGTCATCTCTTATTTGTTTCAGCAGTATTTTATAGTTCTTTTAGTAGAGCTCTTTTAGCTCCTTAGTTAAATGTATGCCTAGGTGTTTTGTTTTGTTTTGTTTTGTTTTTGAGATGGAGTCTCTGTCTGTTACCCATGCTGGAGTGCAGTGGTACGATCTTGGCTCACTGCAACCTCTGCCTCTTGGGTTCAAGCAATTCTCCTGCTTCAGCCTCCTGAGTAGCTGGGACTACAAACACACCCCACCACACCCAGATAATTCTTGTGGTTTTAGTAGAGAAGGGGTTTCACCAGGTCAGCTAGGCTGGTCTCAAGCTCCTGACCTCAGGTGATTGACCCGCCTTGGCCTCCCAAAGTGCTGGGATTACAGGTGTGAGTCACTGTGCCAGGCTGGAATTGCATTCTTGATTTGGCTCTCAGCTTGAACATTATTGGTGCATAGAAATGCTACTGATGTTGTACATTTATTTTTTTATCCTGAAATTTTACTGCAGTCATCTGTCAGATCTAGGATCCTTTTGGCAGAATCATAAGGGTTTCCTAGGTGTAGATTCATATAATCAGTGAAGAAGTATAGTTTCACTTCTTTTCCAAAACAGTCAATGCTATTCTTACTGAACTAACAATGTGATTTTTCACAGAATAAGAAAAAGCTTTTCTAAAATTCATATGGAACTTCAAAAGAGCCTGAATAGCTAAATCAATCCTAAGCAAAAAAAAAAAAAAAAAAAAACAAAGCAGGAGGTATCGCATTGCCCCTCTCCAAACTACTCTAAAAGAGTACAGTAACTAAAACAGCATGGTGTTGATACAAAAACAGACACATAGGTCAATGCAACAGAATACAGAACCCAGAAATAAAGTCACAGACTTATAACCACCTGATCTTCAAAAAAGTTGTCAAAAATAAGCAATGGGGAAAGGTGTGTCTATTGAATAAATGGTGCTGGAAAAACTGGCTATCCAAATGCAGAGTAATGAAACTACCTATCACCATACACAGAAATTACTCAAGATGGATTAAAGACTCAAAATGTAAGATCTCCAACAATAGAAAACATAGAAAATATCCTTTAAACATCAGCCTTGGCAAAGAATTTATGGCAAAGTCTCAAGAGCAATTGCAACAAAAATAAAAATTGGTAAGTGGGACCTAATTAAATTAAAGAGCTTCTGCACAGTAAACAAAACTATCAGTAGTAGAAACAGGCAACCTATAGAATGGAAGAAAATATTCACAACCAGATCTCTCAGGCACTCATTCGCTATCAGGAGACCAGCACTGAGGGGGAAATCTGCCCCCATGATCTAATCACCTCCCACTAGGCCCCACCTCCAACAATGGAGATGACAATTCCACATGAGATTTGGGTGGGGACACAGACCAAAGCCATGTCAGCATGCAACCAGTGTCATTGCTCAGGGTCCTACTCAGAAGATTCCCATGCTTAGTGTGTGGCCACCACTTTGAGATTCTTAAGAATTTCAGTTTTTTAATAATTTGTGGTTTTTAAGTGAAGGCAAATGGGACTATGGGGCATACACCAAGGGGTTCAAGTTTAGACTTGTGTGCAGTGTGGATTCTTACCACCTTCCCACTCTCCCTCCCCACCTCCCACTTCCCCCATATGGATTCTCAGACTCCTGTCCCTCCAACCCTTAGCACCTTAATTATACCTGGCTTTCTCCTCCTTGCCCTGACTGCTGCCACCCTCCTTCCCCTGTTGAGCTCTGGGCACTGGTATAAAAATGATTGGGGTCAGCTGTGTGTGCCCCATGGCATCTCAGTGTGGACATGGAGGTGCTGTCTCTGCTGCCACTTCTCCCGTGGTGTGTCTGGCCAGCCAGAGGTCATGTCTTGGCTAAAGCCCCCTCTCACCTATCCCTAATCCAAGCACCAAGCACATCATAGCATGGAGATCTTTGGGTGTTGCCAATATTCTATGTGTGGCATGTTGTGGGAAGGAGAGGGACCTGGATGTACGTCCCTAGACCCCACCATAGGCCAAGGCATGGCACACTGGTCCAGCTGTAGGCAAGAGGGGGAATCTGGGAGCCATCAGACCTGAGTGAGGGCACAGGTGTCCCACATTATGTGGTGGAGCCCACAGGCAACTGGGAGGGACTATATACACCCTGAGAGAAACCTTGTGCCCAGTGGCACCCCCTTGACAGCCTCTATACCTAGGAGACCCTTTCTTCCTATTTCCAGCGTCCTTAAACCTGACCTATATTTGTCTTTTCTGGCCAGTTTAAAGCATTTTCCAGTGACGAGCCAGGATGGTAGCATTATTTGGGATTATTTTTATAGTTCCAGCTATGGGTTAATGTGTAAATATTTGCATTTAAAATGGGCATCATACAATATAAAGATGTATACTTAAGTTCATGCTAATAATTAAAACTTCTGACTTTCTTTGGCTTAAATGACTTTAAATAGCATGTAGAAACACCATGACGGGCTGCAGAAGAAAGAAAAATGCTTCATGTGTACTTTAATGACACTTTACTCACCCTGATATTTGAACAGAGGGCCCTACATTTTCATTTTGCCCTAAATCCTAAAAATTATGCAGCCATCCTTGTTCCCAGGCTCTTGAGAAATCCACAGACAGACCTGCCTGGATGGAAGGGGCTGGACATGAGGCAAGAGCACCATAGAATAGAAAATCCTGTCCCAACCTCTTTACATATTTATCAGCCACCCAAGGGGAGCAGGAACACCTTTTTAAATGTAGGTAACAGGAATGTAACATGAGGCTTTTAACCCACAAAGCAGTCCCAATGGCTAACGGTTCATGACCAAGAGTTTTCATCTTCTCAATGCCAAGAGCCCTCAGGTATGAACAAAACTGTATATAGTTCAGTCTCAGATCCAGATCAATCGAGTCAAAGAAGATGTGGGAATTTTGATAAAATCTGACACGTCCAGAGTAGTTCCCAACAGTTGTTTGTATGGGCTCTGATATGCTTTGGCTGTGTTCCCACCCAAATCTCATCCTGAACTGTAGCTCCCATAATTCCCACGTGTCGTGGGAGGGACCCAGTGGGAGGTAATTGAATCATGGGGGCAGGTCTTTCCCGTGCTGTTCTTGTGACAGTGAATAAGTCTCACAAAATCTGATGGTTTTATAAATGGGAGTTCCCCCGCACAAGCTCTCTTGCCTGCCACCATGTAAGATGTGACTTTCTCCTTTGTCTTCTGCTATAATTGTGAAACCTCCCCAGCCATGTGGAATTGTGAGTCCATTAAATCCCTTTTTTCTTTATGAATTACCCAGTCTCAAGTATGTCTTTATTAGCAGCATGAGAACTGATTAATACAGGCTCCTTGAGAAAGTTTGATGCTGGGACATCAAAAAGTTTGGCTTTATTCCAAACCATGGTTACCAAAGACACAAGCCACTAGTTGATTTACTGACTGGTTAGACCCTCAGTAAGTCAGACCATAACTAACTTTATTTTAATGATTCAAGGTCATCATTATTAAAGCAAATATGTGAAGTGAGACGCTAAATGAGATATACATTTATGACTTTTCTTAAAGAGAACCAGCATTTAATAGTAAATCCTATGTTTAAAATAAGTCTCTAGCAAGACCCTGAAGCAGGTCCAGGGCTCTCACTCTTGGGTATTTGGGGCAGAAGACCACTGTGTTGTACTAAGGGATACTAGGGAGAAGTCTCTTCAAAGAAGGGAGGGCTCAAGATCTTTATTTTCAAGCTCCAAGTTCATTAAACACATCCATTGGACTGAGCGATCCTGACGGAGGCCACCTGGAAGAAGGGACTGGGGTCTCCAAAAGGAAATAGATCATTAAGTGGGGGACATCTTGATTTGGGGCTCCAGGCTGTATACCAAGATCAAATCTATTGTAGGAAGAGCTGGTTTGGAGCCTGTTTTTGGCTCAGGTCATGTCCCTTCTGAATCTAGCTGCCTGGATGCTGTGAATTTGCCTGGAAGAATACCCACATGTCCACAGGTTGAAAGAGCTGCATTACTGCAGAGCTGGAGCACTGGGAACCCGGATTTACCCTGGCGTGAAGCACCCATAGCTGAGAGTGATGGTAAGGAGACAGACATTTTCTCCTGTATCCTGAGGAAGCACTGTTACTTTGGATGGTGGCCATGGCCCTCTGTGTTTCAGCAGTTGACTGGATCTTGATTTGAGCCTCTAGACTTCCTATTGTTGCTACATCAATGTGTGGCTGTAACAGTAGCAGCAGCTGTGGATAATGGTCTCTTTGGGCAGACTGACCAGACATTCTAGTATCTTCAACAGGAGTGTTACTGACAAGATCTGTTTCTTTTAGACTAAGTAATCACCCCTGGGATTCTTTGTCCTGATGTGGAAAAAGGAGACTGAAAGAGAAAAATAGATTTTCATAACCAGCAAGACCTAGAATTATTATAAGATGAACTTGAAATGTGAATTTTTCATTATAAATTAGTGAATCAAAATGTGCCCCTTAAATATAATGTTGTGTTGTATTAGTTTCCTCTTTCTGTTTAACAAATGAATATACATTTAGTGGCTTAAAATAACACCAATTAATTTGTTCATGGTTTTGAAGTTCGGAGTCCTGAAATCAAGGTGTTGGTCAGGCTGGAATCTTTCTGAAGGCTATAGGGGAGAAGCCATTTCCATGCCTTTTTCCATCTTCTAGAGGCCACCTGCATTCCTTGGTTTGTGGCTTCTTCCTTAATACTCAAAGCCAGCAGTGTAGCATCTTCAAATCTCTCTTTCCATCCTCACGTCTCCTTCTCTAACTCTTCTGCCTTCCTCTTGGTGAAGACCCCTGTGATTTCTTTGGGCCCACCAAGCTAATCCAAAACATTATCCTCATCTCAAAATCTTTAATTTAATCACATCTTCAAAGTCTTTTTTTCCATGTAAGGTAACATATGCAGAAATTCTGGAAATTTAGATATGGACATCTTTTGGGGACCATTCTCCAACTTACCACAAAATGATGACACTCTTTATTCCACCTGTAAGTGAAGTACTGAGCCTTTGCCTCACACTACATGCCCTGAGGTTGCTCTGCTGTGAGAGCATCTATGCCTCTTATTCATTTTTCATTCTGCTTTTACTGCTTATCATACCTCTCTCCCTTTAAGGCTGTTGACATTTATTTCTTATTGCTTCCAGCTATGTCATTCCTAAATTGCTGCTGTTAGAGAAATCAGACAGCAAAGTTTGTTGGTTGCATGACTATAATAAATGAAAATAGATTTTTAAATGTAGGTCTGAAGGACATACCTGTCAACCAGAAGGGGCACATCTTGTATGTGTAGCTTACTTGATATGGAGTATTCACATGGAAAATAGCAAAATTCCTGAGCTACTGTAATTAAGGGATGTTTAAAAGTATACAAATTGACATCAAGACATTTCCCCAATTTATAGCTTTTGTCATATTGCCTTGATGTTTTTTCTGGCATCTTTTAAACATTTATTTACTAGCAATTATGTAATCAGCATTTTGATGTTTCTGTTTCAATAGGAAATCAAGTTCTCCTAGCCCTTTTTCCATATTGTGATTGGTAATAATGTCTATTAATGTCCACTATGCAAGCTGCAAATGGTAAGATGTGTCTACATTTTATTTTTTACCTCCTTCTCCTAGTTATTATAATTGGGATGAATGAGGATTTTAGATCCAGATTGCCCTTATTAATAATTGCAATAATTAAATGTGTTACTTTTCAAAAATTATTTTGACATTTTGCAGCCTTTATGCTGTATTAAAGCTATTAAAAAGAGAACATGGCTATTTAGTCTACATTGTGGTGGTAGAAACAGAAAACGCACACTAAAGTATTTTGTTTTGTTAGTCTGTTTGCTTTAAAGTAATACACTGTTTTTAATTTTTTTAACATCTTAGTTTTAAAGAAGCCAACTAAGTCATGCTTCTTATGGAGGAAAACTTATTAATAACAATTATTTGGACATTGTTATGGTTTGAATGTCCCCTCCAAAACTCATGTTGAAATTTAAGTATCATCCTAAGGTTATTAAGAGGTAGGATCTTTCAGAGGTGATCAGGTAATAAGGGCTCTGCCTTTATAAATGGATTAACATTGTTATTATAGGAATGGGTTAGTTATCATGGGAGTTCAGTCACCTTTTTCTCTCTGTCTCATGTGCTTACTTCTACAATCCACCTTTCCTCCATGGAATAACCTCACCAGATGCTGGCACCATGCTCTTGAACTCCCCACCCTCCAGAACCGTGAGCCAAATAAATTTCTGTTTTTTAATTAATTACCAAGTGTCTGGTGTTCTTTTGTAGCAGCAGAAAACACACTAAGACAGACATTAACTATAGGTTTAAGCAGTTTCATAATTTTATGTCTGTATGTTTCTAGCACATCTTCACTTTTCCAGAGTTAATTATTTTATCTATTTATTTATTTCAGATGGCTCAATCACCTGTCTCACTGGGGAACATTTTATAAAGTTCTTACATATCTCAGAATATCTTAATGATCTCATAAATCAATTATAGCTTGGTTGAGTATAGAATTTTTTTCCCTTAAAAGGTATGTGTGCAAGACTTGCCTTGAAAATCTCATAGAAAAGTTTCATTTGTATTTAGTATTCAGTGTGGTAAAGAACAAAGTTTTGGTTCTATCTTGATCTTGTTTTCTCTGTAGGTGATATTATTATTATTATTATTATTATCATCATCATCTGATAGTTGATGTCCTTTTCCTGGTAAAGATTCAATTTTATTTCCATCTCAGACAACTTCTACTCAATTATTTATTTTATTCTGCTTCTCTTTGTGCTCAATATTATCCTCCTGCACTACCTATATCATGTGTGCTAGATCTCCTGAATCATTTTTCCTAGTCTCCTGTCATTTTGCTTATGATTATATTCTTATCTTTGTCTTTTTCCTCTGAGTTCTGAGACGATGTTTTGAGTTCAGTTTTTGCCATTTTTTTGAGTTTCTTTCATCATTCATCTTACTAGTCATTACTTGCATAGTATTTTTAAAAAGTTATTGATAAAGTGTTTTGTCTTAAACAATTTTGCTGAATATTGAATATTTATTTTCTAACATTTTCTGCCTTCAGTCAGTCATTTGGAATGTAATTGAAAACATTAACTACAAAAATTGATATTTACTGTAATTTCTTATCTTTATTCCTTTTCTTTTGAACTACTGAATCCTCTTACCTGGTGGGTTTTGTTTATTTGTACATACAAGACAGAGTCAATGAAATGTTGCAGCCGTGCCAAAGAACCTTCTTCATTTATGTGCAAGCTATAGGTCATTGATGCAGACCCCCTCACCCACACCTCCTGTCCACTATGACAGGAAAGCATCCAGGCCAAGTATAACTTTGGAGTGAGATCCACAGCCTTCACTCTGGTACATTTCTTGAATCAAGGTCAATTTTTTTCACTCTTATGGTTACTCTTTCATCCAGTCCACACCTTTTTAAGGTAGAACTCTGGTAGGGATTTACATCCACTTATTTCTCAGGTGCATTTTCTCTTTGTGTATGATAAAATGTAAGGGCTTGCCATTTTCTTACACCAATTGCCTACTCTCCAGCCTTTTCAAAATCTGAATAGCTCTCTTTTGGGGATACGTGGATCTTTATTATATCTTCTTGATTACTTCAACGGATGAGTCAGAGACAAAGGAACCATAAGGGTGATCAAATTATCATTCCAAAAGATATACCCAGGGCTTCTTGTACTAGAGTGGCTCTGATAACAAATTAGATATGTCACAAAATTATAAACTGTTGCTAATCGAACACTATCCTGCATAGGACACATTTCTGGTATTCTATGTGGAGCTTACCTGTCCTATAATAAGTCTCTAAGATGATGTGGCTCTATTTCATTTTATCACGCTCCTTGCATCATCCAAGTTTTATTTTTTTTGGTCCTCCATATGTATTTGTCCATCAGCTTCTTGCTACCAATTTGTTGACAAGTAAAATGAAAAGTATATTTTCTTGCTGATTTCCAAGCTGCTTAGAAAAGATGCCAGTCTTCTGTCTAGAACTTTGTTTTATAATTAGTTTAGGGTTATGCACATCATAGATGTCACTACTCACTGACTACCTCCTCCTTAATTGCTGTCATCATTGCCTGATAGACCATCTTCAGCACGGCGTAAGTCGTATTTGAAAATTTTTTCTGCTGTTGAATCATCCTGTTAAAAATATTTGGAAATCTCATCCTTAAACCGGATCTACCACCTTCCCCAACTCTAACTCAGCAAGGTCTTTTAAGCAAAATAATTTCATTTTCTATTTTCTTCTCTTTTCTTCTCTCCCTTAGGGAAGTTATGAGTCAGACAGACTTGAACTTAGAGAAAGAGGTTGGCTGAGGCTGGGGCCTTTCATCTTCTAGAGAGAATGAATAGTAGAGAAGGGGAAAGGGGGAGGGACAATGTGGGAAGGGGGAGGGACAATGTGGGAAGGGGAAGGATAAAGGTGATGGGTTTCTTATGTTTTGAGGCTTGATTTTTATAGTGTGGTATTATAATTTCATTAGACATGTTGGAAGTTTTTATATGGTCATACTTTCTCCCAATCAAATACAAGTAGGAGAACCTTCTGATGCCAAATTAAAATGCTGGTTTTGGACAGAAGTACGTTTGGTTTATTTGTGCTATAGTGCTCTGTTGAAAACACTGCCAGACTTATTGAATTTATACACAAAGAGAATTGTAAGGAAAGAAGGACACTGGCATTCACTGTCTTCTACCAGCCAGACATTTAACATGCCGTCTTACTCGATCATTTTCAATCCAATGCAATAGGATTTTCTTTACACATTTTTGCAGATGAGGCCCAGAGGGGTTAAGTAATTTGTCAAAGGGCACAAACCTGTGAGTGCCAGAGTCAGGATCTGAATTTCAATTCCCAATTTTGTGAGCCCGAATCATTTCTCTCAATCCTGCTTCACCAAATTGGTACTGAGGTCAGCAAACTGTGACACATGGGCCGAAAACAGCCTGCTACTTACTACTAGAAACACGTCTAAACCTGCCCATTTACATATTGTCAAAGACTGCTTTTGTGCTACAAAGGTAGAACGAGTAGTTGTGACAGAGAGAGCGTGACCCATAAAGCCTAAGTTTGTCACTCTCTGTACTATGGCAGGTAGTGTGGCCCAGCGCTTCTCAGATTTTAATTTGCATTTAAAACACCTGGAGACCTTATTGCCATTCAGATTTTGGTTTAGGAGATCTGAGGTGGGGCCTGAGATTCAGATCCATGTACCTGCACCATGGATCGTGCTTTGAGTAGAAAGGATGTAGTCAGTAACAGAATAGCCTAAACGTAACTACCCACTTTTCTCTGAGACTCCCTGGGTTGAGAAGAGAAAAATATCACTTCTGGTCCCCTTCCAGGTGCAGTAGATATTAACTAATTGGGTTCTACCTCATTCAGAGAAGAATTACTGTCAGCAGGAAAGAAAGCCTGTGTTGGCCCCACCGCGCGTCAGCTGTGAGGCCAGTGCAGCCCCAGGCTTCCTCTGGTGACACGTAGGTACTAAACTTCCAGGTGTACACCTAGGGTTCTCAGCCGTGGCTGCACAACACGCTTCCCTAGAGAGGCTTGAAAACATTCCAGTGCCCACCCTCAGAAAACATGACATCATCAATCTAGCACAGTGATTCTCCTCCTTGGCTTCAGTCACATGGAGGGTTTTATTCTAATGCGGCCAGTTGAGGTGGCTCATGCCTGTAATCCCAGCACTTTGGGAGGCCGAGGCGGGTGGATCACGAGGTCAGGAGATCGAGACCATCCTGGCTAACACGGTGAAACCCTGTCTATACCGAAAAATACAAAAAATTAGCCGGGCATGGTGGCGGGCACCTGTAGTCCCAGCCTCTCGGGAGGCTGAGGCAGGAGAATGGTGTGAACCCGGGAGGCGGAGCTTTCAGTGAGCCAAGATTGTGCCACTGCACTCCAGCCTGGGCGACAGAACGAGACTCCGTCTCAAAAAAAAAAAAAAAATTCTAATGCCTAGGCCACACTCCCAAATGAACTATGTTGGAATATCTGAATGTGGGAACAAGACATCAGCATTTAAAAAATCTTCCTAGCTGATTGCAATGTACAGCCAAGGTTGGGGATCCCCAATCTAGGGTGAAGGGTGAACATTCAAGATTATGGTCGTTCCTGTTGTATAATTCCAAGATGATTCTAATGTGCAAAAAGGATTGAGTGCCGCTGATCCATACTCTCACATGGTATTGTGAGGAGCAGGAGAAATCACGTAGTAAACAAAGTGAACACCTCAGTCGTGAGGCAAACTAATATCCTGTGCTTCCCACTGTGATGCACGGAAAAGTAAGCAATATCATTCCTGTGATCATCCTGCCCACAAGGGCATTGCCATTAGCAGGAAAACTGAAACTGAGAAACATTTTCAGAAAGGTACCATGTACTGTAACTCCTGAAGATGCCAATGTCATTTATGAAAGACCAAGAAAGATGAATGAGCGATTCCAGATTAAACGTGGCTAAAAAGATATGGCAAATAAAGGCAGCATATGAAAACTAACCAGGAAAAAAATGTTATAAAGAACATCATTAAGCTAACAGGCCAAATTTGAATATGGACTGTGGATTATACAGTAACACTGTGTTAGTATTAAATTTCTTGATATTGTACCATACTGTAATTATGTTAAGAGAATATTTTGTTATTAGGAAATACACACAGTAAAGGTTACGAGTAAAAAGGCATGATGCCTGCTGCTTACTCTCAAATGGTTCAGGGATAAATCATATATATGTATATATTTTATATATAGAGAGAGAGAGAGTTATATAGAAGGAGATTACATATGAGACAGTGAGTTATGTAGCAAGTGTGGCAAAATGTTAACAGGAGGTGAACCTGAGTGAAAGGTGTGTAGTTCTTTACATATTCTTTCTTCTTGCAACTAACTCTGGGTGAAGTGAGCATGTGAGTATATTATATTATTTTCTAAATCTTTTTTTATTTTTATTTTTGTGGGTGCATAGTAGATGTATATATTTATGGGGTACATGAGAGGTTTTGATACAGGCAGGAATTTTATAACTTTTCTGTAGATTTTGAATTATTTTAGCAACAAAAGTTAAAAAATACAAAGTAATACTTCTTTTTTTTTTTTTTAAAGAAACCATTTGGAAATAGCCTAGATGTATGATTATTAACTATGCAAGAATAAGGCACAGCCACAGGGAAGAGAATAATCCATGACTATTCACAGATACTGTTCCAAGTTCCTTTCTCAGTTATACATCTGGTTTACTACTGGTTGGGTTTATGTGAAGGACACTGAACATCTATGCCCCTGCCACCCAGGCACAGAGTACAGGTGCTGAGGACAATGTGCCATAGACGTGGAGGGAGACTGGTGGTGTCTCAGCCCAGCACAAACACAGGATGCATGAATGCGCAACAGTGCCACCTCCCGTGGAGGGAAGAATTACTGTTGCTCATTTCTGCTCATTTCAATTCTGCTACTTTCAGAAGGGCATCACTCACAATGCCTTCCTTCTTCCTTCCTGGGTTCAGGTGAAAGGGTGCTTGCATGAATGTCATGGTCACAGCAGTGAGGGTGTCATTGCCAGAATCCTTGGCGTGAAAGCAAAGGGAAGAACATGCAGAAGAATTGGAGGGCTTTGTGTAGCTTCCCCACCTTTGTAGCCTTTGGAATGCAGCTTTAAATAGTGTTACAAAGAAAGCACCATGCCCCTGACCTCCTTCATATAGTCCTCTTTTTATTATCATGGAATTTGAGGCAATTGTTTTAGATGCTGTTACTCCTCAGAGCCTGAGTATTGGCTTCTTTTTCTCCCCCATTGTCTTGGTGATTTGGTCACAATGTGAAGAGTCACTGCACCAGCTTGCCAAAACTTCTGCAGCTGGCTGGAGATGGGGCTCTCAGTTCCTGCCAATCTATCTATAACAGTGAACAGTTTCTGGATACTCAGACTCCTAACACCATCAGTGTTCTGGCCTTGAAATACCATGGTGCTTTGAGTCTTATTCCCCAGGCTCTTACTAAGTTTCTCATTTTTGATTCTTTGCTTTGTCTTTTCCTTTTATTTCTGATATGATTTGGGTCTATGTCCCCACTTAGATCTCATAGTAAAATGTAATTCCCAGTGTTGGTGCCTGGTAGAAAGTGATTGAATCATGGGGGTGGATTTCTCATCAATGGTTTAGCACCATCATTATGGTGCTGTTGTTTTGGTAGTGAAATTTCTTGTGAGAGCTGGCTGTTTAAAGGTGTGTGGCACCTCCCTCCTCTTGCTCCTGCTCCAACTATGTGATCTGCCTGCTTCTCCTTCGCCTTCTGCCATGACTGTAAGTTACCTGAGGCATCCCCAGAAGCTAAGCAGATGCCAGCATCATGCATCCCTGCAGCCTGCAGAATCAGAGCCAATTAAACCTCTTTTCTTTATAAATGACTCAGTCTCAGACATTTCTTTATGGCAATGCAAGAACAGACTAATATAATCTCCATGCTAACTCCTTGGAAACTGGACAATTGTTAGTTTAATTTCTCTAACCTCATTCAGAGGAGAAGAATGAAGTTTAGAGTGATTCAGTAATTTACTAAGGTCATGCAACTAGTAAGTGAGGCAGTCGGGATTGGACCCAGCCCTAGCTGACTCCAGATCTGTGACCTTGCTACTGTGTTATTTTTCTTAAAGCAAAAATTCCCTCTTCTACTTGTACTCAGAGGGACAATGATGTGGTTTGGATGTGTGTGCCTTCCAAATCTTGTGTTGAGGTATGACCCCAGTGTTGGAGGTGGGGCCTAGTGTGAGATGTTGGGTCATGGAGGAGGATCCTTCCTGAATGGCTTGGTGCTCTCCCTGCAATAACGAGTGAAAATGAGATCATGCTAGACTTGGTTGTTGAAAAGATCATAGAACTTTCCCTCTCTCTTTTGCTCCAACTCTGGCCGTCTGATACAACAGCTCTCCCTTTGCCCTCCACCACAATTGTAAGCTTCCTGAAGCCTCGCCGAAAGCCAAGCAGATGCTGGCACCGTGCTTCCTGGACAGCCTGCAGAACTGTCAGCCAACTTATAGACCTATTTTCTTTATAAATTACCTAGCCTCAAGTATTTCTTTATAGCAATGCAAAAACAGACTAACACAGATGATATCCAAAAAATGTATCTAAGACTTCTCTTCCAATTCATAAATTAGGGAGCCAGGGCCATGCTTGTGTTTCATAAAGTTACTAGACCTAAATGAAAACCTGCCAGCAGTGAGATGAAGGCTGGGTATGTTTTCTTCCTTTCACTGAAGCTGACTATTCCTTTGGGGTGGATAGAAAAGATACTTATGAAAATGTAATTTCCCTGTAAATACAGTAGGAGGTAATTTGAAAAGGAAGCCTCATAAAAGATAGTATTGAAATCTTTAAGCAAGGTCTCCTCTGCAGTAGATTCTGCTTTTCTCAAGTCTGGACATTAGGTCTGGCTGAAAGTCACTCACCTGCGGAGACATACAGAGACAGCTGAATGCAGCCTGCTGCTTTCAAGCTAATCCTTGCTTTGGTTGCCAGAAAGCTCTTTTCTAGCTTATTTTATGTCAGTATCTGACTTCCAGTTATGAATGCTGAAAGAACCTTTTCAAAACCTGTGCTACCCAACTCATCCTTTCAAGAGGCCGGACCTGCTCTTCCACAGATGGTTCCCACCCTGCCTCCCTGCAGTAACTCCACGCGACCACAGTGGGTCTGAAACTCTAACCCTCTGACTCTAGCTTGGAACACTGTTCTCATTCTCTTTCATCTGATATTGCCCACTCTCTTGAGAAGTGGTGACTGCATTTGAGCCAGCCTCTTGTAGATCAAGATATTAAAGCCTAAGGGCAGGATGGACTTGTTTGAGGTCAGACAGCTAGTAGATGGTATTGATAGAATTAAAAGCTCAGATCTTGACTCCCTGAGAGTGCCTTTTCCCACTACCTTGCGTCTTTGAACCAGATGGTTTCAAAAAAGGGGCAGCCTGGTGGGTCTAGACTCTGGAGTCAAGAAGTCATGAATTAAAGCTCCACCAACACCACTTGCTGGCGGTGTGACATTGAGCAAATAGATGAAACTTTCTCTGTCATCACCTCTATAATTATAATCCCTATGAGAATGGAAGGATTAAAGGAGACAATGTATACAAGTGCCAAAAAATACAAAGTTTCTCATTAAATGTAAATATCCATTTTCTAGCCTTTTTTACAAATGCCTTACAGTGGTCAATCTTCCCTCCTCTTTAGTATGCTTGAAACTGCACAAGGACAAGTGAGAGTCTTACCTGTGTGTATAGCCCATGAGTCTGAACACCTCATGTATTTCCTAGAACTTTAAAAAGTACATAGGTACATTGCAACTATGCAAGCAGGGAAAGGTCTTTTTCAAGGCCACAGAGAAGTTTAAAAAGTTAGTGTTTACTTCATTTTTTTAAGTGAGTAATAGGACCCAATATCCTTTTCTTGATTAGAAAAGGAAATAACTAAATATCTTGCCCAATCCACAGTGCTAATTGGCATCAGAACCAAGAAAAAAATTCATGTCTTTTGATCTTCAGGCCTTACAGCTTTTTAGGCACCACATAGGCTAGGACCTATTATTAGAGAAAAGCATTTGTATTTTAAGAAAGTTATTTTACTTAAAAGCTAAACAAATTGGGAGCATAATGAGTTGCTCTGTGATGGACGTTTGTTGTTATTGTTATTAACTCTCAGAGTAAGGTTGTATGTCTTTACAAATACTCTTGTCATTCTTTTATTTGTTAATTTCCTGCTAGCCTTCATTACTTTATCGCTTTTCTTATTCAATCTAGGACTTTTTTTTTTTCTACAGACTTGCGGGCAACAAGCATGTTTCACAGTTGGTAAAAGCAAAAACTCCTACCAATCCTGCCAGCTTAGTTGCCATGGTGACAAATGGTTTAAGTAAGTCTCATTTATTTGAAAATATATTTAGAAATAATTGAGCCCTCTGAGAGCAAATTGTCCTAAATTCCCTCTATGGTAGTGCTTGGTATGTTTCCTTCAGGGGACCAATAGCCTTTGAAGGAAAATTCTCTTAATCATGGTAACTCGGTTGCATATATATGAGTTTCCACATTCCTTGATTAAATCTTGGGCTGGCAGGACATGTCCCAGGCTCAGCAAATACCCACCTCAATCACACACCACTGGGAATTAGGAGAAGTTTTGCCTGGTGGATGTTTTTCTCTGTACTAATTATAAATTGGAATTTGATATTAATTAGACAAGATGTGATTAGAAGAGAAGTGAATGCTAGAAGCCTGATAAAGTAGACTTTAGAGAGAAAAGCAGGATAAGTACTTTCCACTTGGCCAAAAGAAGAAGGGGCAGGGCAGTCTGCATAATCCTGTAATCACCCGCCCATTCCACAGATAGTCCTTACTCTTGTGGATTCCTTAAACTGGTGCCTGCTAACATCCCAGTCACTCCTATGTAAATAGGAGTATTAGGCCCATTTGACACTGTGGATAATACTTTATTGGGGGCATGCTGTGTCCCAGGACTCTACTTATAGCCATTATCACTTTTAAACTTTCATAAACCTGTGTGGAAAATACGATTATTGTGCTCATTTTACAGATGAGAAACCTACATTTCAAAATGGCTGTGTGACTTGCCCAGCATGCTGAGCACTCATACTTGGAGTGGGATTCAAACGTTTGCTGTTGGGTGCCCGCTCCCTGCACTGTCTTAACATGGGCTTGGAGCCTGAAGCCAGATTCTCCCAATTTGTATCTTCCTGGGATGAGCAGACTCTTGCACTTCGCTATCTGAGGAAGGAGGATAGCTGTCTCTGCAAGAAACAGGTAGAGGTAGGAGAAACTTTGAAGCCTTGAGGCTCCCCGGGCCATTTCACTCAGACATTTGGCACTAAGATTACGTGTATTTTCCATCTGACTTAACAGTAATACTCAACCTATATTTTTACCCTCCTTTTCCAAAGTGCTGTTATCTCATATGTTGAGAACAGAAAAGAATGACTATCCTTCTTAGGCGTCAGCAATGGCAGCGTACCTCAGGGGCTGAGAGTCTGTGCTCTAGAGTCATGCTGAGGAGCTTCAAATCCCAGCTCCCACTTCTCATTAGCTGTGTCATACTTCCTCATGCCTTCGTTTCCCTACTGATAAACTGGGAATGTTAATACTACAATCCTCATGGGGGTGCTTCCGATGGTTAAAGGGTATGCATAAAGCCATTAGAACGTGAAGTTCATAAAGCCAGAACCTTTTATTTATTACCTTTTGATTTCCAGTATTCAGCACATTTCTGTCAATCAGTAAATATATATTGAATCAATAAATAAAAATGTTTAGGACTATACTGCCTCTGTGTTCTTGGCTTCCTCAGTTATACACTAATTGGAGCATTATTCTTAGATATTCACTTGTTTACTTAATATTCCTACTTAAATTTATCATAACTATTACATGTTTAGTGTTCAAAATTATACTTCTGATGTTTTCTAATCTCTAGGCTTCTACTGGTCTTTCCTCATTGCAAAGAAACAACACCGTTACCTCTCTGGCTACTCAAGTCAGAAACCTGGAAATCATCTTTGATTCCCCTCCCCTCCTTTACCCACTGTATGAGCAAATCCTATTGATTTAATTTCTACATTTGTGCAAGGAACTATCTTTCACTTAGAGTAAATTGACATCACCTTTTACCTGACCACTATCATAATATCATAATTCTTTTTCTACCTTTTCTTCTGCTTCATTTTCACCCAACCCATCTTCAAACAACAGTGAGAGTGATCTTTTAAAAGCATAAATTCTCGATCTCCTGACCTCGTGATCCACCCGTCTCGGCCTCCCAAAGTGCTGGGATTACAGGCTTGAGCCACTGCGAAAGGACCTCTTCAAGGAGAACTACAAACCACTGCTCAGTGAAATCAAAGAGGACACAAACAAATGGAAGAACATACCATGCTCATGGATAGGAAGAATCAATATCGTGAAAATGGCCATACTGCCCAAGGTTATTTATCGATTCAATGCCATCCCCATCAAGCTACCAATGACTTTCTTCACAGAATTGGAAAAAACGGCTTTAAAGTTCATATGGAACCAAAAAAGAGCCCGCATTGCCAAGACAATCCTAGGTCAAAAGGACAAAGCTGGAGGCGTCACGCTACCTGACTTCAAACTATACTACAAGGCTACAGTAACCAAAACAGCATGGTACTGGTACCACAACAGAGAAATAGACCAATGGAACAGAACAGAGTCCTCAGAAATAATACCACACATCTACAGCCATCTGATCTTTGACAAACGTGAGAGAAACAAGAAATGGGGAAAGGATTCCCTATTTAATAAATGGTGCTGGGAAAATTGGCTAGCCATAAGTAGAAAGCTGAAACTGGATCCTTTCCTTACCCCTTATACGAAAATTAATTCAAGATGGATTAGAGACTTAAATGTTAGACCTAATACCATAAAAACCCTAGAAGAAAATCTAGGTAGTACCATTCAGGACATAGGCATGGGCAAGGACTTCATGTCTAAAACACCAAAAGCAACGGCAGCAAAAGCCAAAATTGACACATGGGATCTAATTAAACTAAAGAGCTTTTGCACAGCTAAAGAAACTACCATCAGAGTGAACAGGAAACCTACAGAATGGGAGAAAATTTTTGCAACCTACTCATCTGACAAAGGGCTAATATCCAGAATCTACAAAGAACTCCAACAAATATACAATAAAAAAACAAACAACCCCATCAAAAAGTGGGGAAAGGATATGAACAGACATTTCTCAAAAGAAGACATCCATACAGCCAACAGACACATGAAAAAATGCTCATCATCACTCGCCATCAGAGAAATGCAAATCAAAACCACAATGAGATACCATCTCGCACCAGTTAGAATGGCAATCATTAAGAAGTCAGGAAACAACAGGCGTTGGAGAGGATGTGGAGAAATAGGAACACTTTTACACTGTTGGTGGGATTGTAAACTAGTTCAACCATTATGGAAAACAGTATGGCGATTCCTCAAGGATCTAGAACTAGATGTACCATATGACCCAGCCATCCCACTACTGGGTATATACCCAAAGGATTATAAATTACTCTACTACAAAGACACATGCACACGTATGTTTATTGCGGCACTATTCACAATAGCAAAGACTTGGAATCAACCCAAATGTCCATCTGTGACAGACTGGATTAAGAAAATGTGGCACATATACACCATGGAATACTATGCAGCCATCAAAAAGGATGAGTTTGCGTCCTTTGTAGGGACATGGATGCAGCTGGAAACCATCATTCTTAGCAAACTATCACAAGAAGAGAAAACCAAACACCGCATGTTCTCACTCATAGGTGGGAACTGAACAATGAGATCACTTGGACTCGGGAAGGGGAACATCACACACTGGGGCCTATCAGGGGGAGGGGGGAGGAGGGAGGGATTGCATTGGGGTGTTATACATGATATAAACGTTATGCACATGTACCCTAGAACTTAAAGTATAATAAAAAAGAAAAAAGAAAAAAAAAAGAAAAAAAAAGATAAATTTGGGTTTCAAAGGGAAACTTTTTCATAAAACTAAGACATTCGCACTGCAAAACATATTTTCATTTCACAAAAAAAAGAAATAAAACTTCCCTTTGTTTTGAAAAAAAAATAATAAAAAATAAAAATAAAAAAAAATAAAAGCATAAATTGGTTTAGAGTCATTCAGCTCCTCATTGCATTTCAAATAAAATGTGTCTCTCCTACCTTTGCCTGCAAGACCTCTACATGTTCTGGCTCTTGTCTGCTTTTCCAGTCTCTGTTTGTGCCATTGACTTCCTTGGCCACAAGGTGCAGCCACATAGACATTGACTTATCAATCAATGTCAGCCTTTAGTATTATGAGAGCACCAGAACTTCATTTTTGCAGTAATTTTTAGAACTCCTGTCTCCCTACTCAATCCCTTCAAGGCACCCCTTAGAGAACGTGTACCTGACTGCCCATGTTCAGGCCATGGCCTTCACATTCCTGCCTCTTCCACATCAACAGGGATTTGTGCACAGTCACAGACTCTGTATTGGTTGGAAGAAGAGCCTCATGCTGCTGAAATATCTTTGCCTTCACCAATTTATTTAACGTAAACAGTTTCTGCTCTGCACTATGAGCAAAGGCAAGGCAGTCCCTCATCCCCCAAATGGTCAACATATTCATTTACTTTCCCTTGAATGCCAGCAGGATTTTCTTTCCAGACGCTAAGCTTTTTGATCTACATGGTATCCATTACTATTTGTTGCTAATATCCAGTTCTCCTTCACCTTGAGGTACATGGAGGATTCCTGCATGCTTGAACATAGGGGTGGCCCTGTGCCAAGGTCTTTGAATGTGGTTGGAAAGAACATGCATCACTTCTGGGTAGAATAATTTAAGAACTGGTACAAGGCACATGATATTATTGTCCTCTACTGAGTTGATCAGGGAAATATATTTTAAGATGAAGGCTGTATCCTGAGCTGAGCAGCACTGTCAACCTGCTTTGGCCATGTAATATGAAGAAAAACTAGAACTTTATTTTCTACTTTTATTTTTAGGCCATTGAGATTTGGGGGTTGTTACTGCAGCACAGACTAGACTATTTAGACAAATAACTGAAAATGTTACCCACTGCAGCCCTAGGCCATTTCAATGGATTGTACCCTGCTGGGCACAGAAGTCTGAATATCAAATACTCTTTCCCTTTTTCCTCTCAGACCTGATCCTGAATCCTTGCCTGAGAGCTCTCCCTTCCCTCATGTCTAGCCTGACTCTTTCCCAAAGGATTTAATAACTAATTGCATAGAAACCTTATGTTTCCAGGATAAGTTTTCACTAGCCCACCCTGGATGGTCTTTGGATTTACATACAGTTAAGGATAAAAACTTTATTTTTTATTTTCTGGTGATAATTTAGGTCATAGAAGCAAGAGCAGAAGCTGAGGGGATCACTGGGGATTATAATCCCAATGTTCTTTGAACATTTCCAAATTTGTATTGAAATGTGACCAAACCTGTTACTACTTGGCTTGAGAGAAGTGATAACTCTGCATGATAAATGAAAACAAAAAATTAGGTACCTAATTGCCAACACTATGAACTACCAATGTTTGCAAGAAGATGTCAATTATTTTTCTTGGCCAGAGCCCCTGGAAGAAGTTTTCAAACATGGAGCAGTTTGTGGTAACATCTGGTCCTCTATTTAGTTGAACACGGAGCTTTCTGTAAACACTTCCCTATGGTTTTGGTTGTCTGCCTCCTCTGGGATCATTTTTTCTAAACCTTTCCACGACAAACTATATTCCTGGGGTGTCTAACAAATTAACAAAGTGAACCAATTGGAAATTGATCTATCACTGTTTTCCTACCCAATTTAAAGAAAGTCATTTCTTCCAAGTGTTTCTGGAAGTTGCTTTTAGATTTACCTCCAGATTTAAGATAAAAATACAAACCACCACATGTTCTCACTCGTAAGTGGGAGTTGAACAATGAACACATGTACACAGGGAGGGGAACATCACACACCAGGTCCTGTTGGGAGGTTGGGGTGAGGGGAGGGAGAGCATTAGGACAAATACCTAATGCACGCAGGGCTTAAAACCTAAATGAAGGGTTGATACGTGCAGCAAACCACCATGGTGCATGTATACCTATGTAACAAACCTGCACATTCTGCACATGTATCCTGGAGCTTAAAGTAAAATTAGAAAAAACAAAACAAAAACAAACAAACCGCTATGGGGATACTGTAGTATTTTCCAGCCCCTAGTGGTGGGTTTTAGTGAAGCAGCCACAAGCTCATCCTCAGCCACATTCAGGCCAGTGTGGCAGTTCAGGTTGTGACTATGAAAGTGAAAGGCCTTCCAAGAGGACCTCTTTACCTTCTTCTGTGACTCACCGAATGGGCTTGTACCATCACTGCGGAGCCAAGGGGCGAAGCCATAGAACCACAGACAGAGGCAGAGATTTCCATTTTAGCTTCACTTCAGAGGCACCAAAGTTCTTCTGAAAATGCCACACAGTTCAGGATTCCACATTAGACTTAAAGAATCTCAGTTTCCAGGGATGACACCAGGAATCTCTATTTTCAAAGATTCTAGGTATTTCTTAGAGACAGATTGGCTCTTGTCATAAACAGAAGATTATTGGAAATAGCACCAGACTTGGAGGTAAATTGGTTTCAAATTTTGGTTCCATCACTTTGGAGCTATGTGTTCTGAGAAAAACTATATTCTTAATATAACAGTATAATTAATACATTAATTCTGGATATATTGAAATTGTCTGAATAACTTTTAATTGGTATAATGCTATCTATTTCATTTAGTTGTTGTCAGAACATAATTTTGAAAATAGAGCATATGTGACAGCAAATAGCATGTTCCCTGGCATATCATAGTTGAATAATAATATAAATCTAAATCTTTATTCACTCATTTAGCAATTTTATTGAATACTACCAATAATAATATCACCATCACCATCATCATCATCAGAAGTGATAGCAGTAGTAGTAGTAACAGTAGTATTTACTCTGTGCCAAACCTTGTTCTAAATCCTGTAAGTATATTTCTTTTACTTAATCTTCATACTACCCCAATAGAGTTATATTTGATCATTCTCATTTTACAGATGTGGAAACTATGACATTGAGGTGATAAAAACCTTACTCACTTTCTACAGATAGTAAATGCTAAAGCTAAGACTTGACCCTAAAATTGTTAGACCCTACTGTGCTCAGAGCTGAGTGTACTGTGCAGGGATGTATAACAGTGTGGGAGACCTACAGTAAGTAATAAACAGGCACATGATTGCAAGGAGGAAAAAAGCTAAGAATGAAACGAACAGGGAATCAGAATGTTGAATAATGAGGTGGGTGTGATACTGATTCAAAGAGAAAGGAGCTGTCATGGCCCAAAGAGATTATATTTACTCTGGAACCTGAAAACTGAGAGGAGTTTGCTGTGCTGCAAGGGTTGGGAAGAGCATTTCAGACCAAGAGTATAACAGTGTACAGTCATTGTGTTGGACCAACCTTCATGTGTTTGAAGATCAGTGTGGCTGTAGCTCATACCCAAGGATGACACAAACTATGATTAGAAAGGTGGACAGGGACCAGAACATGTAAGAGACCTTACAGGGCAAGGTAGGAAATGCAAATGTTATTTGAAATAAAATAAATGAGGAGCTAAATGACTCTAAAGCAATGTATGCTTTTCAAAGATCACCCTCACTGCCATTTGAAGAATAGATTGGGTGAAAATGGGGCAAAAGAAGAAGCAGATAAAACAATGCAATATGATATCAGTGGTTAGGTAAAAGGTGATGGTGATTTATTCTAGATGAGAATAGATTCTAGTCCTATTCGAGAAGTTAAATCAATAGAATTATCTAACAATAATATTCTAAGAGGGGTGTAAATGTGGAAGTCAAGAATATAGATATGGTAGGGGGAAGTCAAGGGGTATAAATGCAGTCTCCTAGAGAATGGGGAGGGAGACAGAGAGAAAAATATGAGAAGGTGCAAACTATACCTGTGATCCAAGAATATTTTAGTTTCTCCATCATTCAAGGGATAGAAACAGTTAGAAGACTCAGAAAAAAAGAAAAACCAGCCATAGAGGTCTGAGAAAAATTGGGAATATGCCCCATAAACCAAGAGAGAATGTGTTGAAGCCCTAGAGGGTTGTCCCTGGTGTGCAATCCTGCTGGGAGGTGAAGGAGAATGGAAACTGAGAAACATGCATTTAATTTGGAGAGTCCCACTGATCTTTCAAATACAGTATCCGTGTGGTCAGGAGCAAAATTCAGAATAGAGCTGTTTCACAGCTGAATGGAAAGAAGTATCAAGATGAGGTTTCAAGACCTTTGGCGATAAAAGGGAAGAGAGAAATGGGGCAATAGGTGAAGCTTATTGTGGAGCCATAGATAATTTCTTTCTCTTTCTTTCTTTCTTTTCTTTTTTTTTTCTTTCTTTCTCTTTCTTTCTTCTAAGATGGGAAATATTAAAGGCTATCTGGGTACTGCAGAGGATGATCCAGTAGGGAGATAATAAAGATAGAGTGGGGAGGTATAAGGAAAAAGACAGAGGCATTAAAGGAGAGAAGGACTTGTTCAAGTGGCAAGGCAGGGGTCCAGATCTCAAGTGGGGCATGCTGGCCTTTGAGAAAGGAAGAGCTGGTTATCTGCAGAAACTGTGGAGAAAAGAAAAATTGCTAGCAGATATTGATAGATCTCCAGAATTGGTTGTGTTACCATGAAGAAGAGCTCTTTTGAAGATTTCAGATTTTTTCAGTAGAAAGAAGTACATGTTGAAAGCTCAAAATACAGTAGCAAGAGGAGGGTTGGGAGGTTTGAAGCGGAAGAGATGTGAAATAGTTGCTGCTGAACGAGGCAGATCACCTAGAACTGAGAAGAACATATGGTAGGGTAGAAAGCCTATTTGGAGCTGGTGACGGTTAGTGTGGTGAGACTTCAGCCTGCCCAGGTAATTTTTTTCCAGTAATACTGGCCTGTGAGTGCAGGCCCAATGGTGGCAGTTTTTAAATTCATCCAGATTTTTGGATTTGTAAAAGCACACATGAGGGGGCAGAGTGGACAGGGAGCTCAGAGTAGTGTTATCCAAATTGGATATAGAAGAAAAAGAAATGTTAGAAGACAATGGTTTCCAGAATGAATAAGAGAAATTGCCTTCATACTTTGTAAACAGGTCTTTTTTCTGTAAGTTAAAACATTTTAGGCATATATCCTTAGGTAAGCAAGCACAGGTGTGTCTTTGTCTGTTTAGCAGTGATACGCACTTTCTATGTTCCAGTACAGAGCTACGTGCTTCGCAAATATTACACCATTCAAGCTTCACAACCTTCGTGAGAACTCCATGAAGTAGAAACCATTGCTATATAATTTTACCAACGAGAAAACTAGGCATAGAACACTTAGATAACTTTCCCAGGATCACACACTTAATTATGCCACAGCATTAGAGCTAGCAAAGTCTTGCTGCAAAGTTCATGCTCTTATTTATGTATGTAAAACTATTTTAATGATTATACTGGTATATCATGGATATAATAATAAACTATGTCAAAAAGTGAGTTAGAAAATAAATGGAAGTTGGAATATTTTTCCCCCACAGTCCAAAACATTTTCTTCTTGTTTTGTTTTGTTTTGTTTTTTTGAGACGGAGTCCCACTCTGCCGCCCAGGCTGGAGTACAGTGGCATGATCTTGGCTCACTGCAACCTCTGCCTCCTGGGTTCAAATGATTCTCCTGCCTCAGCCTCCTGAGTATCTGGGATTACAGGTGCCCACCACCACGACTGGCTAATTTTTGTGTTTTTAGTAGAGACAGGGTTTCACCATATTGGCCAGGGTGGTCTCAAACTCCTGACCTCAGGTGATCCACCCACCTCAGCCTCCCAAAGTGCTGGGATTACAGGCGTGAGCCACCACACCCAGCCCGGAACATTTTCTCCTACAGCTCGTAAACTCTATGTACTTCGGAGATCAATATAAATGGTATAGGTGAAAACTGAGTACAGTGTTATTAATGCAATTGAGCCAGAAGGCTACAAGGTTGTGATTAGAGAGTGGGGTAACACATTTGTAATTCCAGCAGTGGCTTAGTTTGTATTGATGATCGATCCAGAGTGTGACCTTGAAATTGTGTGGTTAAAGTGAAGTGATGGAAAGTTATGTGAAACAAGAAGATAAAGAAATTAAGAACACAGAGACTTAACTGGGTCATCCACACAGACACTGAAGTTTCTAAAAATGAAAACAGGAGTTGAGATAGAAGGTAAGACTGTACCCTACCTGCCAATGTCATTACAAAAGGAAGGGAGAGAACCAGAAAATCAACTGATGAAAGCAATAAAGAGAGGAGATGGTAGAAGGATTGTCCACAATAGATACAGACCCAATGTTGAAATACAAATGACAGTTCATTCTGCAGGGAATTTTAGGATGTTTGATAAGGAAGGGCTGCAGTATTGACTGTAAACCAAAGGTGACCTCAGTAGGCAGAAAGACTTGAGGCTACTCGAGTTTGGAATCACTGGATGCATAGGCAGGAGGAGATCCTACATTTGCCTGCCACATCAAGAAAGGATTCGTAGAGAAGCTAATATTGTACTTGACTTGATTTGGGGAGAAAAACAAAGTATCAGCCACATAGACAAGGAGAGGAAAGGCACTAAAGTGGAAGACTCAGCATGGGGAGAAATTGGGACAAGAAAGAATATGGTATATATTCAGTATTGCTTAGTGTAGATTATTAGGGAGTAGAGTTGGGGAAGGGTAAGGAGACGCCAGATCATGAAGAGAAATGCTTATCATTTTCAGAAAGCTAAGATTTATCCTGTGTCTAATGAGGACCCACAGAAACATTCTGAGCTGCAGTGAAGTATAGTCAGACTTCAACCTAGATGCAATGTTGAGGTCTGATTGAATGGAGTTAGGCTGAACTAATGGAAATCAGAAAGGAATCTCTAAAATAGTTTTGGCAAGACATGAAAGGGGCCCCAAAAAGGAAAAACAAAATGTAGATTTAAAAAACTAAGGTGAGAAATTATAGTAATGTTTAGGAATAAAAAATGGCAAGTTATTGTCTGAAGAGTTATGGGGTCAGAAAGAGGGAGAAGCCTGTGGCAACCAGAAGGTTCCAGGTGCATGAGTGGTCTAGGTGCTATCCACAAATCCAGAAAAGATGGGGGAGAAGCAAAGTAGAGAGTGGTGACTTCTGCTTGGTCGGTGTTGAGTTTGAGGTGCCTGGAAGAGTTCTAGGTGGTTACCTAAGAGGGTTGAGATTCTAGAGGAAGAGAACCCATCTTTTCCATTGACTCTCCCAGAAGAGCTAGTAAATTTCAATCACTTCTGGAGCCTTCTAGAAGCAAATGTCTTCCCCTGTCTTGTTGACCTGAATTGAACTACCTACCCTTCCAGAATCCGACATGATGGCTGGATATGAAATGCATTGTTTTATTTAGACAACTGGTCATCTCTGGAGCTGAGAGTGGTTACGTTTTAATCAGACCATATGGCTGACCTTGGGGTAAAGGCCGTTTCCTAAAGGAAATTCCATCAAACATCCAGTACATGGACCCTACACCTTTGTGAGGCACAGGAAAAAGTAATAAATAAGTCTCTACCCCATCTTCCAAGGGTCACATAGACCATGGCACCACACAGAAGGGAATTCGACTCCTACCCAGGGGCCCTGAGAAAGGCTCGATAGAAGAGGTAAGGAATGAGTTGGGTTCTTCAAGACTGTAAAGCGGTTTCCCAAACAATGAAAGGGGATGAAGGGGATGAACAAGAGTATTTTGAAAAAATGCTAAAAAGCCAGAGGCCCTCTATATTTACAATTTTATCATTTTGGGAATGTTATTCAAATGAAATCATACAGTATGGGACCCTTGGAGACTGGCTTTCCCCCCCTCCCCCACTCAGCCTAATGCACTTGAAAACCATAATCAGGAGAAAGGGGTAATGTAAAGAAGAAGAAGTGAGTTTAAAAGGGAACAGGATAGAGATATTTGTAGTGATGGAACAGTTCTCAATCTTGATTGCAATGGTCAGAAATCTGCACCTGTGATAAAAGGCATAGAACTATGATTACACAACGATGAAAATAGTTACATAAAATGTAACCACCAAAGGAAACTCGGTAAAGGGTACAGGGAACCCCTCAGTACTAGTCTTGCAACTTCTTTTGCTGTAATTATTTCAAAATAAAAAGGTTTTTAAAAAATAAAATTAAAAAAAAAGCCAGAGGCCCAGACAGCAAAGCCTGATTGAGCTTGTGTAGGGAATTTTCCTCACCTGTGATTGAGATACCATCCTGTTTTAACAACAAAGTGTCTTGTTTCTGTGCAGAGAATTGTATAGCATTGTCTTACACCATTTCATTTTTTTTTATTTATTTATTTATTCATTCATTCATTTATATATTTATTTATTTATTTATTTTGAGACTGAGTCTCACTCTGTTGCCCAGGCTGGAGTGCAGTGATGTGAGCTCCACTCACTGCAAATTCCACCTCCCGGGTTCAAGTGATTCTGCCTCCTGGGTAGCTGGGATTACAGATGTATACCACCATGCCCAGCTAATTTTTGTATTTTTAGTAGAAACGGGGTTTTGCCATGTAGGCCAGGCTGGTCTCAAACTCATGACCTCAGGTGATCCACCTGCCTCAGCCTCCCAAAGTGCTGGGGTTACGAGTGTGAGACACCACACCAGGCCATTTCATTTAATTTTTATTATGACTTCTAATTTTAATTTCATCTACTTTTGACACTGGAAAAAGGAAAAGGCTTGTGTGTTACATGAGGTTATTGAATATAACCGCTGTCATTGTAGGTTTTGCCCAGAATGACTCAAATATGGACCCAAAGGGTAATATGTCAGTTGTTTGATAGTAGCTTTGGGAACTTGAAATACTTAACCTCTCTACACCTCAATTTTCTCCTCTAGGAAGTGAGGGATAATAATATCTTCCCTTCAGGCTCATTGTTAGATTTAACTACTGCAGCATATGCAAAGTGTCCTGTGGATTGTATCTTTCTACTGAAATTGGAACAATCCCTATTATTATCATTATCATTATCATTATTATTGAGGACCAGGGAAAGATGAACCAAGTGGAGCAGTTATAAGATCTTTTTTGGAAACAAAGTTATAGTGACCAGACTACAAGCAGAGGAAGCAGCAGGCGCCGGCCTTCGGAGCAGGCTGACCACACAGCCTCTCAGTCTTTGGGTTACATAGGAGATAATTCATCAACTGATTCCATCAAGGACACATGTGCCATAGCCCCCCCAAAAGGAAGGAAGGAAGGAAGGAAGGAAGGAGGAAGGAAGGAAGGAAGGGAGGGAGGGAGGGAGGGAGGGAGGGAGGGAGGGAGGGAGGAAGGAAGGAAGCAAGCAAGCAGAAATTTGTCTTTATGAGTAGCACAAACTGCATTTGCTTTATGGAGCTAACAATAACCGAGTTTCTACTCTGTGCAGAGGACTCTGCACTAGGCATTTTCATGTTATTTAATTTAGGCTTCAAAACAATCATGTGTTTGTTCCATTTACAGAACAAGAAACTGAGGCCTAGACTGCACAAAGTTACACCAGTAGCAAGTGGCACAACTGGAATGAAAGCTCTGAGTCCAAACTCAGGCTGTTTCTATTTTATTATTGTGCATCTTCTGCAGTGGTTCTCCTAGTGTGGTCCCGAGAAGAGCAGAATGAGAATCCCCTGCGGACTCACTAGAAATGCACATTTCTATACCTATGGAATCAGAAACCTGGAGGTGGGACCAGCAATGTGTTTTAACAAGCATCCTGGAAACAGGATATGGGAAAGGTGAAATCAGAGTGGAATGGAAGCAGAGAGAAGAATGGAGGGTGAATAGTTAGGAAAAGTAGCTTTGACTTAGGTGGGTAGGCCTTGGGTAAGTGGAGGAAAATAAGATTGAAGAATCTTTCCAATGGGACAAGTGTGATCAGAAGTATAGAGGCAGGAAAGAAGGGCTGTGTTTGGGAAATGGTGAGACAGGATATTGGTGCTATCAGCTTGTAAGGAAAGAGTGTGAGACTGGCTTAGTAGAAAGGGCCAACGTGTGTAAGGAGGTTCTGTTTTATTCTGTAGCCACTGGAAGTGGTCAAGGGTTTTAAACCTGTGCCTTTGCATTCAGAGCACTGGCAGAACCCAGTATGTCTCCAAAACCGAGCCTTACAGTTTACATGGGTTTGTCTTCATGAAGAAGCACTAAGAATATCTGGAAGTGAATGACACTTCTTGAACACCTAAGATGTGGTAACCATCTTGTTAGATGTGCAAAGGAAAATAAAAATATCAGAACCCCCCCAAATTCTTAGGAAAAAGGGAAACTCAAGCCAGGAGGCTGATTCATTGCAACACCCTCTTCCAAAGGAATACTATTACTAACATCAGCCAGACTCCATGGAAAAATAAAAGTCCTCTGGCTGCCCCCACAGATTCTTCGTAAGTAAATTCTTTACTGGCCTCCCCTAGACAAGGACATGCCAATAGCAACTTTAAACCTACAATCTAACTCTAGCTTCTAAAACTTCACACTGCTAATACCCATTATAAGCTTCTCAGGTGCGGAACAAAGACAAGGTGAGACAAAATATTCTCACCTACCCAGAGACAGCTGCATAATTGACCCTTCCTTTACTCACTTTTTTTCCCCTTCAGATGGTCATGTTATGTAAAATGTAGATTTACTGGACACTAATTAAAGTGTCACAGAAATCTGACTACACACCTTACTATCTACCTACCCTTCTTCCTACTTACCGCCCCATATACCCACTCCCCCTGCTTTAAACCTCTGAATATACTAAACCTCGAAAATCTCTTCTGTAGAGCCCCCACTGATGTGTCTGTGGCTTGTGTTTTTCTCAGATGTGCCCTAATGCTCATTTAATAAACTCAAACTAATTGAGACATATGCCTCAGTCACGGTACGGAAGAAGTAAGCGAGGCTCAGAGAAGTCCATGCAGGACACGTCTTGCAACAACAGAGCAGGAGATGCACTAAATAGTCAGCACAGGTAGTGGATGCTTTCCGTCCGTCTATCCTGTCATCTCACCATCAGTTCATCTGTCCATCCTAGGCTCAGCTTCATGAAGGATTAGAAAAGCATCATTATGTATTCGCCCGAGTCCTTGATGCTTACCTTGGTGCCTTTCCCTCTTCTCATGGCATTGTAACTCTGTCCTATTTGCAAATCCCTAAAGTAAGTCATGCACACCAGTCAGACTTTGAATCAACCACTCTAAATGCCAGCCTATCCTCCTCCCTTCCTTTCTCTATCTGCTCTTCACTCCTTGGCTTCCTACCACTTTTACTTCTATCTCTGCCTGCCCTCCCAATCCTTGTCCCTGGGTCTATGAACCTCCCGGACCCCTTTATTAGTTCCTTTGGATTGTTTCCACTGCCTGCTCTCCTCGTATTGGACCTTCATTTATTCTTAAAGCATTGTGTTAGCTCTCTCAGGACTCCTGTCGCTGACATTTCCTTAGGGAGAATCACTGAAGTCTTCTCCTAAGTCCAGGCATCCAAATCTGCTCTAAGATACTCGACTAGCTGCTCATAGGACTAGAAAATTTTGACAGTGATAATCCCACTGCTTTAGATCTCAGATATGCTAATGGCAAGCTGCCATCTGCTATGCTTTCTGTTCTTAGTCTCATTTAAATTCCCTTTTGCCTGCTGTGTTGCTAGTATTAGGCCCTGACCCATCTTCTTCTTCCCGAGGTATAATTTGTCTTAGTTCCTAAATTCTCCCTGGGGTAAAATCTGATCTTGTTTCTTCTCTGCTTTTGGCTTCAATGCATCCATCTCAATGCCTCTGAACTTGCCCTGATTCATAGTCCAAACTAGGACAAGGCCCTGGAAAAAAATAGGCCAGAGGTAAACCTGAAGATGCAGAGACTTGTTTCTTTGCCCTCCCACCATATTTAAATCTCTGAAGAAGTAGAGGTCTAGGTCAGAGAGAGTACCCTGTGTTGAACTGAACTTGGAGACACCATCGCAGACTTATTTTCTATCTAACAATGCCGGAAGAGAGTAAGTACCCAATACATTTGAGATCCTCTTCCCTTCTCCTCTTAAGGTAATGATTGTAAGTAGAAAAGCACATTTTGACACCTATGGGAAAAGGAGCTATTTCAGGGCAACTTTAAAATTGTTTAAAAGTTAAAAATTGGAGACAGTCTATTGAATTCTCTGTACTTCAGCAACCCATATTAAATGAATTATAATCTTTTAACATCAGGAACTTTAATAAAAAGGAGTGAGGCCTAATTAAGATATAGGGTAAGGTGACAGCAATGTCAGTAATCATAGTCATGATCATCATACTTGCTAATACTTTTTCTGCATTTACTGTTTTACTATGTTGCATTGCATTTACTATGTTACACTTTCGCTTTGTAACATAGTAAAATCCCAGGCTAACCTTCAGAAAGGGTTTGAGGTTCAGATGGAAAAAAGGTGGCACAGCATGAACGTGGGGCTTAGGCCATGGAAAGCTGGCTGGTCACACAGAAAGACCCTTTCAAAGTGAAATCACCTTCTTAACGTTAACTGATGTTGAGGGCCTGGCCCCCGGCACGTAGGCTCATAAAAACACACTTGGATACGTATCAAAGTTAATTGGATTTGGAAATGCTGATTTAGGCTAAAAAAAAAAGTAATGAAGACTAATGCGTAAGCCAGAATCACAATTTATTCATTTCCAGTAAGGAATAGCTGTCAAACAAAATAGATATTCACGTCAGCCTGACCAGCCTGACCAGCACATTCCCTCCCTGAAGGCAACTCCGAAGGAAAGTTACCTGATCATGAGGAGGAGCATTGGTGAGCCAAGGGAGCTGGGTGTGATTTCACTGTTGATGAGTATCAGGCCAGGTTAGCTCAACACAGTGATTTGTTTACTTTTCCATTGTTTCGTTTCCCATTTTTTAATGCAGATAAGGATATAGAGACTATTGCTGATAAAATAAGCAATAATACAAGTACTAGGTGTGGCATAAACTGGAGACTCCATGTCTACTTTAAAGGGAACAGATGTTACTCAGATTCAGCCAAAAGTTGCTAAGTGGGAATTTAGGAGTTTTCAGGTCTTTAGGTGTCCCAAGGGAAGTCAGAGAACTGGATTTTCTGCCCCCAAAATTGTCTAAATCTTAACTATTGTGTGGGCAGAAAACACCTCTCTATAGGTTGAACAGGGCCTATGGGCTGCCAGGCTGTGACCTCTGGGCTACAGCTGGCAGCCAACACTTCTGCAAACCCTGTTGCTCTATGCTGGTGTCCGCAGGGTGACAGGTCTCCATCAAGATAGATGGGATCTTTTGTTCTCTTCAGAGGCTTCTAAGGATAGAGGCTATAAAAATCACATATGAGGCTTTAATTATCCAAATGGCCCTTTTACCACTAAATTCCATCTTAACAGTTGTATCTAACAGGCTTTTGATCTCCCTCAGGGTACTGCCTCCCGACTAAACGCCCTTTCTGCCTTTTAAAATTCCTCAGCCAGTTTTGACGTTCTATGCCAGCTCATTTGGCTGCCTTTCTCCACGTCTTTCTCACGCCCACTGGGAGTATGCCAAACTCAGCAACAATGGGCTCCAGTGGGCTCGCTCCGATTAGCGTTCTCCCTTTTCTAGATGCCTGCATTCCCACCAGGTGCTTGATGTAACCTGTGCTGTAAACACAAATGCAATAGCATTCCCTGTCTGTTTGGAAGCCTGGTAACAAACTCAAGTGTTCACTTCTTCCCCTCAATGACTTAATAATTTTTCAACAAAAGTAATAAACCAGTTTGGGCCAGAAGAAATCTATTTTTTAGAGCTATTGAATCAGAATTCAAAATATTTTTAAAACTGAACCTGAACCCAGCCAAAGTTTTATTCTGTTTGGGACTCTGATTCGGAATTTTGAAAGAGGACCTTAAGTGAACAACTCCAGCAGAGCAAATCTAGAAGCCTCTTTGTCTGATTCTCTCCTCTGGTCCCCAAATAAGAGCTCAATTCCCTTTAAGTTATGACTGAGGCACACTGGAGGGTCATAAGCATTTTATCCTCTCACTCTCACGAGACTGCATCTTCCTTCTTGACAACTGGGGACACTTGATGACAAGTATAGAATCGGTGTTCTATGAATGTTGACGAAATAAATCGTGGATGAATTCCAAGAACCTGAATCAAGAATTCTGCATGGTTCTGGTATTTATTGCACCTAAGTTTGCTATCTGTACCCTAAGGTTAAATCATAAAAAACCTGAATTCCCCTAATAAGATCATGTTTGTGTTAATAACTAGCCTTTTTTAGAGAAAGAGGGAAATCTCTTGAACTAACTAGTCATTTCTTCTTATAACCTGGATTTCTAAAACATAAAAACATTTTCTAAACACATGGAGATAAACCAGATGGAAAAATTAAGCTGAATTTAAACCCCAAGTTGTTTCTTAAAATAAAACTTTTGCAGCATATGCAAAAGGTACAAAAATAATTTCAGAAAAAGAAAACACATTACCCTTGGATTCTCAGACTATGGCAACGGTCACATAGACCACCAAAGGCCAAAAGTGGTAGCCAGGGCGTAGTGAATGTTGCAACAGATAGGTGATGGTCTGAATATACGAGGGAGAGACGGAAAAATGTTAAATGCCAATGTGCATTTTGAAGTATGTTTCTGGAACTAGACCTCATTCAATATCCAAGCTCTGGAGTCACCAACAGAAAGTCCTCAGCCCAGCATGGCTTGCAAAACCCAGAAGATATTTTGACCACATGGTTCCTGCTTTCAAAATGGAAGCAGGATATAAAGCTGATCTAATTTAGCTCAAAAGACTTGGGTGGACAAATATCTCAAGTCCAGAATGTTCACCCAGTGCATCTGGCTTGCCCTCCACAACTCCACTCACACTCTGACACTCACAGAAGCCTAAGCCTCAGGCTTAGAGAATATTACCAGAGAGAAAGAATATTCTTCATTTCAGTGGGCGATGCCTTTCTCCAACCACCTGCACAACTGCAAAACTGAAAGTCATTCTTTGACACTTTCTTATCCCCAATTATTTATTTTTAATTTTATTTTTTATTTATGTTTAATTTTTTAAAATTTTCATGAGTACATAGTAGGTGTATATATTTATGAGGCACATGAGATGTTTTGATACAAGCATGAAATGTGAAATAAGCAAATCAGAGAGAACAGGGTATCCATCCCTTCCAGAATTTATCCTTTGAGTTACAAATAATCCAGTTACATTCTTTAAGTTATTTTAAATTATACCATTAAGTTATTATTGACTATAGTCATCCTGTTGTGCTATCAACTAGTAGGTATTATTCATTTTTTCTATTTTTTTTTGTACCCATTAACCATCCCCACCTCTCCCACAACCCCTCACTACTCTTCCCAGCCTCTGGTAACTATCCTTCTCCTATGTCCATGAGTTCAATTGATTTGATTTTCAGATCCCACAAATAAGTGAGAACACATGATGTTTGTTTTCTGTGCCTGGGTTATTTCTTTTAACATAATGGTCTCCAGTGCCATCCATGTTGCTGCAAATGACTGGATCTCATTCTTTTTTATGGCTGAATAGTATTCCATTGTGTATATACACCACATTTTTTTTTTTTTAATTCAGTCATCTGTCGATGGACACTTCAGTTGCTTCCAAAACTTAGCCAATCACTATACCGACTTCAGTCTTTCCAGAGTTCATTCACTTCCCTGCAGTAGTACTAGTTGCAGTGGTAGTTGAGCGGGTTTGTATAGGAGCTAACAACATGAACTAGACCAGACTGTCTGTGTTTGAGTCTTTGTCTTATTAGCCATATGAATTTACAAAAGTCACTTATCTTTTCGGTGTCTCTGTTTCCTTATCTATAAAATGGGAAAGATACATAAACAACTACATCATGGAATTTTGAGGCATAAATAAGTGAATACATGAACAACATTCCATAGTGTTTGTGAGACTTGCTTCTCAAGACAAGGCAGCTTCTACACACACTGAAACTGGCTTGAGAACTCATGGGACTTAACCTTTGCAGGGTCTTCAGAGATGGAATATCAAGGATTTATCAAAATACAACAGATCAGTGTTTGCACATTTAATTGTGTCACTGTCGGCCTCCAGGTTCTCAGAGGGAACTGAACAAAGATTTATCACCAACATCTTATTGGATCATGTGTCAGGTCACTTTTGCTTTTTCATTAAACTAAATTAATCCTACTGAGTTACAGCCTGTGCCTCGTTAAAAAACAAAAAGCAGACCAAATTCCCTTTATTCAAAAGTCAAGCCTGGCCCATCCTATCTTTCCAACATAATTTTTCATGACACCTAGTTGAGGTTTGCTCATGGAATCCCCAACTGTTGCTCACCTATGGGCAGCATATCAGTTGAGTCCCCAAATCTAGGATTTGGTTTTTATATTTTAGCCTCAAACCAGATACATATTAGCTCTCCCAGAGATGGTCACTTCCTGTGATGGATTTATTTTGACCAGATACCCATGAAACCAAAGTGTAAATTGGATTATGTCAATTCACTGTATCATCATAGGAACTTTTGGTGTTTTTTTCCAGAGCCTCCTCTTGTCAGCATTAGTAGTAACAATAATGAAAATAGCTCTTACTTATTGAGCATTTACTATGTGTGGAGTGTTTCCTATGTATAATCTAGTTTAATACTCAATAGCACCATTAGGTATACATTTTAACCTCATGGAAAATGAGAATGAAGCAATAATAGCTTAAATAATTGTCCTGAGGTCATAATACTAGTTAAGATTATTTTAGTGGCTAGAGATAGGAAATCAACACTTGCTTAGGAAAAGAGGGACTTATGGGCCAGGGTGGAATTGGCTCATCAACCTGGGGAAGATCCTGTAGAGATAGTTAAAGGAACTCCTGGGCCAGGAAAAATGTCAACATAGAATTTGGAGTCTCTTTTTTAGTCCCTCTATATCCTATAGAGACATCCTCAAAGAAATGCTGCAGGAATCAAGAGACTCAGGGACAGAACCTAAAGACTCTCCAAGCTACTAGGGGATGATAGCTTCTTCCCTCAGTTCCTCATTCTCCCCTGCCTGTCCCTCTAAGGACCTTTTTTTTGCAGATAGGCTGACACACATGATGGGCCGCTGTACCCCCACATCTAATTAGAAACTTCCAGGGAAGAACTCTGATGGGCATGGAGTGATTCACTCACCTTTTCCTTGGACCTGTCCGGGAAGATATTGTACAATGAGGAGGTGGGGAAGAGGTTGCCCAGAGGAAAGGTGACACTCTGTTACAAAAGGAGATGGCAAAAGGAGACGGGAAAATGAATGCAGCAACAAAAAAAGAGTGGTTTTAGCATGCACCACATTTGGATAGTAATGAAACAACATTAGCACTACAAATCCACCTGTTCTTAATCAAAAGCCAGCTGCTGTTTTATCCACCCTGTGCCCTTTCATTTCCCCAAGGGCCTGGCGTGGAATAGGCTCTCAACGAACGTTTGTCAAATGGCCTTGCTTTTGATGTAAATTCACAGGCACATCCTGGGCATAAATGAATCCTGAGATATTGATGTACACCAGGCCTTAGAAGGCCAGATTACAAAATTGGTTAAAATTTCAGATTCCCTTTTGTCTTTATTAGTTCTCTGTTTTTGAATTCTTTTCCTGTGCAAAGAGAAGGGCTGAAACTCTGAAGTTGAACTTGAAGCTCACAGTGCTTTGAGTCACAGTACCCTCTTTTTTCTTCCCAGAAGCAGGCTTTTCTGGCCTGGGGCCACTATCCACTATTTCCATCATCTGAACTTCAAGTACTGTCACAGAAATGAGTATCTGAATTCTGAAAAGCCCTTCATGCTCAGCTTTTCTGATTTATCATCAGAAAAGACTGCTAATGTGTTTATCCCAAGGGAATAAAAATATCCGTGAAATGAGGGACTTCAAATTCTGTGTTGACTTTTTCCTTGACCCAACCATTCCTTTGATTAAATATTATTTGCTATCAAACTTGACCTGAATGGAGGCTAAAAAAATCCTCTGTGGAAACCACGTTCAGTTAGATGAGTCTTACTTTGAATATGTGGAACTAAAATCTCAGTAATCACCTCACCTAATTACCTGTACCAGGCCAGGCCTGGTGCTAATTTTCTAGGCAAGCCAAGTCTTTCAGTAGCAGCTTTGCCACTACCATTTTGTCCTTTTTCAGGTACCTTTTACTAATACCACTTTTTCTTTTTTTTTTTTCTTGTTATGAAGTGTTATGTCAAATCTTTATGGCTTCAATCAGTAATGTGCCACTTGCTAACATTTCACCTTAAGAAATAAACTCTCCAAGCTGCAGTTTCCTCATTTATAAAAAACAGGATAATAGTAGTGACCTCATAGAGTTGTTGGTGTTAATCTCCCACCAATATCCAGGGCTGTTCTCTCTCTGAATCTTCATCCCCCTTTGTGTAGCTCATGCATCTTCAACATTCTGGTAAATGTCTTGGGCAAAGCATTTTTATTGCCTATGAGCATTATCCCTTTATGACCTAGTGCTGGTGTTCCCCTCACAGACACCAAGTTCTCCGTGAGAGGAATTGTATGATTGGCTCTTAAGGAAACCATCTTTTTCTCTTTAAGCACTTGGAAAAGTTTTCCTATTCAATTTGCAGTTGTTGTTTTCAGCTAGAATTTTCTTTATTTCTTGCAATCTGTTTTAATATTTGTTCCATATGGCTGAAATCGCAGCTACTGAGTTGATCTTCATCTGTTTCAATAAAGGAGAGATAATTCTTATCTTCGCTCCATTCTGCTTCTATGTGGAGCATAGCTATATGATACCTTGCATGCTCTGGCCAATGAAGAAGTTTTACTCTTTCTGAATTTCCTTTTGGGCTGGTTATGGTGACTCATGCCTGTAATCCCAGATTTTAGGAGGCCGAGGTGGGAGTATTGCTCAAGGCCAGGAGTTCGAGACCAGGCTGGGAAACATAATGAGACCCTGTCTCTACAAGAAATTAGCCATGTGTAGTGTTGTACACTTGTGTTTCTAGTTACTGAGGAAGCTGGGGCAAGAGGATCATCTGATCCCAGGCTTTCGAGGCTGCAGTGACCTATGATAGTGCCACTGCACTCTAACCTGAGTGACAGAAAGAGAGAGAGACTCTGCCTCTAAAAAAAGAAACAATAATAATATTTTCCCTTTAGGTTCAGGAAAAAAATGCTTTCCCAGGATGACTGCTGCAGGAGTTACTTATGTGAGTGCCCCATCCTCCTGACTTCCCTTGGACATTTAACCAAGAGTAAGTCTAGCTAGTGTCTTTTCTAGCTTTTTCTAAATTGACTTCATTCTTCCTCTTGCTAATCCCCAGTTCTCCCTGACTTTCTTTACATAGCTAACGTTTTTTCCATACACTACTCACATTAGTTCATTATTTTCTCTCACCATATCTTATGGCACCTTCTTAGCTTAACCATACATCTTTATTCATTAATGGATGTCAAGGCTCCACTTTTATACTTTACATCTAGCCGATCATTCTTGTCAAAAGACCAAAGAAATATAATTATAATACACAAACAACAAGAATAGGACTGTATAATTAATTAATTTAACAAACGTTTATCATGAACTACAGTGGGTGACACATTTTGGTAAGCACTGCATGAGATTCATGACAAAATTGATATAAATCCTGCCTCCAGTAAGTTTATAGTTCAGTAAGTGGAAAAAAAAAATCATACATGATGGAAAAACCATAACAGAAATTAGATAGTGGCAAGGGCGTTAAGTTTGTACACATAAAGTACAGTCCTGTATTGCTTAACGATCGGGATACATTCTGTGAAATGCATCTTTAGGTGATTTTGTCTTTGTGGGAACAACACAGAGTGCACTTACACAAACCTAGATGGTAAAGCCTATTACACACCTGGGCTATGTGGTTTGAGTGGTCCTAGTGGTCCCGAGCTACAAACCTATATAGCATGTTTTTGTAGTGAATACTGTAGGCAACTGTAACACAATAGTAAGTATCTGTGTATCTAAACAGAGCTAAACATAGAAAAGTTACCTTAAAATTATGGTATTATAATCTTATGAAACCACTGTCATGTATGTGGTTTATTATTGATCAAAACATCTTTATGTGGCATACAACTAGTGAAGAAACAAAAGTTTGTGAATCTTCTAAATGACCTCCTCTTGCTGTGGATGTTTATTCAGAACTTAATACTTGGACAGTTAATTTCTTCCTAGGGTGTCTGGATCTAACAACACAATTAAGAAAAAGGATACCTCATGTTGATGTTTCTAAATGCCTCTGTTTTTCTGACTGTCAAAGAAATTGTATCTTCTCCAGACATTTCATCAGCATAGGAGGTGGAAAGGACATTTGACTTGGCTTTAAAAAATCCCTGGGTGCAAATTCTGTTTGCTACCAAATAGAATCATGACTAATACAGCCACACGCTAATTATCTTATTTAACTCCTCTGAAAGTCATCTGTATAATGAGGAGAATAGCAGAATTGTTGTGATCAAACAAATTAAGTGAAAACGTTTCAAAATGTATAAAGCACTTGGAATTAGGTGTATTGTTAATATAACGAAATGAAAAATCTGTAAATATACATGAGAAAATAGAACTCCAGCTTTAAACAACAAAGAACTGTGAAAATATGAGTGGGAGAGTCATCATTCTACCCATTTTGAATGGCTTCCTTTAGATTTGCTTACATCTATCCTCATGGACAATTTTTTGCTGTACATACAATTTTTCCTTTTCTGTTTGAGCTACATGCAACATTTATCCTTCCAAGAATATTCAGGGTGCTTAGTGATTTGTTCATTTTTAGGCTATGCATGAAGACTCATTTAACTCAGATATAGAGCTGTTTTTATGAAAGGCATGGAAGAGAGTAGCTAAGCCAACGTGAGGTCCTCAGTAGATAATATAAAGTAATGATATAATAAGGCTTTGCCTATACAATTTTTTCATCATAAAGCCCATACTATGGCTATAAAATACACTCTAATGATCTTGAGTAGCAAAAAAATTATATTACAGAATATGCTTTTTATGTTCATCAATTGATTAATATAAACAAAATTTGATGAGAGAAGGTAAGAAAGAATTATAATCACCATCATAGTCGCACCTTGTATATTAGAAGTAATTCTAACTAATTATTGATGTACACCTTTCCAAAATATTATCATGATTTATAGCTTAATTATTGTCCTTTACACCTGGAAATAGTATCAAACATATGGCAGGTTCATCTTAATTTGATTTCAAACCTCTAAGCCACAATGTTATTTTTTCTACTTCTACTACACTGACAGAAAAGAGAGCTTTATAACTTCTTTCTCTGACCTGTTCAAATATTTAACAAAGAAAATTTCTCTTCATTGTTAATTTTACTTTTCATCATTTCTTTGATGTTAAAATCATAACTGATGACAGTAATGGACTATCATTATCTTTAAAATAACATGTAATACATCCTCAGATGACTAAATTATTAATTGTTTTTATGCTTCATATCCTCCTTTACTCTTCTCTCAAGTGCAAGATGAAACTCACCCTTAATGTGACTTTCCCTTGTCTATTCTTTCTCCTTACCAGGTATATATAAAACCTGTGGTTATGCACTGAAAACTTTCAGTTCCAATACTTCTCTAGACACAGCCACGCTCTTTGACGAGACACAATCTGGCACTTTGCATCATTCTATTATGTGTGTACATGTATATGTGTGTATGTGTATATACACAACTCTTTCCTTCTTCATAAAAATGAACAAATGGTGCTACTTCTGGTAGTGGTAGTGTGGTGTGGGATGCTTCTCTTCTCAAGATGAGTATAAGTTGGAAAAAATTTTTTAATAAAATGTAAGGGCACAGGTAATAGACCGAAGTTAGGCAACAACTTGAAAGTGTTTAGTCAGGAATCACAGATACTTCATTGGTTAAGAATTATTTGAGGCCTTACACTGTGGCCATTTCTATACCTTCCACAAATAGACAACTAAAACGCACAGCTTTAGTAAGCATAGAGGGTAGGGTCAGTTTGGAGCTGGTTGCGGAGCAGTGAAAAGTTTAACAGGAAGATTTTGGAAATGAGAGCTAAGAGATTCATAGAAGTACAGATAAGAAGCGCTTCATGTATGCCTGTCTGACTGATAAACAACACACATCTAAGTGAGACTCCAGGGAACCTAGTAAGTTTGAAGAGCCATGCAAACATGCTTTTTGCCGTTGAAAATATTCTTCACATTTAGGATAGCTAAAATTAAAAAGACTTACAATGTCAAGTGTTGACAAATTGTGGAGCAACTGAAACCCTCATGTGGTGTCAGTGGGAATTCCAAACAGTGCAGCCACTTTGCAAATTATGTTGGCAGTTTCTCAAAAAGTCAAAAATAAACTTACCATATGACCCAATGATTCTACTACCCAAGAGACATAAAAACCTGTATCCACTAATCAGACTTATGCGATGTTTATCATAGCATTATTCATAATGGCCCCAAACTGAAAAGAACGCAGGTCCATGAATTGCTGAGTGGATAAACAAAATGTAAGTTATGTATACAATGAACTGCTACTCAGCAATAGGGAAAGAACAAGCTGTTGAAACACAAATAATACAGAGAAAACTAAGAAACATCATGCTAGGTGAAAGAAACCAGGTACAAAAGCCTACATTCTCTATGATTCCATTCATATGATGTTCTAGAATAGGTAAAACTGGAATGACTCAAAGCAGACCAGAGTTTCCAAGATGAATGCTGGTGGCCTGTATTGATTGTCAAGGAGTATCAGGGAACTTTTCTGGGTGATGGAAATGTGATTAAACTTGATAATCATAGTAGTTGCATGACTATATGCATTTACCAAGTCTTCAAACTATGCATTTAAAATAGGCGGGTTTTACTGTATGAAAATTATATCTCTATTATCTCTATAAGCTTTTAAAAATGGATTAAAGAGCTTTTTCTTATTTCCTGATAATTTTGGTAAGTGAATTGTGGTGTCTAGGGGCCTCTAATTTTTTTATTTTAAAGTCTTACTGTATGATTTCTAAATTGCTATTTATTACTACTCATGCAGTTCTATTTTCTCCTTATTTATCTCAAAATCTTTTTCAGTCTCTGGGAAAACCATACAAATACTTGTATAGAGCTATATAAATAAAATTAAAATCTGAGATTCAGATTCATTTATATTATTATTTATAATATATATTATAATTTAATTTATTGAAGACAGTTATTGATGACATATCTGTTTATGATCTACTATGATTTCTTATACTGTTTCTTCTGTATTTTCAAGCATTCTTTACCTTATAAGATATACTTGGCCGGGCGCGGTGGCTCAAGCCTGTAATCCCAGCACTTTGGGAGGCCGAGACGGGCGGATCACGAGGTCAGGAGATCGAGACCATACTGGCTAACACGGTGAAACCCCGTCTCTACTAAAAAATACAAAAACTAGCCGGGCGAGGTGGCAGGCGGCCTGTAGTCCCAGCTACTCGGGAGGCTGAGACAGGAGAATGGCGGGAACCCGGGAGGCGGAGCTTGCAGTGAGCTGAGATCCGGCCACTGCACTCCAGCCTGGGCAACAGAGCAAGACTCCGTCTCAAAAAAAAAAAAAAAAAAAAAAAGATATACTTGTAAGAAAACATCCTAAATTTGTGTTGAAATGCGATTTTTTTTGGCCATTATAGCATTTAGACGGCCATTTGATGTTTAATTTCTCCCAATTCCCAGTGGAATACCTATGGAAAAATCAGAAAATGATGATAATTTGTAACTACATCTAAAACTAAGTCTGACAGTCAACATACTGCCAGACCATAGGGAGCCTTTTCACTAATTAAAAACGTATGAAACATAAATGAGAATTAGAATGTGACAGAGAGATTGGCATATGGTTTTCACCTGAGGTAAAGTAAATGCTCTTTCCTGAAGAATAAAGAATATAAAATTTCTCACATAACATCTTTCACTGTGAATCAGAAACTCAAGCCTTTTCAGCCTCAAATGGGAAATCCATTTCTCTACTGCAGTAGCTTATTATTTTGAAGTAGTGAGATACTGCTCCTTACCCACTCCAAAATTTCTCTCAGTCAAGTAGCTTCAGAGATTGCAGTCCTCAGAAAACAATGAGTTAGACAAAGCAAGTGAAACATTGTGATGCTTTGATGCTTTCTGTATTGTTCTGAGGAGGGAAATGCCACAAAGCATCCCGCATCAAATATTTTTGTATATTCTACCAGTGGTTTATGTTTTCCAAAAAAAGAAGAAGTAAAAATATTTTTTAAATATATCACTAATTAGGTAAAGGGAAAGCCAAGCTGCAAAACCTGACTGCATCAAACGCTAAATCCATCTCATTTTAAAGACTTGGAGAGAATCATATTCCAAAAAAATAATGATTTTATAAATAAACCAACTTTAAAAAACAAATGAGAACATGAAGCCATTACAAGAGAATAGATTAAAGAAAAACAGAAATGTTAAGGGAGATGAAGGCTGTAAGGAAACTAGACAAGAAAATCCAGCACCTGAATTTAAAAACCTCCATTAGAAGACAGAATTTGAAATTCAGAATCTTGAATCGGGGATACAAAGGTCAAATTTGAGAAGCTGTCTTATGATGCAGGGGAAAACAACAAAAAAGGGGACAGAAGGTAAAGACGATAGTAATAGGAAGATAATGAATAAAAATACAATTTCAGAATTATGAATTCCTTGAGAAATAAATCAAAACAGTTGGAATAGAAGCAGAAAACACTAATATATAACTAAATAACACTTGAGTTGAAAGCATAACTGAGAATCTAGGTATTAAGAAAAGTTTTGAATTCCACGCATACCTAGAAAAAAATTAAATTGTGAGAAAATAAATATCCCAAACACATCTTTAAATACAAGGAAACAACACTAAGATATCATTGCATACATATCAGAATAGTTAAAATACAAAAGGAGAAAAAAAGCCCTGATAATACCAAAATCGATAAAAATTCGGAGCAAAAGGAATGCTCATTCATTGCTGGCGGAAAAGCAAAATGGCATAGCTAGTATGGAAGACAGTTTGGCAGTTTCTTACAAAACTAAACATAGTCTTAACATGCAATCCAGCCATTGCACTCTAAGTGTTTACCCGACAGATTTGAAAATGTTGTCCATACAAAAACCTGCACATAAATGTGTATAGCAGCTTTATTCATATTTATGAAACACTGGAGGAAACCAAGATGTCCTTTAGTAGGTGAATGTGTAAACAAACTGTAGTATATCCATACAGTGGAATAGTATTCAGAAATTAAAAATAAATAAGATAATTTTGATGGCTCCAAAAGGGCTGAGCAGAAGCATCTGGCACTCACCTCCTTCACAAAGAATGAAAACAGCAGTAGATAACCACACTTTGACCAGATCATCTAGGACAGAACACTGGAATTCAGCAGAGCAGCAACAAGTAACACCTAAGGCAAGGAAGGAGAGGGAAATGAAACAGCCTGACAGCCAAGATTGTCTGAAAGCCTGGAGAGTCTTCCCTATGTGGGGAATGAGTGAGAGACCCCCAGAATGTCACATTGAAATCATAGACTCCTGCCATATCAGCCCTCAACTCTTGCAGACCCTGAGACTATCACAGGGAACTGCCTAGAGACCATGCAACAGCACTGCTTCAGAGACGGGCTTCAGCCTGGATCCCCCAAGCCCTTTGAATCCTAAGCAGCTATAGCATGGTGTCATTTTAAAAGCCCAGACCCCAACAGACTGCATCCTGCCCTGGGTCCCAAGAGCCTCTGTATCCCCATATCCCTGGTGCCCCCATTGACATCCTCTGCCTGCAGCCACTGCCACTGCTGGCTGCTGCTGCCAGGACTAAAGCATGAGCCATTAGCAGCAACCCTGCCACCCTCAGCAGTGGGTCTACCACACATTTTCACACTTCTTGAGAACAAGCTCCCATGCCTGAATCTGATGCTACTGCACATTGTTGCCACTGGGTACCAAAGAGAGCCCCAATATAAGTGACCACAATCCCCCAGCAGAGGGGCCACCACACATTTTGACGTGCCATGAGGGCAGGTTTTCCTGCCTGTAGTCACCAGTTGGGGTTGAAGCACGCACTCCCCTGGCGCAGGCCATGCAGGAGAGGGACGGCCCGGACCCTGATCGCATAAGGCTGCTCCTGAGCAAGGCTCAGAGCCCTCTGGATGTTGGCAAGGCCACTTCCAAGGCCTATGCAGCAGGTGGTGCTGATGGGCTCTTCTGTATCGCTGGAATAATCTGTGCTATTTTGCTTTGCATTCAGTTGATCATATATATGCAGACAACTATTGGAGGGGATTCACGGTGAGGTCTGGGGAGTGTTACTCATTTGGTATTAGTACTGCCCACCCCCACTCCAGATCCTGGAAAACGAGGCAATACCCATGAGCTGGAAAGATAGAAGAGAAATCTCACCACATTACCCTCGGAAAATTTGGCCCTGGGCCTGTCCCTTCAATATGGGTTAATGGCCAGTGGGGATATGTGATGGGAACACATAAGAGAAAGGGAAATATGGTATCCCCCTAAAGGCAGAAATTATATGCACAATTTGTCATGGTAAAGTTCCCATCTTATTTCATATTCAGGGGATTGTATATATATAGTGAAAGAATGGTGTAAATAAATAAAAGGTTAATTCCATGAAAAGATTTGAGTTTGTGGAATACAAAAAGAAGACAAGGATGTTAAACTTGGTGCCCTAAACAAAAGAAAGGAAAATTGTTGTACATAGTTATACAATCAATGTTAAAATATAACTTTGCACTCTATACACTTTAAGAAACTGCTGCGTCAGTTCAAAGCTTATAAACAATTGTGCTGCTGTCATTGTCCCTGCAACCTTTTCCTCAAGGCCACACAGGTATACTTCAATAGTCCTGTTTAGCACCTGTAACCGCAAGAGCCACCAAGTCTGAAATAAGACTTTGTTATGTTAACCATTAAGGCTTGCTTATCTAGTTTCATAAAAGAAGATCAAGATTCCCCAAAAAAGGTAACCAAGGAAAGAAGAACAAACTGTCCTTTCATGAAGAGAACTGTTCTTGATTAACTTCTGAAAATATCATGATGACTTACTTATAATTATGTAATCACCTGATGCTCTACTGATTGACAATTGTTCTATAAAATACTATATAAGCCTATAGTAAAAATCATTCGGGGCTGTCAGCCCTTTGCTGGGCTGCAGTCTTGTCTGTGTCCTCTTATATGTTGTGTCTGGTGTCTTTATTGTCTCTCGCCACCTTGCCTCTCCCCTTTGGGTACCTTGGCCACGCCAGGGCTGGACCCCGGCACTCCCCAGCTACCTGTCTACGGCTGCTGCCACTCAAAGCAAACTTGCCCTCTCTATCAGCAGGGCTACGATGCTGCCGCTGCTGTTCCACCCAAGCCCTTCACCAGAAGCCTGGTGATGACCCTGCCCCTGCAGGTCCTCAGGTCCACCAGTGGGGCACAGGTAGCATCCACATGCACCACTGGTGGACCTGAGGATAGGTCTTTTTAACCAGGTTCTGCTCCCTCAGTGCCTGTGCACATTGTCCAGGAGCCTTAAGACTTCCCTGCCCATATGATCACTGATGGCACCTGAGCACTGCTCCCAGGGGCCTGAGGACAGATCTACTTCATCCACTACTACCACCGTAGCTAGCACCCACCTACATGTGCCACCTGTGGGCCTGGGGACTGGCCTATCCAGCCTGATACAGCCACCGCCAACACCAGGGTGGACCCCTTGGTGGGTAGAGGGTTGTTCTACTACTGCTACTGTCATTGCCCACACCACACCTGCCACCCAGGGGTCTGAGGGCATTTCCACCCACCTGGCCCATTACTACCATTGCCAACAACTGAGCAACAGCCTAGAGGCCCAGGAATCAGCCCATCTGGACTCATCAACATCAGTGCCAGCATATGCTACCCTGGGGCACAAGGACAAACACTCTCGGTCTGCCCACTGCCACCACTGGGACCTGAGAACTGGCCTACCTGGCATTCTCATCCCCAGCAAAACTTCACTAAAGCCTTCATTAACAACTGCACACTGAACCACTGAGGAAATCACAGATACCAACAATGATGTTTACAGCCAAAGAAATTAGATGCAGACCACACTACTGCATGCACCCTGAATCAAAGTCAAAGTGCTGCACTTATCCAGCACCACAAATAATACATCTCCATGAAAAAGTCCTGCCCTACAAAAGCACATTCAAAAAAACAAAAACAAAATCGGTAGAAGTAACTGTTACACCAAGTACACTGCTATCAATGTGAGAACATAAGAAACAAAAATGTAAGGAAATAAAACACCTCCAAAGGAACATGATAATTCTCTGAAAACAGATTCCAAAGAAAAAGAAGTTTATGAAATGCTAGAAAAAGAATTCAAAATAGTAATATTAAAGAAGTCAATGGGATTCAAGAGAACATAGATAAGCAATACAAGGAAATTAGAAAAATAATTCAAGATATACATAAGAAATTTACCAAAGAGATAGATATTACGAAAAAGAACCAAACAGAAACCCTGGAGCTGAAGAATTCATTGAATGAAATAAAAATATATTCAACATCTTCAACAGACTAGATCAAGCAAAAGAAAGAATTTCAGAATCTGAAGACAGGTCTTTCAAAATAACCTAGTCAGACAAAACTTTTTAAAAAGTAAAAAAAAAAAAAAACCAAAGTATGCATAACATACAAGGCACAATAAAGCCATAAAACATTCACATTTTTAGTGTTCCAGAAGGCAAAGAGAAAACCAAATGTATAGAAATACCATTTAACCAAAGAATAGCCAAAATCTCACCCAATCTAGCAAGAATTTTAGCCATTCAAATACAGAAAGCTCAGGCATTTCCAAATAGATGCAGTTCAGAAAGGTCTTTCTAGCTGCACTTTATATGCAAGCTGTTAAAAGACAAAAGGGGATTTCTAAAAATAGCAAGAGAAAAGCGTATAGTCACTTAAAAGGGAACCTCATTAGACTAACAGTGGATTTCTCAGCAGAAACTTTACAGGCCAAGAGAGAATGGGATGATAAATAAAAAATGCTGAAAGAAAAAACTGGCAGACCAGAGTACTATATCCAGCAAAGTTATCCTTCATAAATGAAGGAGAAATAAAGTCTTTCCCAGATAAGCAAAAAGTGAAGGAATTCATTACCACTAGACTGGCCTTAAAAAAATGCTTAAGGAGCCCTAACACCTGGAAACAAAAGAATAACATCCACCATTATGAAAATGCATAGAAGTATAAAACCCACTGGTAGAGCAAACACACAAATATGGAAGAGAGGACTCAAATATTAAATATAAAATATTAAAGAAAACCACCAAATCACAATGAAAAACAGTAAGAGAGAAAGAGAGGAATGAAGAAAATACAAAACAACCAGAAATCAATTAATAAATTACAGGAATAAGACCTCACATATCAATAATAATCTTGGATATAAACAGATTAAACTTTTCATTTAAAAGACATAAATTGGGTCAGGCATGGTGGCTCACACCTGTAATCCCAGCACTCTGGGAGGCCAATGCGGGCTGATCATGAGGTCAGGAGATCGAGACCATCATGGCTAACACGGTGAAACCCCATCTCTACCAAAAATACAAAAAATTAGCCCAGCATGGTGGCAGGTGCCTGTAGTCCCAGCTACTCGGGAGGCCTAGGCAGGAGAATGGGGTGAACCCAGGAGGCGGAGCTTGCAGTAAGCCGAAATCGCACCACTGCACTCTAGCCTGGGCACCAGAGTGAGACTTCATCTCAAAAAAAAAAAAAAAAAAAAAAAAATAGACACAAATTGGCTCTATAGATTTCTTTTTCAAAAAAAAAAAAAAAAGACCCATAAAATACCGCCTACAGAAACTCATCATCTGTAAAGACACATATAGACTGTAAAAGGATGAAAAAAGATATCTGAAAAATGAAAACCAAGGCAGACAAGAGTAGCTACTTGCATTGGATAAGACAGACTAAGATAGACACAAACAGTAATAGGTGGAAATTTCAATACCTCATTTTCATCACTATACAGATCACTTAGATAGAAAATAAACCAAATTGGATTTAAATTGCACGTTAGGTTAAATAAACCTAACAGACATCTATAGAGCATTTTACCTAACAGCTACAGAATACACATTCTTCTCATCAACACATAGAACATTCTCCAGCATAGATTGTGGTTGGACAAAAAACAAATCTCAAGAAATTTTTAAAAATCAAAATAATATGAAGTATCTTCTCAGACTATAATGAAATAAAACTGGAAATCAATACCAAGAGAAACTTGGGAAATTGTACAACTATATATAAATTAAACAACATGCTCGTGAATCACCATTGGGTCATGGAATAAATTAAGGATGGGTCATGGAATAAATTAAGGAGAAAATTTCTAAAAATCGAAACAAATTAGAATTGAAGTGCAACATACCGAAACCTATGGGATACAGCAAAAGTAGCACTAGGAGAAAAGCTTATAGCAATAAATGTCTACATCTAAAAAGTAGAAAGATTTCATATAGACAATCTAATGGTGAACTTTAAGAAAATGGAAAAGCAATAACAAACCAAACCCAAATTTAGTAGAAGGAAAGAAATAATAAAGAGCAGAACTAAACAAAATAGAGACTAAAAAAAATTACAAAATATTAATGAAACAAAAATGTGGTGCTTTGAAAAGATAAACAAAATGAATAAACCACTGACTAGACTAACCAAGGAAAAGAGAGAGAAGATTCAAATAAACAAAATTAGAAACGAAAAAGGAGACATTACAACTGATACCACAGAAATACAAAAGATCATCAAAGACTATTATGAACAGCAACATGTTAACAAACTGGAAAACCTAGAAGAAATAGACAAATGCCTGGACAAATACAACCTACAAAGATTGAATCAGGAAGAAATTGAAAACCTGAAGAGACCAATAATAAGTAGAGATTGAAACAGCAATTAAACGTCTCCCATCAAAGAAAAGCCCCAGACAAGATGGCCAAGTTCTACCAAACTTATAAAGAAGAAATAACGCAAATTCTTGTCGAACTATTTCAAAAAATTGAAGAGAAGAGAGTCCCCTTTAACTCATTCTCAGAGGCCAGCATTACTCTATTACCGAACCCAAGATAAAACAAAAAAGAAAATCACAGGCCAATATCCATGATGAACGTGAATGCAAAAACCATAAACAAGCTACTAGCAAACTGAATCTAACAGCATATCAGAAAGATAATATACCACGATCAAGTGGGATTTATTCCCAGGATAAGGGGTGGTTTAACATATGCCAATCAATAAATGTGATAAATCACATCAACAGAATGAAAGACAAAAACTGTATGATTATCTCAATAAACACAGAAAGTGCATTTCATAAAATTCAACAACTTTTCATGATAAAAACTGTCAACAAACTAGGTATACAAGGAACCTATTTCAACATAATAAAGACTTTATCTGACAAATTCACTAACTTCATACTGAATAAGAAAAAGCTGAAAGTCTTTCATCTAAGAACAGTAATAAGACAATGATGCCCACTTTCATCACTCCTACTCAACATAGTACTGGAAGTCCTAGCCAGAACAATCAGGCAGGAGAAAAAGAAAATAAGACCTCCAAACTGGAAAAGAGAAAGTCAAATTTTTCTTCTTTGCAGATAACATGATCTTATCTTATACTTAGAAAAACCTAGACTCTATCAAAAACTCTTTGATCTGATCAATAAATTCAATAAATAGTAGGGTACAAAAATCAACATTAAAAAATTAGTAGCATTTTTATATACAAATAATGAACTAGTTCAGAAAAAAATCACGAAGGTAATTATATTTAAAATAGCTACCAAAAACTCCCACTCTAAATAAATTTAACTAATGAAGTTAAAAACCTCTACAAGAAAAGCTACAAAATACTGATGAAAAGAAAAGGACATAAGCAAATGGAGAGACAATTTATGCTTATGAACAAGAAAAATTAGTATTGTTTAAATAATCATATTAAACACAGCAATCTACAGATTCAATGCAATCCCTATTAAAATACCAATGTTATTTTTCACAGAAATAGAAAAAAAATCCTAAAATTCGTATGGAACCAACAAATAGCTCAAATATCCAAAGCAATGCTGAGCAATACAAACAAAGCTGGAGACATCACACTATCTGACTTCAAAATATACTACAAGGCTTTAGTAAGCAAAACTGTATGGTACCGGTATGAAAACATATAGATGAATGGAACAGGATAGAGAACCTAGAAATAATCCACACATTTATAGCCAAATGATTTTTAATAAAGGTGCCAAGAACATACCTTGGGGAAAGGACACCCTCTTCAATAAACAATGCTGGAAAATTGGATATGCATATGTAGAAGAAGGAAACTTGACCCCTGTCCTCAACATATACAAAAATCAACCAAGTATGGATTAAAGACTTAAACATAAGACCAGACACTATAAAACTACTAGGAAAAAAATAGAGTAAACACTTTATGACATTGGTCTAGGCAAAGATACTATGGCTAGTACCTCAAAAGCACAGGCAACAAAAGCAAAAGTATGCAAATGAGACTATATTAAACTAAAAGTCTTCCACACAGCAAAGGAAACAATCAGCAGAGTGAATAGACAACCTGTTGGATGGCAGAAAATAACTGCAAACTATTCATCTGACAGGGACTAATATTGAGAATATATAAGGAATTCAACTCAGCAGTAAAAATACAAATAATCCTTTGAAGAAGTGGGTAAAGCACATGAATAGACATTTTTCAAAAGAAGACATACAAATGGCCAATACATTTATAAAAAAGACACAACATCATCAATCAGGGAACTGCAAATCCGAAACCACACTGGGATTCTATCTTACCTTAGAATGAGTATCATTTTAAAAATAACAGATGTTGATAACCATGTGGAGAAAGGGATCTCTTATACACCACTGGCAGGAATGTAAATTAGTACGACCACCATGGAAAACAGTATGGAGATTTCTCAAAAAACTAAAAATAGAACTACCATACTATCCAGCAATCCCACCAGTGGGTATTTATCCAAAGGAAAAAAAGTCAGTATATCAAAGGATATCTGTACCCACGTTCATTGCAGCACTATTCCTAATAGCAAAGATATGAAATCAACCTGAATGTTTATCAATGGAAGAATGGGATAAATAATGTATCTATATTTACACAATGGAATACTATTTGGCCCAAGTGTTTACCAATGGAAGAATGGGATAAATAAAATCTGGTGTATCTAATTTACACAATGGAATACTATTTGGCCTAAGAAAGATTCAAATCATGTCATTTTGCAACAAAGATGGACTGGAGGTCACTATGTTAACTATAATAAGCCAGACATAGAAATACAAACATTGAATGTTCTCACTCATATGTGAAAGACTGAAAAGTTGATGTCATGGAGGTAGAGAGTACAATAATAGTTACCAGAGACCAGGAATGTTGTGTGGGTCGGAGGTGGGAGTGAAGAGGGGTTGGCAAATGGGTATAAATGTACAGTTAAATGTTAAATAGAAAAAAGTTCTACTGTTTGATAGCCAAGTAGGGTGAATACAGTTAGCAACAACGCATTGTGGATTTCAAAATAGCTAGAAAAGAAAATTTGAAATGTTCCTAGCTCATAGAAATGATATAAATACTTGAAGTGATGGATATTCTAAATACCCTGACCGATCATTACACCTTCTATGCAAGTAACAAAATATTACATGCACTCAATAAATGTGTACAAATATTATGTATTAATAAAAAGTAAATGAAATTATAATTTAAAAGGAAATAAATAAAGAGTTAAACACTATATAAATAGATGCCAGGTAGTGGAAACATAAACAGTATAGTATGTAAACATATATTTTGTATGTTATGTGTATTATATACAGTATTCTTTCAATAAAGTAAGCTATAGAAAAAGTTATTAAGAAAATTATAAGGAAGAGAAAACATATTTACTATTCATTAAGTGGAGGTGGATCATCATAAAGATCATCATCCTTGTCATCTTCATGTTGAGTAGGCTGAAGAAGAAGAGGAGGAGTTGGTCTTACTGTCTTAGAGGTGGCAGAAGCCAGAGAAAATTTACATGTATGTGGACCCTCTCAGTTCAAATTTGTGTTATTCAAGGGTGAACTGCATATCATGGAAGATGTTAATAATAGGGGTAGTTGGGTATAAAGTGTGCATTGCCTTCACAATTTTGCTGTAAATCTAAAAATGCTCTAAAACTTTTAAAATTAAAAATGTTTTTAAATTAATTATTTAAGAAAGAATTAGTATTCATTTAGGATTCAACTTTGTATACAAAATTACAAAAAAAGGGAGCAAAATTAATGCATTTTTGAAAGGAAAAAACATTGGTTCCCAATTTTTATAGGAGACATGGTGTCACTTCTGTGTAAAAGAAAATAAGTTTTCATTTGAATCTAAAAAAAAAAGTTCTTTTTTTTTTTTTTCAAAATATTACCAAACATATTTTGGTTAATAGAATTAAAGAATTAATGGAAACAATCCAAAATTAGGAAAATATTTATTTAAAAATTGGGAAGTTTAAAAAATCGTTTAAATTCATTCTTGAAACAAAATAATTATTGTCAAGATAATTATAAAACATTAAAAATGTGACAAATTATTCTTGAGAGTGTAGAAATGTAATACAAATAATAATTGAAAGTTTGAAATCCCTGTTTAAATGTTAAATTATAATCACAGACTCTGTAATATGTTGGAAGAGTTCTGATTAAAATGTTTTTTTCAGAAGTTGCTAATTTTTTTTCCCTATATAACAGCATTTGAATGGGTGCTATTTCCTTCACAACATTTTCAATCACTATTTATTTGTTCTTTTTCTTTTTGAGATAGGGTCTTGCTCTGTCTCTCAGGCTGGATTGCAGTGGTGTGATCATAGCTCACTGCAGCCTTGAACTCCCGGGCTAAAGTAAGCCTCCCACCTTGGCCTCCTGAAGTGCTGAGATTACAGGTGTGCAACTCAGGTCCTAGCCTCTCCATCATGAGTATTGTATGCTGGAATTTTATTAAAGGTAAAGTTAACATACATAGGGATTATAACTTTCAAATCACTAGTGGTAGGAGGTCAGATGTTTCATATGTAGGACAAAAAGAAATGAGCAAAAAATTAAAACAGAAATATAAATTCACAAAAATATAACCAAACATATTGTGTGACATTAATTGTAGATGGTTAAAACTTCTCTAACAGATGACAGAAAGTCATGTTTTTAAAAAATCTAAAGGTAAGCAACATATAGGTAACACAAAATGGCACAAAAATATTAAAGAAAAAAATCGTTAAGTGACCACAGAGAAAACCAGGGACAGTGATATTACTACTAGCAAAAAGACAACTCAAGGCAAATATTACTAACTGAATAGAGTTTAATTTGCATTGATAAGGGGAAAACAAAATTTATATATATACTTTCTGAAACATATAAAGCAGAATCTTAGAGTATGGAGAAATCAGGAAAAACAAACTTTTTTTAATAAAGGAAAACTTTACCCCATCATTTACAACTTTTGAATGATTAAGGCAGCAAACAAGAAAAAGAATGACAATTTGCACATTTGCTTTGCACCAGGGCTTATGCGTAGTGCTTTACTTTCATTATCTTAGCTAAAGATACGACCATGCATTGCTTGAGAACAAAGATACTTTCCAAAAAACGTATCAATAGGTGATTTTGTTGTTTTGCAAGAATCATAGAGTATACTTGCACAAACCTAGATCATATAGCCTCTGATACACGTGGGCTATATGATATGGCCTATTGTTCCTGGGCTACAAATCTGTACCACATGTTACTGTGCTGAATACTGTAGGCAATTGTAAAATAATGGCAAGGGTTTGTGTTTCTAAATATATCTACCATAGAAAAGGTACAGTAAAAATATGGTAGTATAATCTTATGAGACCACTGTCTTATATGTAACTGATTGTTGAGCAAACATCATTATGTAGCACATGATTGTATATGTGTAATTAACCCCATCTTACAAATGATAATGCTGAGACTCAGAGGTGTTTAGTAAACATGAGTGAAGGTGCATAGCAAGAGGGTGGGAGGGCCTGTGTGCAATGGTCATCGGCCAGACTTTAAAGCCTGCCATTTGACTCCAGTGCTCTGTTTACATAATACAAACAATAGTAAAAGCATGTGTGTTCCTAATGAGGTATCTTTCAAACAGATTTCTGAGTCTATGTAAAATTGCAAACTCTGCAGTGCAATTGCTATTATATTAAATAATTATGTGAAAAACATTTCTGTAACACAATAGAAAAAGCATTCTTAAAGTTTATTAAAAATTAAGTAAATAAAATTAATCAACCCAAGAAGAAATATTTATAAAACATATTCCACATTTTGAGGGCAAATGTAAAATCAAAAGACAAATAGTGAAAGCAAGCCATATAAAATAATTACATATTTTGGCCAATTAGTAGTTAAAAATAAAATTCCTGGTTTTAAATGTTTCCATTATTATTTAAAAAGAAACAATGCAAATCCATTGCAATTCAACTCAAAATGTAAAAATAATGGTAAAATCTAATGAAACTGGAAGAAAAGATATTATGATAAATAATATGTGAAAATATAAAATTGCAATTTACAGATCTAAGGGTGTTTCACTAGAAAAAGGATAAAAAATGGCATAATTGCAAGTTTGTACAAGAAAAAAGGCATAAATACACCAGATTAGAAATGAATAATTAGATAAGTTATTAGGAGGATACTGAAAGCATTTATGAGTCTGTAATGGTCAATGTTTTGATAACATATTCACAAAATTTTGATGAGATGAATTATTTTCTAGGAAAATGTGAATTCTAAAAATTGAGTAAACTAGAAAACATAAAAAGATAAAAAACTGAGAAAGAAATTAAAAACACTCTCAAGGAAAAGTACCCAAATTTCCAAGCTGTTTAAGTGAATTTAATCTTCTCCAAAGTACATATTTTGTTATAAACTGCCCCATGTAAAAACAGATATAATGTCTCAAATTCATTTAAATACATAAAATTAATTAATAATTTTGTTCCCAAATGGAAAAACTATATATAGAGTTATTTCATCTTTCATCTGTTAAAAAAGTCATAAATAAAATAATCACAACTTGCTTTCTGCAATATTTTAAATAACTAATTCAGTATGCCTCAGCTGGCTTCATTTCAAAAACATAGAGAGGATTGAATACTAGAAAATCTACAAATATCTCATCGTTTTGTCAAAAAGGAAAACTATTTAGTTGGTTACATGAGTAAAAAAGTAACAGTATTTATAAAACCAATTAAGAAAACCTTAGTCTGATAGCCAGCAATCACTTTTTAAAATGCAACAGAGGTATTTCCTTAGAATCCAGAAACAGGAATGAGATGAATTCTCTCAGCACAAGTCATTTAGTGTTGTTCCTGCATTTCCAACCAAAACTACATGAAAATAATCAGAAATAAGAGGCATATCTGGTGACAAATAGACAAAATTATCATCATTTGCAGGTTATATTATATTTAGCCCTAGAATTCTCCTTCCAAAAAACCTCCAAGAATCACATGGTAAATGAGATTATAATTTTAAAATATGAAAAATTAATATCTCCCATACTTCAGGTAAATGGAATGGGAATTATAACAAGGGAAATCCAATTATAGTAGCAATAATGTTTGTAAAAACTAGAAATAAATTTTAAAAAGATATATATGACATATGTAACTGCAAAATTTACCGAGGGACATGAAAGGAAATGAATACATGGAGAGACTATCACACTCTTGAGTACTGAAAATATATTGACTATTTTTGTAAGCTAATAGGTTTAATGTCCGTTTCTTCAGAGTCTCAATAAGTCTTCTAAAACTGAACAAGAAATTCTAAATCTGAAAAATAGTAATTAACTCAAAATGGGATTCCAACATTTCTTATACGTGTGTTTATTTAAATTCTGCTCTAAAATGTATCATATTAATTCAGATTTTCGAACTCGTTCTTAAGCGACTTGTTTTGATTTCTACTAAATTAATTTCCTAGTTTGAAACTTCTCATACTAGACTAAACATCAATTAAAGAAAAAAATCCGGAAACAGCACACTACTTATAGGAAAGGGTCAAAACAATGCACAATGTAATAGGCACGTCAACAAATGCACAGCTCTATGCCTTGGCAAATTACATCATCTCTCTTAACTTCAATTTCTTAGCCTGTAAATTGGGGATGATATCTACCCAACTGGATCTATATGATGATTAAATTAGATAGCATCTATAAAATATATACCATAGAGTATACCATATAGTTCATACTTAATAAATTTTATTCTCTTCTCTTTTCCATTTCAATTTTTCTCTCCCCCAGTCCAATCAACCAGTCTCTTTCACTCACTTCCTTTATTGCAGGGAAGCTGTAAGTCTCGTAGCTCAGTAGCAGTCGTGATAATAGTTAGGCAATCCAAACTGAACCCAGCAGAAAACACGACGCTCAGTTGGCCTTTGATTCTGACTTCCAGTCTCTTACTGAATTAAGTGTCTGGGCTCAAGTATCTTATCTGTAAAATATAAGTTAGTTCTATAAAGTCAACAGATTCTCTGGAAAGCTTCCTTCTAACTGTATGATTTATGATGGACAGAAGACGTGGTAATGACCTGCTCCTGTCCTTTTCTCTGGGTTCTTGCTCACTTTGGCTAGGTAATTGGCTTGGATTCCTGACCCAATGTAGACTGCCAGAGTCTTTAAGGAAATCATTGAGTCTGACTTGTGTCCTGTGTAATCATCCTGCGAACTTCCTTTTATATTGTATGCTTTTTTTTTCTTGACCTTCAGTCAGATCCTTGGCATAAGAATCTGCATTGGATTTGATAAAATGTAATCAAGTATCAAATAAATAAATAAAACTCAAGTGATTCTGTGCCAAGAAAAGCAGAAAAGCTATCAAGCTCTGGGAGAGAACGGAACATTTATCTTAGCTTATCGTTTCCAATACTGGCATATACGTAACATGAGTCTTTACATCTCCAAAATAAAAGTCAAAGCAACTGCTGAAAGCCAAGGTTAGGAAGGAAGGGCAACTGCGCATATATTTGGATAAAGGGTTTGATATTTAAAATGAAAGAGAGCTTCACAATTAGCAAGAGCTGATGCTCTACTCTTGTTTAAAGTAAGTCTGTGTTTTGCCTATGTTCAGTTGAAGCCATAATCATGGAAATGGATAAAAAGTCAGGAAACCTGAGTTCCAACCACTGTTCTGTCACCAGTGAAGTTGGAGAGTTAGACCAAGAAGTGGGACAGTTGGTCAGTTACTGAGGTCAGTAGTATACATGGGGCACTGAAATATTGCAACTCTATACTGTCTTGGAAAAATAATGAAATGTAACAAAATGTGTTGACCAGAACTCCTTTCAGGGAGATTATTGGATGTGTCAAAAGGAATATTTGATAGACTTCTTGGGGTGGAAGATAACTATATTCAATTATCAAATAGATGTTGAATAAGCAGCTCATTTTTAACATGATCAAAACAGAATCTTTATTTCTATCATGACTATATTTTCGTCCAGTCTTTCCCACCTCAATAACTAGTTCCAGTTTCTTAAGCCCAAAATCTAGCTGATGTCCTGGTACCTCTCTGTAGTACCTGACCAAGTCCAATCCATTAGCAAATCATTTTTCTCTATCTCCAAACTATGCACTACAGTCATTCATTTTCTAAAGTCTTACTTCTTACCAGGCTAGTCATTTGTTTCTTTTTCATATCTATGTGGTAGGTCATTGTTGTTTTCTTGCTTTATTGTTAATTTCTAGTTTTATTGCAAAATTATCAGAGAATGCTGTGTATGTATGCATGTGTACGCACATATACCCATATGCACACATATACATATATATACATACACATAGAACATTTGGAATTTACCGATGTTTTATTTGAGACCTATTCATTAATCAATTTCATAATTGGTTCACATGTGATTAAAAATAAGGTTTATTATTCATTATATATTTATATCTTTAGGGATTTTTTTGGTCTTTGAACTGTGAGAGTACTCTGTGAAAATACTGTTAAAGTTCTGTATTTTCAGTGTGTTGATTGTATTTCTTCTTTTCCTATAGTTTTTGCTTTATGCAAGTTGATGCTTTGTTACTAAGTGCATAACTCTTAGTAACTATTCTATCTTCATCATAAATTTTAGCCTTTAGAAGTGTAAAGTGCCTCTCTTCTGTCTTATTTAATGTTCTTTGATCTGAAATCTGTTTTTGTCTAATATAAAAATTATGACCTCCACTTTCTTTTTCTTTACATGTTTCTGGTAGAGTTTTTAGCATCCTTTTGTTTTTAACCGTTCTGAATCATTCATTTTAGATACATTTCAGGAGTAATGTAAAGCACTGGGTTTTGCCTAGTCAGCAAATCTTGTTATTTAATATCTGAGATAATATAATGTATGTTTATTTATACAATAAAAATCTTTCACTGTGTGTTCATTTTCCTTGCTCTTTTGTCAGGAGGGGTATTTGTGTGTGGCATGTGTGTGTGTGTAGAAAGTGCTGTAATCTTACAAGAAAATGAAAGATCTCTGCAAGAAGAACTACAGAACACTGCTAAAAGAAATCATAAATGACACAAAATAATAAAAAATCATCCCATGCTCATAGATTAGAAGAATCAATACCCTTAAAATGGCCATACTGCCCAAAGCAACTACAGATTCAATACTCTTTCTCTCAAGCTACCAATGTCATTTTTCAAAGAATTAGAAAAAAACTATTCTAAAATGTATATGGAACAGAATAAGAACTTGAATAGCCAAAGCAATCCTAAGCAAAAAAGAACAAAGCCAGAAGCGTCACATTACCTGACTTCAAGCTATACTACAAGGCTACCAAAACAGAACCAAAATATAACGGTACTAATGTAAAAACAGACATATAGATCCATGGGACAGAATGGAGAACCAAGAAATAAAGCCACACAGTTACAACCAACCGATCTTTGACAAAGTTGATAAAAATAAAGAATGGGTAAAAAAAAAATACCGTATTCAGTAAATTGTGCTGGGATACTTGGCTATCCATATCCAGAAGAATGGGACTAAATTGCTACCTATCACCATATATAAAAAATGATCTCAAGGTGAATAAAAACTTAAATGTAAGATTTAAAACTATAAAAATCTTAGAAGAAAACCTAGTAAATACATTGTTTTGGACATTGGCCTTGGCAAATAATTTATGATTAAGTCCTCAAAAGTAATTGCAACAAAAACAAAAATTGAAAGGGGAACCTAATTAAACTGAAGAGCTTCTGCACAGCAAAAGAAACTATCAACAAAGTAAACAGGCAAACTATAGAATGAGAAAAAATATTTGCAAACCTTGCATCCAACAAAGGTCTACTATCCAGAATCTATGAGAAACTTAAATCAACAAACAAAAGCAACCCCATTAAAATTGGCAAAAGTCATGAATGGATACTTTTCAAAAGAAGCTATACAGGCAGCAAACACATATGAAAAAATGCTGAGCATCATTAATCATCAGAGAAATGCAAATCAAAACCACAATGAGACAACATCTCACACCAGTCAGAATGGCTGTTATTAAAAAGTCAAAAAATAACAGATGTCGGCAAGACCATAAAGAAAAGCGAATGCTTACACACTGTTGGTGGGAATGCAAATTAGCTCAGCCACTGAGGAAAGCAATCTGGAGATTTCTCAAAGAACTTAAATGTGAGGACCATTTGACTCAGCAATCCTATTACTGGTATATACTCAAAGGAAAATAAATCATTCTACCAAAAATACACATGTACTCAGATGTTCATTGCAGCATCATTCACAATAGCAAAGACATGGAATTAACCTCGGTGCCATCAATGGTGAATTGGATAAAGAAAAGTGGTAGAAATACACCATGAAATACTATGCAGCCAGAAACAGGAGTAAAATTATGTTCTTTACAGCACTATGGATGCAGCTGGAGGTCATTATCCTAAGCAAATTCATGCAAGAACAGAAAACCAAATACCACATGTTCTCACATATATTTTTGTTTTTTCTTTTGTTTGTTTGTTTTTGTTTTTCTCACATATAAATGGGAGCTAAACATTGGGTACACATGGATATAAAAATGAGAGCAATAGACATTGGCAACTCCAAGAAGGGGAGAGAGGGGTCAAAGGTTAAAACTCCTTTCAGAACTCCTTGATGAAATCCTGTGATCACTACCTGGGTGAGGGGTTCAATTGTAATCCAAACTTCAGCAACACACAATATACTCATGTAACAAACTGCATATGTGCTCCTTGAATCTAAAATAAAAGTTGAAATAAAAAAGAAAATTTAATTTTATTCTAATTGTTACTAACACCTTTACAGAATATACTTAGTCGTCTTTCTTTAAACTCACACATTCCCATATCTCCATTATGACCAATAGTGAAATTACTGTAAAGTTTTTCTCCCTTCCTTCCTTCTCCCTCACTGTACTGTTTTAGTCACCTAGTATTGCCTTCGTGTTAACGAGAGTGCTTTTAAACATATTTAACTTCTATGACTAGGTGTGTCAGCTTCAAAGACTTTTCTTTTACTCCCAGCTAATACACATAACACAATCAATAAGTTCTTACATTTCACTTAACCTTCCCCTCACATTCTACATTTTTGTTAATTTTATTATCTCTATATTGTTACAGCACAAAATGTTTATCTATTTTTGTTACCAGATACCTGTGTTTTAGTTGAGTTCAATAGTTAAATATATTCGATGATCACTCCCAGACTTTATGTTGAAGCTTCTCCAATCACATGGATTTGTCTAATGCTCCTTCTCTAACAGATTTTTCAGGAAGGGTTCATTAGATCAGTCTTCACAGGGTCTTTCCATATTCATAAGTATTTGTATGTGGCCTTTAAAATTAAGGGATTTTTTAATGAAAATAAAATTTCTGTTTCATATTTTTCAATAAATACCTTAAACATGTTTTTTTCATTGTTTTCTATTTTTGAAATTTTTATCAAAAAAAGACTGTCCGGATATCATCCAAATATGATTTCCTTTTCTTTTTAAATATAATGGCTCTTCGTCTTGATTCTCAGTTCTTTTCTTAAAGCCCTTTAGTTTTACTGGGGTACATCTCTCTGTCCTATGTTTGGGATTGTGTTTCCAAGATATATGATGTGCCCTTTGAATATAAAAATTCAACCCTTTTATTTTAGAAAAGATTCCTTGTTTTTTTAAGGTTTATTCTCTTCCACAGCTGTGCTTCAGTGTCAACAGTTACATGAATATTTGATCTTCTTTCCTTGGCTTTTATTTTTATTTTTATTATACTTTAAGTTCTGGGATACATGTGCAGAACTTGCAGGTTTGTTACATAGGTATACACGTGCCCTGGTGGTTGCTGCACCCATCAACCCGTCATCTACATTAGGTATTTCTCCTAATGCTATACTTCCACTAGCTCCCCACCCCCCGACAGGTCCCTGTGTGTGATGTTCCTCTCCCTGTGTCCATGTGTTCTCATTGCTCAGCTCCCACTTATGAGTGAGAACATGCAGTGGTTGGTTTTCTGTTCCTGTGTTAGTTTGCAGGGAATGATGGCTTCCAGCTTCATCCATGTCCCTGCAAAGGACATGAGCTCATTCTTTTTTATGGCTTCATAGTATTCCATGGTGTATATGTGCCACATTTTCTTTATCCAGTCTATCATTGATGGGCATTTGGGTTGGTTCCAAGTATTTGCTATTGTGAACTGTGCCTCAATAAACATAAATGTGCATGTGCTTTTATAGTAGAGTGATATATATTACTTTGGGCATATACTCAGTAATGGGATTGCTGGGTCAAATGGTATTCCTGGTTCTAGATCCTTGAGGAATTGCCACACTGTCTTCCACAATGGTTGAACGAATTGACTTTTTGTTTTAGTGTGTAACTTTCCCTCAAATCCATTTGGTTTCTTTTGAAAAAAATTCCCTTCCTCCTTTATATTTCAATTTTCACCTTTTTCCTTTATTTCCCATGTTGTCCTTATGTTTTCCATGATGTCTATCTTATATACCTTCTTATTTGGGCTTTATTTCAGAGTTTCATTCCTTTTCTGTGTATGTCAGTCCCTCATTTCATATTTGTTGCCTAAATGTATCATTTCATATATATTGCCTAACCATATTATTTCCAAGTTGTTCTGGTTCTGATATGCACCCTTCTTTCAAAGCCCCACTTTTAAAATGTCTTTTGAATCATTAGGAATATGGTTACACTTTTTGTCTGCTTTGTGGTCCTGTTTCTGGTATGTTCTCGTTATCTGTCAGAACGTCATCTGGTATATTTATATCTACTTTTCTTTTTGTGATTCTGCACAGGGTCATGTCATATTCCTTCTTTGTCTCCATGATTCAACAACTAGATTTTTCTGTGAGAGAAAGGGGATGGGTCATGGTGGTTTCACAACTTCATAGCTCAAGAGCTTCTTACTGCTACCAAAAGGACTGGAACACGGTCTCACTGCATTGCCAGGCTGCTCTCTCTCTCTCTTTCTCTCTCAAAGCTGGATCTGGGTCAAAAATGTTTTCTGTGTTTGGAGTCCTACGTTTTCTAGAGCTCCAACGGCCTTGCCGTCCTGGGCGGTGCTCTTATCTTCCAATAGAATGATTTTCTTGTTCAATATTTACTGGGATCTGTTTCTTTTAGGATTCTCTCTCCCTTAATCCCATTATTATTGTCTTGCTCCATTTTGATTCTGTATTCGTGAGGTGAGGCTAAGACCTATTGGGAGGAAGTTTTTGCCAGATAATTTTGAGAGCAAAGATAAGCCCTTTAGATTATCACAGCACTGACCTGTCTATATCAGTGTGCAATGATTTTATTTTTTTGTTTTTTGTTTTTTTTTTTTTTTCCTTTTCCACAGCTTGGAGTCCATAAAGATGTTAAACAATCTTTGCCCATCATTTTGCTGAAACTATAGTCTATAGGATTTTGTTCCTTTTCTATCCTGGATGATCCATTTGGTTGAGGAGGATTTAAAATCTGCATTATTATGATCCCACTGCTCTAATGTGATACGTCAAGACTTAAAGTAGGTCTTAAAGTCCAGTTTAAAAGTTTCCACCATCTTCAAGACAGAACCCACATTCTGCACTGCAATTTACAAATTCTCACTCAATCAGGTTCCTACTAACTTCTGCGAACTCATTTCAAATCGTTCTCTCCCATTCCCTGCACTCCAGAGCCACTAACCTTCTTTCTGCTCCTCAAACGCAGAAGCTCATTCCTTGTTGACATCTGTCCTTGGAGTGACATCATCTTCTCAGAGCAATCTGCCCTGTCTTGCAATCTAAAGCAGTCATGCAACCACCCTCTCTTATTATACTGGTTTAATTATCTTCCTATTGTGTATCACAATCTGATCCTTTTCTTCTTTATACATCTGTTCATGTTCAGTCTCCTCCATTAAAATTTATGTCCTATGAGAGCAAGGAGTTTATCTGGTTCATTGCTCCACCCCTCATGCCTAGAACAGTACCTGACACACTGGCAGTCAGAAAATATTTATGGAGTGAAAGAAGGAGGAATGAGAGGCACAGGGGAAAACAAAGTCAGAGTTATGTAAAGAGGATTTTGCTTTGAATTCAGAAAAATATGAACTTCTATTGCACTTCAATCATCTATTAGCATAATAACCTTGTAAATTTCTAAAAGAGTCATTTCCCTAAAATATTATATTATATATTAATATATAAATATAATATATATTTTATATATATAAAATATAACATCATTTTACACTATTTGGGTGCACATTAAATAAGATGATATATGCAAAAGCATCTAGCAGAGGAATTAATATAAAGAGAGGTTTTCTTTCTTTTCTTTTTCCCCTCATTCTCTCCCATCCTTCCTTCCTTCTCCAATGTATCCTCCTGTTACTTATACAAAGTTAACTGAGAAAGGCACATCTTTATGACTTTTTCAAATATGAATTTTTTTCTTCAAGAAGATCTCAGGCTAAATCTTCATGCACAATGAATTCCTTGTGCTGAATCAGGCGTGTACAATTCTTTTTGACTCTGCATTGGATGATGTTCCTCATGTCTGTATTTGACATTGCTTCTGTCTTCTGTAATTTATAACTACACTGAGATAGTTTTGATCTGGTTGTCATTTCAATCCTGGATAGTTCAACTAGCATATGAAAAGGTTCATTTGACTCTTTGCTATCTCACAAGACAAGTAGAGAAAAAAAAAATAAAGCACACAGGAAAAGGCTTTCTTCTGAATCCCTTCTTCCTTTTGACTTAGAAGCCATTGCGTACTAGTTCAATTAATTGCAAATACCCCCAAATATGTCATCATTCATACCTTCTTTGATCTAAAGAGTTATTCCTTCCTGGCCAGTAGTAGCACATCTGATAATGTCTTACTAGAAAAGGCTGAGAACCATAAGTACTATTAGAGAAAATGTTGCTCATGCCTTTGCTGTGGTGGTTTGAGGAACAAAGACATAAAGTAAAAATTATTAGAAGATCAGATTAGCATTTCAGAACTAAATTTTCTCTGACACCCCCATACACAACTTTAAAAACGGAACTGAAATATTTTGGTAACAATCTTGTGTCTTGTTTTTATTTCTATTGCTGTTCTTTCCTCTAGTGTTTTGAGCTGAAAATTTAAATTTGTCTTCTCTCATTTTTATTGAAAAATGTGTTTAGAACAAGGAATTTTTATAAATCTGTTGTTTCAGTTTGTGTTTTCCCTTTCATTCAGGAGGTTTGTTGTTTGTCTGTTTGTTTTTGAGGTAGAATCTCACTCTGTCCCCCAGGTTGGAATGCAGTGGCCTGATCTCAGCTCACTGCAACCCCTACCTCCTGGGTTCAAGGGATTTTCATGGCTCAGCCTCCTGAGTAGCTGAGATTACAGGTGTGTGCCACCACACCTGGCTAATTTTTGTATTTGTTTTAGTAGAGACAAGGTTTCACCATGTTGGCCAGTCTGATCTCGAATTCCCTTCCTGGTCTCGGCCTCCTAAAGTGCTGGGATTAAAGGCGTGAGCCATCATGCCCGACCTACATCCAGGAGTTTTTAATAGATTTTTTTTTTTTTTTTAATAGTTGAAGTTCTGGGATACATGTGCAGCATGTGCAGGTTTATTACATAGGTACACACTTGCCATGTTGTTTTGCTGCACTCGTCAATCCATCATCGATATTAGGTATTTCTCGTAATGCTATCTCCCTCCCCTAACCTCCCACCCCCTGACAGGCCTCAGTGTGTGTCAGTATTTTCCTAAATTCTTATATGTTGAAAACTATATATCGGTTGATGCGTGAAGGACAGTTTGGCTGTACATAAAATCCCCGGTTCACATTTCCTTTCACTGAGTTTTCTGAAAGTGCTGCTCCATTGTCTCCTTGCTTTACAAGTGGATGTTAAAAGGAATTAGTCTAATTCCTTTGTCTTTGTAAATTATCTATTTCCCGGAGACCTTGAGGAAATTATCTGTATTTTTGGTAATTTGACTAGAAGACGTCCAGAAGTTGGTCATTCAGCTTTAATCTTCTCAGGTACACAAGGAACCATTTCACTGTGTATGGAAAGTTTTTGTGCATAATAATTTCAGTTATTATCTCTCTTCCATTATTTTTCTTCTTTTTATATTCTGATAATATGAATATTACTGCTTTTCTAACAATTGTCCATTTCTATGACTTTCTCTTTGACTTTTTTCTAAAACTCCTTTCTCTATGTTATGACTGTTTTCTTGATTGTTTTTCACCTTTCTTCAATACCTTTTATTAAATTTTCCTTTATGATATATAGAGTGACATGTCTCGCGATGTTGCCCAGGCTGATCTTGAAACTTCAGGCTTAAGCAATCCACCTGCCTTGGCCTCTCAAAGTGCTAAGATTCAAGGCATGAGCCACCACATCTGGCCATTCAAATCTATTATCTCTTGGCTACTTGCAATTTATTTCTTCATTTCTCAGAAAACTGTCTTTTTCTTCCACTTCTTTCCTGAGTTCAGTCAACTCTTTGATATTTCTCTTTTCTTCTTTGTCCATTTCTGCTTTTAGATTTAATATTTCTTTCCTTCCTTCCTTCTTCCTTCCTTCCTTCCTTCCTTCTTCCTTCCTTCCTTCCTTCTTTCTTTCTTTCTCTCTCTCTTTCTCTTTCTTTCTTTCTTTCTTTCCTTCCTTCCTTCCTTCCTTCTTTCTTTCTTTCTCTCTCTCTTTCTCTTTCTTTCTTTCTTTCCTTCTTTCTTTTTTTTGATGGAGTCTTGCTCCGTTGCACAAGCTGAGTGCAGTGGTGCGATCTTGGCTCACTGCAACCTCTGCCTCCCGGGTTCAGGCAATTCTCCTGCATCAGCCTCCTGAGTAGCTGGGATTACAGGTGTGCACAACCACGCCCAGCTAATTTTTGTTTTTGTTTTTGTTTTTTTTTTAGTAGAGATGGTATTCACCATGTTGGTCAGGCTGGTCTTGTACTCCTGATCTCCAGTGATTCACCTGCCTAGGCCTCCCAAAGTGCTGGGATTAAAGGCATGAGCCACCGCACCCAGCCTACAATTTCTAATTCAAGGTGATTTTTTATTTTCTTGAATGACTCATTATATTTGATTGTATTTGATCATCAACTTAGCGTTACAGTCTGTTTTATGATTATTATTTTTCTTGTATTTTTCTTGCAGGTCAGCCAACCTTGCTGACCTGCAGTGGGCTCCACCCAGTTTGAGCTTCCCTGGCCACTTTGTTTACCTACTCAAGTCCCAGCAATGGCAGACACCCTTCCCCTGCCAGGCTGCTGCCTCGCAGGTCAATCTCAGACTGCTGCACTAGCAGTAAGCAAGGCTCCTTGGGCGTGGGATCCTCCAAGCCAGGTGCAGGATATAATCTCCTGGTGTGCCATTTGCTAAGACCATTGGAAAAGTGCAGTATTTGGGTGGGAGTATCCCATTTTTCCAGGGTACCATCTGTCACGGCTTCCCTTGGCTAGGAAAGGGAAATCCCCCAACCCCTTGTGCTTCCTGGATGAGGTGATGCCCCGGTCTGCTTTGGTTTGCCTTCCATGGGCTGCACCCACTGTTCATCCAGTCCCAATGAGATGAACCAGGTACCTTAGTTGGAAATGCAGAAATCACCCATCTCTGCATCGATCATGTTGGGAGCTGCAGACCAGAGCTGCTCCTATTCAGCCATCTGGAATGGAATCCCCAAAGTTGTGCATTAATTTTCAAATTTATAACACAAACATGAAACTACAGAACTCTGCATCTTCCCTATTCTGATCCTTAATGGCTGTCAAGGAAGTTTCCTTAATGCCTTTTAGGACTCGTTGTAAATACTGGTCTTAAAAAGGACTGCAATAGGCCACGGATGAACCACAGCCTTCATTTGCATTCTTTCCCACAAGCTATCATTTGTAGTTCTTCAATTTTTTTCATATGCTGAGAGGATCTAAAACCATACTTAGATTGCAGTCCTGATGTGCACCTCTGTATTCTTTCTGTGGTCTCACCACTTTTTTTTCCTTTGTGCCATCATTTATTCTCTTCAAGTCACAGTGCTGTCTTCTCAGAAAAACAGGTTTGGACCATGGCATCTCTCATGCTCCTTCTAGGACATTTACCCCTGGGCAAAGTGCCCTGACTCCTTCCTGAGAGCATCATACTTTATGTAGCCTGAGCCCTCAACCATCACCATTATATTACTCAAATGCAGAATAGCTTAGCAAAAGGAAATGCTTCATCTAAGATTGCACAATGCTTGCTCAGTAACGTGGCAGTGTCTCAACATGGAAGGTTCCCAGGCATGTTAAGAGAGCATTTCTCTCAGCTCAGATATTTGAGATTTCTGGTGTTATCTCTTTCTGGTTGTTTCTTCCCTTACAGTCATTTTCTTATGTGCTGCTTTCCCTCTGTCCATCAAGAGTAGGAGAAATGCAAGAGACAGCTCTGTCTTCCCACGGTGTCCCTGGCTGAGCAACACCTCCCTCCAGCAGGGGGTGCCTCTGTGTAATTTTTGTAACACCTGATGACTGATGTACAATTGTTCATGCTCTCATTGCTTCTGGAAGGCATAAGAAAAAAAATCCTCTACAGCATTTGTTTCCTCCTTAGGTTTTCTTCTGCTCTCAATCACAAGACCCAGTCATCCTTTAAAGTAAAACAGATACAATTCCCGCATTACAGAACGTTTTAAATGGGTATATTTTGAGAGTCATTATCTTTCATTTTAAGGCTGATATTTCTAAAGAAATCACTGGTTTTTCTAATAATCATCCCCCATTCCATTGCTTTTTGCCACCAGGTACATAAAGCCTTGACAATACAGGTGTGTTCGAATATAACTTATAAATAATAAATAGAAACTCCCAAATCTCTGTCCAATTCTATTAATAAAACATATGACTAGTTCTCAGAAAGTTGCACATTTAATGAGGAGTCCACACACTTTCTTCTCAAAAGTCTTTTTTCTAGATTTGAACACCCATTCTTTTCCTGCAATTTTGGTGAGTAAGAAATTACAACCAAACCTCTCTGTCTTCATTCATGTGTGCTTCTAAGACAAAATACCACAGACTAAGTAATTTATAAGAAAAAAATTTTTTTCTTAATTGCTCTGGAGTCTGAGAATTCCAAAATCAGGGTGCAAGTAGGACGGGTGTCTGATGACGGCTGCTCTCTGTTTCCAACATGGCGCTTTGTTGCTGATTCTCCAGAGGGGACCAACACTGTGTCGTCACATGGCAGAGGGGGCAGAATGGCAAGAGAGTTCTCTTTAAACTCAACTGCTTTTATAATGGGGCAAAGCCCATTCATGGGAGTGAAACCCTCATGACTTAATCACCACCTGAAGTCACACCTCTTAATACTGTTGCATTGAGATTCAGTTTCAATGTGAATTTTGGAGGGGATACCATCATTCAAATCATAGCACTCCCATTCTGCTGATGATATATTTAGAAGCATTTTGCTGTTTGGGGAGTAAGGCACTATTTCTGAGGACTTCTTGGAGTCTTTATGTTCTAATGGAGGGTTTAGGTCTCCTTCTAGCCAGATTCTATCCATTGCAAAATCAATAGAGCAGAACATCCAAATGTAGATAAAAGCATCATCATTCATGAAGATCCAGTAGCTCCTAAACATATGGTTTCTTAGGTAATATTCAAATGGAGAACACCCAGGAACATAAAGGTTATTTCCTACATTCTTCTCCTAATTTTAGACCAAACACAGAACTCTGTGCAAACATGAAGAAAAGCTTGGGTATAAACAGACTCACAGTCCACTTATTCAGTTAGTTGTGCTGAGGATCACAGTCTGTTCTAAAAATATCAGGCCCCAGCAGAATGGAGAGGGCCAAAAAAGAGATGGTTCTATGTTATCTTTTTTATATCATGAACCAGCCCTCAGGTAAGCCTGGCCAAATGGGTATCAAAGTCTCATTAACTTCATGCATCAGATACATCATTCCTACCTTGGAGAAGAGCAAATGTGGGTAGCTCAGTATTTTAGAAGCATCACCTTTAAAATTCTCAATGTTTAAAGGGAAGAGAAAAGTACATCTTATAAATAAAGATAAAAAGATTAAATGTTTCCCACTAATATGCTCCTATGAGTTGCTTATGGTAAGTACAGAGCATGAACATTGAATGCTTAGAACCATAGGTATAAACTGGAACTTCTTGAAATAAATCAGTTGCAGAGTGGCATCACAGCAAACTTTAAACCAACAGCAAAACACAGAAAAATAATCAAATATTCAGCTCTGCTCTTGAGAATTGTATTAGTCAGGGTTGTCTAAAGGGACAGAATTAATAGGATAAATGAATATATTGGGGGGGGAGTTTATTACGAGCATTGACTCACACGGTCACAAGGTGAAGTCCCACAATAGGCCATCTGCAAGTTGAGTTGCTGGGAAGCTAGTCTGAGCCCCAAAACCTCAAAAGTAGAGAAGCCGATAGTGCAGCCTTCAGTCTTTGACCAAAGACCCAAGAGCTCCTGGCAAATCACTGGTGTAGGTACAAGAGTCCAAAAACGGAAGAACTTGGAGTCTGATGTTCAAGAGCAGGAAGAATCCAGCACAGGAGAAACATGCAGGCCACAAAACTTGGCTAATCTAGTCCTTCCACATTCCTTTGCCTGCTTTTATCCTAGCTGTGCTGGCAGCTGATAGATGGTACCCATGCAGACTGAGTGTGGGTCTACCTCTCCTAGTCCACTGACTCAAATGTTAGTCTCCTTTGGCAACACCCTCACAGACACACCCAGGATCAATACTTTGCATCCTTCAATCCAATCAAGTTGATACTTAGGATTAACCAGCAAGTTGACACTCAGTGTTAAGAAGCATCCATGGGCTACTTGCATTGTACTGCATGCCCCAAACCCCCCAACGCCTGACCATGGGGAGAGGGAACAGACACAGTTCCTATTACTCTAAACCACATCAAGTTTGGTTCACCTATGGGGCATATTTTGTTTTGTTTTCCGCTAAAATATCCTTTGGACAACTTTATGCTTCCATCCTTCGCCCTGGATCCTAGGTGAACAGACAGACCTCAGCAAGATCAGCCTCCTCTTCACTTAAATGCCAGGCTAATATATACATATCCTGAGTAACTATCTTGCTTTATGTCCCTTGGATACCTGTAAATAAATACATCATCTAGAACTAGAAGGACTCAGTTAAACTTCTAAGTCTAAGGCTTTGCTAATTCAGAGTGTTTGTCTCTGACTACTGCAAGGGCAATGGAAGAACACTTCTTTTAGATGAATCAGAACTACTTATTTCATTTTTCTAATTAAGACTCATAGAAGGGTAGGGATAGGCAGTCTCCAACATTAACAGGTTAACCTGAAAAGAAGCCATACCAAGACCCATCTGAAACAGAAAGGGATACTTCAAATATTTAAAATAAATATTTATATACGTGAATATTTAAAGACCATGTTGCCCCCAAATTAGGACCAAAAGGTGAATTACTAGCACACTGACTTTCAATTCTGTTGAAGCTACTTTTCCAATGAAATGTTTAAAGGGTACGGATGGAGCGTTGGAAATAGCTGTTCTGATTGGCATGTGTTTGCCCACACAATGGCCTTTCCCATGCGCCACTATTGGCTGGAGAGAGAGCTTGGCTGCTGCAGGCTGGTTGCTGGATTTCCCCCTCCACCCTCATTCCAAGCCAAGAAAAGTTATATATATATATATATATATATATATATATATACCCATATACATACATACATATATACAAACATTTATTTATTTATATTTGTATTTACCTGCTGTCATGGTAACCAGATTTGGAGGACTCTACAGTGGAGGGCAGAAGGCTCAAACATGCCAAACAAAGAAAATATATCCAAAACAACAAGGGTGATTCCAGAAATAATCATGTGGGGGCTCAAATAAAATCTGATTTAAGTATGAGTACATTTTCATTTGATTTTATTCCTACTATTGCCTGCCCCAGGAATTCGTTTAACAGCATCAAGCCTCTGAAAAGCTAAGAAAATTGGTCTTGACTCCCACTTGCTAACCTTTGTCCTTGGGGCCCATAGCTCAGTTGTAAAGCACCTGATTCCTTTATCAAGCAAGTTGTCTGCATTGAAATTCTGAACTAGACTGACCCTGGCTGGAGTCTTCAAGACCTTTCCAACATTTCTACTCAGGACATTTCAAGTATTTGTACAGAAATGAAAATACAGATAATTTGATTCAGAAGTTTGCGCTTTTAAGTCACATGTATACTAAACATTTCCTAATGGGAAAGTGTAGGTGATGACTATACTAGCTTATTTCATCCAAAAATGTTTATGAAAAAATAAAGAACTTAAATTTAAAACATCAATAATTATATGACTCTTTCCCTAGTTTTCCTTGTTAACTGATGGGCTAATCTGGCCATCCACTGCAGGATAAATCTGTATTTGCTCAGAATGCCATGCATGTTTATTTCCGCATCTCCTTCTCTTTTCCCTTGAGCTGCAAGCTTCATTGAGACTCAAGAAAGGAGACCATTAGACAAGTGTTAGCAAAGTCTAGAATTCTATCAATCAACAAATATTTGCTAATCACTTACCATGCATAAGACTGATGCTATGTAGGCAGCTGGGGATAGAAACGTGAGGAATCTCAATCTTTTCCTATTGAAAGGATGCATCTTATTTACCACCTAAAATTCCCTAAAAGGTACGTTATACTTTTGGCCAAAGATTCTGCAAAACTGTACAACAGCAACCCTATTCTTCCCTCTTGCAATATTGACCCCAGAGTTTAGGAAATGAGGAAAGAACAAGGGAGGGTCAAGGCTGAAGATAACATTCCTCATGCGGCATACTGAAAAATAGGTTCCTTACTTTTCTCTGTTCTCCATCTTGCAAAATGAATCCCTAGTGACATTTCAAGTCTTTAATTACAATTAATTAAAGTTCTTGAAAACCAAATTCTGACAAAGTCAATGAGAATAAAACATCTCCCTCTGTGTCTCTCTCTCTCTTTTTTTTTCCACTTAAATTTCCTATCAGAGTCTCCACTTCAAAGGTTTTGTCAGTATAGATTAAAAAGACTGCTGTGTGCTATGAGTTTTAGTTCTGGAACTATGCAATACCAATAAAAGGAAATGAATTAATCAGAGCACTATGCTATGGGAGTCTGAGCTGGATACTTCAAATTGATTTCCCAGTCGTTGCTCAGCTGTGGGGAAAAACAGAAGGATTGTTTAGTTTTTGCCAAAGTTGTCTCGATAGTTTGTTTTGGCAAGTATTAGGAAATTGCAAAACTTCCTTAGGAAATTACAATTAGGAAATTGCAAAAATTACATTAACATGTAAGAGAAAAAAATTTGCCAAGTCTCAAACATGTGCACATGAAAGTGCCTGAGTCAAGACAGTACACCCTAGAAGCCTAACCCTCCTTGAGACCTGTGCCTGTGATTTTTGTGGTGTGAACCAGATCAATTGCAAGCCCATCCCAAAGGAGACCCAGAGTCCTCTCCTTGACCAATTGAATAGTGTCCTTCGGAGTGCTGCCTTATTGGAGGGAAACATCCTTTGTTTACCCTGTGTCTAGCCCTTCCACTTTTAATCAGAGTCACTCACTGACCTTACTCCCGAGTGAACATTCTCTCCATTTCCAGGTGTTACAGGCTGAATTGTACTCTCCCATACCCCCATATAAAACCATGTGTTGAACTCCTAACCCCCAGTATCCCAGAATGGGACCGTATTTGGAGAGAGGAGCTTTACAGAGGCAACTAAGTGAGAATGAGGTACAGAGGAAGACCGTGTGAAGATACAGGGAAAAGACAGCTATCTACAAGCCAAGAAGAGAGACACGAGAAGAAACCGATCCTACCTGAATCTTGGACTCCCAGCCTCCAGAATGTGAGAAAACAAAATTCTGGTGTTTCAGCCACCCAGCCTATGGTACTTTGTTTAGGAGTCCTAGCAAACTAATATATCAGGCAAGCAATAAACTAAACTCTTTGTTGTTGCTTTATACTTTTCAGCTCTGTTGTTCTTTGTATTTTGATAGACAAATGTTACATTATACTTTGTTACAGACAGTACTAATATATAGGACTAACATTTATGAAACATTTATAGAATTTTGAATAAATTAGAAGCATAGGAATGAAATAGATGTGCCAAAATTTGATTCATGGTAAAGTATTAATATTGTGATGAGAAATAATAATGCAATGATTTTATCAGAAACAGAAACACTGACATGTTAAATGTAGGGAGAAGACCAACATAAGTATTAGTAAAAATAATCATCCTAAAAGTAAAACAAGTCACTATTTTAGTGGGGTTGAGAATATGCATTGCCATAAGACTTTCCTTTTTAATATTATTTTATTTTGGATAACAACCTAACAAAGCAACATTTTTCAGTGTATGTGTTGTTATATTTATTGCACATAGAAACACATGTGGTATAAGGGTGAATGTGAACATTTGGTAAAGAGGAAAGGAATTAAAATCCAAAATTATATCATCCCAGAAATAAAATACATAACTTCTCAAAACACGCAAAGCAGAAGTTTTTAACTTGAACTGTTTGGGTGAGTCTTTATGGTTCTTATGGAAAATGAATGCATATGTACATGAATGCCGATGAATGCAGATGACGTATTTCTGAGGGAAGGATCTAAATCTTTTTTCAGCCTCTTAAATAAGAGCCATTTTTGAAGAAGACAAAGAATAGTACACCTAGTAATTCTGATATTTACCAAATTCTATTTGTATTAAATACAAACATTTGTTAAAAATTACATAACTAGATCTGGCTTGGGAAGCCCTGCATTTGTTGGAGGTCTAGGTGTGTATTTGTTTACCTACGTTTGTAGGATAAATTGTCATCTATCTGAGGTGTGGCCTTACCCAATGTGTCTGGGCATCTGTCAGATAACAAAATTATAACTTAAAGGCCATAATGCTATGAAATACCATCTCATCCTATTATTATAATTTTCAATGGAGAAAAGGGGAGAATCAGGAAATGGGAGTGTTCAGGATAACATGACTGGAATGGCCAGACTCCTACTTTCTCAATGTCTAGTAAAAGACATTTTAGCCCATGGCATTAAAGGGTTGAACAGCCTCCTTTTCTGCCTTCAGAGAATAAAGTGCATTTTCACCAGACTCCCAAGGTGTGGTTACCACCCACAATCAAGCCCCCGTTCTGCCATTTGACATTTCTGAGGTCCCAGGCAAAGTTTATAACTTTCCTAAATAACCTATCTTCTCATATGTGAAATGAGGACAATCATAGTGTCTATCTTATAAGCGTTGTTCTGAGAATTCCAGGAGTTAGTAAACATAAAGCCTTGAGAAGACACCCTGCCCATAGTATGCATTGTGAAAATGTGACCTCACTTTCTTTTATTTCTACCTAGGTAAAGTACCCACTGAAGTTGTCTTGAAGAGTGAAAGTGACCTTTGCAAAGATTGCATGAGCCAGACTTTGCCTGCTCTCTCCCATAATTCTGTTCCCTGCCCAACACAATTCTATGATTGGCACATGATCAAGGGACCCAACAGAGGGACTTTTATCAGGGAAGACCGAAGACATTGGTTGGCACACTTGCTATTTTTCCTGTGAGTTTTCTCATCTTACCTTTCTCAGTAGCCTTCCGATTTGACATAAAATGGAAACCATGACAAACTAATCTTATGTGTCTTCATAAGATTAGCAATTTTAAACTTCTTAGATTTCATAAACCAGATTAGGAAGAAACATATATTCTTCACTTTTTCTAACCATTTCTGGCCAATGAGATTGAATGGTTAAGCCTATGGATTAGATATACGGGAAAGTTTTTGAAAAGAATCAGGCCCAGATGACATTTTCCTTAAGCCGATTGTTACCTCTCTATCCCCTTCCCTCTCCTTTTCTGCCTCAAGCATAGTCACAGTGGATAGAAGTAAAGCCATCATCCTGTGGTATCAAGATAAAAGCCACATGCTGAAGATGTCAGAGCAGGAAGACAAAAAAAAGATTGAACCCTTGATGCATTGTTAGATTACCATATTGGCCTTGGACACCTCAAACTTAGACTCTGCTCTTATCTGATGAATAAACCTATTATTAAGTTGTTCACATTTCATGCTGAGTGTAACTGATACAATTCTAACTGATATGATAGATATTCCAATTCAATTAACTGGGAATAAAGAAAACCAAAGGAAACATTCATTTAAGATGCATGTCCTCTTCAAACCACACTGCTCCATAAAGCCTGACAGGAATGAGAAGATAGCAGATGAAAGTGTTTTTACAGTTATTAAACTTTCTTTTGACTAACACAGGACATGTGAATGGTTATTAAGAGTATGCCTCTCAACACCAGACACAGTAAAAGAATCCTTGTGGGATCCTAGATGTGTATGAGGAAACCTTGAAGTTCCTAGTTATTTATTCTATTACTCTGGAGTCTGCCTCTTTCTAAACCACCCAAAAGGTAGATACAGCAATATACACTTATGGGACTACCTGCAAAATGCTTGTTGACAGCTCTGCCTAAATATTATAGGAAGAGATAACAATAACTTTTTTCCATTCACAATAACTTTTTTCAGAATAACTTCTTTTCCCATTCACATTAATGTTTTTTCATTAATTGAAGAATGAAACATTTATTTAGGCTCTACTGTATGCCATTCACAATATTAAGGGTTAACCAAAGATAAAAAGGTCTACACCTGACCTTAAGGATTCAGTTTGAGTCATATAGGTCTATATAGCACTGTGATAGTAACTAGGGGTGTATATGTGTTATGTGTGTGTGCACACCTGTGTATACACACACATATGTATTAAATGTTTCAAAATTGTAGAAAAATATGATTTATTAAATTGAGGGACAATTAATATTAATTAAGCTCATCCCCTTCAAACCAGGACAGTATATCTTTTCCCCAGCTCTTCATGGGAATCCTGGTCATGATTTTGCCAAAAGCCTGGACTCCAATTTACACTTAATATATATGATGTATTAAGAAGTCATTGCAATTATTGCTTATATATAGCAAACTATCAATTTATTCTGTGTATATTTTAAAACCAGTCAAATTGTATCATCAACTACAATATTTCATTTTCTTGTTTTGTGTTTATTTCCTTAGGTCATACTGGTAGATTATTAAATTATTGGCAAAAAAATACAAACAAAATCAAAGCTTAAGTTTGCTTTATTTTTAGCATTGTTTATCTCTTTTTTTTTTCTTGTCTAATTGCATTGGACAGTGCTGGTAGAATAGCATTAAATGACTAGACTAATAGTGACATCTGTGTTTATTAGTTCTTGCCCTGAATACAAAACCATTTGCAGGATGGAAAAAAAAAAAAAAGTATCTCCAGTATTACCTCTGGTCTATAACTATTAACTGCTTATAGCTCTTTCTGGAAAGTAGCTAGGAGACCTCATGTGGTCTCTGTGAAATGGCATACTGAGCTGGATTATTATTGTTCACCTTGGATTTGGGAGAAATGATGGGAGTATGCTTTTCATTATTTGGCTTGAAAAGAGACATTCTTTCATATGTTAAGACAATATTCTTAGATTCCTGTTTTATTAAGAGTCCTTAAAAATTTTTGGAATGAATTTTACCTAGTCTTCTTTTTGGTATCTAGTAAGTTGATTTATAACTCAGGCTTCCACCTTTGATCCATTGATGCAATAACTAGGATAATGGATTTTCTCAAGTTTTAATCATGTTTGCATTACTTCACAAACCCTGAATTAGTCATTGATTTTTTTTTTCTTTTTTGTATACAGCTGAATTTAATGTGCTAGTATTTTATTCCAAAATGTGGCATATATATTCATAAACGAGATGGATCTTTGCCTGGGTTGCATTTCTCAGGTTAGGGGATTGGAGTTACGCTACAGATGCAAAATAAAGCTATATTTTCCTGTGTTTTAGGCAGTTAAATATCATGGAGATAATATATCCCTTAACAATGTGAAAGTCCATCTGCAAAATGGTCTAAGTCTAGCATCTCTTTGGAAATAGTCCATGAGCAACTTTTAAAATTGTAGCTTATTGATTGATGCAAGCTTCCTGCTCCTTGAGTCAATTCTTGTCATTTGTACTCTCCCAGGAACTTATTCATTTATCCAGATTTCCAAAAACTTCAGCATAGAATTGGCACATGAAAACTTAGTCTCCTCCAAATCTTACCTAATTTCTCATTTTCAAGGTGATTATTTTTCTTTAAATCGCTATGCCACAGTTTTGTAAAAAAACAAAAGAAAAAAAGTTGATGAACTCAATTATTGATCAGTCTCTCATTTAAGGTACAAATAATAACATGTATAGTTTGGCAGACATTAGACTGTATTAATATTTTAATAATTTATATAATTATATATTCTGACTACATATACATATATGTATATATATAATCTTATATAAGAACCCATAAAATAATTTTGAAGATTTCAAGAGTAAATTTCAGGGAAAAACAGAATAAAAGGGGGGCAATAAAAATTGTGCTATGAGTGAATGTTATATGTTAGGGAAAATTTGAGATGTAGACATGCATTTATTGAATATTTATCATGTGCTGAAAACTTTCTAGGCACTTTCTGACATCAATATTTAATGATTATTATGCTTTACCCACCATAGTGCTTTGCACATGTGAGCAAACTAGGGTGTGCATTTAAAAAATAAAGTAAATTAATGAATGAAAAAAACAAAAAGAAGGAAAGACTAGAATAGGCCTGCTAAACATTGTAAGTACTTAAAGCTTTTCTCTCATGGAAAGCATTAATTCAGCAGCCAGACAAAACCATAAATCTTCCTTCTCAGGGTATATCTTAATTATTCTAAAATTTACAATTCAATAATGTTTTCTGATGAAAAGAACACAGAATAAATTACTGCAAAAATGTCTGTTATAATTTCAAAGCAACGTTGGTTAAAGTAAGTCTGGTAAAAATAGGCTCCTGACATTAGTAGCTCTTGAGACACATTTAGAAGCTTCTCTACCCACCAGCAGAAATGAGCTGCACTGGAACTACCCTAGGTAAATCCCTCCACACAAAATGAGGAAGTCACCAGTGATACCAGACTCTTTCTTCCACGACCAGTGTTTTCACTTTAGTTCCACATAGCTGTGAAGTCCATGATAGCAGAGAATATCAGAACTTCATTGGTAACTACTTATAACCATGGATAAGCCATTATTTCCTCCTATAGCTCTGTTTCATTACTAAAAATTATAGGGGTTATACTATTCTGCCTATAATTTTCCTTCCAATTCTAACACCAAATGAGTTTTTGAATCAAATTGCACATAACATTTCAGCTCTAATGCAATGAGAGGTCTCTGTCAGGAAAATTCCCCATGAAGCATTCCCCAAAACCCCCGTTCAAAAATAACCTTGATATCCTCTGGCTTTCCAATCTTAATTATCAGTTACAACCCAGCAGCACTAAAGAGGTGGTGGAATGTTTCAAGCTGAATTGTAAGGAGTAAATACTTAAAAGATATATACTGATTAAACTTGTCTCTAGTTTGAAACATCTTTTCTAATCCCTTCCTTATCAAGGTATCTCCTATGGCCATGAGAACTCACAACCCACAGTAAGCAGTGGGAGCCTTTATCAAAAGAGGCTCAAGAGGAATGAAAAACAAAGTAAAATGAAGTAGACCAAAGTAAAACAAAAAATTCCTTAACTGAACAACCTCATTCAACAATTTATTCTGCTTCTTGTCGTCCTGAGAACCCAATGACATCTGGTACTTATGCTGGAGATCTTGAATCATCTCCAGATGAACGTGAATATCCTAAGCTATTTAGCAAGTGTGTGCATCCATATGCACACTTGCACTCACACCCACAATACAGCTTAGTTCAACTTACATCCTCTCCTAGAGCCTCTATGCACATATCATATATGCACATAAACCATATAACAAAATGCCATCAACTTACATATCTGGGCTCAGTAATAGATGGACCTGCTAACCTCTTATCATATGCTAAGGGAGAAAGAAGAATGTAAGCCACGTGAGTTTGAAACATCCATAAATCCAAACGTTTTTGCAACAAAATGGGATATCTGTTAGTGTTCAACCCATTTCTGTTGAAGGAGCCTCTTTTAGTCTTCTGTAGCAATTCTGAGTTGGGCTTTAGATGGACTCTATGTGACATGCCCCAACAAAACAAAACAAACTTCACTACTAACTTATTACATACTTTTGCAAATGATATTACTAAATTCATCTCATAGATTTCTCATAAGCGCCTCTGATACATACAGCCCATGACTGATGCTCACATCTGATTTTTTACTCTAATAGTGCCTGGCACCTAGTTCATATTCAGATAATGTTACTTGACTAGAATGAATAGCCTTTAACTTGTGACATTCATTGTTTCTTTTCTTTTTTTTTTTTTTTTTTGAGACAGAGTTTCACTCTTGTTGCCCAAGCTGGAGTGCAATGGCATAATCTTGGCTCACTACAACCTCTACCTCCCAGGTTCAAGTGGTTCTCCTGCCTCAGTCTCCCTAGTAGCTGGGATTAGAAGCATGTGCCACCACGCCTGGCTGTTTTGTATTTTTAGTAGAGATGGAGTTTCTTCATGTTGGTCAGGCTGGTCTTGAATCCCCTACTTCAGGTGATTCACTCACCTCAGCCTCCCAAAGTGCTGGGATTACAGGCGTGAGCCACCACACCCCACCCAGTCTCATTGTTTCTTAATAATTTAGTGGATGCATTTTTCCTTCTCATTTGTAAGTTTCCTCTCCAGCAAGTTAGTAATATATTACCTAAATGTATTTTAGGTAGTATGTTGTTGAGAAGGTGGAAGTTCTTGTGGCAAATCCGTTTTAAATAGAAGTTATCCTTTGTAAAATGAATTTATGATATATTCTACAATTTTGTATTTTCACATCTTTGGATTCCTTAACATGAGAGCATATAACCATAGCTGAAGTTACCTGTCACATAAACAGTTTTGTGTTGCTCCATTGTCATCCCAGCTCTCTGTACGTTGAATGTAGGCGATGCCAGTAAAGTGGGTAGCTGGGAATCAGTCACATGCATTACGTTGTCTCCTGAAAGATTGAGAAGTACCATTTAAATTTCAGGGAGCAATTTTCACCTTATCTATGGAAGTATGCTGAGATAGTGTATTAGTCTGTTTCCACACTGCTGATAAAGACATAACCGAGACTGGGTAATTTACAAAGAAAAAGAATTTCAATGGACTCACAGTTCACGTGGCTGGGGAGGCCTCACAATCATAGCAGAAGGCAAGGGAAGAACAAAGATACATCTTATATGGCAGCAGGCAAGAGAGAATGAGAGCCAAGTGAAAGGGAAACCCTTATAAACATCATCAATTCTCGTGAGACTTGCTCACTACCACGAGAACAGTATGGGGGAAACTGCCCCCACGATTCAATTTTCTCCCACCAGGTCCCTCCCATAACACATGGGAATTATGGGAGCTACAATTCAAGACAAGATTTGGGTGGGGACACAGCCAAACCACATCAGACAGTAATTTGGTGGGACTAAAGTCACAATCATTATTTCTTTTAAGTAATGAATACTGTATTATACATTTCACCCTTCCAAGATGTTAGAGCATTTTATTTTATTTTAATCAGTGCAGAGTACAGTTAGGAAATCTGTCAAAATTATTTTATTGACTCTGATTATTTAGTGAACTCAAATTATTGCAGCATTTAGAAAGAAAAAACAGGACGTATAAAGGGATGGACAGCAGTTTATAAAACATAGAAGGGCAGCATGACCTCAGCAAGTACATGCAAATGTTTTCAATCCTGCATTTTATACCAGCAACTCAGGAGTTATATACTATGTTTAATGTATTATGTATTATGTTTTATATATTAATTACTTGAACAAAACCAATCATTTGCCTAAAACCTAAAATTGGCTTTCCAAAGTGAATTGTAGAGCGTGTTGCTCTTCTTCGTGTTAGACCAGAGACTTAAAACAAAAACTGTCTTTCTAAGAGAAAGGGTGAAATGTGATAAAAACTGAATATTTGTTCCTACCTCATTCACTCATTCATTCATTCATTCATTCAAGTCACAGGATCATCTCCAATGTGCAGGGCCCTTTGCTAAATGCCAGGTATAGAAGGTAAAAAAGAGGAGCTTGTGGCTTCATGGAGGGAGCCAGAAAATAAGCATTTGCATAAATAAACAAAATGCTGTCAGCTTGTGATAAAGGTTACAAAGAAACTAAGCAATATGGGGTGGTAGTTACAGTGATCTACTTAGATACTGTGGCACAGGAGGACTTCTGAGGAGATGACATTTGTCCTGAAGGAGGAAAAGGGGAGTCGTGAGCACCTGTGTCCATTTCTAGACATCTCATCAAAGATCTGAGGATCTCATTGGCCATCACAGACAGTAGATCATACATGACAAACATGGGTATATAAAGATATATCATAACCATTTAACATCTTCACCACCAAAAACATAAGCTGGTGGGGTAGATGAATATATTAATTAGCTTGATTGAATATTTCCTATAGTGTATACATAGATCAAAACATTACATTGTACTTCATACATATACATAATGGTTATATGATAATCTTTAAAAATTAGTAAAAAAAAAAAAAAGAGTCCATCTTGAATATGTAACAACCCCAAATACAGAAAGTACACTAGAAAGTGCACTCAGAGGAAACAGAGTGCAGGATGTTAACTGGTAGCACTGGTTGCACAAAAAGCAATCCAAGCTGTTAAAAAATGGTACTTGCTAGCAGAGACAGATAGGAGCAAAGGATGCCAGAGGGAAGCACTGGTTCTCTGCACTTCCCCCTGACAACTCAGCAAGGCCACAGAGCATGGCTCCTTCCAATTACAGTTAAGATAGCCAGTTAAAGGTTTATAGCAGACTTTTGCTGTTTTTTGCAACTCTGTTTCCCCTCATTTTCATTTCAGCAATTGCACTCCTTTTTCCTTTTAGGAAACCTTCTTTTCCCTGTGGTGTGCCAGGTTGGTGAGGATGCGAATCACTCTGCGCTGCCTGACTTTTCTAAGCCGGGCTAAGGCTCTGATGTGGGGGCTTTGGATCTTGAGTAGAGCAATCTGAGACGAAAAGGCATAGCTGGAGTTCCTTCCTTCCAGCATCAGCACCGTGATGTGACTGTTACCAATTCCTGGTGCACAGAGCTAGAGAGTAGCCCTGGTTTCTACCTTGTTTCTGACCTGATCTTCATTCCAGGATTTCTGTCCATCCTATTAACCATCGAAATCCTGCCAATAAATTGCTCTTTTGCTTAAATTATTGAGAGTTGGCCTCTATTGCCTGCAACCAAAATCTCTCATTCTTACACTTCTCAACAGAGCAAACTGCTATGCATCCTCCAGCTGCAAGGGATTGAACGCTATCAACAACCATACGAATGGAGAAGCAGTTGCTTCCAATGGTAAGCAGTTGCTTACCTGAAGCAGCTGAGCCTCAGGTAAGAACCCAGACCTGGCCAACACCTTAATGGCAGCTTTGTGAAACCCTAAGTAGATCTCTCTAGGTCCTGCCTGGACTTCTAATCCACAGAAACAGTGAGGTAATAAATCTGTGTTGTTTTGAGCTGCTGAGTTTGTGGTAATTTATTACATAAACAGAGATAGAGGAATGAGTTAACAATACTGTGATCATACAATGAACCAATTATGGAATGTAGAATTTTCCATGCTACGAATAACTTTGTTTCTGCAGAATATCAATGGTTTCACAAAGGGAAACGAGGGCATCATTAAAAGAAAAAGAGAGAGAAAGAATTAGAATTAGAATTTGTATGTATGCTGATTCAAACAAACCAATTGTAAAAGAGATATTTTGAGAGAATTGGAGAATGTAAATATGCACTGTATGGAATTTAAATATTAAGTGATATAAAAGAAGTATTGCTTCTTTTATTAGGTATGATATGATAATTATGGTAAAAAGAATCTCTATGATAAACACATACTGAAGTAATTCTGGGTACAATAATATATAGAGATTTGCTTTAAAATGATTCAGAAAAATATAGTGATAATTGATGACATTGGGTGATGAGTACCTGGCAGTACATTATACTATCCTCTCTACTTTTCTGTATGATTGGAAGTTTCCATTTCAAAAGTTAAAAAAAAAAAACACAGGAACATTTCTAGAACAAACAGTGTAACAGAGTAAATAAAATAAATGAAAGACACCAAAAATGAAGGAATTATACCTGAAAGAAGACTGAGAGTAGACAATATATCCACTTAAATATGTATGGATGAGTAGAATTATCCTAATAAAATTGATTAATCTTTTATATTTTTAAAACAATGATCTATATTGTAAAATGAAGGAAGGAAAAGGAAAACACAAAAAGAAAAGGAAGGAAGGAAGGATGCAGAGAGAAAGAAGAAAGAAAGGAGATCGATGACAGACATTTTAAATTTTCTTCTAAAATTTAAAAAGCAGAGATTCTTGAGGTTGAACATAGAGCCTATATCTTCCATAAAAGAAAAACAAAAGACAGTTACCGTTTGGACGAACGGAGGCAAGATGGTGCACTTCCAGTTCTTCTTCACCAACTTTTCCCGCGCCCGCAAAAATGCAGCCGGCGCCCGGGAAGGTGCAGACCAACTGGGCATGCGCCAGGTGACGTCAATCCGAAGAGACCAAGATTTACCTGGTCGCACCTGCGGAACGCCCCCCCGACACGCCCGTGCCCCGCCTATTGCCCTCCCACTCCTAGAAAAGCCGCTCCGGAGGGACGCCACGGGCGGCCTTCCTCCGTCTTCCACTCCTGTCGGGATGTCAGGACTGCAGGAACTCCGTCCGAGAGCCCCCACCAGGGACTCTGTCGGCCTTCTTTGCCGGAGGCCGACAGACCTCTTCCCCACACCTTAGGTGACCAAAATAAACTTGCAGTTTTGCTCCTACACTTGCCTACTCGCTGGTTCTTTTGTGCCCGCTCTGGTGGTCTTAGAAAAACAAATCAGTTACTTTATTATTGATTGTGAGCGCTGTATTTAGCTATACGTGTGTCTGTATTTCAGTTACACTGTATATGTGTGTGTGTTATATGTGTGTTAACATATAAATTTACAAGAGGTGAAACTAAATGGCCAATACTCTTTAATATCATCAAGGCCACGAAAGGAAAGAAACACTGAGGAACTCTTCCAGACTAGGGAAGAAATGAAAAGTAAATGAAATGTGGGATTCGAGATTGGATCCTGGAAAAGAGCAGTAGTGGGACAATACTAAATTTTTACAGTTGGAAAATTTTGACTAAAGTGTGTAGATTAATGAACAGTAGCATATCAAAGCTAACTTCCTGGTTTTGATAATTGTACTGATTATGAGAAATTTGTTTTCATTTAGGCAAGCAGGGTGATGGATATATAGGAATTATTTGTAATATTTTGGCAACTTTTGTAACGTAAATTGTATAAAAATGAAGACATAACAAAAAAAGAATTTGAAAATTTGAAAGATTTGTTTAAAGAGAGACAAGATAACAATATTAAAAAAGATTTACCAGTGAACAAATCCAAATGGCCAAATGTTGGGCATTGAAATTCAACATACAACACCAATTAAGATAGTATTGGCTTAGAAAAATAAAATACTTAAGTGTAAATTTTGTTTTGTTTTGTTTTTGTTTCTGTTTTGAGATGGAGTCTCACTCTGTTATCCAGATTGGAGTGCAGTGGTGCAATCTCAGTTCACTGCAACCTCTGCCTCCCTGGTTCAAGAGATTCTCCTGCCTCGGCTTCCCAAGTAGCTGAGATTACAGGTGCCCACCATCATGCCCAGCTAATTTTTGTATTTTTAGTACAGACGGGGTTTCACCATGTTGGCCAGCTGGTCACGAACTCCTGACATTTAGTGATCTGCCCATCTTGGCCTCCTAAAGTGCTGGGATTACAGGCTTGAGCCACTGCTCCCGGCCAACTTAGATGTAAATTTAATAAAATATGTGCAAGGCTTATACTCTAAAAACCACCAGATGTTGGTGAAATAAATATAAATATATGTAAATAAATGAGGAGATGAAAATGCCCATGAATTGGAAGATTCGATGGTTTGAAGCTGTCAAATGCCCCAAAAACGATATACATATTTCCTATGCAAATCTCAATAAAATGTTATTTAAATATAGACACGATTATTATAAAATTTATGTGAAAACGCAAAGAAACTTGTATAGCTAAAATATTTTTTGAAAAAGGAGAAAAAAGTAGGAGAAATTAGTCTATCCAATTTCAAATTTCATTGTATTAATATAACTGCAGTAACTAGAGTAAGCAACACTGTATGCTATGGGCAAAGGGATAGATACATAGGCCAATGGAGCACAACACAGAACCCAAAAATAGATCCATACAAATATTTCCAGCTGATTTTTTACAAAGGAGCAAAAGCAATTCCATGGAGGAAGGATAACTTTTTAAACAAGTAATGCTGGAGCATTTGGACAGCCATAAGTGAAAAAATTGAACTTCAACCTAAACTTCACACCTTGTACAAAAAATTAACTCAAATGAATCATAGATTTAAATGTAAAACGTAAAACCATAAAATTTTATTTAAAAACAGGATAACATTTTCAGGATTTAGTGCTAGGCAGAGTTTTTAGATTTGACACCAAAGTACGACCCATGAGAGGTGAAATTGATAAACTGGATTTCAGCAACATTAAAATCTTTTGCTCAGTAAAAGGCCCTGTTAAGTAGATAAAAAGACAAGCTACAGGGTGGAAGAAAATATTTGCGAACCGTATATATGTTAAAGGATGAGTGTCTAGAATTCTAAAAAACTCAACAGTTAAAAAACAGAAAAGGAGCAGAAGACCTGAAGGGACATTTCACTGAAGAGGATACGCAAATAATGATAAGCACAAGAAAAGATGTTCCGTGTCATTAGCCATTAGGGCAATTCACACTAAAATTATAAGGAGATAGCACTGAACATTTATCAGACTGGCTAAAACAAAAAATAATGACAACAACAAATGCTGGCAAGGAGAAATTAGATCACTTGTACATTGCCGATGAGAGTTTCAGATGGTACAACTACTCCTGAAAATAGTTTTGCAGTTTCTTAACAAACTAAATATGAAACTACCATACAACCCAGCAATTGCATTCTGGGGCATTTATTCTCCAAAAATAAAAATGTACATTCTTACAAAAATCTGTACACAAATATTCATAACAGCTTTATTCCTTTTGGTTTGTTTGTTTTTGAGACGGAGTTTTGCTCTGTTGCACAGGCTGGAGTGCAGTGGAGCTGTCTCAGCTCACTGCAAGCTGTACTTCCCGGGCTCACGCCATTCTCTTACCTCAGCCTCCCGAGTAGCTGGGACTACAGGCGCCCACCACCACGCCCAGCTATTTTTTTTTTTTTTTTTTGTATTTTTAGTAGAGATGATGTTTCACCATATTAGCCAGGAGGGTCTCGATCTCCTGACCTCGTGATCCGCCTGCCTCAGCCTCCTAAGTGCTGGGATTACAGGCATGAGACACTGCACCAGGTCAACAGCTTTATTCTTAACAGCCAAAAACCATAAGCAACTCAGATGTCCTTCAGTAGGCAAATGTTTACCAAAATGTGGTGCCTCCCTACCAAGAAACACAACTCAGCAATAAAAAGCAACAAATTATCAACAAGCACAATTACCTGGAAGACTCTCTAGAGAATTATGCTGAGTAAAAAGGACCAACCACGAGAGGTTGCATATTCATTTATGTAACACTCTTGAAATGACAGAATTATTGAAATGGGGAACAGAGTAGTGGTTGCCCAGGTTTAAGGAGGGAGAAGGAGGGGGAAGTAGGTGTGACTACAAAAGGACAACACGAGGAAGCTTTTCCGTGTTAGAGTGTTCTGTATCTTGACTGCATCAGTGTCAAAATCTGGGTTGTAATGTTGTACTACACTTTTGCGATATGTACCCATTGGTGGAAACTGGAATAACAGTATCTGCGATTTGTCTGTATTATTTCTTACAACTGCATGTGAATCTACAATTATCTCAGAATTAAAAGTTTAATTAAAAATGGCAACAAAATTACTGTGCACACATTCCCAATGCATCATTTGTGCTCCCAGGTATATACTAAAGAGAAGTCAATAATATCCAACATGAAAACATACAAGGATGTTCATAACACCTTTATTCATCAGAGCACCAAAGTGGAAACCCCCGATGCTCACCAACAGAAGATAAGAGAAACAAACTGTGACATTTCCTAACAATGCAATATTATACAGCAATGAAAAAGAACAAACTACTACTAAATGTGCCAAAATAAATGAATATCCCTAATATAATGGTGAATTCTAAGTGTCAAACGCAACTAAGTACATACTGTGTGAGTCCACCTTAGAAAAGCTCAAGAACAGGCAAACTGATTTGTAGAAAGAAGTCAGAACAGTGGTTACTGCTAGAACGAGAGTTATTGATCGGGAAGAGGCACAAAGCCTATATCTTCACCTGAGTGGTGGTGAAACATGTGTATAGAAACATAAAAATTCAAATAACTGTGCCTTTAATATCTTTGCCTTTCGTGCATTTAAACGAATTAAAATAAAAATACTAAATCTTTAAGAATAATATGAAACAGATCAAAAATACTATGCTAGCCAAATAACAAACTTCGACAGCATATGGCCTAACTCTGTAACCTGCAGTCCAGAAAAACCTTTCAATTCAATTTAGAAATATCACAAAATAGGAGAATCAGTTGGATATCAGGAATTAGATGAGAAACGTGGCCATCAAGCTTCCATCCAGCTGTAGATCTCGGGAGAGCATGAAATCAGCACCTCGGTGAACAGATGTTGGGGCTAAGAACAATTACCCTCTCTGCAGTAAGCTCTACCATGAGATAAATAATGGCCCCCACGGAGAAACAACAAAACAAAAATAAAAGCAGAGCAGTAAAAGGAAAAGCAGAATTCATTCATGCTAAACACTGAAGAGAAAGTCTCTGAATGGGATTCCTTTTTTTTTTTAAACTTTTGTTTTAAGTTCAGGGGTACAAGTGCAGATTTGTTACCTAGGTAAACTTTGTCATGGGAGTTGGTTGTATGGATCATTTCATCACTCGGGTATTAAGCCTCGTACCCACGAGCTGTTTTTCCTGATCCTCTCCCTCCTCCCACCCTCCACCCTCCAAAAGACCCCAGTGTCTGTTGTTTCCCTCTGTGTGTCTGTGTGTTCTAATCATTTACATGATCTTTTACTGGAACTAGAGTAGAACCACAACAACAAAAACCTTCCTGAATAGCATCAGAAAACCTTGACTTCTGTGAAAGAACAGAACATCTAAAGAAAGACAACAAAGTTAAAAAGCGGTGAAATACATCGAAAAAAGTCAAGCTGGATCCTGTAAGAAATTAATCCCAGAAAAATAAAGATGTAACAGGAAGCCATAAATACATCATTAGCACTGATAGAATATAAATGATGCTAAGGTCCATGTAATCATTAATACACAAGACAATTTGAACTGTTCTCCCAGAATTCAGAGACAGGACAAAGCAAATGAAATGGTAAGAAAAAAAAAAAAAAAAAAATGGAGGACAAAAGAAACAAAAGCAACAGCAACCAACAAAAAGTATAGACTCAATGTATAATTATAGTTGGTATTAAGGAAGGCATCAGGGCATTGTAAAGAAGCAACAAACGTGTAATTACAGAGAATATATCAAGAAAAATAAATGAACCAAAAACGTCTAATTCTGTTTTATGCACACAGAAAGTATTATACTTATACCAGACAGAATTGAGGAACATAGATGCACACCTAAATATATACTCACAGAATATTTGAATAAGATGGATTTGTTTAAAAAAATAAAACTCTTTTTCTTAAGAGCTGCCAGAAAGAAATTATAGGCTATCTAAGAAGGGAGCCAATTCCACTAGAAGACAAGGCTGCAACAGCTGCAGGATTCTGAAGGGAAAAGGTTGTGTCTCAAGAATTTTGTGCGGCCGGGCGCGGTGGCTCAAGCCTGTAATCCCAGCACTTTGGGAGGCCGAGACGGGCGGATCACGAGGTCAGGAGATCGAGACCATCCTGGCTAACACGGTGAAACCCCGTCTCTACTAAAAAATACAAAAAACTAGCCGGGTGAAGAGGGGGGTGCCTGTAGTCCCAGCTACTCGGGAGGCTGAGGCAGGAGAATGGCGTAAACCGGGGAGACGGAGCTTGCAGTGAGCTGAGATTCGGCCACTGCACTCCAGCCTGGGCCACAGAGCGAGACTCCGTCTCAAAAAAAAAAACAAAAGAATTTTGTGCATAGCTAAGTTTCTTTCCATATGTGAAGACAACAGAATGATATTATTAGATATGTGAGGGCTTACCTTGAAAAAAACTGTTCTTTGAGACATATCTTCACAGACAAAAAATAATAATAATTTTTTAAATGAAAACCCAACACAAAGATCTTGCTGGAATGGTAGAAGCCGGCACCTATCCTCAGCAGTGATCAAGAGAACCACTCCCAATGTACCAGGAAAGTCTGAAAAGATAAATCACTCTAAAACCCCGGAACCAATTGAATTGACTATGTCTATTCCACTCAAAATTGGTGAGGATACATCCACCCTGGCCTAGTGATAATGCTTTTTTTTTTCTTTCTTGAGATGGGATCTTGCTCTGTTGCCCCAGTTGGAGTGCATCATAGCTCAGTGTATCCCACCTCAGTTCCCACTCCAAGTAGCTGGGTCTACAGGCCAGCACCACCATGCCTGGCTAATTTTTTGTGGGATTTTTTTGTAGAGATGGGTCTTGCTGTGTTCCACAGGCTGGTCTCAAACTCCTGGCCTCAAGTGATCCTCCTGCCTAGGCTCCCCAAAGTGCTGAGACTACAGGTATGTGCCACCGCGCCTGGCTGAGGCTTTAAAATAGACAATTTCATTATGAATTATTATTTCTCATTATCATAATAATTCTATGGTTGAACAAAAATAGGCCTTAAATTAAGCCTTTTCCTCAGATCCAGAGGTTAATTAAGTATGATTATAAATGTACCCAAAGCAGAATCTAATCCTATACACAGGAATGAAATTTAGCAAAATGTTAATCTAGTTATGATTACTTCACAGAAACAAAATAACATTGCTTTCCAAATATTACATATTTATTGTAGAAAAATCAAGGAATATAGATAAGAGTAATAATAATCTAAGCAGAACTCCAGCTCTCAAAGATGATAACAGTTTCAGCTTGAAAGTATTCTTCCAGATTTTTGCCTCTGTATGTCTGTATGTAAATATTCAGAAATAATTTTGGTTTTTTTTTTTTTTTTTTTTTGAGACAGAGTTTCGCTCTTGTTGCCCAGGCTGGAGTGCAATGGCGCAATCTGGGCTCACCGCAACCTCTGCCTCCCGGGTTCAACTGATTCTCCTGCCTCAGCCTCCCGAGTAGCTGGATTACAGGCATGCACCACCATGTCCAGCTAATTTTTTGTATTTTTAGTAGACACGGGGTTTCTCCATGTTTGTCAGGCTGATCTCGAACTCCCGACCTCAGGTGATTTGCCCACCGCAGCCTCCTAAAGTGCTGGGATTACAAGTGTGAGCCACCACGGCTGGCTAGAAATAAATGTTTTAAAACATAGGATTAAACATATAGGCATACGTACATACACATATAAAAACTGCATTTGTCCCTAACAATACAAATTAAACAACCTTATGTATCAATACATACACTTCTGTAACATTTTTGCAACATAGTATTACATTGGGCAGTGGTAACATAACTGCTAAGTTAAAATCTAACTTTTTCCAATTTACACTAGTATAAATAATGTCATAATAAATAACCTTACAACACTGTGCATATCTCTGAAATAGACCCTAGTAAACATTAATAAGAACTTAATCATATAGTAAAGAAAGATCATAAATCACTGAAGAAGCAATTTTTTATGTGACAACTGTGTGGAAAAATAACTACTTGGGGGAAAAAGCCTCTGAAGATTCTTGCTGTATTCTATAGACCATGCATACTTCAGATACTTTAAAAGATTATAAATGAAAGAGAGAGATAAAATCAGCAGAAAATATGGCCAAATAGTGACCTAATCTCTGGGCAGGAAATGCTTTCTCACACATGTGAAAGATAAAAAAAATCACTAAAAAGTACCCATTAATTTGACATCTGAGAGTAATTTGACAAATTATAATTTTAAAAGTCTGATGTGTTAGATTATTAACACAATTTTACAAGGAAACAATAAGCAGAGTAACCAGTGGCGGTGGCTTACATCTGTAATCCCAGCGCTTAGGGAGGCCGACGTGGATGGATCACTTGAACCCAGGAGGTAGAGACCAGCCTGGGCAACATGGTGAGACCTCTATCTCTGCAAAAAAATACAAACATGAGCGGGCACGGTAGTGGTGCACCTGTAGTCCTAGCTACTTCGGAGGCTAAGGTAGGGGGATGGCTTGAGCCTGAGAAGTGGAGGTTGCAATGAGCCAAGATTACACTACTGTACTCCAGCCTGGGCGACAGAGTCAGACTTTGTCTCAGAAAAAAAAAAAAAAAAAAAAAAAAAAAAAAAAAAAAAACCTGAAAAAGAAAGAGAAAGATAAGTAGAAAGAGTACTCTTTGTGATGTCTAACTAATCCTCTTTATGTATAAAGGACATTTACAAATCAGCAGAAAGACAGACATTTCCAGGTTTCCCATAGAATAATGGTGGCAGCTTAATACTCTTTTTAAGAGATGGGATCTCACTAAATTGCCCAGGTTGTGGTTACCACAGGCATGATCATAATGCACTACAGCCTCTGGACTCCATGGCTCAAGTGGCCCTGCTGCCTCATTGCATACAGAGGTGTTCACATGCAGTCCCAGCACAAATAACTGAAACTACATGCACACACTGCTGTACCTGACTAGTGGCTGCTTAAATATCTTTTCTCACATTTTCAAGAAGAAGAAGAGGAAGAAGAAGGAGAAGGAGAAGGAGAAGGAGAGGGAGAGGGAGAGGGAGAAGGAGAAGGAGAAGGAGAAGGAGAAGAAGGAAGAAGAAGAAGAAGAAGAAGAAGAAGAAGAAGAAGAAGAAGAAGAAGAAGAAGAGGAGGAGGAGGAAGAGGAGGAGGAGGAGGAGGAGGAGGGAGGAGGAGGAGGAGGAGGAGGAGGAGGAGGAGGAAGGAAAAGAAAAAGAAGAAGAAGCCGCCAACTTTGAGAACAAATAATCACGCAGAATCAATATCTACATCATGGCTACAATACAGAGACTACAAAAAGATTTCAGTTGACATAAAGTTGGAAAATAAACACCTGAAAGCAGCAGAGGCCACTCTAGAGCCTAACCTGAGTTGAACAAATACAATATTCAACCAGGGATCCCCAGAAGAAGACAGTCATACCTGCGTAGGACAACATTGCAAACAGCTTTGACATCTGGTGGCTCTGAGCCCAGGCTAAGGGAGAGCTGTAATGAAGCAAACTTGAAAATTCAGGGGAATAGATAAAGCAAATGAAGCAAAATGTTGGCAATTATTGAATCTAGGCAACGGATATATAGTTGATCACTATATTTTCTTTCAGCTTTTCTCTGTGCTGGAAATTTTTCCAACATAGGCAGTGGATCAGGAGGTCAGGAGTTTGAGACCAGCCTGGCCAATATGGTGAAATCCCATCTCTACTAAAAATACAAAAATTTGCCAGATGTGGTGGCTTGTACCTGTAATCCTAGCTACTCAGGAGGCTGAGGCAGAAGAATCACTTGAACCCGGGAGGTGGAGGTTGCAGTGAGCCAAGATCACATCACCATACTCCAAGCTGGGCAACAGAGTGAGACTCCATCTCAAAAGAAAAAAGAAAAGAAAAGAGAGAAAAGGAAAGAAAAGAAATATAACTAGGTCATTTAAAATAAATGTTCAATCTTTATGTGGATCAAGGAAATGCAGGTTAATTTTTTGTTGTTGTTGTTGCCAGCAGAGTTATTGTATTTATGAATGCAATAATAATATTCAAGTGTAGAGAGGCTGACCCTCTTAGGTGAGTGAGGTTGGGACTACAAATGGGTCAAATCTTGCTAAAAAGCAATTTAGCAAATTGGGAAAACCTCACTGAAAGTAAATTTAGAACAATATTCCTAAAAACTTGTTTCAACTTGTAACCATTGATTACGTAATTTCACCCCTTGTTAAAGTTATAATCATAGATTTGAAAGAAGAATGTGTAAAAAATTCACCCTTATTTATAATAAATTTGCAAACATTCCAGATGTTCAAGAATAAGATAATTATTTTTTAAATTATGATATTTTCCATATGGTAGTTTCCATATGGTTTTGGAAATCAAAGGCATATTTTCTAATGGTTTTGATGACATGAGGAAATGCTATTGCTAAAGTGTTGAATGAAAAAGAGCAAAACAGAAGATTACGTATAAAATACACATTACAATCTCTATATATGATCTTAACGGTGGTTATCTAAACATGATGGATTTGAAGATACATTTTACATATTTTTCTGTATATATAAAAGTGCTTTATTATAATCACACATTATCATTATAAATGAAAGCTAAAGTTAATACATCTCTCTTAAGTTGCATAATCCTGCTTCATTTGTTACAGTAAATTTCATGTGGGCATCATTCTAGAATCATTTTATATTAATCTTTTTGTTCTAGTATCAATTCCCCAATTAAAGAATCTCAACAGACATTGTTAAAAAGATATATTTATGCAAGAGAACCCAATTGACAGCTTCCAGAAGATCCTCTGCCCATGTGAGCAGCCTGGACGATCAAAGGCTCCTAGCCTGTGACACTCTAATAGCTGCTGCTTCTCCAAGTGAGTGTGACTCTGTGTGTAATGAACATCAGGTTCCCGCTAATCAAGGATTTTTTGAAAACCTTGCTTGACAGAGAGAACTACATTCACCCTTCCAACAGCCCCATCCCAAGAGCCCCAAAAGTCTTAACTAATTCCAGCACCAACCCTGGGGAAAGGGAGGAGATAATAAAAGCAGAAACAGGGAAATTCCCAAAGATACCTTGAGGTTCCAGCTCTTCAGACAGGCTAATGAGGAGGAATAATAAGTGAGGACTGTGAACAATTAAGTTTCAGATTGCTTCTAACAACTATTTGCTCCAAACTAATCACATTTTCTTTCAATTTCTTTTTTGGCTCTAATTTACTAACGATAATCCTTAAAAATACAACTCTTGTCTCCGTTGTAAGAAATAATTAAACCAATGGGGCTGCCTCTTGGTTCCAAGCTGGAGTAGGTACGCTACAGGGAAGAATCCTAGTGGGAGGTTCTGTGCAGTGAAGTCAGTGGAGCAGGGCGGGCTGGAGAAGAGGGGTGTGGGGCACTGATCTCCTAGTACTCCATTAGAACCAAGGTAAAGGCCAGGTGCGGTGACTCATGCCTGTAATTCGAGCACTTTGGGAGGCTGAGGCGGGCAGATCACAAGGTCAGGAGTTCAAGACCAGCCTGACCAACGTGGTGAAACCCTGTCTCTGCTAAAAATACAAAAGAAAAAAAAAAAGTAGCCAGGCATGGTGCTGTGCACCTGTAATCCCAGCTACTCAGGAGTCTGAGGCAGGCCACTGCACTCCAGCCTGGGTGACAGAGTGAGACTCTGTCTCAAAATAAATAAATAAATAAATAAATAAATAAATACTAAAACGAAAAACAGGAACTGCAACTCCAAATAAACTTTGCCTGCCTAAGGTAAACATACAATTCTTTTCCTCCTCCTTATCACCCTCCTTCTTCCTTAAAAATCTATTTTGCCTGGCTCTTTTGTTTCACAGAAGTACCCTGCTACTGGCAATAGTTACCAAGAAACATGGGGCTCCTGGGTAAAAATAATTATTTCAGTTCCGCTGTTGGTGAGCTGTTGGTTGCTACTTGGGAGCAATTATACCATAAATCTCATTTTGAACCTCTTTTGCCAAGTACTATCCATGAACACTATGCTTCTAAAGGACGAAATTCCTTTACCTTCCTTAACTGAAATTAACTTGGAATGCCAAAAAGTTCAAATGGAGATTTTCTCAAAGTTGATGACAAACTAACCTATATTATCCAATCTCCCCCACCCTTAAGCAAGTTTTTCTGAACATGGCTCTTCATTTTCCTGATGTGTGGACCCACAGGGTTTACTTAAAAATATAAGATTCTATACGCCATGGTCATAAGCTGCTCTATTTCTGAGTTCCTGATTTTTGTAGATTTTCTTCCCCCTTTGTGTTCAGTTTCTCTGTGAATATGCCTCTTCCTTCAGTGTACCTGCCTCCAAAGGCAGTTTCCTTATCTCTACCTGCCTTTCAGCTATCAAACAATCAGAGCGAGAAAGGACCTTAGAGGTTCTTTAGTCCTGTGTCCCATTTTCCTCCCATCTAAAGGGGCGCTGTAAACATAGCATTTGTCTTAGATGTCCAGGTGATCTGAATTCTGTCTTTGGTAAGCTACCCTGCCCCATGTGGTCTCTGTGAGTAATAGATGGAAATCAAGCCCAGTTCCTTTTGCTTCTACCCATTGCAACTTTACCCCAAAGAAGTAGCCTTTTCCTGACCAATAGCATGTGCATCCATGCCAGGTAAAGTTGCCTCCTTAACTCTTCCCCATGCCCACTCAACAAGTAGGAGGAATACTGGTCTCAAAAGCCAGGCTCCAGGATACATTCCTGGTTTTGTTTCTAGTGTCTGGAATCACTGGGCACCAGAAGGTCAGAGGGAGTTCATTCTTTCTTTTCCCTTCTACACTCAGGTCACCCGAGTAGGAATCAGACCTAATACCCACGACTTCAGATACCCCAGGGCCATTTCCCTCCTGTGCTCTCTTCTCTGACATTCCTGCCCTATTACGGACTTCTGCGGTGCTGAGGTCCAGGCAAGCACAGAACTTTCTCTTGCTCTGTCTTTTTCTACATTCATCTCCTCCGGGACTGTTTTGGGAGTGCAGATGGAGGGGCATTTTCAAATGAAGAGAAGGAAGACAGCCTTGAATCTCTAGACTTAGCCACATAGTCCATCCTCAATCTACCAGAGTCTAGCATCATTGTTTAGGTTTTTGAGCACAGCCAACAGACAGCTACTTGGTGTTATTATTTTTTTTTTTTTTTAATTTTTCCCCTGGTTTCTTTTCTGGGTCTTGTGCCACATGGGTCTCACCTATTTTCAATGGTGGGATTGTGGTACCATTTCATAATTCTGCTATCCTATCATGATGCCCAGCATTGGAAATGGTTATCTAAAATCCTTAACGAGAGATAGGGTTTTCGCAGCTCTAGTGGATATATTCAGGATATGGAGGAGGAAGTCTCCTGCACGGGAAAAGTCACCAGTGTTTAGAACTAGAAGGACAACCCCTCATGTATGGCACTCAGGACCCTGGTATTTGCAGATAGAACATTTTATTGTGAGAATAAGGACAGTTTTGTAGAGATTTTGAATGACAAATTTTGTGAACAACAAATTTCTATAAAAAAAGGAAATTCTCACATTAAAATGATCAGAAATGTAGTACGTGGAATTTTTAAGCTTTGGACTTTTATTGCTGTACACTGTTAGGCAGTGCAAAGTTAACGGCGCTGCATAGAGTTCTCCTTTCTGTCCGGGTCCAGGAAGGAATCCATTAAGTTCGTCCTCAGCTTCCCTCAGTCCGCAGCATCCTGGGCTGGCACGTTAGCAGTGACCTGTTCATTAGATAGGTCCACAGAGGGTTCAAGCCACACAGACATGGATTTCCTCAATGGCAAAGTAATGCTAATATAATTATTGGGAATCATGTTATTGAGTGTGCTCACTTGTCAAATGCAGAGGTCAGCAAACTTTCTGTAAAAGGTCAGATAATAAAAATTGTAAGCTTTGTGATCTGGACGAACTACTCAGCTCTGCAGTTGGCCAGAAAGCAACCATCGATGTGTAAATGAGTGGCATGGCTAGGTTTGACCCAGGGCCTCAGGTTGTGGCTTTCCCCTGACCCATGTCTAATTAGAGTTGCTGCCAGTTACAATGACAGTGCATACTAGTGTGTCATTCTCTCTTCTTTCTCTTTCAAGTAAAGCAGAAAACTGAATTGCCAATCTTTCCCAGTTTTTCCTTCCACGTGACTCAAAAGGTAAGACAGAAAGCCCACGCCCACATAGAATGGACTTCTTTGGTCCATTTGCTCGTTTATTGATTCAGTACTTTTGCATTGCAAGCATCTTGCAGTGCTCTTTTAGGTCCTGGGGATATAGTGATCAGCAAAACAGGTGTCCCTTGCAGAGTTTGTGGTATAGCAGAGGCCAACATGAAACCAGCGATTCCACAAATCTGAGTAATTTTAAGTCACCATTTCTGTATGTGACTGGAAAGAGAAGAATGAGGAGATATGACAAAGTGTTCAAGAATCATATAATCCATGCTACAGTCATGGAAGGCTTTCTGGATAGTGGCATTTACATGATGAGATTGTGCTCAGAATTGCAAGTTTAAAATACATTATTTCTATAATCAATAATACTACAAATGTAATTTTATTCTCTTCCATTTTCTCATTTTATTTAGAAATAGATGAGGCTGGCCGGGCGCGGTGGCTCAAGCCTGTAATCCAGCACTTGGGAGGCCGAGACGGGCGGATCACGAGGTCAGGAGATTGAGACCATCCTGGCTAACACGGTGAAACCCCGTCTCTACTAAAAATGAAAAATAGCCGGGCGAGGTGGCGGGCGCCTGTGGTCCCAGCTACTCGGGAGGCTGAGGCAGGAGAATGGCGTAAACCCGGAGGCGGAGCTTGCAGTGAGCTGAGATCCGGCCACTGCACTCCAGACCGGGCGACAGAGCAAGACTCCGTCTCAAAAAAAAAAAAAAGAAATAGATGAGGCTGCCAGAGGGATTTTGACAAGGTAAAGACGTTACCCAGATGTAATTATGGTTCCAAAGATGTGATATAGACAAGTTCTTAATATTAATTACATCAATCTCAGATTCCATCAAGCTATCAGAAATCAACAGCTTTTAGAATACATTGTAATAATATTTGAACTATATTCCAAATCATTGTAGCCACACCAGTCTATTTCATTTAATAACAGAATCTTTGAGGACGTAACATCAGCTTAATGATTCTAAGCATTCTGCTCTCTTTCATTTCTTCATAGTAAGGACATTTCTAAGTATAAGGACACACACACACACACACAGAGGCACAGGCACACACACACAATAAGTTTTAGCATTTGGTTACATTAAAATATAAACTCTCTGTATATTAAAAAAGATATAAAATCATTAAAGACAAGCAAAACTGGAAAAAGGTGTATGCTAGGAGAGGCAATATCTTCATTATATAAGAGCTGATGCAAATTATTAAAAGGTTTAGAAGCATCCCAATAGCTGGTTGGAAAAAGAGATAAGGAATAATCTATCTGACACATATTATGTATTTGATAAATATTTTGAGTGGATAATGAAAAAATAATTGACAAAATAAGAAATAAAAATGATCAGTAAAATATGGAAAAAGTTTCCATCTAACCAGATATTAAGAAATACAAAGCAACGGCCGGGCGCGGTGGCTCAAGCCTGTAATCCAGCACTTTGGGAGGCGAGGCGGATCACGAGGTCAGGAGATCGAGACCTCATCCTGGCTAACACGGTGAAACCCCGTCTCTACTAAAAATACGAAAAACTAGCCGGGCGAGGTGGCGGGCGCCTTGGTCCCAGCTACTCGGGAGGCTGAGGCAGGAGAATGTAAACCCGGAGGCGGAGCTTGCAGTGAGCTGAGATCCGGCCACTGCACTCCAGACCGGGCGACAGAGCAAGACTCCGTCTCAAAAAAAAAAAAAAAAGAAATAGATGAGGCTGCCAGAGGGATTTTGACAAGGTAAAGACGTTACCCAGATGTAATTATGGTTCCAAAGATGTGATATAGACAAGTTCTTAATATTAATTACATCAATCTCAGATTCCATCAAGCTATCAGAAATCAACAGCTTTTAGAATACATTGTAATAATATTTGAACTATATTCCAAATCATTGTAGCCACACCAGTCTATTTCATTTAATAACAGAATCTTTGAGGACGTAACATCAGCTTAATGATTCTAAGCATTCTGCTCTCTTTCATTTCTTCATAGTAAGGACATTTCTAAGTATAAGGACACACACACACACACAGAGGCACAGGCACACACACACAATAAGTTTTAGCATTTGGTTACATTAAAATATAAACTCTCTGTATATTAAAAAAGATATAAAATCATTAAAGACAAGCAAAACTGGAAAAAGGTGTATGCTAGGAGAGGCAATATCTTCATTATATAAGAGCTGATGCAAATTATTAAAAGGTTTAGAAGCATCCCAATAGCTGGTTGGAAAAAGAGATAAGGAATAATCTATCTGACACATATTATGTATTTGATAAATATTTTTGAGTGGATAAATGAAAAAATAATTGACAAAATAAGAAATAAAAATGATCAGTAAAATATGGAAAAAGTTTCCATCTAACCAGATATTTAAGAAATACAAAGCAACGGCCGGGCGCGGTGGCTCAAGCCTGTAATCCCAGCACTTTGGGAGGCCGAGACGGGCGGATCACGAGGTCAGGAGATCGAGACCTCCATCCTGGCTAACACGGTGAAACCCCGTCTCTACTAAAAATACAAAAACTAGCCGGGCGAGGTGGCGGGCGCCTTGGTCCCAGCTACTCGGGAGGCTGAGGCAGGAGAATGGCGTAAACCCGGGAGGCGGAGCTTGCAGTGAGCTGAGATCCGGCCACTGCACTCCAGTGGGCGACAAAGCGAGACTCCGCCTCAAAAAAAAAAAAAAAAAAAAAAGAAATACAAAGCAACAAAATGCAATTTTCATCTGGTGACAAAAGTTAAAAATTATGAGAATGCCCACTTTATATGCTGCTAGTGCCCTAGAATATTTGAACCCCTTTTGCAATGGAACTTGTATCATAAGTTTCAAAAATTGGCAAACTCTTTGACTGAACAATTACAAATGAAGGGATTTGGGGCTGATTTTAAGGGAGAAATGAATGTGTATTTTAAAATACATTTATAAGCATTTTCCACATAGCATTATTTATAAGAGTGAAAGAGTAAAGCAACCTACACTTTCATCAACAAATAAGTGGTGAAATAGTCTTTTGGCATCCACAAAATGAAATATTATCCAGCCATTTAAAATGATGATCTTCAAGATTATTATAAATACTGAAAATGTTCAAGATAGTTTGTCAAGTGAAAAGGCTGTTTGTAAAACAATGTATAATATGGTCCATATATATTCATATTTATTTATACACCTTAAAAATATAAGAAAACATTTGCCAAAATGTTAACAGAATCTATCTCTTGTTAATATTATCTTTACTCTCAAACAGAGTTTGAGCAATAGCTTGTCTGGAAAGCAAACAGCTTATCTGGAAACTCCACAGTTTTTGCCATGAATATGTATTGTATCGATAACAAAGAAGAATTAATTTAATGGTTTTGTTTCCAAAAAATTAAAAGCAACATTGGTAAGCTTCATTCGGTGCCCATTAGGAATATTCTGCAAGCAAACAACAATGGCCTTGCATTGGAAACTGTGAAGCGACTCTTTCAAAGCAAAGCCTGTGAGTGGAAATCTGGACATAGCAGGCGGCCCAGCAGGTGCTGAAATGCATCCAGTGCCAGCTTCTCTGGCTGTTTTAGGGATCCTGGGGTTCATGGCTCTGTGTAGAGGAATGAAAAGCATGGCAACATTTGGCACTTGAGCAGCTTCATGATGGAATACATCTTGTGTGAGAATAAAAAATAAGGAAAATAAGGAGAAAGCTTTGTCCTTTTCACTTAGAAAGGGAGAGCCATTCTTTACAGCACCATGGGGATTGAAATAGCAGCAATGATGAATGTCCTTAATGATGTGTACAAAGATATCACTGCAGGCGGTGGGTCTGGGAGAAAGCATCAAGACTAGAGATGTGACAGCAGCAGAAGCCTCTTGTAGAATCCTGTGTAGAGGGACAACCCCAAGCTCCTGACAGAGAGGGGTGAACAACAGATATAATAAGCTTGCCTGGGACTCTTTTTTGAGGGAGGGGACACCCTTTTGGGGGGCAGCAATGGGGGAAATCAGCAGTTAGACTTTGCCATGTGCTCCAGCTTGTCCTTCTTCTTGATGGCATAGGAGTTGGAGAAGCCCTTGGCAGAGATAGTGAGCTGATCCACCAGGCATGGAATGGGGAATCTGTAAATAACTGCAAGGTGATATGGTTTGGCTGTGTCCCCAACCAAATCTCATCTTGAATTGTAACTCCCACAATTCCCACATATCATGAGAGGGACCCAGTGGGAAGTAACTGAATCATGGGGGCGGGTCTTTCCCATGCTGTTCTCATGATAGTGAATAAGTCTCATGAGATCTGACAGTTTTGTAAAGAGGAGTTCCCCTGCACAAGTTCTTTCTTTTTGCCTGCTGCCATCCATGTAAGATGTGACTTTGCTCCTTCTTGCCTTCTGCCATGATTGTGAGGCCTCCCCAGCCACGTGGAACTGTGAGTCAATTAAATCTTTTTTCTTTCTAAATTACCCAGTCTTGGGTATGTCTTTATCAGCAGCATGAAAACAAACTAATACACAAGGTAAGTAGATGTTTGGGAAGATTAAGAACATCATATTTTACACTTTGGGAGGCCAAGGCAGGTGGAACACTTGAAGCCAGGAGTTCGAGACCTGCCCGGCCAACATGATGAAACCCCATCTCTACTAAAAATATAAAAATTACCTGGGCGTGGTGGCAGGGGTCTGTAATCCCAGCTACTCAGGAGGTTAAGGCGGGAGAATTGTTTGAACCTGGGAGGCGAAGACTGCAATGAGCCGAGGCTGTACTCCAGGCTGGGTGTCTCAGGAAAAAAAAAAAAAAAAGGAACTCATCTTTTGGATTGTGAATACATGTTATTTAAACTCAGGTTGATGAAGCAAGACTTATACCAGTTATACCAGAGAGATCAGTGGTCTCAACTTATCTCTCCAACTGAGTCTTAAATTTTTACAATTAAATGTATGTTGCTAGAACTAAAAATTACCCCAGCTTGTGTCTTAGGTATTTCCTTCAAATTGAAACTATATAAACATTGGAATTTAGAAAATAGGAGAAGTTTATGGAGGAAAGTTGTCATGGATTAAAGATGGTCATAAATTCTTTGGCATTCCTCTAACCAAATGGTAGAGCCTGTTTAATGACACTCCCTGAATCAGGCCAGCTTGTAACTTCTTTGACTAAGATTGTGTACCCAAACTAATGCTAGGGCACTTCTAGGCCTAGTTCCTGAGAAAAGGCTAACAACTTCTTCCAAAGTCTTTTGGAGTCTCAAGAAGCCGTGTAAGAACTCCAGCTACCCTACTGGAGATACCTTAAAGAGGGCCCTGAAACTACCTGGAAAGGGATGGTGGCAAATTTGAGTTCAGCCTTCAGGCTGTTCACTGAGACATCAGTTATGTGAGTGATGTCTCTTAACCCCTCCGGACCGGACCAGCTGCAAGCTGACTACCACTGAATCAACCCAGTCATTGCCATGTGAAACAGAAAAATTGCCCAACAGAACCCTGCCCGAATTCTGGACCCCTGAAATTGTGAGCTCTAATAATAAAAAGTTATTGTTTTAAGCCATTAAGGTTTGGGGTTTGTTATATAATGATAGATAACTAGTACAATGGTATAAGCTTCATCTTCCACAAGGTTGTGCCCAAGACCCTCCTTTTACCCCACATCTTGCTGGAGCTTTTGTGTGTGTGCTGTTTGTGTAGATTCCCCTTTTCTGGAGAGCACTATAGGTGTGTCCCCAGGAAGCACAGGAACAGCTCCATGAGTGGTAGAGAGGGAAGTCCCCTTAGCAGGACTTTGTATCCCTTCTCCCATTAGAAATCCATGGGGATCCACTTCACTCTGCACTCACCCCTTTCATACAGGATGTTCTCATCTTGGTTTCTCCTTGAGTGGCCCCTCAGTACCTATATCAGAGGACTGCCTTAACTAATTAGAGAAGATGATTCTATCTGATTGGACTGAATGGCTGAATCTGAAAACCCCCAAACTTTCAGATTATTTTCTGTGCTTATTATGTGACTTTTTGTTCTGTTGAAAATAGCTATTATGTAGGTCATTTTCTTCGTTATAAAATGAAAATAATAACATCTACCTTTCAAGTACCTCAGGATTATTGTGAAAGTCAAGGGAGATGAGGTGGGTGGAAGCTCTTTGTGAGCTATAAAAGATTATGCACTTGTAATTTGTTATCATTATTATTATCATTATTGTTAAGGAATTAGTAAATTATAGATAGTGTTGGAACATGTGGGCTTAGCATTGTGTGATCTTAGGCAATTCACTTAACATCTCAGCAATTTTCTCATCCCTAAAATAAGAGTGTTTACTAAATAAATATCTATAAGGTTCCTTCCAGCTCTCAAATAATATGGTTGTGATTTTTGAGAACCTATTTTAGCACAGGCAAGGTAGTGCATGCAGTGTGTTCAAAGACGAATGTGTCTTCATCTCTGCTGACTTGGAATTTATAATGTAGTTGTTAATATAACTCATACTTTAAAAACCAAATAATTCAAATCCGTCTTTTAAACACAGATTCCCTGGGAGGAAATTTTCCAGATACAGAAGCATAATATGCTGGATGTCTTCTGTCTGCCCTGCAGACCCACTCTGTAGCCACTCTCAGCCTTGGCAGTCTGACATGTGTGAACTGAATTACTGTGCTCTCTGGCATCATGCATCTCACTGGGTACTGATAGACCCAGCAAGAGATGAAGGGAGAGAGAAGAAGGTCAGGGTATTTATTCTCCTAGCTCTTCCAGGGGGTCATGTGGGAATATCTGTTCCCTTGACCCAAGGATGTCTCTCAAGACTGTCCTCCTCACATGGATCTAATCATTGAGGTTCTGGAAACTTCTCTCACACCTTCCTCCTTTGCCCTAGGGATGAAAACAACTCAGCAGCAACAAATCCTAGAATCCTTCACCACCCCTTTTGGGGTAGGCAGTCTCTTTAATGAACTGAATGTTTGTGTCCTCTCAAAATGTATATGTTGAAATCCTAACCCTCAATGTGATGGCATTAGGAGGTAGGGCTTTGGAAGATAATTAGACCAAGACAGTGGAGCGCATAAAGGGATTGGTGCCCTTACAAAAGGACCCAAGAAAGCCCTTTACCTTTTCCACCATGTGAGGACACAGAGAGAAGATGGACATCTATGAACCAAAAAGTGAGACCTTGCCACACACCAAATCTTCTGGAGGCTTGATTTTGGATTTCCCAGCCTCCAGAACTGTAAGAAATAAATGTTTGTTGTTGTTTAAATCCCCAGTCTATGACAGTTTTGTTATAGCAGCCTGGACAAGTAAGGCAGCCTCTAAGATGGTCCCCAGTGATTCTTGCTTTCCAGTAGTCACACTCTGGTATGATCCTCTCCTCTTGAATGTGAGTGGAATTTATTAACTCACTTCTAACAAATGAATAAAGAACATGAGCTAGGCTGTCACTTCTGAGATAAGATTATGAAAAGACTTTGTCTCCTGCCCTGGCCACTCTTGGATCACTTGCCTTGGAGGAAGCCAGCTCCTATGACCTAGAACAGCCCTGTGGAGAAACCCTCACTGCATGGGATCAAGGCTTATTCACACCAATGTGAATGAGCTTGGAAACCACTTCTTCATCCCCAGTCAGGTCTTTCAGTGAGACTGCATCCCTGGCTGATAGCTTGACTTGAATCTTGTATGAGACTTTGAGCCAGAGACAACTAGCTAAGCTGTGCTGGAATACCTGCCCAAAAGAAACCATGAGGAAATAAATGTTTGTTGTTTTAAGCTGCTAAGTTTTAGAGTAATTTGTTATACAGTAATAAATAACTAATATACTTTGTGATTTTTTGACTTATTTGCTATACTTTGTAAATGATCCTTTTATTAAGTATTCTTCAAATTATAATAATTTGACTAGCCTAGCTATTTCCCACTGGGATTATGCATAAAACAATATTTCTGGGCATATAAGAGAAATGAAATACTCTTCTCGGGTTCATTTCCTCCAAAGACATAAGAAGAATAGATAATGGTTAAATGTAGAAATTTCCCTGAGTCTTTGAAGACCCTAAGTTCCTTGAAATAATTTAGATTTATTTTCTAAGGATGGTAGATGGGAAGGATTTAAAAGATCCTTTTAAAGGAATTTAAAATCCTTTTAAGGATTTAAAAGAGAAAGAGCTCCTTAGCATCGAGATAAAAAATGAAGGTTGTAGAGATTTTTTTTCCAAAAACATCCTGAAGCACTTAAGTACAGCACATCTAGGGTGACAGACTTTAAACTAAAGTGGCCATGGGGTAAATGGTTGATGGGATTCTTCAAGGAATGGGCACTTAGTGCCCCAGGCTTGGGAGCCTAGACAAGAAGAAAGAGAATCTCCTTCATGGAATTTCACCCTCCTTTATGGGACCTCATGAACCTTGGTAGTTGAGATATCACTAGGGTTAAGGTAGTTGAGAGACAATGGAAAGTCAAAGAGGACTTATGACATTATATGATAGTGACAGCAGCTGCAGAAAATGACCCTTACTTCTTGTTTCCGTAAGTGAGACTACCAACACTCTCCCCTGATCCCCCAACCCCTCCACAGATACTTTAACCTGCAAAAGGGTTTTGTTTGTTTTTGTGACAATCCAGGGAATGTAGAGGTGGGGATCATGGCAACTCTTACTTAGATTTGGGAAAGTTTTTTAAAAAGTGACATTCAACATAAATGACTTCATTCGCCTGACCTCACCAAAGTCAGCAGGGATCTCTGATAAGGCCCCTCTTGGTCCAAATCCTCCCAGGTTTGGTTGAAGATTCAGACTGTATTTGAGCCACACACATTTTTGACTTGATGGGATTGGTATTAAAGCTCTACTGTGAGATAGGAATTTCATTTGTTATTCACTAGAGAGTCTGTTAATTGCACATTTGTGGTTTTCATTTTTCTTTGAGGATCAGATTTTGTTTGAAATGACTCATTAGAGTTTTTACAACCTTTTCTGTCATTCAAAATTTTGGTTATGGAGAAAAAAGTTTATCTCTGAAAAGGGGATGTGAATCTCTGTGACTTAAGCAAAAGAAAAAGTTATCTTTAAAGCTGGTATGTGGCCTCATGCTCTTCTCTAGTGTTTGTGACCTACCATGGTGGATATCTCCTCTCCAAGGACAAGATTGGATAGAATATATAAATATATGTGTTTTTCTATAATAGTCATCAGTGCTTAGTACTTGCATGACTAAAGATGATGTACATCACTGACCTATTCATAATACTTCACCAAGCAAAAGGCATGAGATGAGCTTTTTTGTAAAAGAAACCAGTGTTTTAGCCTTTTCACTGGTGTTAACACAACCGAGAGATAGGACAACTCAATTCTGTGATAGTATAACAAATCTGGGATGGTTTAATATGGCTTTTCCCCTCCTTTGGTCACTTAGCTCACCCTTTTATGTTGGGAACAAAAAATATCACACCAAAGATATATAGCCCAATAACACTAGTGATGTGGGATAGATATTCAAACAACAGTGTATCCACAACATTATATCACAAAGTACTGGTTGGCATGCCACTGAATGGGTACCATGACTATTTATTAGTTATCTCTAAATGAAACATCCTAGCTGTGCACTATGAATCTACGGGCCTAGCTACCCCCAAGATGGTTAGGATGGTGTCTTTGGGGCTATTGCTGGATATCAGACTAAGTTTGTACCCTTTCAAAACCTGCAAATCGTCCCCACTTACAATCTTGGAATTTTTCTGTATTATATTGATGTGATTATTTAGCTTCCATCTTTCTGCTGTAACTGGTTATTGAGGATTTCATTTGGTGTGTAGGGGCCCTAACCAATTATATAAAAAAGGCCCTCAGTAATAGTCTCATGGGTCTCTTGTTACTAAACAATGAAGAAAGGCTCTAATACAGAACAGTGTGGCTTTAGACATACTCACTGCAGCCCAAGAGGGAACATGCACAATGATCAAAACTGAGTGTTGTGCCTCTATCCCAGATGAATCAGATAATGTCACTAAATTAATGGCTGATATAAAAACTCAAATAACTAAACTTTTAGATACAACACTCTCTCCAAATGATTGGGTAAGTAGCTGGTTTTGATACTGTGAAACTTGGTGGCAAAAGCTTTTACTTATTCTAGGAATTATAATCATTTGTTGTGTTTTGTCCTGTTTTTGCCTTCACTGCTGCTGTGGCATTTGTTCACAATGGAGTTGATATGCAACTAAAGAAACTAAAATAATGGTTACTCCAATAAATTGCATTAATTAAAGATGCAGTCTGGTAGCCTGTCTCAGGTCACAAAGTCACTTTCCCCATGTTGCTTTACATTTATCCTATGCCCTATCAGCTTTATAGCTTGATAAATTCCTCCTGCCAGAAGACATGACACTCCAGGAATGAGCCTTTCTAGCAATGTAGGACTAAGTTTCTGAACATAAAAGGAGCCTGTAGAGGCCAAAAGAAATCTTTCCTTTTTTCTCTCTGAAGGTTCACTGAAAAACTCAACTCACAAAAGACAGATTAATTAGAGAAAAGGCATACAAATGTATTATTAATGTGCACATCAGGAAGAATTACAGAGTGATTATCCCTTCTCCATGGAATACAGAAACTTACATATCATGGTTGAAGTTTTGGAAAGGGCTCAGAGCATGGCCCAAAACAGATTATGGTGGTAAATCAGATTACAGTGGCAAGACAGGTTATGGGAGGGAGAGAAGAGGAAGATTGGCTAGCAAATGTGGTCTTGTTATGTAAATGAAATCTCACTGGTAACAGATCTCAAAAAGAATAGATGGCAAATGTTCCTTTCAGATCTTTAAGTGCGTCAGACTCTCAGTTAATCTTTCCTAGATCAGACATGGGAAAGCCTTAAGAGAAGGCCTGACTGCAACAATGCAGATTTTGTCTACAAATGAAAATCTTGCCCACAAAAGACAGCATTACAGGGCTACTGTCTGCAGGCCCTCTGGACAGCCATCTCAAAATATTTCAAAGAAATATATTTTGGGGTAAAATATTTTTTATTTCCTTCAAGCCAAAACTGTTTGAGTTTATCCATGATGCTGTCTTTGAAAGATCTCAATTAAAAGAGGGAAATGTGAAATTAAATAATTCAAACTTAAAGTAATTTAAACCTAAAACTGCTGGAACATTAAATATCCTGAGCCTTGTGGCATGCAACTGCAAACTTCTACACTTTTTTCTCCTTTTTCTAGAAATAACTAATACCTAAGATGCCAGAGATAAGAACCCCTCAGATCACTACCTCTCCTAAGGAAATAATAAAGTAATATTCCTTGGCATGTATCAGTCTATAGTCATTCAGATTGCTGTGGTGCGTATACCTGGTATACTATAAAAATGCTTCTCCCGAAGCTTCATGCTTAAATAAGCTCTATACTTAATTACATTTTCTTAATCTTATTAAGATTGACACCTTGTACCTTGAATTGTGCAGAATAGCTGATACTTGTTATAATTAAAATAAGTGTGATTAATGTAAAAAGTTAAAGAGAATAAGGAAACTCCCAGGTATCTTATACCGAGTTAGGTGTATCACTTTGGCTAAATAAATGGCTATTATTTTATAGTGACCTGTGATTCTACTTTGAGCATGTGTTTTAAACCTTTTATATTTGACCAGATTTCCAAAATCAAAATTCCAAATTCCTATTTTGTTTTTGCATTTTACTCAAAAGGTAAACAAAAATCTTTACCATCTCTTGTTAATATGACACAAAAATGTAGTTCAAAAGAGAAAACCAAATTCTACCTTTACATTAGTATATTGTTAATACTAAAGTTAATTTAAATAAAATTTTATAAACAAATCTATCCCATACCAATAGTTTTGACCAGAAGGTAGGATTTCCATAAACCTTTTACAATGTTTTACAATTCTTCCCATTCTCTTTCTTTACCAACTTTCTATATCCATTTAGTTCTATCTAGCATTTTAAAACATTTTCCATTTAAATCAACTTTTATAAACCTCTAAACCAGGCAAAAATTGCTTTTCCTTGAATAAAAACCATATTCCCTTGCCTTCTTATAACCCCATCACCAAAAACACATTCTGCTTTCCTTGTACATTTTGCATATAGAATTTTTTGACATCAAGTAGTTTTAATCACATACATTAATCACAATGCTAACTCTTAGTAACTAACTTTTAGTGAAAAACCTAGGAAGTAAGCAATTTTAAGTATGTACCAGATATAGAGCTCAGGACAAAGGACAGAGCTATGAAGACAATGCCTGGAGGATCTAATTCCTCTCAGCATGGCCAAGAGACACAGCTAGACTAGGGAGGATGGGTCCCAGATATACCCAGGTCTCACCGTGGCCACTTGTCTAGACGTCAAAATCTAAAGGCTCAAATCCAAAGACATTAGCTCACAGAGAAATTAAGCAAGTATTAAAAATAATATAGTGATGAAACCATGTTGGTGAAATCCTGTGTCTTCTAAAAATACAAAAACTAGCTGGGCATGGTGGTGTGTGCCTGTAATCCCAGCTACTCCGGAGGGTGAGGCAGGAGAATTGCTTAAACCCGGGAGGTGGAGGTTGCAGTACACCAAGATCACGCCACTGCACCCCAGCCTGGGTGACAGAGAAAGAGTCCAAAAGAAAAGAAGAGAAGAGAAGAGAGAGAAGAGAAGGGAAGGGAAGGAAGGAAGGAAGGGAAGGGAAGGGAAGGGAAGTGGGGGGAGGGGAGGGGAGGGCGGAGGGGAGGGGGGAGGGGAGGGGGAGGGGAGGGAGGAGGAGAGAGGAGAGGGGAGGGGAGGGGGGAGGGGAGGACAAGAGAGAGAAGAGAAGAGAAGGAAGGAAGAAGGAAAGAAGGAAGGAAGGAGAAGAAAGAGAGAGAAAGGAAGGAAAGAAGGAAGAAAGAAGGAAGGAAGGAAAGAGGAAGGAAGGAAGGAAGGAAGGAAAGAAGGAAGGAAGGAAGGAAGAAAGAAAAGAAGAAAGAAAGAAAGAAAGAAAGAAGGAAGGAAGGAAGGAAAGAAAGAAGGAAGGAAGGAAGGAAGGAGGGAAGGAAGGAAGGAAGGAAACAGGGGGACCAAGCACATAATTTCAGATTTCAGTAAATGAAAAACATTTTAAAAGAGGGTACAAAAGAGAAAAAAGGAAGATCTTTATATATATAAAGAGGTTGATATATACAGGTTGGACTGTGTGTGTGTATTAAAATATTTATATATATGTGTGTGTGTGTGTGTGTGTGTGTGTATATGTATATAGCTTGGATAGAAGCTTTTAATTCAGCTGACTTTTAACCAGAGAGCTCTTTAAAAAATTCTTTTAAATTTCTTAATATCATATTTTAGTCAAGACCAACAGCGTGTATTTCTGGCTCTTGAATTTTTTAACCAAAAGTACCTCCCAAGTGAAACTAATAAGCCTTAACCAAAGTTATGACTTAACCAAAGACACAGGAGGCATTTCCAGAGAGATGAATGGGTACACCAAAAAGTCAAAAGTCACACAAATATCAAACCAAAAGAACCGGTTCCCTGACAGGAAATCAAACCCATGCCATGTAATCTGGCAACTACCAGACTACAAGGTGGGAACAGCCTTCATTGTTAATCCCACAGACAATCTAAAGGAGGGAGTCTGAGCTTACAAATACTTTTAACTTAGCTTTAGGTCAGATCAGTGCTTTTTAATTTGGTCAAGGTAATTTTTAAGGCTAGCCATGTCATTATTGTGTCTTTTCTAAAAATTTGATTTTTCTATCAATTATTTAGAATAAGAGATCTCTAAAATCATTGTGTTTTTGGTTGTTGTTGTTTTTTAATAATTTAGGAGTCTAATTTAAAGGATCCATCTTCTAGCCATTGACAAAATTTTGAAAAGTGTACTTATTCTAATAGTGACTCAATCCAAAAACCTCTTCATGTAAAGCCCAGAATGTAATTTTAATTCCAGCCCCTCCCTCCCCACCCACTACCCTGCTAAATGCTCCCAGAAATAGGCTAAGATAGCAAAAAAAAAACTCTCATTGCCACAGGTAGTTAAGGATGGTGTTTGCCTCTGGTAACCCAAAAGTTTGTGGGGGCCTGCCAGTCACAGACCCACTGATCTGTGATGCTGGGTAGGCCTTCTTGGGGTTGGACTTTCCCAGCACTATCCAAGCACCAAGGGTTGAGATGACAAAAGCTCTTATGGATGGGACTCCTTGGGACAAATCCTCCCGAGAACTTGACACATTCAGAACAACAACAAAAACAAAAAATCCTCAGGTTCCCAGTCATTTTCAGACTGACCACCTGATATGACCTGAAAAGTATCCCCACTGGATGATGAAGACCAAGAGAGAGTGATCCTAAGGGAGGAGACCACCCCTCATATTGTCTTATGCCCCATTTCTGCCTCCAAAGAAAGAAGAAGTAAAAACTAAAAGGCAGAAATGAAATCTACAGGCAGACAGCCCGGTGCCACACCCTGGGTCTGGTAGTTAAAGATCCACCCCGACCTAATTGGTTATTTGCATAAGAAAAGTACTATGAAGATCCCTGTCCTGTTCTGTTCCAGTCTAATTACTGGTGCATGCAGGCTCCAGTCATGTACCCTCTGCTAGCTCAATTGATGATGACCCTCTCACACAGACACCGTTAGAGTTGTGAGCCCTTAAAAGGGACAGGGATTGCTCACTTGGGGAGCTCGGTTGTTGGAGATGTGAGTCTTGCTGAACCTCCTGGCCAAACAAAGCCCTTCCTTCTTTCACTTGGTGTCGGAGGGGTTTTGTCTGTGGCTTGTCATGCTGCAATCCCACTTGGTCACAAATGAAACTCACAAAAACATGAAACAAAGCAAGACAGAACTGTATTCACTGCTCTTCTTTATGAACAACACAGAAAGACAAAGACAGAACAACAACAAAAAAACTTTCTTGGAGGAAAGGACCCAAACAATGTGAATATTCATACTACAAATTACCAAAAAGTACACCAGAGTTGCTACATCAAGACTAGTAGCACACTAGTAGCACACAAATTCTTTTCTTCATAATAAAAATTTTATAGAGGAAACAATGAATTTTACTATCCACTCAACCAGATTTCAGAGAGAGAGGGGCTGGGAACCTGGCTAAAAAGTTTTCACCCTTACCCTGGCTGACCAGGTCCTGGGTTTCCTTCACTGTGGCTTCCAGAAGAGTGGGGCTTTGATCATCCTACTCACTGTGTCAGACTGTACCAAGGGGGAAGTTCCCCTTGGCCCTCTAAAGTTTCACTGAAAAATTAAGTCACAAAAGGCAGATTAATTGGAGAAAAGGCATACAAATTCAGCTGATCATAGTTTTATGTGGCCCTGAAGCCTTGAGAAGGAAGACCCACTCTTCCAAAGGGTGCAGAGGTTTATTTACCATCTTGAGGTTACAGAAAGAATGTGGGATCAGAGTATGGCCAAACACAGGATGTGTTGGTAAGTCAGGTTTCAGTAACAAGACAGGAGAGACACAACAGGAGATTTGGCTAGCAAAAGTTGTCTTGTTAGGTAAATGAAACCTCAGAAAGAATAGAAAATAAATGTTTCTCTGAAGATCTTTAAAGGTGTCAGACTCTCAGTTCATCTCTCCTAGATCCAGACAAAGGAAGGCCTGGCTGCATTAGTGCAGACTTTCTATAGATGCAAATTTCTCCTGCAAAAGATAGTTTTTGGGGTGACTTCTGTTTGCTAGTCCTCTGACAGCTATCTCAAAATAAGTCAAAAATATATTTGAAGGTAAAATATTTTGATTTCTCAAATATCACAGTAGCAAGAATTCTTAACAATATTTAAAATATTCTCCTTGGCGGATATTTGATATATGCCAAAATTAACAAGCATCCAGTGGTATGGGAGAGTATAGGGCTAGAATGAGGCTATTTGGATGAGTAAACTGTTTAATGTTCTCAGGCTGACAGAGTCCAACATTTTTTTTTTAATGGAGGCAGCCTTGGCAATGAATTCAGAATATGGCAAAACCTGCCTCTTGCTGGACAGTGCTTCACTGTACATGTATCACATGTAGTCCCTGCTTCTCCCTCTTTTTCTTCACTTGCATGTTTGACTTCTCTCCTTTCTGGTTGATAATTGTTTTACTTAGAGATATTCAGGGTCATAACATATTATTCACAATTTTGAAGTTCGCAAAGCTCTAAATACTCAATGTAGTGTAAACCAAAAATAAAATTCTAAGCCCTACCACTTGACTGCTGAACCCCTACTCTCAGCAAAGGCATTCCAAACAAACCTCAAAAAATAACTAGTTATGATGAGAAGTGAGTGTCAAACATGTCTCATTTTACTTTTCTCCTTTTATTAGTCCGTTCTCATGCTGCTAATAAAGACATACCCGAGACTGGGTAATTTATAAAAGAAAGAGGTTTAATTGACTCAGCATGGCTGAGGAGGCTTCAGGAACTTAAAATCATTGTGGAAGGGGAAGCAAATACACCCTTCTTCACATGGCGGCAGGAAGGAAAAGTGCTGAGCAAAAGGGGGAAAACTTGTAAAACCATCAGGTCTTGTGAGAACTCACTCACTATCACAAGGACAGTAGCATGGGGGTAAACGCCCCCATGATTCAATTACCTCCCATCAGGCCCCTCCCATGGCACTTGGAGATTATGAAAACTACAATTCAAGATGAGATGTGGGTGGGGACACAGCCAAACCATATCACTCCCTTTGGAATTCATGCACAACTGACCACCATTAACATTAAAACAGAGATCTTAAACCTAACAAAACAGACTCTTTATAGCAATAAGACACCAACATAACAGATAATAGACCCTGAAAGAAATCAAATAATTTTACCCCAAAGTACATTTCTTTGACATATTTTGAAATGGCCCTGCAAAGCTGTCTCTTGTGAGGAAAATCTGCATTTTGTAGAAAATTCTTCTCCCTTTCCAAGTCTTTTCCCTTATTCAGGAGTAGTTAATTCAGGAGAGGATTAACTGCGAGTCTGGCACCTTTTTAAGTCTGATAAGAGACATTTACAATCTATTCTATTAATATCTGAAGCCTGCTACTTAGAGGCTTCAGCTGCATAGTAAGAACCTTGGTTTCCACAACCCCATGTCTTTATTATTGTAGGCCACAGAAATAACCTTTTTTTTGTCAATTGTGTCTTTATCCATGATCATTTCAAATCTTGTTGTCTACAGTTGTTTGTTTGATTCTTGTGCTTTCTCTGAAAGTTTCTTAGAAAACATTATAATCCTAAAGTGTTGTGTCTTCAAGGTGGTTCATGGAAAAAATGGAAAGGATACTGTTAAGCACTCCTGAATACAGTTTTATTATAACTTTAGGGTCATATTATTTGGACTGGGTAAGAATTTCCAGAACTCTACTGAAGGACTGACTGGTTTATAAAATTGCTAACCTAAGCGGGACAATAATGAATTAAATACTAAGAAAATACTTTGGCAGATTTTCATGCTAAGTCAGCCAGTACTGAAATTGTTAAGATACGCATCTTGAGTGAACCTCATGATCCAAGTTAAATGACCTATAAAAACTAATTTAATAAATAGAGCCATGCACCTGAATTGGAGAAACAAAATTGGTATTTAAGAACAAATAAACCCAATATTAAGCACAGATTTACGGAGATCCTGGATGGCCACATGGTCCTTTCTGAGTTCTTAAAACTTCCATTATCAAGAGCTCTGTACTCCATGTCTCACGATGAAAGAGATACAATGATACAAATATATATGTTTTAAAAGTAGTGTAATGACTGTTCTAAATTGCTAAAATGGTATATGACCAATGTTTGGTTTGTCAAACCTATAATCCTAGGAAGATAATAAAAACTTTAGGTATATTTCTGCTACCTAATGGGCCATTTGAACATTTCTAGAGGGATTTTGTTCAATTGCCATTTTAAGTGCATATTTTATGGTTGTATAGAAGCGTTCCCCTGCAGCAGGGCCAGTGCTATAACAGTAACTAAAATATTTATAGAAAATGTGTTTCCTTCATGGGGCATTCCTGAAGGAATCTCTTGTGAAAGAGGCATTTGTTTCACTGAAAAAGTTTGAAAATAGTTAAATAAAGCATTACAGATACAATAGTATTAGGCAAAGCTAACTAACTCAACCAGATTGTCTTGGTCAAAGGTATTAGAGATTGATGACAATTAGATACACTTCCAGTGGAAAACATAAGTTGATCCCTTATGAAATACTCACTGTCAAGCCCATGTCCCTACATGACTAAATACTGAAGTGCTTTAATGAATTATGCCAAAGTGTATTTTCATCAGGTAAAGGAAGGCTTTCATGATCTACCCACTGAGGACATTCAGACCCTTCATGATCTAGAACTCAGAGATTGGGTATTCTGGAAATGGCATCAGAGAAAGACTGCCCTTGCCATACACATTGCAGCAAGACTTCAGGGCTTCCAACTTAGGGTCCAGAATCTCACATCTCAGAGGGTTCCTTAAACTCTTGGAACTGTACACCCATTGGAGACCTTAGGTAAAGCTAATCATGGGATTTTCTCTCCAGAAGCAGACAGCATCCTAAACATGAACAGCTTTCCTAAGATCATGGATAAAGACTTTTCTGTCATTATAAAACTCTTACCTCCTTATTTTTTTATTGTTTATGCATCCATGAGCAACTGGCAAAGAAAGGGCTTTGTGTTCACCCATGTGGTATACTTTTATTTGCAGAGGATTTCACAACTAACCTACTGCATGGTCAACCTTATGCTTTACGGATGGAAGACGAAGGGCCACTATAGGCATTTCAATGAGACATTTGTTGCTTCAAAATCAGTCATAAACAAAACATTGGTCCACTCCTGTTTACTTATGTCAAAGGTTTAAGAGACCATTGACAGGAGGCCTTCAACTTTCTAGGTGGGCATTATTTGTTAGGTCCTTTTACTCATGGCTTAGAGTAAATATAAATGAGGCAATGATTTACAATGTATTTTTCATAATAGTCTCCATAGAAAATTGTACTGCAAATGCTATGGTTGCACAACAGATTTCTTTACATTCTCTTGATAAACTTTTAGTAGATAATAGAATTGTTCTAGATTACGTGGTAGCTGAATAGGGAGGAATCTATGCAGTTGTTGACACTTCTTTTTACACATAGATGAATACACTGGTTATTACAGAGGCTCAGTTTCAGAGTTCATCCATAGGCTGCTTGGTTAAAATGGGTAGACTCCTAATGTGGCTCCTTCTTTGATTTGTTCAAATTTGGATGGTTTCATTCATGGGGACCCTAGCTATGAAGCATACATACAACAAATACTTGGTCCCAATAGTCATAATAGTAGTCTCCTTGGTACACTGTATTCTTTCAAAAGTTTTAAATGTTTGCATGAAGCCATCTGTAGAATGTCAACTGGCCTCTCTTCAATTGGAATGACAAAAACTCAAAGAAATGTATAATCATGAGAACAGAATAATCCATGAATGATGAGTTGAGACCAGAACCCTAAAATGGTGGTAAATGAGAATAGCACTAAAGCTCTAAATTTTGGTCACATTCTCACCTAGGCAAAAACCTGTCCAACAGGAGAGAATATTAACCAAAATTATTGAAGGCCATTGTTTTGGATTGAGCTCCTTCACTATGCCCAAGTAGACCAGACCAAAATGAAGTGGAGCCACTTGTGCTCACTGCCACATAATCAAATTGAAACTTTAAGGACACAGATAGACCCCCAAAACAAATGGAAGCTGAGACAAATATGACTTGTGAATTCCATAATGAGACTAAGTCCATTTATGATAGTGACAGAGAATGATGTGAATGCCTAAAGTTTTGGCCAATCTTTCAAAATTGGAAAGTTGACCAAAAGGGAGAAATAGTTCAATATGGTTTGGCCTGAAGCTGTTTCCATGCATATTTTAAGTCTGGCCTAAAGGTTTGCCAAACATGATGTGTAAACAGACTGCAACCTACTCTTGTAAAAAGTAGCCAAGATTCAGCCAACTACAGGCAGTCAAGTGTTCAGAGCAGGTTCAAATAAGGCAAGTACCCAGCTATAACCAGTTGTGTTAGTCTGTTTGCATTGCTATAAAGGAGTACCAGAAGCTGGGTAACTTATAAAGAAAACAGGGCTTTTCTAGTTTGTTTGTTTGTTTGTTTTGTCTCATGGTTATGTGGGCTGTACTGTATAGAAAGCCTGGTATTGGCATCTGCTCAGCTTCTGGTGAGGACCTCAGAAGGCTTACAATCATGGCAAATGGCAAACGGGGAGCTGGTGTATCATATGGCAAGAGAGACAGCAATTGGGGGGTAAGTGCCATGCTCTTAAACAACCAGATTTAATGTGAACTCATAGAGTAAGAACTCACTCATTACTGTGAGAACAGCACCAACTATCCATGAAGTCCAAAATCCAGCAGGGTTAAAGCTCCAAAGTAATATTTGACTCTATGTCCTATATCCAGGGCATACTGGTGAAAGGCATGGGTTCTCAAGTCGTTGAGCAGTTGCACTCCCATGACTTTGTAGGGTATAGTCCCCGTGGCTGCTCTCATGGATTAGAGTTGTATGCCTATGGCTTTTTCATTCTGAGATCTGGAGGGCGATGGTCCCCTTGCCACAGCTCCACTAGGCAGTGCCCTAATGGGCACCCTATGTGGGGGCTCCAACCCCACATTTTCCCTCAATACAGCCCTATTAGAGGATCTCTGTGTGAGTCCTGTCTCTGTAGCAGGCTCCTTCCTGGATAACTAGGCTTTCCCATACATTCCCTGAAATTTAGGTAGAAGCTGCCAAGCATCCTTCAGTCTTCTGTACTGTGCACCTGTAGGACTAAAACCATGTGGAAGCCACCAAAACTTATAGCTTGCACCCTCTGAAGTGGTGGCCATAGCTTCTCTGAGGTGAGGCTGAAGCTGGAGTAGCCCAAATGTAGGGAGCAGTGCCCTGAGGCTAAGCAAGGCAGCAGCACCCCAGGCCTGGCCCCTGAAACCACTTTTTCCTACTAGGTCTCTGGGGCTGTGATGGGAGGACCTGCCTCAGAAACTTCTGAAATGCATTTGAACTCTTTCACCCATTGCCTTGACTATTAGCAGTTGGTCCCATTTTGGTCATGCTAATCCCTCTAGCAAGTGATTGCTCCACACCCTGCTTGAATTTGCTACCTGAAAGGCTCTTTCTTTCTCTACCACATGTCAAGGCTAGAAATTTTTTAACCTTTTACACTCTACTTCTCTTCAATGTAAGTTCTAAAGTCTTGTATGAGACTCCATGCAAGTTCCTTCCATCTAACAGCCTGTAAGATTTTTTTTTTTAAAGTTATTTACTTCTAAGATACAATGTTGGTACACGCATTTGGTAAATATCCCCATTCCAAAAGGGAGAAATTGGCCAAAATAAAGGGTCAATGGGCCCCACACAAGCGCAAAACCCAGCGGGGAAGACATTAAATGTTAATGCTCCAAAATAATATTTGACTCCATGTCCTATATCCAGGGCACACTGGTGCAAAGGGTGAGCTCTCAAGTCCTTGGGCAGCTTTGCCCCTGTGCCTTTGCCGTGTAGAGCCCCTGTGGCTGCTTTCATGCACTGGAGTTTAACTCCAATACAAGTTCCAATTTTTTTTTCCTATATCTGAACGTAGGCTGTTAGAAGCAGCCATGCCATTTCTTGAACGCTTCATTGCTTAGAAATTTACTCTGCCAGATACCATAGGTAATTAGCCTTAAGTTCAAACTTCTACAGATTCCTAGGGCATAGACACAATGCAATCCATTTCTTTGCTAAGGTGTAACACAGATGACCTTGGCTCCAGTTCCCAATAACTTCCTCATTTCCATCTGAGACATCATCAATCTGGACTTCACTGTTCATATCTCTATCAGCATTTTGTTCACAACAACTTAACAAATCTTTAAGAAGATCCAAACTTTCTCTCATCTTTGTCTTCTACTGAGACCTCCAAACTCTTCCAACCTCTGCCCATTACCCAGTTCAAAAGCTGCTTCCACATCTTCAGATGTCTTTATAGCAGTGCCCCACTCCCCAGTACCCATTTTCTGTTTTAGTCCATTTGCATTGCTGCAAAGGAATAACTGAGGCTGAGTAACTTAGAAATAAAAGAAGTTTATTTTGGCTCATGGTTCTGCAGGCTGTACAGGAATCACAGTGCTTACATCTGCTGGCTTCTGTTGAGGGCCTCAGGAAGCTTACAATCATTGCAGAGAGCTAAGGCAGAGCTAGTGCATCATGTGGAGGAGAATGTAAGAAAGTGTTTTAAACAACCAGATCTCAGGTGAACTCATAGAGTGAGAACTCACTCATTACTGTGATTACAGCACTGAGCCATTCATGAGGGATCTGCCCCCATGACCCAAATAGCTCCAACTGAGCCCGTCTCCAACACTGGAGGTCATGTTTTACCATAAGAAGGGGACAAATCCAGCTGTTTCTACAACTCACTTTCATTTTCTGCACATCACTTTCTTTTTTCTGTCTATAAATGTTATGCAACCAGGTGGCAGCCCTGAAGTTGCTCTGAACCTGATTTTTTTCTGGAGTCTGCCCAATTCATGAATCATTCTTTACGCAGTTAAACTCTATTAAGTGCAATTTCTCCAAAGTTTTGCTTTTAACAAGTCAACAGTGCAAAGAGAATAAATTGGAGAGAGTTGAGAAAGAAGTAGGGGGCCCAGGAAAGGCTTTAGAACAGGTCTAGGAGGCACTCTCAGAACTAAGGCAGGAGTAGAGAATAGAAGAAAAAAGTAAAGTGAGTTTAGAACAGAGAATCAAAGTGCCCTGATGGAGACTGGATATGATGGAGAAGGGGAGGAGTTAAATCTAAGTAGTTGATGGTTGCCAGTAGAGCAAAGTTCACTAACTAGAAACTAACATTTGAACAGCCTTAATAGCTGATTGCTCCATATTTTGAAATCACAACCATCTAATCTTACCAGGGTGAAGACCCCAGCCAACTACAATGGTTGTTAGCCATATGGGCAGTGCATGGAATCTGGGGTTGGCTCACCTCAGCTCTTTATTATAACCTCAAAACTCATCCTTAGTTTATTTCTCTGAAGAATCTACAGCATGCCAGAATGTGTGTAGGATGCATACAGTAAGTAAATGAGGTTATGTAGGTAAAACTTGATGCCACTTACAAAATGGGAAAATAAATGTGAGTTACATCTGAATAAGGATTCTTTGGCTCAGAGAGGTTAAGTATCTCCTCAAGGTTACATTGCAGCGACAGATCTAGGACTCTGACTCAGGATCTCTTCTCTATCTTCAATATCCCTGGAAAGAGATGACCGTGTGGACTTAGGCTGACATTATGCAGCATGGGACAGAGATAATATGTAGTGCCTCATTCACATCATTCCACGTTTTCCCCTCACATCGCTACTATTAATAGAAGATCAGCCGTTTGCCTTGTATTATTTATTGTCAATTGAAATCATAAATATATAATCTACCACCAGCCTTTAAATAAAAAGGAGAGTAGGAAGAAAGATGCCTCAAAGTTAGAAGTGTACTTGACAAGATAAACAGATACAATTCTCCTGAGAGCGCTGTGTCTCATTTGCCTTAGGTAATTAACTTGCTACAGACACTGAGAGCCAATTATTTGATTCAATAAGTGATTCCCATTCCAAACTGTGGCTAGCTATACAAAAGATATGTTTATTTTTAGGTTTTCCCCAAAATCTTACTTTATATGTTTCTAATTGGTCCCAGCTGTTGTTGCATCTTCCCTGTCAAACTCATCGCTCTGAGCTATCAAGAGCATTTTCAGTCACTGCCAGCTTTCAAATATGGCTGATACTGAGTCACAGCAGATGACTTCACATTGAAATTAATGCACTAGATCTGATAGATTAACTGTATATTTAAGCTGGTGTTTGCTTTTTCATAACCACAGGAAAAGGCAATCTGATGTTCTGAATGTGGAGTAGGCAGGGGTTACAATTCTGCTTTGACTACTTATTATTGTTATGACCTTTGAAGATTACTAAACTTCTGTGAAGGTTAGCAATCTTACTTTTAAAATGGAAATGATTTTTTGTAAAGAGGTTGGCAAATTGTCTGGCACATAGGAGGTGCTCAATTAATGGGATATATCTGTCCTCACACAGATAGAATGTCTGTGCTTCAGTTATAAGAGCCTTACAACTTTTACTCATTTACAATTCTCTTTCCCATTCTTCTCTAGATCCTCTTCCCATCCACCTTCATCCTCAAGGACTATTGTTCCTTCTCCATAGGAGTGGGGTGAGGCCTGCTCAGGGCTCCCACGTAACCCTTTATGTCTAATAGTGAGCTAGGAACAGGGCATGGTTAGCCAAAACTCATGAAATCTTAAGGTGATTAACAAGGTTATATCACACACCTTATCAGCAAGGCAGGGCCCTGGGAGTTATTGGGCCTAAAACATTGTCTTTGCTAATATTGATGGTTGTATGGTAGATGGACAAGAACACACAAACCAAGTGAAAATAATAAATATAAGAACTTTAACCAAGTCTTGAGTGGAGGTTAACACACTATCCCACTCTGTAAGAACAAGAACACCAAAGTATACCACATTCATCATTTAAATTTGAAATTAACATAGCTCCTATAAAGCCATCAGTGCCGGTAACAGTAGGTCTTATGCCAAGACCTTCCTCATTATTACAATTCTACTTTTAAAATCCCTGTAGTAGCTGGTATCTAAAATTGACAAGTCCCCAAATCCTCCCCTTCCTATATACCCATGTCACCCCTTACATCAAGAGGAGAAACTTACTTTTCTTTTCCTTGACTTTAGGCTGATCCGATGGACACTTTGACCAATAGAGTGCAACGGAAGTGACATTTTGGTCTTCTGAACTGAAAACTGACATTTCAGCTTTCTTCTCCTTAGAATGCTCATTTTTGTGTTGCTCACTCAGAATCGATCTGTCTTTCTAGGGGAAGTCCAAGCCATGTGAAAAAGCCATGTGGAGTCGGCTAGCTCACAGCCGACAGGCAACAACTACTAGCCACAAGAATGAGCCATCTTGCATGTTCTAGCCCCATTCATATCTCTCCTTTCTACAGCCAAAGTCAATATCACATAGACCAGGAAAACCACCCAGCCCAACTGAGTCAACTTAAGAACTTTGAGGGATAATAAAATAATTGTCTGTAGTAAGTAACTAAGTTTTGGGGTGGTTTATTATAGCAACAGGCAATTGAAATAATGACTATTTTGGTGAGTCTCACTCTGAAGTCCTTTTGAAACTGCATTTACACAAAAAATATCAGTTTTGGTTGAATTATGTAAGAACAAATTCTAAAATCCCATAAAATCTTTCTTCAATTATTTCTTTATGTCAAATCCTTTTGGCTCAATGTTTTCTGAGACTTCTTGGACAAATCTGCTGATTTGTTCATTTTGGTTTGTTTTAAACGTAAAAACAGGCTTAAACATTTGATTCACATGCTTGCTTTATACTTTCAGTATAAAGACTAAGGAGCAGGTTGTAGGCTATGAGTCCCTTGCATTAGAGACTTTTCTACCTAACTTTGCACATCCAGTCTTAACCACAGGACTCAGTACATGGTGGATGTATAGGGAATATTTTTGGTTTGCCTTATATGAGAGGTTTCCTATCCTCTACCCAGGTTAAGTTGGCCACATGACTGCAAATGTATTTTCCAATTCCACTCATCAAGAGTCACTTGTCATGTTTTCCTTTCAACATTTCTTGGATTCTTACTTTAATGACTCTGTTCCATTCCATAGCTCCCCAGTCTGGCTCAGTCTGAGTCAGCAATTCTCAAATAAAATGTTAAATGCTGTCTAAAATACTTTACATGTTTATCATCTCTAAATAAAACTGAAAACAAGAAAAGTACTTTAAAAATGAAACTCAAAGTGTTTTTTTCTCACTTACAAGTACACTCAACATGGGTTATTGGTAGGAAATGACTAAGAAAAATTAGGCCAACTAATCCCATCCCCTTTTTTCCCCCATCCCCTTTCATACAGTTTTGGTATGCATGTGTGAAAATAATAATGATAGCTAACATTTATTAATATTAGTTATTAATAGCTGAGCTGCTAACGGTCCTACTATGTGCCAGATTCCAATATAAGTGTTTTTCATGTTTAACCCATTTGTTCCCACAATAATTTTATGAAGTAGGTGTTATGATTGTCTCCACTTTGCTGGTTAGGGACATTGGGGCACAGAAGGATTAAATAAATTGGCTTAGGTCACACAACTAGGATGCCATGTAGATGGGATTTAAACAGAAGTAGTCAGGTTTTCAATCTAAACAGCTAAAAGAGTCAATCTTGAATATCTTATCCAAAGAAAACAAGACACTAATGACCACTGGAAGGACACACTTTGTCATGCACTTCCAATAATAAGCATAGCCATGCTTACAAGGTCAAATGCTGATTCCCTTCCAATGAAGCCAAAATGAGAGTAGCCATACTTCTTATGTGGCACTAAACTGTAGATGAGAAAAGTATTGAAAATTTCTATTATCATTACCATTATCAAATATAATATGTATTTCACATGTGTATAAGTAGTTATTTAAATTAAGTATTTACAGATGTATATAATGTGTATGTGTACATGTATATGTGTACATATGTGTAAGTGTGTGCATATCTACCTATACTGACAGAGGTATATATTGAGAAATATATAGGCATATATGGATATGTAGGAAATGCCTCAGACATCTACATATTCACTATATACACTATACATGTAAGGATAATGTGGCTAAGCTTATTTTTGATCTTTATTAAAGGATTGTTTCTGACACCTCTTGCTTACCTCTTCACGTGCTCCGGCCTTACCTCTCATTGCAGCTACCTCTACAGGGACAGGTTCTGCACAGGCTTCTATAAGTTTTTTGCAGGTGCAGCCTACTATTTTCTTGTTTATGCCCCCCATCACTTTCTATCCTTGGGCATCTCTGGGACAGCTAGTACACACAAATGAAATCTGGAGAAGCAGACACTTTGTATAGTGACCCTGACTAATGATGTCTGGCAGTGGACAGACAAATGCTTCTCTCTTTATTACCAAGTCTGATGAGTCTCAGATGCATTTCGTGTTCATAGAGGTTCTTGGTATGCCGTGACCAGTCACTCATTAGGTGGCCAACTCATGGTGCAGGCTTGTGTTGGATTTCCCTCCTTACATTTCATTTCCCCAATCCTTGCCTCTCCTCTCTGCAGTCACATTCTCAAATAAACTCTTCATAAACCTTTGCCTCAGATTCTGCTTTGAAGGACACTAGGCTGAAACAGGTACTAGTTAACACATTTTCTTTATTCAGTTATTTATTTAATGGGTAAAATATAGCAAAAATCAGAACTTCATATAAGGTTATAGGTCTCATTGCCTGTCAGGGGTCATCGTTTCAGTTTATAGCTTTTAAAAATAAAATAACTTCCTGTGGTAAAAGGTTTGCAGGCTGGAAAACATTTACTGCAGGCCAGCAATGGTCTGGTGATCAGACTCGGTGAAATAGTGATTTATGTCAATACTTCTGGAAAACAAATTGAAGTCATTCTCCAAGCCGGATCCCAGTTTCAAGAAAAATTATGTGGTATCATATACAAGTCCTTGGGGATATCATGACTTTTAAAGGGCATGTATTTTATTAAATGTATAACATAGCTATGCAAAATATTAATGGAGCCGCTATCGATTCATGCAGTATATAACAATAAAGATGAGGAAGATGATGAATGACCGTGAAGTGATATATTGTGATTCCGCTGTCAACTGACAGCTTCTTTTGCTGAATCAAGTTCAAAATCAGGATTCTTCTCTGCCTAGCAAGCAAACTTTGCTATTTCTAAGAGGCCATTAATAATCTGGGGAGTGCGGAAGGAAGAGAGAGGTCAAAATGTCATCATAAGACATCTTGGTTATCAATTGCGTAGGATTCTCTAGGGCAGCATTGATATTCAGTACAACTGACATTCTCAGCTGGATAATTCTTGGTTGTGAGGAGCTATCTTGTGCATTGCAGGATGTTTGACAGTATCCCTGATGTGGGCCTGTTGATTGTTGATAGAATCACCCCCACTCAAATCATGAAAAACAAAAGTATTTTTGGAATTGCCAAATATCTCCTGTGGGGCAAAATTACATCCCCCTCCCCTGCAACCCTCCATCTCTCATTGAGAATCACTGCCTTAGGGCACTGCAGATACTGAGTGACTGGTGTGATGGGATGCCATACACACATAACAGGGAGTCCAGGACTTAGGACCCTGACCTTGGGCAATTCACTTAAACTCTATTGGTTTCAGTTTCGAGTAGAATGAAGTAGATATGCAGAAAAATGAGCAATAAAGGGGAAACGTTGCCAGGATAGAAATACATAAGGAGGCTGCTAGGACAACGTGGGAGGTCCAGAAGGTTTCGCGTTGATAGTGATGTTTTGTGGCGTTCCCCAGTCATTGTGAATTTCATATCTTATTTATCTCTAATCTGGAATTATTTGGCACATAGCGGTTGCATAGTTCCAGATATTTCAGTCATGGCATCTGCACTCAAGAGCACTTTGTAACTAAAAGACTTCACCCCTGGCCCCCGCTGAATGCGTAGCCCCTCAGAATGTGAGAATCCCTTCATCTCTGCCATAGTTGACTGGACTAAAGGTGGTGCCTGTGACGAGGGCAACCGCTCTATTGAATGGCAGCAACCCTGAGAACAGGTGAGTGGGGCTAATCAGGTTATCTCCCTCAGGAGGATGAACTTCAAAAACACAACCCAGCGAGAGCCAGCAGTAGTAGGAGCTGAATCTAAGCATACATAAGAACACTGAGAGCATCCAGACAACATGTAAGAAAAAGATATGAGGAAGCAGAAACTCTGAGTACTCAGAAGCCTCCATATGTATATATTCACATATGGAAATGGACATATGGGGTTGTTGATGGAGTTGCTGTGTCTTTACATGGGAAGCTCTTTCTTGCCTTTCCTACCATGGCTCAAACGTGGTCCCAGGGAGGCAGTTTGCTCAGGCTACCTGAAGAAAGGTAGCCCAGCTCCCACTAAGCATACTCCATCACAGAGTTTGTTTTATTGTCCTCAGGAGACAGCACCACCATAACTATCTTAGGCATTTGAGTGTTTGCTTGTTTTTCTTGTTTTTTTTTTTAACCTCCCTCCCCTAACCTACTAAATGCAAATGTACTAAATGAGATCCTGGCTCAACAAAAGCGGGATCTAATCTGCTTTGTTCACTACAACTGTAGTTCCAGACCTAGAATCATCTCTGTTACTGTAACATTCAAAATATATTTTTGGAATGAACTAGTAATAACTCTGTGAAATGAAGAGGAAGATGGCATGAATCACAAAATCTGTTTGGAAATTGTGTCAGCATTTAATTAAATTGATTATTTTTATATGCATTATCTATTAATAAAAAATATCTCACATTATAAATTCATTCGTATTGTTTTTCCTGCACAGTTCACTAAGTGTTGGGGACTGTGAGAATGAAAGTCTTGTCAGAAGGCAGGGTGAAGAAACAAGAAAAACAAATTGAAATTGTGTTACCATTACAAATTGGCTAAATCAGGCCAGCCTCAGTTTTCACTTCCCTGTGCCCTTCCATGTGGCACTGTGGAAACTGAGTACAGGAACAGACAAGGAATGAGTTCCCATATCATGTACCCATGTATACACCAATGAGGTGGTTTATGGGTTTACAGGTGTTCCTATCTACACTAATCTCATTTCTGTTAATAGAGTCCCCACATATGACCATATGGGTGGACAAATAATCCCACCTGTTCCAATCATAGTACCCGATTTCCCATTGCCCCATTAATTGGCGCATAGGGTGGGCTTCTGTGATGATTAGTTTTATGTAGCAACTTGGCTAGGCAATAGTACCCGGTTATTTAATTAGCCAATCATCTAGATGTTGCTATGAGGATAAGTTACAGATGTGATCAACATCTAAAATCAGTTAACATTAAGTGAGGAGATTATGCTCAATCATGTGGGTGGGCCTCATCAGCTGGTTGAAGACCTTGAAAGCAAAACTGAGATTTTCCAGAGAAGAAATCCTACCTCAAAACTGCAGCATTAACTTCTGCCTGAGTTCCCAGTCTGCTGGCCTGCCCTACAAATTTCAGACTTGCCAGTACCCATAATCATATAAGCCAATTCCTCAAAATACATCTCTTTACACACACACACACACGCACGCACACACACACACGTATCCTTCTGGTTCTATTTCTCTGGAGCACTCTGATACAGTATGTGACCAAGCTACGTGAATCAGAGTTATTTCCCAGGATTTTTGAAAGCCTCTGTCATCTCTGATTGTGAATCTATAAGGCCGTGGCCTGGAGAAAGTGCTCCATGCAGGATAAGCCAGTTTGAGAGCAATGAGACCAATACACAGTGATGCAGAGGCCAGAGATGGAGGCCAGGAGTCTTGGCAGACAGAGAGCACCCCAGTCCTAACTCTGTCATTCCTCAGGCCAGCTGTAACATGATTCTTCCTGGTGTATGTGGGCATCAAATCCTCTATTGGCTTATGCTTGTGTGAAATCCACTTCCTTCATTTTCAAGCAAGTTATTGGGATTGCTGGGAAGTCAGCCCTGAGTCCTAGTTTGTTTGTTTTTCTGGGTTTCTTGAGATTACTTGTAGGAAAATGTTGACTTTGAAGTCCATCAAAAGTGGTGACTGATGACGTATGTTCTCATTTCTCGTGTCAAAAAACAACAAAACTATATAGGCCCAAGTAAGCATTGTTTTCAAGCCTAAACAAATATTAAGGATAAATTTCAGCCACTCCCTGTTGTAAGGCACTTTGCCATCTTTAGCCCCTCTGCCTGAATAGGTCATGTTTATATTATGTGATACCCCCTTTTGTCAGAGCTGATTAGAGCAAGGCTGGGTATTTTACCCAAAGAGAGGCACATAGAGGCTGGTCTGTGACCAATGACTTGTGAGATCTGGCTCAGAAAGATGGGCTGTGATACTGAGGTTTTATGTTTGGAATTTTGGATATAGGTAATTAGAACCCTGGGTTAGAAGTAGGAGTAGATGGTAAAGCAAACTCATGATTTTGAGGCAAAAACATGGACATTTAAAATGTATGTGTATAAGATGAAGGAAAAAGAACAGGAGAAGATGATGCCAGTTGGTAGAGAGAGGATCATTTAGCAGATGTGCAGTGAGAAGCAGGTGCCATGAAAGGAGGCAGTGAAGTTGAGTGAGTTCCAGTCCCTGCTCCCATAAGGTGCAATGGTGCTGAGCTTCCTGCCAAGGTAAATACAACTTCCTTCACCTGAGGGATTCTAAGCTTAGCCTCTCTCCCTTACAACCAAACAAGGCCTCCTGGAACATGTTCAATTTGACTGGAAAGTGCCTAATGCAAAAAGACCCTCAGACTGCAACATCTTAACTGATAACAGAACAAGACATGTCTTTCGAATGGCAAAGCTACTTAGTTAGAAATATCAACTGGCAGAATATAAATTTCAAATCATCTGTTAATGTTTACAGGGAAGAAACAGCTCTCAGAGACCCTTATTTCTTAATTAAATGATGTTTTCCCTCTGTAAATACAGAACTTGTATAGTATTTTAAATAAGTGTAACATTGATGTATATTATTAGATAGTTCATAAATTTCATTTTTGTTCTTGCACATTTTTTTAAACAAGAAAAACCCACAAAACATTCCATTTTAAAATGACAATAAAATTAAGGGCACAAGATAATTGATAACTCTAAACAAGATAATTGATAACAGATTTCTGAGGAAGAAACAGGAAAAAAAATAAAACAATTTGATCAAGTAAAAGCAAAAGAGAAAGAAATTTTCCCAGTCTTAGATAAAAGTGAGAAGGATGTTGAAACAAACTGGGAAAGTTAAAAAGATGTATGCAAATCCTAAAACAGGATGTGTTGTCATTATCCTCCTAAACAAGGAATGCAAATTATAATGTAAATCTAGAGACATAATCTGAGAGTAATCCGAGATCACCACTAGCCTGCATAGGTTGGGAATGGTCTTCTCCACAGGTACTTAGTGTCTGACTGTCCATTTTTGCAAGATGAATGCCTTCAGGTGCCATAATAAGGCCATGCCATCTGGTTATGATAATGGCCCATGATGACCAAAATGATTCATAAATTATAATTGAACTACAATCGAATGCAGTCAGCATGTGACAGGACTCATTCCATTCGCTTCATTCTAAATTCAAGCCTAGAATTGTGAATGCAGGAGCCAAAAGGCTGGGGTGAGTGTTCTACCAGGAATCTTGTTCCTATCTTCAGCTTCCTTTGTAATTTCTTTTTTTTTATTTTTTTTTTGAGACGGAGTCTTGCTCTGTCACCCAGGCTGGAGGTGCAGTGGCCGGATCTCAGCTCACTGCAAGCTCCGCCTCCCGGGTTCACGCCATTCTCCTGCCTCAGCCTCCTGAGTAGCTGGGACTACAGGCGCCCGCCACCTCGCCCGGCTAGTTTTTTTTTTTGTATTTTTTAGTAGAGACGGGGTTTCACCATGTTAGCCAGGATGGTCTCGATCTTCTGACCTCGTGATCTGCCCGTCTCGGCCTCCCAAAGTGCTGGGATTACAGGCTTGAGCCACTGCGCCCGGCCTCCTTTGTAATTTCTAATCACAGGTGTCCAGGGCCAGATCTTTACAAAATTGCCACTGGATAGTAGTATGCCCAGTGGGCAGATTTTTCTAGCATTTTAACAGTGAGGGTCAAGTAGTGGTAGTCAACAAAAATTATCTATTCATTCATTCATTTAATAAGCATTACCTCGTTGATTAACTGTGTATTGGAAATTGCTACATAGGGGTTCCCAGTCTCACAAAGGAGACAGTTGCTTATAGATTATCTAAGACAATGCACTGTCATAGAATTACGCTCCCAGGGTTCTGTGGAAATCCCTAGGGGTATGTCTAAAACAACCCAGCAGGGTCAGAGAAGGCTTCCTAACTTTGGTGAGTGATGGCTGAGCTGAGCTTGCTCCTGCATGATGGCTTTCATGCCAGACTTCATGGGCTTGTGGGCTGGGAACTCTAGGAGGATTTCTGTCCTGGCTGGGACTGGATTTATGGACCCATGGGCCTATTCTTCCATGACTTTGCATGTCCCTTTTGTCTGGAATGTTATGCTACTCTTTCTTCTTTTTCAAGGGCCAACCCAACATTCTCCTTCTCTGAAAAAGCTTTACCAACACTTACAGATGGCACATTACAAATATGTTTATGTTAGAGCTCATGTGTTAGTCTGCTAATGGCAGAGCAAGCATCTTCAGAACTGGCATAGAGTTGGCACTTGATAATGCTGGGTGAATGAATGAATAAATGAAGGAATAAGTGAATGTTTATCATCACATCAAAGTCCATCTGTGGCCTATAATACTCAACTGCCTTCTAAGACTTCAAGATGGCCCTTCATGGCCATTATAAACCCAATTCCCTCCTACAAAGAGCTGAGAGGAGTAGGGAGTATACGGTAGGACCCGGCTCCACGCAGAGGGGCAGGAAGTGAAGCTATGAGACCAAAGCAACGTGAAGAAATTTGTAACTGTTGGGTAGAGTTCAATCACTACCCAATTTAAAACATAAATTGTTTTTGAGTTGGTTATCATTCTACCAACTACATGCTTGATTTAATTAATTTCTGAGAGGATCACGATGTATCTGTAACTTACTAAGGGCTGTTCTTAGGAATTTTTTTACTCAAAATGTATAATAATGTAGGTGGAGACTTGACAGCCACTTCCCTTTAGATTCTTTCAGTGCAAAAGCCTTGCTCAGCAAATGGTTGACATAAATGAAGTTTCAGGGAAATCAGAACTGCTTGGACCAAAGAAGCCTTTTGAAGTGAATTGACTCTGACTGGACCTAAGATCTGAGGACCGAGAAGTGCCCAGTGATCCACATCACAGCATGCTGGTAGCTTCTATTTGCCTGCTTTCCACTTGGGATTTTGGCTCCTGAACCAACAGTGCCTGTGAAGCTGTGGTGCAGACAATTATCCTAACACAGCGAAAGCCACTCTGAAATCTTTGGCAAAGTTCTTAACCTCCTTATGCCTCATTTCCCCTCTCTTTAAAATGCAGATAATAATAGTATCTACTCCATAGAGTTGGGTATATTAAACGCTGTAGGTTTGTTAAATCGATTTTTTAAAAAAATACAATTCCTCTAACACCGAGCGTCTTTCTTCTATCCTTAGCTCTAACATTTTCCCTCTCTCCTAACACTCCTTTTCTCCCTCCAACTCCTTATACTTGGCTAACATTTCTTTAGTAAATATTTCCTCTAGGAAGCCTTTTCTGATTCCCACCTCCTATGACAAAATTTGCTGCCCATTCTATGGGATTCTTAGCACTGGATGCTATATGTGAACATTCGTGATCTAGGACTGCAATTTCTTTTTCACTTTTCTAGATTCCCCCATTAAAATATAGACTAAGAGAGTACAAGTTATGCCCATCGTGCTCCTCATTGTATTGTCAGCATTGAACATCGAGTATGATCTATTGCGAGCACTCAGTGAATGTGAAAAAAGGTAATAAGAAAAGCAGAAAGAAAGGGAGAGATAGTGGGAGAGAGTACAGAATACAGGAAGGGAGGGAAGAAAAGGGGATAGAGGAAAGGAGGGAAGGAGAGAGAGGAGAGGGCAGATAGACAGTTGGATCCCTAAGCTCTGTATCCTACAGACAACAATCCTAGGCTCTGAGCTCACCCCACCTGGCACTCTTGCACTGCGCTGGTATCACAGAGACCAAATCAAAGGAGAAAGCCACAGAGACTGGATGAGATGATGCAACTGGAGATTCCTTGCACCCTCAGGATGCACAGTAGTAATTGAGTAACAATAGCAAGCACTGCTTGGAAGAGAAAAAATGGAGCATCATGCAGCAGAGCTCTCAGTCCCAGTGCAACTCCTGCAGCCTCTGTGGGGGTTTCCTCTTCAGCTGTGCAGAGGCAGCCCCAGGGTTTCCTAGAGCAGCCTCAGAACAGACAACAAACACCAACAGCTAATCTGGAAAATATTCATTATCTGTGGGTAGGGGGTAGGAATGCCAGCTCACAAATACAGGTGTGCAAAAAAAATTACATCTCTTTACTTTATAGCGTTCAGCTCAATTTTATTCTAGCATTTCCCTGATCCTAGCCATCTTGTGAAACTTGACCTCAGCAATCCACAGGGTTAAGCCATGGTTCCTGGAGTCAGGTGGATTGGTCTGGTGGCAGGTAGAGACATCTGGTATGTGGTCCTGGGCACACCTGGGAAGATGCATTGTCCTTGTTTTTCTGGGGCCTTGGGTAACCCGCCTAGGACACCTGTGGTCCTACCTGCGGAGACAATCCATCTAGCATATGGCATTCTTCTCTGAAACCATGGCTCCTCACTGGGATACTGCTAGAAAGCTAGGCTGATCTTCATGCTCCAGGAGGCCTGTATTCCCTGCCTTTCTCCTGCTGCAGCCCTGGTTTTTGTGGACTGAGTGGGAGGACATAGGTGAGTCCCATTCTGTTTTCTGCCTCTTCAGGTCACTCTGCCTCAGCAACCCCTCATACCTTTACTTCTTTCAAAAACCCTCAAACCCTCTGTGAACGCTTTTAAGGAAAATGCCAGCTAGTCTTGCCTGTGACTTCTGATTTCTGCTCTGTCACTTACCTTATCTGTGCTGATGAAGCCCAGAACAAACAGCCTGCATGCATGGGGAAAAGAGAACAGGGAAAATCAGAGGCAGTGAAGCCAAACAAATAAAATAAATTAATGCCTCGAAATGTTATCTAGCCATTCAAAGGCCCTAAGGCATGAGATCCACAGATTCTCACACTCTACAGAGATGGAAGGTGGTGAGGATGGCGGTCTCCCAAGACCTCATATATAATTCTCATCAATTCAGTCCAAAAATGTGGGTTTCAATGCCTGGCTGCTCTGTATGTGAAAGCCATGTGTGGCTCGCTGTCTCTCAGCTTGCGTTAACATTCCAGGGCTTGACCAAATGAAAGGGCAAAAGAGGGTACACACAGCTAAATTAGCTCAGTGCCTCACATGCCTTTTTCTGGCAGGCAGCTGCCATTTAGGGGCCCCTTGATGGGAAAATCTATCCCTTAGTACCAGCTGCAACCTTGTATTTATGAGTGAGTCAACCTTTTACCAGCATCACTTGGAAGATGCACACAGCGTTCCCAATTTTAAAAATATAGTTATTTGGCATCTACCCTTTACCCAGAGCTGATTGAGAAATGTGTTTTCTCATTACTTCAATGGATTCCACTGCTCTTGGTGTGAAAAGATGACAGATGCTGATGCTGTTGCCATCCGAGTTAGTGGGCCCGTCTGTAAAGCCTGAGAATGTTTGCTGGAAAAGGGGCAAGTGTGTGTGTGTGCATGCAAACACATGCACACACCCAAACACATACATGTAGACACACATCAGCATGAGCAGCTTCATGGATGGTGTAGGTGTAGGCCAGGGTAGGCCTTACAAAGTCTTGTTCAAATATCTAAAAGTGCATTTTTTTTCGGGCTTATTTCTCTATAAAACAGTCTCTACATTTCAGGATTCTTTTCTCTTTTGCCTTATGTTTTGGTTTTCAGAAGGAAGCATCCCAAATAAAAAGCACTGCTGCGTTTTCATCATAATTGATTCTACCCATAGGTTTGTTAGCTTTGTCAAAAGACTTATATATCTTTTTTTTTTTTTTTTTTGAGATGGAGTCTCACTCTGTCGCCCAGGCTGGAGTCCAGTGGTGCAATCTCGGCTCACTGCAAGCTCCGCCTCCCGGGTTCACGCCATTCTCCTCCCTCAGCCTCCCAAGTAGGCTGGGACTACAGTCACCTGCCACCACGCCCAGCTAATTTTTTGTGTTTTTAGTAGAGATGGGGTTTCACCGTGTTGGCCAGGATGGTCTCAATCTCCTGACCTTGTGATCCACCTGCCTCGGCCTCCCAAAGTGCTGGGATTACAGGCGTGAGCCACCGAGCCCAGCCCCAGTGTCTACACCAGAGCCTGGCCATAGTCAGTACTTAAAACAAGAAGGTATTCCTACCAACATCATTTTTTTTTTGCATTAGAACTCCTTGTTTTGCAGACTTCTAGTATTATTCTATTATTACTACGTGTTTCATAGATTAAACCTGTGTTTGTTGCATGCCTGTGCTGAGACGTTTCTCTGTATATCCTTCATTCCTCAACATGAAGTGGCAAAATTGAAATTGTTTTTCTCAGGGGGATTAAAAACTTGTCCAGGTCATGCAGCTTGTGAGTAGCAGAGTCAGGATCTTCCTAACTCCAGAGACAGCAGTGCACCGTGATCACCTTAAAAAACTAAATTGTTGGATTCACGAACGTGAGTGCTCGAAGGGGTCTAGAGAACATTCAGCCTCTTTTACTTTCAGATAAGAGTGCTGAGGGCAAAATATGTTAAGTGATCTACTCCGTGAGGTCCCACAAATACTTTTGGGGCAAGCCTGGGTCCCTCGCCTGTACTTGTAACAAATTGTTATTGATCCCCTGCAGAGGACAAGGAGCGCTGCCAAATACTGTTTCACACATAATATGTCTAAGTTGGAGTCCCTGCTCTCAGGCATTTGTTGCCTGCAGAAAAATAAAGAACGTCAATGAAATGCTTTCCCCAATCAGAATGCCTCAGGAGTGGGAGAAAGGAGGGAAAAGTTATGGAAAGGCTTCCTGTGACATTTATTTTCAGTGAAGTCTGACCCACAGGAGAAAGCAGATCATCGAGGACTTTGAGTGAGCTATGATTCAAAAATCATGGCTGCCTTCTGTCAGGTTCACCTGGCCTCTCTTCTGCCATCAAGTCACTGTTGGAAGAGCTTTATACTCTTCATTTTATAGTAGGATAAGAGATTCCTAAAGGCTGTCCTAGAAGTGGGCCAAACTTTCAACTCTACCCATTGATGAAGGAGGAAGGAGTTAGGAGGACTGGGTGACAAGCAGATACTTTGGAAGTTCTCTCTTGAAAGGAGGTGGTTCCACTTGATCAAATTTAATTCTGGAAGTAGCTCAATTAAGAGGGTTATACAAAAAAAAATTGGGGGGATTAAGTCAAACTTTTATAATTAGGAATGTGCCTGATATCTTGATTTAAGCTACAAATAAATTTCTGGCACACACTGTGATTGAATGACTGTCCAGATAATGACCAGGTTGCCTCGTTGTATGCGGGATCATATTCCAGATAAGATGAAGTGGGTTACCATCTTACTTAAATCTTCAGGCAGTTCCCATTGCCCTTGGAATAATGTTCAACCACCTTGTGAAGACTGATGAGTCTGTGGACAAACTTCCCCTACACCTCATGCCCCTACCCAGGATCTGTGCTACAGGTTTGACAGATGTCAAAAAATATGAAACTATAAGTCAGGAGTGGAGCACTGGTGACAGTTTTAAAAATATTCCTTTGCTTCTTTCAATATATAATTTACACTGTATGATTGATGAGCTTTTCATTTTTAAGAAGATGTTTATAACTTTGGAGCAACTCAGTGTTGCTAGAGAAAACACAAATCTGAAACATTTTTAAATATCAGTTTTCATAAACACATGAAAAATCCTGAGTTGTTCTGTTTGGTACTAGATGCTAGCCAGTGTATGCTACCCAATGATCTTGTTCTACACAGACACTGGGCAAACATCCCTGAACCAAGGAAGAGCTACATGCTCACTAACCCCACTTCCTCTATCTGGGCATGTGGAAGACTGTGTTTCCCATTGGTCCCACAATTAAGTTGTATCCATGTGAATGGATCTCATCAGTGGAAAGTAGGAGGAAGCCAGGTGCACAACGTGCAAATGGCACCCTAAAGTCCTTAGTGTGATCCTCTCTTCTCCATCTCTGCCTTTTACTACAACTTTGGAAAACTAAAGGAGCCTGAACTCCCAAGTTACCACAAGTAGCTACTCAACCCTCCAGAGAGAGTGATAGGCACAAAAGGAAATCTTTATGGTGTCTGGGGAGTATGGTTATGGGAGTATAGCCTAGCTCACCCTAACGAAAGCATCATCTTCCCTTGCCCTGCCAGACATGACAGAGCAATGCTGGACTGTGGCTGCTGCAGCACATGCAATCGTACAATGCCTAGCTCTCCTCCTGCAGGATGGAGGCTCTCCTTACCTCAGCTCTCAGGAGTGTTGCCGGCCAAGAGCTCATAGCTGAGTCCCTCTCCAGGAATTGCCCTCAGCCAAAGAAAACTTCCTCTTCCAAGGTTATGACCCCTCTCCAAGAGCAGCTTCATCTTATCATTGCCCTTTTAGGACTTGCAAAAGCCTAGATTCCTTGCCTCTATTTGACATTCCTTTGCAGGGCTTCCCCTGTTCCAGAGCTGCCATGGGGTTTGCTGAGGCCTCTTTGGCAACTGCCTTGCAGTTTAACTTTTCATTCTGTCCAATCGTGCTTCCTTGTTGTGTTCCCTCACAGGGTAATTCCTGTATTGACTATACCCCAACAAGCTTCCTGCATGAAAATGTGTCTCAGGGTCTACTTCCCAGGGAACCTGAACAGTGACCCCTCTCATTCCCACGAGATATTAGGCTCTCTCTTGTTTGAGAATAACCTATGCAAGATATTCTGCTTTGGACAATTTTGCACTCCCATCCCTGCAGAGCCAACCTGCATTGGTCGTTGACATCAAACATAGTCCAAATATTATCTCCTCCATCTCTGCTCTCTTTGACAGGCTTCCTGCTCCAGGCAGTTCTTCACCCTCCCTGTACCTCCTCCATTGTGGCATTTCTCCAAGCTATTGCAGTGGTGGGCATGGCTGCTGCCTGGTAGACAGTGAGCTCAAGGAGGAGGTCTGAGTCCTCTGTGTAGCCACAGGGGTTATCCCAGTGCCTTCCAGGCCTGCTCCTCAGAGCTGGAGAGAACCATCTCTCCAGGGCTCACCACGAGTGGAGGGCTTTGGGGAAGCCCACCATGGCACCATAACTTCTTCAGATATCAGTTTGGATTTGTTCTTTCTGTCGTAAGAGATTTGGAAAAGATGAGAGGTGTTTGGCCTTATTTTCTAAGCATTTTTACTTTCACCAGCCTCTGACCAATTTAGCAGGACTCTACATCTGAGTTGCTGGAGGGCAACTTTTCTTCCTAGTCTTTAAGGATATCTAAACTCACTGAGGCTATCCCATGAAGAAGGAGGAGAGAGAGGTGAGTGCCTTGTAGAGAGTCCCAGCACATAGAAGAGAATGGAAGCCAGGGGTTTCCCCAAATATGGGGGCCTATGTTCCTTCCCTGGCAGCCTGATGAGGAGGGGGCTGGCTGTGGTCCCTACAGAGGACTAAAGTCCAGACTGTGCACTCTTGAGAGTGAGGAGAATGTGTAGCAATACAGGTTGATATTTTATGTCCTGATAGCCCAGCATCTTAGAAGCTCAAAGTCAGATTGCATTTATTCTGAAGAGAGTCTTATGACATTTCTTGTACAAGACGGTTTGTGGTTAGAATTCACCCTGAATATACAGAGTCAAACTGGTTTAGGGTGAATTTCTCTGAGAGTAAGAATATTATTTTAACCACCTGACTTTCTCTCTCTCTCTCTGTATCCTAGCTAGAGGCCTCTGAGATGAGTAACACTTTCTCAGAGGCTTAACAATCTTCCTCCACTCCCTTTGTTCTTCTAGCAAAACATTTTTATAATATAAAATACCCTTCCCACATCCGGCATGTGATACTGACCTCAGGAGCATACATTTGAGTGTATGTCTCCAAGTTTATTTACAGTCTGACTTGTAAATAAAGCAAGATGACTCTTTCACTCCTAGAAGCATGGAAAAAATGTATGGGATTTAAGAGTGTTGGTGTACAAATGCTGTTTTTGAATAAAGGAGACAAATAGATTTGCAGTCTTAACAAGAGTCACCTGTCCTGGGAAGCATGCATGGTATCTGGTACTTTAACCACCTACATAGTGATGTTGTGCATATGCAGGTCACTGATACAGGAGAAAATAATAATAGCTGTGATTGTTTATGGGATAAGAGTGCTTCGGATGAAAGAGATTAACTTGGCTAGAGATTGGAGCTAATTCTGTATTATAACAAGCCTATTTAATTGAGAAGAAGTTTGCCCCTTCAAGCTCTACTGAGGTGTCCACAAATTCACCCTGACAATGCCATGATAATCGAAGGTATCATGAGGTGAATAAATTAGACCTCCCAAGATTCCATCAGCAAGATGAGCTTTGGCCTTCTCCTTCCCTGGGTGGGATGGCTTTGCTCTGTTCTCCTCTCCAGAGTCATTCTTCATCCTTCTTTGCCTTGCTCTGTGCTCCAACAGGCTGAGCTGTAAGGACCACATCATGGTCTCCCAGTCCTCCAGGAGAATATATCTGCATAGTAGGAGACACCAGCAGGAAATAGTGAGGCATGAAGGACTGGGGGTTTATTTCCTGGGGTCTCTGTTGGGTTGCAGGTTGACAGTGGTATGCGCCTCTCTGGAAGGCTGCAGGTCCTGTCTGGGGATTGTCTTCCTTCCTCACCTACTGCCACAGTTCTTTCTAACCACTCCATCCACTTGCTTGGACAGCTCTCGGGGTAGCAATGGCTCCCCAGTGTTAACAGCTCCAGGGCCTCACCATGCCTTATTGGCATTCTCTAACCCTACTCACACATTTATGCATAGCTTCCTCCTTAAACCCTCCTCTATTACCTCTATTTTGTTGTGGAAGCACCATGATGATATATTATCCTTAGCTCCCCATGCCTACCAAAGGTATAGGGGGCAGCAATATGGTAGGCACAGTAGTCTTCCTTAGAAAACCTTGGCTTCCTATCACATCGTCACTTCACACCATATATTACATTACAATATTCTATTTATATTTCTTTTTTTTTATTTTTATTTTTTATTATACTTTAAGTTCTAGGGTACATGTGCATGACGTTTATATCATGTATAACACCCCAATGCAATCCCTCCCTCCTCCCCCCTCCCCCTGATAGGCCCCAGTGTGTGATGTTCCCCTTCCGAGTCCAAGTGATCTCATTGTTCAGTTCCCACCTATGACTGAGAACATGCGGTGTTTGGTTTTCTCTTCTTGTGATAGTTTGCTAAGAATGATGGTTTCCAGCTGCATCCATGTCCCTACAAAGGACGCAAACTCATCCTTTTTGATGGCTGCATAGTATTCCATGGTGTATATGTGCCACATTTTCTTAATCCAGTCTGTCACAGATGGACATTTGGGTTGATTCCAAGTCTTTGCTATTGTGAATAGTGCCGCAATAAACATACGTGTGCATGTGTCTTTGTAGTAGAGTAATTTATAATCCTTTGGGTATATACCCAGTAGTGGGATGGCTGGGTCATATGGTACATCTAGTTCTAGATCCTTGAGGAATCGCCATACTGTTTTCCATAATGGTTGAACTAGTTTACAATCCCACCAACAGTGTAAAAGTGTTCCTATTTCTCCACATCCTCTCCAACATCTATGTTTCCTGACTTCTTAATGATTGCCATTCTAACTGGTGTGAGATGGTATCTCATTGTGGTTTTGATTTGCATTTCTCTGATGGCGAGTGATGAGGAGCATTTTTTCATGTGTCTGTTGGCTGTATGGATGTCTTCTTTTGAGAAATGTCTGTTCATATCCTTTCCCCACTTTTTGATGGGGTTGTTTATATTAACAAACCTCAATCTTCTAACTGTATTTGTCTGCCTTTATTTTTCAAGGGCTTATATGTGCTCCCAAACTCATTTTTGACTATGAAATACAGATGTTTCTTTGAAAATTAATGGGTCCAAGAATACTGTCTTGTTTTGACAATATTCCAGTCTAATATTCCTCACTCAGTATAAGCTGATGTTGTTGCTCACCAAGCTTGTGTTGCCACTATGTAATTCTCCTACCTCAAACATCTTTTCTACTCATCTCTACATCTTCATAGTCTACTCTTTCTTGCACAGTTGATACCTTTTCTATGTATTCATCTGTCCAGCATAGTTTGAGTGCCTGCTAAAGTTTAAGTGTCTGCTAAATGACAGGCCCCTCAATGAAAGAGGCATACAAGAGCCTTTCCTACAATTTCATTCTTCTCTTCAGTGCTCCCAAATCTCTGTCCTTGTCCTGCAATGATCACATTCTACTTTGCTCTGCGAGAGTTGTATCCATGCCTGTTTTTGCCACCAGATTGTGTGTTTTCTGAGGATAGAATATACAACTTGATCTTTGCCATCTCCTCTTAAGAATCACATACATTCAAGTACATAGAATGCACTCAGTTCATTAACCTCCTCCCAGTCAGCAAAAGCCCTGAGTGTCTGATATGATGTGGAAGACTGCTTTGACAGGCTGAAATCTTTTGTCACATATTTCAGAGTTGACAAAACAAAGGTTCTGACCCAATTGAGCAATTTAGACATTAAACAATATTATTAACTCCAGAAAGGGGATTTCAGAGGGAGATGGAACAGAAAAATTGCCCAGTCAGAGCTGTCCGGTCACAAAATAAGTTCAGCTCCCCGACCTTTTCAGCCCTGCTTCTACCCAAAGCCTCAAATAACTAGCCAGGATAGCTTTCGTCAGTCTGAAAAATTTACATAACTTCTGATAAAGTCTAGCCCAAACATTCCTCTCACACTGTGCTGACTCATACGCCCAAAATATGTCTGACCAGTGAGACGGAAATAAATGATTCTTATTGGCTTGTAGCTATCATTCTCCCCAGCTCTGTTTTCCTTAGTCCTAGGGGCAGATTCTAAGTTGGTACAGAAAAAAAAAAAAAAGTACTCCTGCCAATTCCCATCCTGGAATGACTGAAGAAAAGAAAACACATGTGATTGTTTTAAAGGTACATGTATTTATTTTAAAGTGTCCTTCACAACCACCCCACTTCACACCCACCATCACCCTCATCACCCTAGAACTGTTTTAACCTAATTGCATCTTGGAGTTATGCCAGTCCCTCATGTAAATAAAAGCAAGGAGATTAAACTCCCTGCAAAAATGAGATTAAGAATAACACCCACCTTTCAGAGACTTTCCGGAGAAAGTCCTTTCTGTTTTTCTATCAGGAATAGATGTGAATTGAAAAAACATCTGCTTTGATTTAACTTATGTTAGAAATATTGCAAAAGGTGTAATGTATCCAGTTCTCATTTCTTAACGGATTTGAGAAAGGTTACAGCCAATGTTTACACCCTACTTGCAAGAGCGTAGGTGTCTGAGAGACACAGAAATTTGGTTTAACCCTCATTTCTGGTTTCATTTCATGTCATGCCCCTCTTGGCCTTCTCCTTTTCTTCTGCTTTTATCTTGCCCCAGCATATTTTTTGTATCTTTGAAGGCTTCCTAAGTACTATACAGAAAAGGGAAGGGCATACCAAAATTTTAATAATTTCTCCTTTTGAACCCTTTTCTGTCTACCTCACAACAGATAAGTCAAATCATTCAAAGTTAACAGTAATTACCCTCAAAGCGAGGGCCAAGATACAGGAGCACATATTCTGCATTCTCATATGCAGAGACCAGATGGAGAAGGGGAGAATCCATCTGCAAACATGCGTCACACTGCCTCACCGCCTACTTCCAACCTCCAACATGATATTGCCTCTGTTTTCTCCAAAGTCTGATTGGTGGCCAGAGAGAATTGATGTTCTTGACCTAATCTTTATAGGAATTAAGGGTGAGAACACAGGTGCACACATTAATCTCTATGTTAAGGGACATCTGGAAGGCTCTTAGATGCTGACATTGATTCATGTTTTTGCAGTAATTCATAACATAATTGAAAAATGGAATACATTGATTCTGTCTTGACACCTTGCCATTTAAACTGTGCTATACTTCTTCCTTATATCTTAAGGGAATCATTTGGAAAGCGTAACATAAAATGCTGAAGATGGAAATTACCTTTGTAGTCAGCTATTCTAAATACAAACGTGTATGTGCATGTGTTTTTAAAAAATTTGGTTGCAAAATTAGCTTATACTTGGTATAAGAACATCAGATTGCCCTGGGGTGTAAGAAGTAGCATGAGTCTCTCACTCTCAGTCATATTTCCCAGAATAAGCACCATTAATAGGAGCATTCATTCATTCATTCATGCATGCATGCATTTATTCAAAAAAATGTCTATTGAGCAACAATTATATGCTAGGCTCTGAATTAAGACAGGGAGAAAAAATAAATACATTGATATAGAAAATAATATTAGTTGATGAGACAGGGAGTGACAAGTGAGGTCATTTTAGATAGTGTGTGACTGCAAGGGAAAGGGAGTGGCAAATGCAGAGCCCCTTAGGCAGGGGTGCGCTGGGTATGTTCTAGCTACATCAAAGAGGCCGCTGTATCCATGATGCTGTGAGGAAGAGGGGGAGTGCACAACACGAGATTACAAATGTTAACAGTAGGCAGATTTTATAGGTCATCGAAGCATTGTATGGAGCTTTGTTTGCTTTCTAAGTGCAAGGAGAAGAAATGGGTGGTTTTAAATGGGAGTGTGGCAACTTTAATAGCAAAAAGCTTTTATGTGGAAAGACATGATCTAGGAAGATGCCTGAAGATTAATTTTTAAGGAGGCACCATTCAAAGGGCAAAATTGCCGTATATAAACATAGATGACCGTTTTGTAGTATTTATGCTTATAGCTGTTTCCTATTGTATTAAATCCTACAATAGTCTTAATAGCAACAACAAATAACAAAGCTAGACTAGCCAACTCAGCAAGATCTATCTGATGTCTTGCCAATGCCTAAGATCACAGGCAGAGCATCCAAATGAGGCAAAGGGACGCACGTGCTTGCACCACTAGAACAGCCCATGCCTTTTCTTTATGAAATTACAAATATCTCTGTATATTTTTTATAATATTTTTGTTTTGAAATAGTTTAAGATTCACAAGAGGTTTCAAAAATAGTACAGAATTTCCATGTGCCCTTCACCCAGCTTCCCTCAATGACAACATTTTGCATAACCATAGTACATGTCAAAATCAGGACATTAGCATTAATATAATACTATTAACCTAGGCACCAGACATTATTTGGATTTCTTCAGGTTTTACAAGTTCTCTTTAAAAACTCCTTGTTGGCCAGGCACAGTGGTTCACGCCTGTAATTCCAGCACTTTGGGAGGCCTGGGGGGCAGATCACCTGAGGCCTGGCCAAAATGGCAAAATCCTGTCTCTACTAAAAGTACAAAAATGAGCCAGGAGTGGTGGCAGGCACCTGTAATCCCAGCTACTCAGGAGGCTGAGGCAGGAGAATCACTTGAACCTGGGAGACAGAGTTTGCAGTGAGCTAAGATCACGCCACTGCACTCAAGCCTGGGCAATAAAGGGAGACTCAGTGTCAAAAAATAAATAAATAAATAAATAATAATTGATTAATTAAAATTTATTTATTTATATTTGGGGAGTATATAATAATATGAAATTGCCTCCTACATGTAGATGCAAGTAACCATCACCATAATTGGGATAAAAAACTGTCTCATCGCCACAAAGAGAGTCCCTCCAAATATCTCTTAACTGTACTTTTGTTTGGTCACAAGTAAGCTTTTGTTTTATGAATACACCAAGGCTGGACATGAAAAATACTTTAATTTGTGCTTCTTTTTTTTTTGAAACAGAGTCTTGCTTTTGTCGCCCAGGCTGGAGTGCAGTGGCATCATCTTGGCTCACTGCAAACTCCATCTGCCTAGTTCAAGGGATTCTCCTGCCTCAGCCTCCTGAGTAGCTGGGATTACAGGCACCCACCACCATGCCCGGCTAATTTTTGTACTTTTAGTAGAGATGAGGTTTCACCATGTTCACCAGGCTGGTCTCAAACTGTTGACCTCAGGTGATCTGCCCGCCTTGGCCTCCCAAAGCGCTGGGATTACAGGCGTGAACCACTGAGCCTGGCTTGTGCTTCTTTATTTAACATTTGGTTTATTAAAATCTGTAAATGTAATTAACACAATGTTTCTAAACATTCAAACATCACAAATATTTGTCTCTATATTTCATGAATTATCTTAAATATTTAAAACTTGATTTAAATGTAATTAACCAAATTCTCTAAACCATCTCAGTACAATCCAGAGTCTAATTTATCAACCTCTTTTAGTTGTTCAATCACCTTGAAAACAGAGTATCAGAGTGGTTTCAAAATTTGTTTCTATACTTTTTACTTACCCTGATACATAAGTAACAATACTGTGCGTTCAATTCATTTATTCACCTTTTTTATGGTTATTTTATACTTCCACAGAATTCCAATGATCTTGCCAGACTCAAAAGAAAATACTAACTCACAGAAACCTGCTAAGATGATGGGTTCTGACCTAATTGACTGATCCCTGGTCATGGCATGAGACTTGCTTGTGTCTTTCAGGGTCTCTCAAATCTAGATAGATCCTCAAAAACACCCTCTTTTCCCAATAAAACCTCCCTTATAAATGGAATTTTCAAGCTCATGTCTTCAAACAAAACACAGACCAAATTTTAGACTTTTTTTTTCTCCCTGGCCTGTATTGCAAAACTCATTTTCCTCTCAAATTTATTCACAATTTTGATATAGTTTGTTAGCATTTTTGGAAACATGGGTATGCTTTAATCACATATTATTAGAAGGCTTATCTAGGGTTTTTTAATTCAAGAGATGAGAATCCAGTCTGAGGAGTCTGCTTTCTCCCTCTGCTTGTCCGTCACATTGATACACTCTATGGAACCACCTGGTTATTCCCCTGTCCTTCTCATTCTTAATAAAATCTCTTCTTTTCCCAGAAATATCTTGTTTGCTCATAATTCCTTAATCTACCCGTTCTTGCCTACATAGGTAAAGAAATATTCAATGTATACTTCATAGGAACAACACTCACTCACCTATATCAACTATCCCATAGGCATTATAATTAACAAGAACAATCACATATCATTATATTTTTATTTTTGTTTTGTAGCTATCATCCAATGCATTTTATTAAATGTCATTTGGTTTTAGGCTTTTTGATGGAATTGTTACAACTTGGTGCATGCCTGCTCCTAAAAGAAATACTCAGGGATTTTCTCATAGGATCCTCACGTTCTGGCAAAAACAAGATGTTCTACTCCCAGGTTGACTTTTTCAAGCCCCAAGATGTTGAGTCAGCCATTCTCCAAGGATCTCAATTTCCTTTTAATGGAAAATAACATTAAACACCAAATATAAGCCTCGGGCTGTCCCACATGTGTATTGGGGACAAGATGAAACCTGCCTCAGGGCTACTTTGGCAGCAAACCTGAAAAAGGCCTTTCTTTCCAGATATATGATTTCTCATTGACAGCATTGCACAGCCCTCTTTATTGTTTGTGTAAATGACACCCTTGGACCTGAACAATACACACAGAGACAATTGTGTGCAACAGTTCTGCAAACTGATATTTCTAATTAAAAAATACAAATTACTACATTTTGTGTTTTTTAGTAAAAAACTTTCTAATGTATTTTTCATTAACCAAGATATGTACATTTTAAACTCTCATTCAGACAGATATTGCAACGTGTTTGCTTATTATTTGCTTCTGTGGGTCATGCAAAGCCTTACAATTTGTTGTTAGTTAGCATTTGATGTACCTATTTCCAGACTTCTTATGTACATATACAAATTCAGACACATGCAGATAGTGTTGTGGTTTTGGTGCTTGTATTTTTAAAAATAGAATTCTACTGTATAAATTGTTCTGCAAATTATTATATCTGACCAGTATAATTTTCTACAATGATGAAAATGTTTTAAACCTGTGACTATGGAGCCCTTGAAAACATGGCTAATATGAACAAGGAACTGAACTTTTCATTTTATTTTATTTCAAGGAACCTAACTTTGAGTCGTTAATAGAAGGTACATGCAGCTAGTTGCTCTTGTATTAGACAGTCCAGTTCTAAAGGATAATATAGATTACCTTCACGACCTGAGACAGGAAAAGATTTCTTAAGCAAGATACAAAAAGCATGGAGTAAATGAGAAAATATTTTTATTATATTAAAGCTAAGATGAGACAAGTTGGCTCACGTCTGTATTTCCAGCACTTTTGGAGACCAAGGCAGGAGGACTATTTGAGCCCAGGAGTTCAAGTCCAACCTGGGCAACATAGAAAGACCCTATCTCTTCAAAAAATTAAAAAACTTAGCCAGGCATGGTGGCACATACCTATATTCCAAGTTAATGGGGAAGCTGAAGCAGGAGGATCATTTGAGCCTAGGAGGTTGAGGCTGAAGTGAGCCAACATCACACCACTACACTAGAGTCAGAGTGACAGAGTGAGAGCCTCAAAGAAAAAAAAAAAAAAAAAAAAACTAAGAATTTTTATGTAGAGATACCATTAAAAGCATTAAAGGAGTAGAAAAAGAACCACAGAATGGAAGAAGAAGATATTTGCAACACTGTTAAGACAAAGGGCTTGTATACAGAATATATGATGAGCTCCTATAATTCAGTAAGAAAAACACAGACCATCCAAAATGAACAAGGTATAATAAGCCCTTACTTAATGTCTTTGATAGGTTCATGGAAGCTGTGACTTTAAGCAAAAAATAAAAAATAACAAAACCAAGTTTACCATAGGTGAATTGATATAAGTAAGAGTTAAGTTCCTGGCATATTACTGGTCACAAAAAATCACCAAACTTCTAAAAGAAGACCAAAATACATTTAACATTAAACATTGAAATAAATGTGAGTTACACCTACATTTAAGAAAGATTAATACAAACAAGATAACTTCATTCACTTATTCCAGTTCAGAGTCTTGAGTGTTGGAGCCTCTCCAGGGGCTCAGGGTGCAAGGTGGAAAAGCATCCTGGAAAGGACACCATCCTGTCGCAGGGCACACTCACACCCACACCCACACCCACATTCACTCAGACTGGGACACTTTAGACCGCCAATTCACCTAACGTGCACATCTTTGAGATGTGGGAGGAAACTGGAGGACCTGGAGAAAATGCATACAGACATGGGAAGAACATGCCAACTCCACATAGACAGTGGCCCTAGCTGGGAATTGACATTGTTTCTCTTAAGGTTATTATAAAACAATGTTATTTGAGGATTTGCTGTATTTGTACAGGCCCTTGTCTATAAAACTAATTCAGATGGCTAATACACATTTGAAAAGGTGCTAAATTTCATTAGTCATAAGGAAAATGAAAACTAAAGCTCTACACATTCCAAAATGGTTAAAGTTAAGAAGAGCAATATTATCGAGTGTTGATAATATTGTGGAGCACGTTGAATGCTTATGCATTGCTGGTAGGAATGTAAATTAGTACAGCAACTTTGGGAAACAGTCTGGCATTATGCAATAAAGTTGAACATAGTCATTCCCTATGAGTAAGCACTTCCAGTCCTAGGTATAAACTGGACAGAATTGCTTTGTATAGAGACACAAAGACATATACAAGAATGTCCACAGCATCCTTACACATATGGCCAAAAAACTAAAAACACCTCAAATGTTAGGACTAGAATAGTAAATTGTGTATATTTATAGAGTGATATTTGAATCAACAATAAACACATTAGGATTGCAATTGCATGTGATGGCAAAAGCAAGTCTCACAAACGTAATATTGAGCAAAACAAGGCACATATAAAAGAATAAGCCTGCTTATATAAAACTCAAAGATGGGTAAAACTAAACTATGGTATCAGAAATTAGAATACTAGTTACCTCAAAAAGTGCCAGAAAGTGGACTTTTATGATGCTGGCTATTTATTCCCTGGCTTTATGGTAGTTACACAAATGCTTGCTTGATGATACTTTATGAAGAAGGACATTTCAGTTTTAAATACTATTCATTATGTGCATTATTCTTCAATGAAAAGCACTTTTAGGAAGAGATATTAAAATTTGAACCCCAGAGAACAATTGGAGAGTGACCATTTCCTAAAGCAAATGTTCTTACTCCTCAAAACATTTAATATTGGCACAAACAAACAAATACAATCTCGTTACAGTTTGCATTTTATGTTATTAATAATTTTACTAGATATTTGTATTCTGCGTCTGTGAAATGCTTATTCATAGCCTTTTCTCAGTTTTCTATGGAATATTCATCATTTGCACAATGATTTATAAGAAAAAAATTGTGTTCAGAAAAATTTTGTTCCATTGTAAAACTGTTGTATAGTAAGGATTTTGCCCATTTATCTGCAAACAGGTTGCAAATATTTCCCCCAGTCTGGCATTTAATTTTGTTTGTAGTGTGATTTTGCCATGCCAAAGTGTTTGTATTTTTTTCTGTAGTCAATTTCATTATATCATTTAGTTTACGGTTTCTGAGGTTTTAATTGCTTATAATAGCATCCCCACCCCTAGACTATAGAAAACATTTCCCTGTTTTCCTCTAGTATTTAAATACTTTAATTTTTAAAAAATAGAAATATTTTATGCATCAGAAGTTTATTTTTGTTTATGATGGGATACTAACTCTACATTTTTCCTTAAGTCCATCTGCATGTCAATTGTCCAAGCAACATTTATTGCATGCATAACTCATGTTGTCTCCACCAATATGATTCTCATTTAGATATATGTATATATTTACATATGTAAATATATACATATATATGCAGAGATATATATTCGATTCCCTTAGGTACTTGAGTTTGTGTCAGGATTCTCTGTTATGTTACCTAATTTATTGACCTAATCTTGTACCTATGCCATGATGATTTAATTACTCTGGCTAATCAGGCTACAGCCCGGGCACTGAAATGTAAAATAGCAGGTTTTGCTTCATGTTTTGGCTTCATCACTCACATGTCAGGCTTATAGGTGCTATTCCATGTGCTTCTGTCTCCCCATGGTATCTCACCCTGCAGAGGCTCTGCCCGTGGGCTCTCTCTTCAGAAGAGTAGTCGGAGGTCTTAATGTCTTATGTGGCATATGGCTTCTAAGCACAGAAAAGTGTGTGGTGTTGGATCTTTTTAAGGTATAACCTTGGGATTGCCACCACAGTACATCTGCGAACAAACTTTCTGTTTTGTTAGGAAGTCACAGGTTAGTCAGATTCAATACGGAAATGACTACACACAGGTATTTTTCCAGGAGGAGTGTCTATTGAGTGCTACCCTTGCAGACTAGTTACCACAGTGGGTATCCTTGTCTTAGTCTTGTCTATAACAGAAATGTCTTAAGTTCTTCATTACTATTTGTTACTGATTTCTAGATTTTATCAAGATAAAAAGAGATCTACATTCCACAGAGGTGTGTCTTCTTTTATCAGAATGGTTGCTAAATAGTATCAAATACAATTTGAAATTCATAAAGATAATCATTTGGCTTTCTCCTTTAAAATATTTATGCAATAAACTCTATTAACAGAATTCATAACCTTGAATCCTTCTTCTGTGCCTAAAATAAACCCTCCATAGTCAAGATGCATTATTTCTTAATACACTGTTAGAAGGATCTATTTGTTAGTATTTTATTGAAGAATTTTCCCACTATATACATGAGACTGACTATAATTTACTTTTGTGGTGCGTTTCCTAAGTCCTTCACTTTGTAAATAAACCATATGAGATCAGAGAGGTGGAATGAGTGTCTCAAGTTAGCAACAGAACTTATACAGACAACCCCTGACTTAAGATGGTTCTACTTGCGATGTTTTTGACTTTATCATGGTGCAAAAGTAATACACATTCAGTAGAAACTGTACTTCAAATTTTGAATTTTGATCTTTTCCTGGGCTAGTGATGCAGTTGTCTTAAACCATAGCTTCCAGTCAGCCACACAATCATAAGGCCAAACAACAGATTCTACAATGTATAAAACGCGTTTTTGAGCTGGGCGTGGTGGCTCACGCCTATAATCCCAGCACTTTGGAGACCATCCTGGGCAATATGGTGAAGCCCCGTCTCTATTAAAACAAACAAACAAACAAAATAGCTGGGTGTAGTGGCACGCGCCCATAGTCCCAGCTACTCGAAAGGCTGAAGCAAGAGAATTGCTTGAACCTGGGAGGCAGAGGTTGCAGTAAGCTGAGATCGCGCCACTGCACTCCAGCCTGGCAACAGGATGAGACTCTGTCTAAAAAAAAAAAAACAAAATGTGATTTTGACTTACCATATTTTCAACTTATGATGCCTTTATTAGGGCATAATCACATCATAATTCAAAAAGCATCTGCACTAGAAATAATGCCTTTTGTGGGTTGAAGTGAACAATAATTAATTGTATATTTCAAAATAGCTAGAAGAGAAGATATGAAATGGTCCCAACACACAAAAGAAGATAAATGTTTGAGTTGATTGGTATCCTAATTACCCTGACTTGATTGTTAGAAATTGTATACATGTATCAAAATATCACATGTACTCCATAAATATGTACAATTATTATGAATGAATAAAAATGAATAAATACATAAATAACACCCTCTGAGTCCAATTCAATGAGTTTCCTACTACATGATGCTGCCAGTTTCTCAAAATTTTTAGGGTTACCTATTTGTTTGTTTTGATTTTAGGACAATTTCAAAATCTTTTAGAATTACAGAACTCAAGAAAATGTTCAGTGCAGTTCAGTTACTATTTACTAACTGCAAGTTATTCAAATGGTGTTTAAATCTAATCCATCTTCTGCCAGATCTATGTATCAACACAAACACATATTATTAGTAGCAATAGCTTATTTCCCCTGGTTATTAATCCATAGGGATGCTCAAGACTTTGAGACCCTGTAAACCACATGCAGTTAGACTACAGAGCCCTCGATTGGTCTCACCTGAGTTTTCTTGGGGTGGACTCTGCTGTCATGTGGCATATATCATAGTCTTCCCTCCATCTGCCCACATGCATGTAAGTTGTATGCAAGGCCACCTACCTAGAGATGTAACTTCATATATGCCTCACAGCAATGTTTACTTACATCTGTGCTTGGAATCACTCCAGGACAAGTTGAAGTTCCAAAGCCATTCTGTCACTTTGGCAGTATTGCTGGGGCCACGTATTGCATGGCATAAACCTTTTGAAAACGATTATCCTTCTGACTCTCCAAAGGTGGTGAAAGACACCAGGCTATCTGTACCATACCTCAGGGTATGTTACCATCTCCTCCTCCTCATTCAGGTATCACCAGTGGTCCTCATGTCAGGCGACTCCTAAGGACCCACTCTATTAGCTTATCAGGTATTTGGGGGCCATACATGAACCGTAACTTTGGCTCAGAATGGGGCCTCTACTATGTATGTTGTTTTTTGTGTGTATATTTTCTTCAGAGTTTTAGGAGCAAGGAGAGAAAAATAGCCTGTGTAACTAAATCTATACAAACTCAACAGAGAGCATAAAATCAAGGGCTTAACCATCTTCAAATACTCATAAGAATAACTCCATATGTAAAGCATATAAGTAGGCAATTATCTGGTGATTTTGCTCAATAGATCAAATTACAGTTTGTAAGATTTAGACTGAAACTCATGCTTTAAAAAACAGCTCAGATATTTTGAAATCAGTTAAGAGACCATGAAGTTATGTGCATTTAGGCTTGTGTGAAGAAACTAACCTAAACTAAATAAAACACCAGCAATAACAGCAACAAAACATTTTCAAGAAATCTATAGGATTTGGTTTCAAGCCTCTTGTGTAAGATTTTCATTTTAAGCCAAAGTCCTCTGCAATGAATGCAGTAAAATCAGTGATTACTTGGGCTAAACATTTGATGCAATTTGTCTCCAAGTGTTCCAAAATATCGAAAATATTTTCACCATCTTAAAATATCAAAGGAGAACTAGGTTCCTTTAAGACACTATTAGAATTAGTACAATTTAGAAAAGAATTGCTTGGCAAAAAGGCTGTAAAGGCAGATTAGCTTATTCAGTACTTGAAAAGATTAAAAAGCAGCACTACTTTGAGAAGTGTGGTTCTGGCCCTCAAATAAAATTATAAATCCCTAGAATTGTATGGAGAGACTTTATGTAGACCAAACAACACAATTAACTTAATATATGATAGAGTAGGCTTTTCAACATAAGTCTACACTTGAAGAGAGAGGATTATTTAATAAGTAATTTTAGAACAATTCAGTGACAGTTTTGAGAAAAAAAACACATTCACACCTTTTCCAACAGACATAAATAAAGCCCATGCATTAGCACAAGCTGTTCCATCCACCAAGGGGCCTCCTCTTGCCTGTCTGCCTCCCACGTATCCTCCACCATCTCTCAACACCTTCTGTGTGGTTCCTTCCTAATTTCCTTTCAAAAACACAGATGCATCTTATTCTCTACCCTCAACTCATGTAGCTAACTGTCCTATGGCAAACACAGTATTGCATTGGAATCATTTGCAGCTCCCTAAATAGAGGTTTCATTTCAGTTCTTTGAACTTTTGCAACTCTAGTACCTAAGTCAGCATTGGCCACAAAACAGGCATTGGAAGAGTCTTTGATGAATAAATGGTGCCAAAATATACAGGATAATATGCACCAATTAAAATTTCAAGCATGATTTAACAAAAGGTTTGTAAGGAATAACTTTGTAAGAATAGACTGCAAAACCACATGTACAATCAGATTACAGCTATAAAAGAAGTCTTGTTTCATAGACTCAAAAATAAAACCATAAAACCATATGTTTGTATTAGGGCAATCAAAATATTCTCCATTGTTTCATTCATTATCTTTCAAATACGTTTTTCTAACCACAAATGTTAGCTATGGCCTCAACATAACTATAACAGGATGTTAGAATGAGACTCTTTCTATAACTGGTTTCAACTGAAGCACCAATACAGTACATATCAGATTACAAAAATGAAGGAGAGATGAACCTGTTCACCACTTCTCAATGCAGAATTGATAGAGTTAATGAAAATCCCTCAATTTTTGGAGACTCAGTAAGATCAAAGGTACAACAGAATCAGAGGGAAGCTTTGAGGAAGAGGTTTAATAAAGACATACACGTATGTGTAGATATATAATTTTATTTTGAGAAATCTGTTGTTCTGCTGTTTTCCCATCTTCCTCTTTGTGAGAATATCTAGGACTGTCAGGGGGCAAAAGTGGGCCATCTGTCCAAAGGCCTTCAAGGCAGTGGGTAGCTTCCAAAGGGTCCACTCAAAAAGAGTTGACATGCTGTTCCCTGGCATTGGGAGACACGGGAGACTGGGGCCTGACTCACACGAAAGAAAAGGAAAACCAACTATGGGCTGTAGCCTCAGCCTGCTCCAGAAATGTTGAGAAAAATAACAGGCTTAAAAAATTATGTATTGAGATTTGGCTGGTCTCCTAGAGTTTGCATGGGGCAACAGATGAACTTGCCCATGATGAGGAGGCTGTGGTAGGAAGCTGTGGTGGGGCTGTCTAGAGTTCTGCCTGATCTGGCCAGGTGAAGGGCTAAGGAGACCTCTACAGGGAAAAGATTTTAGGAAGTGCACAACATCAGGTGACCAAAGACTGAAAAAGGAGTCTCCTTGGCCACTGAGATTAAACATGTTTCCCCTTGGGTCAAAGAAATTGCAAGAGGGAGGGTTCCAGCAGGAAGCCTTCAAGAGGTCCTCCTAAGGACTTCATGGAAGAGGCAGTCCACTTTACCAACTGTGGGGCCCGCAGTGCACAAAGCTCCATTATTCTTATTTTTTCTCCCATCTGCCTTCCCCACTGGGACCTTGCTTGGAATAATCAACAAGTGATGGAGAAAGTCAACAGGACCTTGCTCCCTGTTCTGAGAAGTGGATCCCAATGGCAGAGGGAAAAAGGTGTTATTCTAAAGTTAATCGTGTCATTTTGATGATTACAAGGAGTTGGACGTCATAAACTCTGAATTGAGTTGCTTCTTAAGGAAATGTTGCACTACTTCCTAAGAGTGAGGGGAAAATCATGAACCTGCAGAAAGAAAGATTCCCATAGGTGGCCAGGAGCGGTAGCTCACGCCTATAATCCCAGCACTTTGGGAGGCCAAGGCAGGCAGATCACGAGGTCAGGAGATGGAGACTATCCTGGCTAACATGGTGAAACCCTGTCTCTACTAAAAATACAAAAAATTAGCTAGGTGTGGTGGCGGGCACCTGTAGCCCCTGCTACTTGGGAGGCTGAGGCAGGAGAATGGCGTGAACCTGGCAGGTGGAGCTTGCAGTGAGCCGAGACCGTGCCACTGCACTCCAGCTTGGGTGACAAAGCGAGACTCCATCTCAAAAAAAAAAAAAAAAAAAGAAAGAAAGATTCTCATAAGCAAAAGATTACCACCTCTGAATAAAGATAAAAATAAAACTGTGTTCTGATTCCAATCCACCCATTGATGCTGCTCAGTATGTCAGCTGCATAAGGAAAACCTGTCACTCATCTTCCTTAGTGCCCAACAAGTCATAAAAGGAAGCTATCCAGGTATGAAAGTCTGTTAAGTTTTGTTTTAAATGTATTTAAACCCTCATGTTCCACCCAACACTCTACAATACTTTCTTTGCCTTTGGGATGAGAAAGCTGAGATCACTGAATGTAAGGTAGAGAAGCAACCTCACAGGTCACTGTGTCTCACCCCGTCGTTTTACAAATAAGGAAATTCATGACAAAGAGAGTTGAAAAGACATGCCCTCAACACCTTAGCTGGTTGATAGCAAAATGACTTCTGACACTGTCTTCACACTTCCTTTTCTGATCAGCTCCAGCATTTCCACAGCCTGCTGGAGCTACACCCCCAGTCTGAAAGAAGCCTGAAAATAGAAAAGAAGTGGGCAGTTTTCCTAACAATGCTAATCAGAAGTTACAGTCTTCTATAAATGAGTGTCAGAGAGGTTCTCACAAAGCAAGCTTCCAGGGAATGTAGGAAGTTAATTACCTTCCTCTATAATTCATTAGTCATCGTCCTTGTAACCTGAGGCTGTTTGAAACACAACTTGTATTTAGTAGCACAGATTCAGAAGACTTGAGGTGTTAATATGCCCAAAAGAGTCTCTTTTATCTAGTTTATTATCTTTTCCTTTGACAGGCTTAAACGACTTTAAAAAATCTATCCTGTGTTTAGTTAAAAAAAAAAACAAAACAAAACAGCTAAGATTATGGAGAAAGAATGTTTTGAGTGGAATGAATAATTACCTAATATGTCTCCTTCAAATGTACATGAAAATGAGTTTACATATTAAGTAGGATAAAATTGAGTAGGCTTTCAAAAACAGATTGAAGAAAGGATTGTCTGTCTGAAAATAATTCCCTCAGTGGCTGTGGCTGCACCATTAAATGAATTGCTTTGGGGTAAAGCATTATGACTCCCAAAGTATTCCGGGAAAATGCAAATCTATTACCTGGAAGGGTGACATCACCATCTCCCAGTGTCTTTCAAGGAGAGCAGGGGAACCCAGGACACAGACTTTTGACTGGCGTTGAGTTGGGAGGTGAAGAAAAATATTCTGGTTAGAGTGAATTGCCTCAGAAAGACAGACTAATAAAGTACCCAGAGTAGCAGAAGGGGAAGAAGGAAGGCATAAATTTGAGGGTGAGAAAGAGAGTGTCAACAATTTGAGATTTCCTCAAGCCTATGAGAAGCAAATGTTTTTGATTGTCTTTCCTTCTCCAAGCTTCTTCTAAGCCCTTACTGAATTCTAAGGAAAATTCGTATGCAGAAGATACATATGTGATTGTATGTGTAGTTTTTGCTGAGCCAGTCATTTGGTCAACAAATATTTACTGTTTGCTACACACCAGGCAGTGCTGAGTGTTGAGACATAACACAAAATAAGGTTCCTGCCCTTAAGGAACTTATAGCCTAAGGAAGACATGGACGAGTAAGCAGGCATTGACACTACCTAGAGCGGTCCTTGACCCCAACAATGTGAGATTTTGCATGTGTCTGTCTGCCTGTCTACCTGCTTCACAGCTTAAGAGTATGAAATAAACTTCTAGCATTAAGGAAGGGATCGTTTTCTTTTTTAAAATTCCACATGGTATAAAATTGGTCTTACATACATTAGTCTGTAATTGTGGTTCAGTCTGCCATTTTGAAACAAATTATAGCCCAAACAGAAACTAAACAAGGTATTGACCTCACAGAACTCTGAACCTCACTTCTAATATGAGATTATAGAAAGAACAACAATAAATCACTTCTAATATGAGGTTCTAGAAAAAAACAAAAAGCAGACAAAACAAATGAAAAACTCGAAACCATAAATTACAGGAAAACGTGTTGACAAGTGGGGATCTACATTCACAAGGGCAATGTAGCAATGGGGTAGCAGAGGTCTCCATGGGGGCATTACCTGCACAACCACTGTGGAAGCACTGGCTGAGATGGTGGGCCATGTGGGGGCCTCTCTGAAAATGGCAGCCCTGCTTCCTGCAGAAAACAGTGAAGAGATGAATGAAGGTGGTGGGCAGTCTGGGGGAAAAGCTACTGCTGCCACCAACTCTGCCACCTTAGAAGTCTGGTCAAGCCACTACGGAAATCCAGGTATGGGAGACTAACTGTCCAAGGAACCAAGAAAATGACACAGAAATGGGTATCCCTGAGAAGGATCATGATTGTATTTTAAGATGGCTTTCCAGAAGTAATGCCCAAAGACTGTCGCCCAACTGAGGAACGGCTTTAAAGGTTAACACTGGGTATGGGAAATAGTCATCTACTTAGCGTCTAGTGGGACCCTAATCATTTACACTGAGGGCAGTAGAAAAACCAAGTGATAGAGAAGGCTCTTTTCCGGGAATTTAAATGCAGTGAGAGAAGGCAGGAGAAAAAATCTGGGTACCCACAGGGGGCAGTCTGTACTATAATCAGAAGAACTAGCCCTCATATTATTGCAGAACTGGGCAGAGAGCAGGAGCCAGAACATGCATTATGAATCAAAGAGTCACAAGGCATCAGTGGTGTGATCAGGAAGTGAATCACCTCCAACACGGTGTTTACCGTGGTTCGGGGCTTTTTAAAACTAGAGCTTCTCTCCTTGATCCTTTTGACCTCATACTTAGGCTGAAAGTTAGTCCTCCCACCAGAAGGAGGGAGTACAAAATGCAAGTCACCACTGTAGGAGGACAGAAGCCAATGATTACAGTCTGAGCATGAAAGACAGAAAGCCACAGAATATTTCCAGGCTGCCAGTACTCAGTCAACAAAAAGGAATCTGTGCCTCTTGTATACCAGGCTGATAGTGCAATAAACCATACTCACAAGGTCCTTCCCTCAAGGAGCTTACACTCCATGAAGGAGTTTATTAGCTGTCTTCGTCTTCTTGGGCTGCCATAACAAAAGACCATAGACTGGGTGGCCCAAACAACAGACATTTGTTTCTCACAGTTCTAGAAGCTAGAAGTCTGAGATCAGGATGCCAAGTGGATTCTGGTGAGGGCCCCTTCCTTTATTGCAGACAGCTGCCCCACTCTATCTGCTCCTATGGCCTTTTCTCAGAGCATGTGGGAGGGTCCGGGGTGGAATGACGTGGTTTGGCTGTGTCCCCACCAGAATCTAATGTTAAATTGTAATCCCCAGTGCTGGGGGAGAAACCTGGTGGGAGGTGATTGGATCATGGGAGCAGATTTCCCCCTTGCTGTTCTCATAATAGTGAATGAGTTCTCTTGAGATCTGGTTATTTAACAGTGTCTACCCCTGCTCCTTCACTGTGTCTCTCTCCCGCCACCATGTGAAGATATGCTTGCTTCCCTTTTGCCTTCCACCATGATAGTAAGTTTCCCGAGACCTCCTTAGCCATGCCTCCTTTACAGCCTGCAAAACTAGGAGTCAATTAAACGTCTTTTCTTTATAAATTACCCAGTCTCAGTTCTTTATAGCAGGGTGGGAACAGACTAATACAGAACTATTTTAAATGACCAGCTTCCAACAAAGAATTATGAGACACTCAATGAAACAGGAAAGGACACAGGGAAAAAGCAGTCAATAAAAACTGCCCCTGAGCCAGGCATGATGGCTCACACCTGTGTTCGCAGTGCTTTGGGAGGCCTAGGCAGGTGGATCACGAGTTCAGGAGTTCAAGACCAGACTGAACAACATGGTGAAACCCCGTTTCCACTAAAAATACAAAAATTAGCCTGGAGTGGTGGCACACGCCTGCAGTCCCAGCTACTCAGGAGGCTGAGGCAGAAGAATCTCTTGAACCTGGGAGGTGGAGTTTGCAGTGAGCTGAGATCGTGCCACAGCACTCCAGCCTGGGCGACAGAGCAAGACTCCATCTCAAAAAGGAAAACAGCAACAACAAAAAATTTTAAAAAAAGAAAAAAATCCTGCCCCTGAAAAAATCCAGGTTTTCAACTTGCTAGGCAAAGATTTTAAATTAGCTATGTCCCAGGAACTAATGTAAATCATTTCTAAAGAAGTAAAAAAAAAAAAAAAAAAATGGGAAGAAGCTTTCACCAAATGGAGATTCTCAATAAGGAGATAAAAATTATTTAAAAATAGAAATAGTTTTTCATCCCAGTTATGGTGGTGGTTACTTGCATCTTCATGTAGGAGGCAATTTCATATTGTTATACACTCCCCAAATAGAAATTTCAGAAATAAACTGTACAATAACAGAAATGAAAAATTTACTAGAAGGGATCAACAGTAGATTTGAGCTGGCAGAAGATTCAGCAAACTTCAGGATAGCTCAATTAATATGTCCAGTCTTAGAAACGACAAAAAAAGAATGAAGAAAAATAACCAGAGCCTCAGAGACTTGTGAGACAGCATGAAGTATAGCAACACATGCATAATGAGAGTCTCAGAAGGGGAGGAGAAAAAGGAACAGGAAAAATTCTGAAGAAATAATGGTCTTAAACTTCCCAACTTTCGTAAAAAGCAATAATATACACATCCAAGAAACTGAAACAAAAACACACAAAAAACCCAAGCAGGATAAATTAAAGGAAATCCACACCTAGGTACATCATTATCATCTGCCAAAAGACAGAGAATTTTGAAAGTGGCAAGAGAGAAATGACTCATCATGTACAAGAGATCCTGAATAACACTAACAGAGAATTTCTTATCAGAAGCCCTGAAAGACAGAAGGGAGTAAGATAACATATTTAGTTCAATGTAATATATCATATTGAAGACTAAAGGACAAAAAACACATGATCATCTCAATAGAAGCAGAAAAGGCATTTGACAAAATCCAACATCCTTTCATGATGAAAACATCCAACAAATGTGAAATAGAAGAGACTTTCTCTGTTTAAGGGCATCTACTAAAAGCCCAAAGATAGCAACATACTTAATGGTGAGCAACTGAAAGCTTTCTTCCTAAATTCTAGTCATAAACATTACTAGAATGTCTGCTGTCACCACTTCTATTCAAGATTGTACTGGGCCAGGCACAGTGGCTTGAGCCTATAATCTTAACACTTTGGGAGGCTGAAACAGGAGGATTATGTGAGTCTAGGAGTTTGAGACCATCTTAAGCAAGATGGCAAGACCTTGTCTTTACACACAAAAAAAATAGCCAGGCATGGTGGCACATGCCTGTGGTCTCAGCTACTCAGGAGGTTGATCACTTAGCCCAGGAGATCAAGGCATCAAGGCTTTAGTCAGTGGTGTTCACACCAACTGCTCTCCAGCCTGGGTGACAGCAAGAGCCTGTGTAAAAAAAAAAAAAAAAAATTATACTGGAAGTTCTAGATAGAACAATTCAGGGATAAAAAATAAATACATACAGTCATCTAGATTGGAAAGGAGCAAGTAAAACTATCTCTCATCACAGATAACATGATCTTGTATATAGAAAATCCGAAGGAATTCATACACACATACACAAACACAAACTGTCAGAGCTAATAAATGTAGTCAGGAAAGGAGAAAGACACAAGATTACAAGATCAATACATGAAAATCAATTGTATTTGTACTCACTAGCAATGAACAAGCAAAAAATCAAATTAAGAAAAATTCATTTACAATAATATAGAAAAGAATTAAGTAAATGGAAAGACAGTGCATCTTCATGGTTTGAAAAGTTTGATATTGTTAAGATGGCAAGACTCCCCAAATTTCTTTACAGATTTAATGTAAACTTCATTAAGATCACAGCAGCTTTTTTGTTGTTGTTGTTGTTGTTGTTGTTGTTGTTGTTGTAAGCCTTACAGTCTGGGACTTTTCTTTTTTGGGAGGTTTTTAATTCAATCTCTCTTATTATAGATCTGTCGAGATTTTCTATTTCTTCCTGAGGCACTTTAGACAACTTGTTTTTTCTGGGATTTTGTCCATTTCATTTAGGTTATCTAAATAGTTGACATGCAATTGACAAGCTAACTGAAATGCAAGAGATCTAAAATAGTCAAGATAATTTTTAAAAAGAAGAAGAAAGTTGGAAGATCCACTAAAAAGCTACAGCAAAAAAGATACTATGGTACTGGCATGAGGATAGACATACACATCAGTGGATTAGAAAAAAGAGCTCAGAAATAAATCTTTACATTCACTGTCAGTTGATTTTCAAGAATTTTTGACAAGAGTTACCAAACAATTCCATGAGAAAAGACTTTCCAACCCATGATGCTGTAATAACTTGATAGTCACATGCAAAAAAACAAAGTCAACCCCTTACATCATTGCCTGTATAAAAATTAATTCAAAATGGTCAAAGACCTAAAGTTAAGAATAAAAATATAAAACTCTTAGAAGAAAAACAGGCATAAATCTTTGTGACCTTGGATTAAGCAGTGGTTTTTTAGGTATGACACAAGCACAAGCAACACATGCAAAAATATATAAATTGAACCTCATCAGAATAAAAAGCATTTGTGTTTCAAAGGACGCCATCAGGAACGTGAAAAGATAACCCCCCGAATACTTGCAAATTATGGCTGATCAGTCTAGCATTCAGAACATGCAAGGAGCTTGTACAACTCAAAAATAAAAAGATAAATACTTTAAAAATGTGCAAAAAGATTTGAATATACCAATGGCCAATAAGAACATTAAAATATGCCAACATCATTAGTCATTAAGGAAATGCAAACCAAAATCACAATGAGATACCACTTCATACTCACTAGAATATTTATAACTAAAAAAAAAAAATTGAACAATAACAGGTGTTGGTGAGGATGTGAATAGCATAGAACCCTCACACACTGCTGGTGGGAATGTAAAATCATGCAGCTGCATCAGAAAACATTTTAGAAGTTCTATAAAAAGTTAAACATAGATTAGGGCCAGCAATTCTACTCCTAGTTACACACCTAAGATAATTTAAAGCATATATCTACACAAAAATGTATATGCAAACATTCATATTAGTACTATTTATAATAGCCAAAAAAACTTAAACAACCTGAATGTTCCATTGATAAATACCTGTACATAGTATAGATAGCATATCTATACAGTGGCACACATAGTATACATAGTGTGTCTATACAGTGGGATTCATCTATGAAAAGGATGAAGCACTAATACGTGCTACATGAGTGAATCTTGAAAATATTATGCCAGGTAAAAGAAACCAGTCACCAAAGGCCAAATATTATAAGATTTTATTTATCTGAAATGTCCAGAATAAAAAAAAAAATTCATAGAAACAGAAAGTAAGGTTAGTAGTTTCCAGGGGCTGGGGGAGAGAGGAATGGAGTAATGGGCAAAGGGTTTCCTAGGGGATGAAAAAAATATTTTGAAGTTACATGGTGGTAATCGTTGCACAACTTTGTGAAAATACTAAAAATAAACGAATTGTAAACTGTAAACTGGTGCATTTTAAGGTATGTGAATTACATCTTTAAAAAATAATATAGTGAGATGATGTAGGGCAGGGAGGGGATGACTCTAGAGGCAACTTTCACGTGTAGCTGAGAGAAAATGAATCCCCAAAGGAGATTTCCTTAGAGTTCATCATTTTAACAGGAAAGAGGCAATGTAGAGTTTCAAAAGCAGGAGATGTAGAGTTCCCTGATCCCTATTTTAAATTACTCTATTTTGTCCACAGAATAAAATTAAAGCTATCATCTAAGAGTGAAGCAGAAGAAATGTGGGGAGGTTTGAGAAGAGAAAGTGTGACTACATAGTATGTTTGGTAAGAAGAGAGCATGATTTAACAAGAGCTTACCTGAGGTTTGTGGTCATGAATTTAAAGTAAGATGAGATGTTCTGATTTTATATTTTTCTCCAGCCACATTCAGCCAACTGAAGCAAGCGTTGAGTAGGTGGAGATATAACCAGGGCTGGCATTTTCCTAGTGAGGGTAATGCACTCTTGAGAGTGGATATGAGCAATATATGACAAGTCATGACATCTTAGTGGGATAACTATGGGGCAAGGATGAGAGGAGGTTATGGACAGAGCAAATGTATTAAAATTAATGGACTGAATGTTACTGGGGGTTTTAAAAATTATTTGAGCAAGAGTAGTAAAGGGAGTTGGCTAGAAATGTGGGAAGTAGAGATGGTCAGAAATAGTGATGATGGAAATTGAGATTCTGCAATTATTATTACAAACAATGTTTAAGGTTTCTCTCTGGATATGAGTGGCTGGGAATGGGTGGAGGACAAGATCATTAAACCAGAAAAGGTAGTTTAAAATATTGCTGAATCATTAAGTGCTTAAGCTTGGACAATGTGTGCTTAGAGTGGAAAGGGGTGCACATTTTCAAGTCTTTCTCTAGTAACGGAGAAAGATGTCTTTTGAAGGCATATATGTGATTAGCATGCAGGTGTCTGGAGACTGGAGGACAAGAGAATTTAGGATGGTAGTTAAGACAATGATGATGAGAATGCTTATGGGGTCTAGACCAGACTGGGCTTCAGCTACAGAAAGAAGTGCTGATGGACCAACCAAAATGGTGGTCATACAGGGCTGAGGAGTCACAGATAAACCTGAGTCTCTACTCTTTCTAGAAAGCAGGATCCCGTTATGCTGTCCTTTCTCCCACCCAAACACCACATTTCAGCAAGGTAAGGGTAGAGGATGACTTAAAGTCAGTTTGGGCTGACTTAGCACATGGGACAATCATTTCTTCAGCATCCATTTCTTTTAAGAATGTATTCTCAGAGTTGGGGTTAACACACAGATCTCACCGAAGTGTTTTCAGCTTTAAATAATTAAGCTGGAGAAATTAGACAACAAAGTTGGCAAGTGAAGGCTAAAGTTGTAAACTTGTTCGGCCTTCATGTCCCACAGTTAATTCAGCCGTGAGGACTCCAGCTACCAGTTCAGAAGCAATAAGGAAACCAAAAGATTGACTCTATTTCAGCAAATATTATGAAATATGTTTGTAACATTCCAAATCTGATGGATCAAAACTAAGAATAAGGTAGAAGGGACAGGGAATTTTAAAAAGCATTCCAAACTTCTAAAATGCCCAGTAATCATAAAGCATTCAGTCACAACTTGGTTTAAATCAGGTTTTCCCATGCTTGACTGTGTGACCTTGGGCCATTTTCTTTACCACTCTGGACTTCAGTTTTCTTTTAACACTTACCTCAATAACATTTTGTCATATGGGTTCATGAAAGAATGCACTATTGGCCATATATTTAATGGTTTAGTTATATACAACCCCGTACTTTAAAAAGTAGGTAGAAAAAGAAGAGTGTTAAATTATTTTGAAGGATAAATGATGTACACTTTCTTTCTTTGCAGGTTGAGTAATCTCCCTGCAAAATAGAAATAAATTCCCCAAATCAAAATGCTGGCTTGTTAGAACGTTATCTCATTAGCCATTTGATGTTATCCCCTACACTGGTAAATTTTGGGCTCTTTCAGCCTAGATTCAAACAGGCTGTAGGAGTAGGAAGAGATGGCTTGGGGGCAAAAGGATGGTTTTTGTGCCTCAATAGACTTCTTTTGTCTGAAGATTTGGGGTAATCATTGGTAAAGCTGTGGAATATTGAAGCTGCATAGAGCCAGGCAATAAAACTAGAGAAAATTTAATGGTTCTTTTTTGAACTTTGGATAATGAGCAAGAATTTTCATTATTAATTACACATTAATTCTGGACGATGCTTTTTCTAATAGTATTTGGCATCTCCTTAGAGCCTTTGTGTTGCAGTTGTTCACATGCCACAATGACACTCCACTTGCCATTGCTCTGAATTCACAAGAGGGTGTTTGATGTTTGAATTGAGGACTTTACTGCTGAAGTTGTAGGTGCAGGAAAGTGGGGGAGGGGTGTGGAGCTGTGTGTTCAGCTAAACGAGCCACAATCTAGTCAAGTAGGACTGACTCCAACAATCAGTCCCAGCAATGTTCATTTCCTTGGTCTGCTGAATGCAGCCACCAGGCACTCAACAAAACATTTTTTTTCATTGCTCCACAGCTATTCTTAAAAAATGTTAGTATCTAAGTATCCACTTTTGTGTTCCATTAATAGGTATTGATCCACTAAGTAATGCCTACATACTCAGTGCTTTCCCCAAAGAGAGAGAAAGTAGTGCCTGCATTAGCAAGTGGGTCTATCCCTGTATCTCCTATTCAGTGTTTGGTATTTAAACTGTATCTTCTTTAAAGAGTTGAAATTTTCATATATACCTCATTTGTTCCCAAAGCTGATGTTTTCCAAGTTCTTGAATTAGTCAGTGCCTTTATCAGTTAATCAATCCAACAAGACCACCAAGGATCCCATGCAAATGAACAAAAGTAATCATCACAGGATATAATGTATAAAACAGTTTTAGTGGTCCTCTCTTTATCTACCCTGCTCCTAATTTTTTTTCGCAGGGAATCTAGGTCCTTTAGGGCTTCCTTACGTTAGGAATTTGGGTAGAGATGAAAGCAAAACGACCCAGCAGTAACGGCTTTTTTTTTTTTTTCCGAATTTATAAAAGCCAAAATTTTTTGAGAAGATAATGTTAAGTGTCCCAGAATGTGATCACAGTGATGTAAGTTTTTCGAGAGCAAGAAAAGAGAGGGAGCCTTGTCCAAGGCTGGAGAGGAGAAGAGGTCCCTTAGTCCTCAGCTAGGCCTGTTCCTTTCCCCTTGCAGGGTCTCCCCTGCATGGATGGCTAGAGAGTTCATCTGAGGAGGTAGAACCTTGCTCAATCCTACCACAGAGAATGCTGGGCCTGAAAAAGTCAAATGGTGTCTCCATAGTAACCAGTGGGGCCTGAGGCATCAAAGCAATGCTGTGGTATTATGGAAAACCCCAGGCCTCTTAATTAACTATTGGAGTGGGAGGAGATGGCATTGAATAATATCTGAAGTTGAATTTGCAAACCTTTCAAAGGTGAATGGGTACTCAGATTCAGGATTAAAACGATGTTTAAAAAATTATAAAACTATTTCTTACACGTCTGTTTGTGGACTAGGATTCATTTCTACTGCATTAACATTTCCTATGGCTTTGCAATTTTCATAATTATGTTCTTACTTTAGTTAATTTATGACTTAGAATAAATATATGAGTACACATTATTGTCAGCTTTGCTTTATAGATTGGGGAATTACAATTCACAGAAGCTGAACAACTTGCCTAAGAATACAGAGCCAAGTGGTGGCAGAGTCAGAACTCAAGGTCAGATCCATGTGCCCCTCAAGTCCACATTCTTTTCAATATGGCATATTGCCTTTCTAATAGGGAAACCAGTTCCATTTGTTAAGTACTATTGAGGAGATGGCTGGAGTTACTTAAATATAACTAAATTGCTATTTTAAGCCATAATTAGCAATAACAAAATGAGACCTCAATCACAGGTTCTCAGGGTCCCTGTGGAATCAGCTTACTCAAGTGTTTCTACCCAGCTGCTCTCAGACCCAAGCTCCTTTTCAGGCCCTGAGCATTCCTCTCCTCTTCACATAAGCTTGCCTCCTTCTGTTCTAGCCATTAGGGTTGCACCACTGCTCTGCAGTGGGACAGTCTCCCCAGGTTTTTCCTTCCCTGCTGCCCCAAATACAAACATAGGGCTTTGATTCTTCTCTAAGCATTTGAGTAATCTACAAGGAAATAGTGTGCTCATGACAGCGTACAACAGGAAATTATTATAAAGTTATAAAGTTCTTACAGCAGTGATCCTTGCTCTCTTCCCATGGCAATGTGTCCTGTTAGCTGGAAACCTTCAGCTTTAATTTTACTTCCCAGGGTGAAGATATTATCAAGGTAGACTATTAAGTGTCATCACTTTCTCACTGTTCATCTATGCTCCCCTTGGGTTTACTTCCCACACTGTTCAACCTAGAATCCATGGCACATCATTTTAGCATTCTTATCCCCTTCCTCCACTCTTTCTTCTTACAGAACACTAGCCCTGCATGAGCCCTGCTATCCTCCTTCTTTTGCCTACACCAGAGCAGCTGAACATAGCTGCACAAAATCTTGCAACCCACATGATGGTTTCACTGAAAATTCGTATTTTACATGAGGCCTCATTAGTACCAATCAATCCTGTTACATTTATCCAGTCTTCCAATTCCCTAAAAAAAAAAAAAAGACTTTGTACCTTCTTCTGTCTCCTTCAGCCTTTCAGGCTCCTTCCTCTCTCAGATAATGGCGATGCCTCTTACCTCACTTTCCCAATTTCACACCCAAAGCACCTGCATCCACCTCCTCTTTCTTTCCTCCATCCCTCTCCTTACCCAAGACCCCTGCTCCATGTGCATTTCCTCTGCCTCCTCCAGGCCATCACCATTTTGTTCTCCTGGGCCATCATTTCTCTCTATTAGGAATCTCTCTTTTCACATATAATTACTATTAAATTATAATTGAATAATTATAATTGAACCTCCCAACTCTTTCTGATCCCAAAGAACTCTCCATTTCTCCTCTCAGCACCACAGCAAGGCCTCCAAAGGAGTTGTTCATGTACATCATACCTCCCTTTCCTACCTTCCACTGTCTCTGAAATGCTATCCACTGCCCTTCCGGCAAATCTTGTCATGGTCAACAATAACTGTCATGTTGCCAAAATCAGAAAGCAATTGCTTTTCTTCACTCTTTCCGCAGTTTCAGCCCCACAGATGACTGTCCCACTCCCAAAGCACTGCTCTCTTGACTTTCTTTTCAACACATTCTCCTGGTGTTCCTATTAATATCTCGCTGGCCTCAGTATTCTTGGTCTTCTCCTTTTCTTTTCCTGAATAAAGTATAGCATTTCCTCAAGGTTCTCTCTGGGACTCTTTTCTCTGACACTTTCTTCTGAGTTAGTTTCATCAATTCCCAAAACTTTGCCTATAATAAATCATATGTTCCAATTCCAAAGTAGTAGTTCATCCTTGCTGAGCTTCAGACATTTATACGGCACCAATCATTCCCATGTCACTAAATGTCAAAACGCTTCAGATGGTTCAAGCCACAGATCTGAAAATCATTCTGTTTCTTCCCTCTCCTTGCCTTTTGACACAAAATCCATTAGTAGGGAGGTTTCCCACCTCCAAAATCTCTCCACCATCTTCTTATCTTTATCTCTCTTCTAACCTCTCTTATCACTGTCATCTCTCACCTGGCCTTTTGTAACTGCATCCTAACTGCCCTCATCTTCCCAATCCTGTTGCACTAGAATGAATTATCCCATAATGTCAAAAATAATCCTCTTAAAATAGAAATCAGAGCATCTAACCCTTGTGTTCTGAACCCTCCCAGGGCTTGCCCTTTCACTAAAGGAAATCCAAACTCCTTATCCTGACCACACGCTACTGCTGATCTGACATGCTTTCTGACTCTGTCCCATGCCCCTCTTACATTTTCTCAGCTTGCTCCAGTTCCATGGAACTTTGAGATTCTTAAACATGGTGTGTTTTCCCATCAGAGCCTCTGCAGGTACTGTTCCTTCTTCTGGTAACTTTCTCCCTCCAAACTCATCTCCTGGCTCTCATTTCTCAAAAATCTCAGAGAGGACTTCCTTGCCACCCATCAAAACTCTTCTAAACATCATCTTATCTCCTTCATTCTTTTAACTTATCAAGGTTTGTAATTGTTTTGGTTCTTTGTTCAATGACTTGATGTTGCCTGTTTCCACCACAGAATTTATGCTCAATCAATACAGAGACCTTGGCAACTTTGTTTATTCTTGTATCTCTGAGCACTGTGAGGGATACATAGAAACTTATAGATGAATATGTGCCAACTGCATCAGGCAAACACTCAGCAGACAAACGGTGGAAACCACGGGTCAACTTTTGGCATTGAACTTATAGGACAATCAGATCTTTCTTCAAATTCCATCATCTGTCTACAAATATGGCCTCCTCCTATGTCATAGACAGGGAAGAGCTTCATCATAGCAGCCCAAGCGTCTGCTAAGTACAGAGACACTGGTTCAGCTGGACTAGACTAGACAGTGGACTTCCCTTGACTTCTTGATCACAGATCCCAGGGAGTTTCATTATGTCAGATCATGTGCATGAAACTCACTCTTCCCTGTTAGCAGACGGACTGACACCTATGCTGTAACCTATAGGTCTATCATGGGTGACCATCTGTCGTGTCTAACGAACAATGTTAAGACTTTTAGCATCTTCATGACCAGGTCAGAATCCAGCCCTTCCCTGATCCCTGATTTCATGGCTTATCCTTAAGCCATTATGACAATTAGTGTCAACTGAATCAGTCCTGAAATATTTGGCTATGTTATGGTGCCAATAAGATTATAATGACTGATGCCTTTAGAATCCACCTTGGCCTTGACTGTATGTGGCCAATAAATCATTCATTCTAAGACCAAATACCTATTTCAGCATGGGGCAGAGTGTGTTTTATAACTGATTTCTGATTGGTTACATCTAGAAAAATGTTCTAGACTTTTGTGTTTCAAAATATATACCTATAAATTTCAAAATTTCTGAAGCATGCCTGATTTATAGAAATATAAGAGAAATGCCTCTCCCAATAACAAAATGGATTGAGAACTATGGTACTTCCATACAAAGGAATATTACTCAGCAATAAAAAGAAACAAACTACTGATACAGGCAACAACATGGATGAGTCTTGAATGCATCATACTAAGCCAAAGGGATCAGATTCAAAAGGTTCTATACTGTATGATTCATTCATATGGTGTTCTGGAAAAGACAAAACTGTAGGAACAGAAAACAGATGAGTGACTAACAGGGGTAGGGTGGGGTGAGGGTGGAGATAATTCACCACAAAGAGGTATGAGGAAATTCTTTGAGATGATGGAACTGTAATGTTCCATGAAATCTGAGGTAGAAAATCTCCCCATTAATGGGTTGCATGTTGAAAGAAAAGGAGAGGGAAGAATAACTTTTGGATTTCTGGCTTGAACAATGTGAAGAAGTGTTTTGACATTTAGTTACATGGAAAACACCAGCACAGTATCAATTTCTGGAACTCAACAAGGATGAACTACTACTTTGATTATGGTACAGTAGTCCTCATGTATTTGAGGTTTTGTTTGCAAAGTTTTAGTTCAACATTGAGGTCAACATTGAATGGAAAATTCCAGAAATAAACAATTCATAAGTTTTAAATTGCACCCTTTTGATCACATGATAAAAGCTCTTCCAGTCCCACACCATCCTCACTTTGTCCCACCCAAGATGTGAATCATCCCTTTGTCCAGCATATCCAGGCTGCGCACACCACCCACCTGTTGGGTCACTTAATAGACATCTTGGTTATTAAACCAACTGTTAGGGTGTTGTAGGGCTTGTGTTCAAATTACCCTTATTTTACTTGATAATGGTCCCAAAGCCCAAGAGCAGTGATGCTGGCATATTGTTACAGTTGTTCCATTTTTTAGTAATGATTGTGTTAATCTCTTACTGTGCCTAATTTACAAATCAAACTTCATCATAGGTATGTATGTATAGGAAGAAGCATAGTATATATACAGGGTTTGTCCTATCCATGTTTTTGGACATTCACTGGGGATCTTGGAACATATTCCTGGAGAATAAGAGGGGACCATGGTATTGGTGACACAACTGTATGCCTGTTATTATTAGTTTTATGTGTCAACTTGACTAGGCTATAATCTCCAGTTACACTATCAAATGCTAATCTGAGCATTGTTGGGGCGGTGTTTTGTGGATGTGGTTAACCCCTGTGATCTGTTGACTTTAATTAGATTATCCTTGATTAATGTGGGTGGACCTCATCCAATCGGTTGAAAGGACTTAGAGCAAAATTGAGATTTCCTACAGGAAGAAGAAATTCTGCTCCAGATCCCAGCACCACAGCATCAGCTGCTGCCTGAAAGATTCCAACCTGCTCTATGAAGTTTGGACTTGCCAGTCCTCATGATCACATAAGCCAATTCCATGGAATACATACATATGTGTGCATGCACACACACACACACACACACACATATATATACACACACACACACATAATATATACACACACACACACACACCCTGCTGGTTCAATTTATCTGGGGAACCCTAGCTAACATAATGTGCTCATTAAAATTCATAGAAATATACGCTGTAAAATGGCACATTTTCCTATATGTAAATTATACCACAATCAACTTGATTTAAGAAAAAACGAATCAGGATTCTGTTTGGGGATGTAAACAGAAAGAGTGCCTATGTGTTTATGCGTGAGTGTGCAAAGGAACATGTGTTTGAGACAGTATACATGTGAATATATGCAGTCTATGCCTTTGTAGGTATCAGTATGTCTGCAGGGGATGTGAGAAAGGTGTTTGAGTTAAAAAAAAATTCTTTAATCCTGAAAGTGGAGTGATAAAAACAAGGTATCTGTCTGTAGTCTGAGCTGATTAACAGGTTATTCCACAGCTAAAGGAGGAGGCCTCCATGCAACAGGACCTCAGTTGGTTTTTGTCAGTGTACTAATGAGTGCACTGGGATAGGAAAATTCAATTCAAATTAATCTATTATTTGTTGAAAGCTTTCTACACACAAGATGCTGTGCCAAGTGGTTCAAGGTAAATGAAGGTGAATCAAATGTGGTTACTGCTCTCAATGTTCTCATAGTCTAGGACAGAACATTTTAACAACTCCACAAATAATCATAATTCTTGACACAGCGTAAGAAACATCATCCAGATAAAGAAAATTCTATGGAATGCAGAAGACAGGATATCACATTTAGATGGAAAGGTCAAAAAGCCTTCGCAAACAAAGTTATATTTAAGCTGGACATGAAGGAGGAGTAAGATTTTGAGAAGCAGAAAAATAGATGGGGCAGAGACTATTTCAGGAGGAAAGAAAAATACTTTAAAAATTAAAAGAAAAAAAGTGCAGATCCAGGAAAACATGGGCTGCAGGAACTGAGAGCTCCAGCAAGGCCAGAGGGACCTCAAGTCTCTTATAACTAAGTCCAATTTATTTATTTAATTCAACAAGGATTTGTTCAGGACTTCCAATGTGCCAGTTTGACTAGAACATGAAGTATTAATATATGTTAAAAAGTGAAAGATAAGACTAAGAAAGGGAAGGCTAAGGTGAAACAGACAGATTTTAAATTAGAAACAGCTTTAAAATGTTCTGTTTCCACTTAAGGAATGAATGAACCCAGATGTAAAATGGGTCACCCTTCCCCATAAGATCTGGTAAGATTTGCTCAAGCCATCATTCCACTCCCTGTTAAATGTCCAATGTCCTCCCCAAGAGGTTTGTGAATTTTGGGGGTAGGTAGTCTTGTTACTTCTGGATTGGATTGTCTACTGCCCTTGAATTCTTGTTTTCACATTGTGTCCTGCAGCTATTGCTTTGTGTGTCCTCCACACCTCTCCAGCCGTCCCTTCTTATCTCAGGAACTAGGCTCCTGCCATTTTCCATTCATTCTTTTTTTTTTTTTTTTTTTTTGTATTTTTAGTAGAGACGGGGTTTCACCATGTTAGCCAGGATGGTCTCGATCTCCTGACCTCGTGATCCGCCCGTCTCAGCCTCCCAAAGTGCTGGGATTACAGGCTTGAGCCACCGCGCCCGGCCCATTCATTCTTGCATCATCAACTTCTCCTGCCCTTCTGTATTATTCCAACAATACCATGGTATCTCCAAACTTAAAAACCCTTAACCTTATGTCCTGCTCCCAATATTGCCTGAAATCTTTGCTACTAGTTATGGAAAAACATTTTAAAACTGTCTGTTCTTAGTGTCTCCACTTCCTCCCATCTCATTCTTGCAATTTAAAAATAATTATATGTTTACATATTTATCAAAATAACAGATACATATATATTAAATACATTAAATCACTGGCTTTTTCACTGGGGCACTCCCAGACGTAAGTATCTGGGGTTAGTGTGGCTGCTCAGACTTGGAGGGAAGATGATGGTAACTCTAGGTCAGAGGCAGGGCAGTGGGATCAGGCTCCTCTGCCAGCCAGTGATCTGGAAACAGCCTGAGGAAGGCAGACTGAGGATCCTGTGCCATGTGTAGACTGGCACCAAACCCTCTACTTTGCCTAGTGTGCCTTGTTTTAGCATCTCTCTGGATCTCTCCTTCTACCAGGGATCGTGCTTCAGGAGGCTAGAGTTGTCATCTGGCTGTGTGGAAAGATGAAAGGAACCTGAGTGAAAAGGCTCAGCTGTGTTGTGTACAGAACTACAAAGAAGCCGCACATCTCTGTGTGGAGGAATCTGGAGAATAAAAACAAGAAGCTGCTATCACTTACAGGGATGGAAAAGCAGAGGTGGAAGACACCTGCTGCCCTTTGCAACTGTGAGCAGGAACCCAGGACTGCTGTCTGCGGAAGTTGCTGTTGGCGAAGTCCCCACCAAATACAGGAGAAAACGTGGCTTCTCCCTCCCCACTTCCTTCTTCTTCTTTTTTTTTTTTTTTTCCTTTGAGACGGAGTCTCACTCTGCAGCCCAGGCTGGAGTGCAGTGGCGTGATCTCAGCCCACTGAAACCTCTGCCTCCCGGGTTCAAGCCATTCTCCTGCCTCAGCCTCTCAAGTAGCTGGGACTACAGGCTTGCACCACCACACCCAGTTAATTTTTGTTTTTTAGTAGAGATTTCAACATGTTGGCCAGGCTGGTCTGGAACTCCTGACCTCGTGATCTGCCCGCCTCGGCCTCCCAAAGTGCTGGGATTACAGGCATGCGCTATGGCGCCCTACCTCTCCCTCCCCACTTCCTTTTAATCTCCCAGTTGCCTCCCACTGGCAAAATTTCCCCTTTTGCTCCTCCAATATTCCACTAATTTTGTAATAAATGCCCTGAATTAAAGGTCTTTAAAAAAAATCTCGAAGTGATTCTGTGTATTTATCCAAAAGAATTAAAAGCAGTGCCTGGTGAAACCCCGTCTCTACTAAAAAAATATATATGTACAAAAAACTAGCCTGGCGAGGTGGCGGGCGTCTTACTCGGGAGGCTGAGGCAGGAGAATGGCATAAACCCAGGAGGCGGAGCTTGCAGTGAGCTAAGATCGGGCCACTGCACTCCAGCCTGGGCGACAGAGCGAGACTCCGTCTCAAAAAAATAAATAAATAAACAAATAAACAAATAAATAAATAAAAGCAGTGCCTGGAAGAGATATTTGCACACCCATGTTCATAGCTAAAATGTGAAATCAACTCCAGTGTCCACTGAAGGATGACTGGATGTGCAAAATATGGCATACACACATAGTGGAATACTCTTCAGCCTTCAAAAGAAAAGACATTCTGACACATTCTCCAACATGGATGAACCTCGAGGATATTATGCTAACTGAAATAAGTCAATCACAAAAAGATGAAAGACAAATATTGTATGATTCCACTTACATGAGGTACTTAGAGTTGGACAAAATCTTAGAGACAGAAAGTAGAATGGTGCTTGCCAGGTGATGGGGGAGTGGGGGAAATACAGAGTTGTCATGTAATGAGTAAAAAGTTTCAGTTTTATAAGATGAAAAGGATTATGCAGATGGATGATGGTGATGACTGTACAACCTTATGAGTATATTTAATACCATTTAACAGTTTAAAATGGTGAAGGTGCTAAAATTTATGTTATATGTATTTTACTACAATTTTAAAAATGGAAAAAAAAATTCCTGGGGTGGTTTTCATTTCTTGGCTGGATATTGACATACCCTCCCACCCGCAACCCAGTTACTCTGCAACAGCTACCATTTTGTCAGTCTTCATAGAACTTGGTGCTCTCTGAAATCTTGTTTACTTTTGCTTATTTGCCATCTGTTTTCCCCCGCTCAAGGGTAAGGATTAAGAGAGTACGAATCTTATTTTCTTCTTCACCTCTGTATCACTAGTACCTAGAATAAAAATTGCTTCACAGCAGAGTTTAATAAATATTTGTTGAAAGAATGCACACCCATGAAAGGAGCCTTAGACATTTTTCTTGATTTCCATCAAAAATAAGAAGGATCAGCAGAATTCCTTTGGGCTGTACAGACTTTACAGGAAATAGAGGAAGTTTACATCTTGTGGTCAGTTTTTACTTTAAATCTCTCAAACACACCACTCTTCATCCTCCGTTCTCTGGTCTTCTGATGCTGTGTACCCCGTCGGGGAATATCTATCCAAATTCATCCCATGGAAGAACAGTTCCCTTTTCTCCAGCCCTGACTCCCAAACTCAGCTCAGGGCTTACCACTGTAACTCCCAACACTCATCAGTGTCCCCTACACAGACTGTCTCCTCTGGATGTGCCCTTCCCACCTCTGCAATGGAAAGGTAGCAGCAGAGGGTTCAATTTTCTCACTGATATGAAATATGCTTCTTCTCTTAAAAGACAAAATACCACCAATTTGTTTTGGTTTAAAACTACTTTTTTATATTACAAGTTTGTTGCTTTTAAGTAGATACTAAATTAGAAATGTGTCCTCAGATCTGGAGGATAGTGACATGTAAGGACAATCTCACCTCTTTCTATCAAATAATACATTTTAAGGGAAATACAAGAAAATAGAAATATGTAACTCTGCTTCTTAGCTCTTCTCAAAATGCATAGGCCCATTACAAAGTTAAAGGAAGAACAGCAGTGGGGGACCTGTCTGTGACACTCACTCCTTCCATCTTCTGTTTTCACGAAGAAAACTCAATTCAAATTATTTCTAAAGTCAGAAAAATAAAACTTGAAGAAGTGCCCGTGCATGTATGTATATTACACATCTTAATGGAAAGACACAATTCCAAACATCATTTGAATGCACGTCCCTCGGGAAATTCAGACTTGGGGAGCAACCTTCAGACAAGGTCGGAGACAGAAATGCCTTTATCTCTGAGAACCAATTGCTGGGCCGGCCACTGCCAAGCGCCACTCAGTGGGAACGGGACAGGGATGGAAGGCGAGCAGAGGAGAGAAAAATAGAAAACAGGATTGTTTGAATACCACCAGCAATCGCCTCGGGCACATTTTCCTGCCTTAGCTGTGTGAGTCAGCCTGGCCCAACAGTCTAAAAACGGCGCAGGCCAGGCGGGCTGCAGGGTGCGGTGCCTACTTGGGTCCACCGTGGCCCACGTGGAGCCTGCGACGCTGCAGCCGCACTTTCCCAGGAGCTGGGGCTGCGGGCGCCTCCCAGGCCGATTCAAGCCACGCACCTCAGAGGGCACTGGAGAAAGTCACTACCTTATTTGCACACTAGTCATTACTGCATCCTCATCACCTCTTGGAAAGAGAGTTGAAAATTTAAGCAGAGGATTTCTTTCATCCAACTCAAATGCTTTGCATAGCAAAGGAAACCGGGTCAAGGAGCTGCCGCTGCAATCAAGTTCCAATTCTTAGCTAGAGCCAGGGGATAAACGTGAGCAAGTCTCCCTCTGGTGGACAGACCGCGTCACCTTTCACTCGCAAAGAGGGCCGCATCTGGGTCAGGCAGAAATTCAGGCAGAGCCAGGTGAGGTGAGCTGGGAGGAGAGGAGGTACCCTTGTCATTGGGACCCACAGTCCCGCCTTGCCTTCTCAGATTTTCTTTTCAGTACATTGAAGTTTTTACACATCATTTGAGAATGCTTACTCTTAAAATGTTTGTTCTTAATTCGTTGAATATGACTCTATATCTCACTATGATGGAGGGTAGCAGATCTAATGTCATTTTCTAGACTGGTTTTTAAAGGCCTAGGTCACACTTGAGGGGGCAGTACATTTGGGGACAAGCTGAGAAGGACTGTGGCAAAGAAAGAGTGACTGGAGAAAAATGATCCTGTTTCCATGGGCAAAATCAGTTCCAATGTCCTTGCCCTATGAGCAGTGACACGTCAGTGACATCACCAGGCTGGCACGATCCCTGAGGTAGTTTGTTCTTGCATCAGAGTCCTCCGGCCGACCCCACCCGCGTAGCAACCAACAGTCATGCTCTCTATCCTTTTCAAAGATAGACTGGACGAGCTGTCTCTGTCCATACTAATCCTGACCAGTCTTTCCACAGTCTTCATCAGCTATTTCTGGCCTTCAGTAGGGAAGCTTAGACTGAACTCCATAGAACAGACCTCAAAGGAGTTTGTTTCTAGGATCCTAAAATGGATGGAAGATATATATATATGTGCACATGTTTAAGTGTATATATGAGTGTGTGTGCACGTGTGCATTTGTGCAAACTTTCTATATGCAAGCTTGCAGACTGTGAATTCATTCAACTTTCAAAGTATCTGTGACCCAGAAAACATTATAAGTTACCGATGAAAAGTCTCACCCCACTAGTAAAACAAGCCACAGCAGTGATTGAAGTACCTGGGCTGTGGAATTCGAGTGCCCAAATTCAAATCAGATGGAGATTCCTTAAGAAAGTAACCTAATATCTGCAACCCTTATTTCCCTAATCTGTCAAATGAGAATAACAATATAGTATGTAATAATAACCAAGAGCACTTTATCTATTGCATTAATGCAAGGATTAATTGATAGAATGCATGCAATGCACTTAGCAATTTACTTGACACATATTCATTGCTCGGTAAAGTTTGGCCTTCATTATTTATAATGAACGCCTTAAATTAGAAGCTGAGAAATGTTAGGATCTTTAAAATTCCAGTGTGGGTAGCATACATTTTTCAATGATTTTGTGATTTTTTTGATGAGATACAAGAATTACTTTTCTTTTGATAAAAACATATTCAATCTCTTGGGAACAGTAAGTATGACTCTATACAGGGTTTAGAACTAGATGATAGAATTATAGAATTTTAAAGCAAGTAGAGACCTGAGTTATTAGTAGTCATATTGCCTTCAATTCTGCCTTATAGGTGAGGTAATCCAGATGCATCATGAAAATGACCTGCTCAGGCTATCCTGATATTATGACTACAATTCAGGACCTTGAATTTTAATTATGAGCTGGCTTTACCACAGCTCTCAGAGGCCTTCCCCTATCTTCATGAGATTCTCAAAGGTCCATTAAAGAAAAAATTGAGAATGGTTGTCCTGTGGGAAATAGATCATCATTCAGGTCTCTGCTCAGATCTCTGGCTTCCTGTTCCCTTTGGCACAAAGAGGGTTTTCTTTCTCTGAGAATTCTGCATATCACCATCTTATTACCATTTATCTCTGTCTTAAGATGCACATCATATTCCATTTTTCTCTTTGTTCCCTTAGATTTCAAACATCTTGAAGACAGGAAACATGACCTCATATCTAATAGAATCTGACAAAATATTTCACAAAGGAAAAGATAGAAGACATACTACAAAGGGATTAGAAAGCCATTTATCTCATTGATGAGCTTGAGCCTGAAAAACTCCAGGGGGCCTAAGAAAAGTCCATTTCCCATCGCTGACTTCTCCTCTCCTGGAAACAATATGAACTGGACAGATTGTGAGCAGAGCCAACAGCACAACTAAGGCTGGAAAAAAAGAAAGAAAGAAAAAATAGGACTCCTTTGTATCTTGGGGCCAGGACTCTAAAATTTCAGTGGGGCAAAAGATGAATGATTGATGCCTGCAAATAGAATCTAATGGCAGGAGTTTGTTCGTAGGAGTACGACAAAAGCTTTGTTTCTAGGCCTGGTTCCTGGACCTGGATCCCACATGAAAGTGCAAGACAAGGTGCCTGGCTTGGTTACACATCAGAGATTGGACAGGAACTAAAGGAGGGGGTGAAATCCCTAGCTCTCTGACAGTTAGAGGCCTTGAAGGCAGAGGTCAGGTTGGACATTACAGAGTCTTCTCTTTCTAGTCTCCCCAGTCTTGGCTTCTACTCCCATATCCCTTGCTTCCTTCCTGCACTTCAATTGGCTCATGATAGAAAAGAGATGGCCACACTTTCTGCTAATGTAAGAATTGTCTAGATGAAGCAAGAGTTCTTAGCCTGAGCTTAAAGAGTTCTTTGATTCCCTTGGAAGAATACACACAAAAAGTGAGCCCCAAGAATGTTTGCATATTTGTCTGGGTGGAGGATTTAAAAATTTCATAGGATTCTCTAAGAGGTCTGTGACCCAAATGAATTGAACGATGACTGCTTTAGGGTCTCTCAAATCTTCACAGCTCCCCAAACTCTCCCAGAGAAATTCTATTTCTTTTACAGTTTTCTCTCAGAAGGAATATTCTTTTGAATCTATTCCCTGACTTACAGGAGTGTGCACAAAGGAGACTTCCCTTTTGTCATAGACCAGGGACTGTAGACACCAGTGTGTTAGGGAGGATTCTCTGAAGTTACTGCAAATTCTAAGCTACTGGCAGACAATGCAGGATGTCTGGAGAAACAGATTGCCTGAGATCCTAAAGGCGCCTAAATAATTCACTAACTCAAGAGAAACTCCTGAAGCACACAGCAAACTTATTGACCCCAGAGTGTTCCTTTGACATAACAGACACAGTAGCTTAAGGAAAGTATAGGGTAATATGTTGACTGATAATCATTTAAAAAGAATAGTCTTTGGGAGGCCGAGATGGGCGGATCACGAAGTCAGGAGATCGAGACCATCCTGGCTAACACGGTGAAACCCCGTTTCTACTAAAAATACAAAAATTAGCCAGGCGCAGTGGTGGGCACCTGTAGTCTCAGCTACAGGGGAGGCTGAGGCAGGAGAATGGTGTGAACCTGCAGTGAATGGAGATTGAGCCACTGTACTCCAGCCTGGGTGACAGAGCAAGACTCCGTCTCAAAAAAAAAAAAAAAAAAAAAGAATAGTAATTTGTGTCTTTTTCAATCAGGTCTTTATCTTAACAGAGGGCAGAAAAAAACTTGCCTTAATTTATCTGTAAATTATCTGGAAACCTGCTTTTACATAGCTGGAGAAAATGAGTGACGAGTTTGTCCCTTTGACCAAAGGAACTCACATCCCAGAAGAAAAGCACTTTGGGAGGCCGAGACGGGCGGATCACGAGGTCAGGAGATCGAGACCATCCTGGCTAACACGGTGAAACCCCGTCTCTACTAAAAAATGCAAAAAACTAGCCGGGCGAGGTGGCGGACGCCTGTAGTCCCAGCTACTCCGGAGGCTGAGGCAGGAGAATGGCGTAAACCCGGGAGGCGGAGCTTGCAGTGAGCCAAGATCTGGTCACTGCACTCCAGCCTGGGCGACAGAGCAAGACTCCGCCTCAAAAAAAAAAAAAAAAAAAAAAGAATAGCGTCAAGATTCTGTTTTCAAAGACAGAGAATTTACAAAGTGTTGTTAGAGGTTATGGGGTTAATTAAACGCTAAAAGTTACTTGAGAGTAGCAAGCAATTGGTTTTCCATGAAATTTAGCTCTACTCTAGCCTATAGTAAATTGCAGATGTTGCTGGAGTACCCCGGGGCCCAACAGTAACAATAGTAGAGTATGGCCTAAACGCTAGAGAGGCTTTACTTACTCAAATAAGAGTATTTGAAACATGGGCATTTTTGTCTTCTCTTGTGTTAGATGCCCAAATCAGGTATACTAAGTCTTCTTTCCATCCACCCAGTCTTCTGTGCAAAATCCATTATCTTCTTGGACCATTGCATTTCAATGGAGAAGAAAAGTAAATGTTAGTGAAAATGGAGACTGGGGAATTGAGAAACTGTATCTCAAAAGATGCTGTTGCAGACTTGAACGTAACACCTGTGGAAGACACTGCTGGTTGCCTGCCTGACATCCACTATCTCTTCTTTGCAATCAGACAACCATTTTGTTTTGAAATAGTTTTTTAAAATTACATTTCCAGCTCTTCTCCAACTAGGATGATCATGTGATACCATTCAGGCCACTGAGATGTAAGCATAAGTTGGAAAAATTTTCCTACAAGGTGCTGACTCAGCTACCATGTGCCTTTGGGGACCTTTTTACTTCCTCTTCTTTCTTTCTGGAATGGAAACAAGATGCCAAAAGTGGAGCAGTCACCTAGTGACATGAGACACGTGTGGGAACAAAATTAAGATGCCGGTGATGGCTGGACAGAAACATAGAAAGTGCTTGAGTCCTTAATAGCATCAGGGAGCCATCATATCAGACCAGGACCCTCTGACTCTAGTCTTTTTATTATATAAGAAAAATTATATCCCTTTAGTCACTAATTAATTAGGGTTCCTCTTACTTGCAGCCCAATGCAATCACAATGTCCTTATTCGCCTGATGCTTTGGGGCTCCATAAGCCTCTTGAAACATAGATGCACATCTAGGGAGAGGGGAAATATAGTAAAACTATGGTTTTCCTCCCTATAAAATTGAATAAGACTAAGTTTCTAGCCCCAGGTGACAGGAATTCAAGAGAAAAGTTAATTTTCATTTTAGAAAAAAAATGAAATTTTTTTTGCACATTTGACTTTATAGCTTCTGAAATTCATACATGCTACAAAAACACAGGATAAGAAACAACTTACATGCAATACCACACAGTGATACTGTTTAAGTTCATCAGCTCTCACAATTTGAAACAGACTCTCACTGGCGGTATCTTCTTCCCGAGGTCCCAGTCTTTACTGTTTGGGGTCCCGCCTTTACTCTCTCTGCTAAGATATTTCTCCTGTCTTCTGTTTTCTCCAAGTCCTAGGGTCGCAAATCCCTGTCATGTCAGCTGACCAAAAGAAACGTCCAAAATTCCTATTAATTTATTAGGGATGATAACTTATCCTCCTGTGTTTCATCCTCTCCCATATCTTCTGTTTCATAGTGAAAGAATTATTGCTATGTTTTCCTGAATCACATGAATAGTCTCCTGGCTCTTCACTTTAGCTTTCCTTTAGAAACGTCTTAAATCTCTGATCAAATGTTTAGGAGGAGATGGGTTCAAAGTAGGTGGGCTTCCCTCCTCCCAACCATGACTGTAGGCTATAGGCTAAGGCAATGAAGACAGGCAGGGGCCACACTGGAATCTTTATTCTCTTCTATTACAAAGTAAGCCCTGGGGAGGATAGGGGTTTTTGTCTTCTTTTAATAGAGATATTTACATAGATCCTGTCAGTAAAAGAAGCTCAAAGATCAAGGATGGAGAAGCATAGTTTAAATGGTAATAACAAGACAAAACCAGTGACTGGAGCTGTCCCTCTTATCGACTTTGTGTAGGAAACCACAATTTTCCCCCAAGTCTCTTCTCTCCAGCAGCTTTCTGGGGCCTGTAGCTCTTGCCCCACCTCAGTTTTTCACATGTCAATGGCTCCCGGCTCAGGTATGGGCTGGCACCTTTCCTATATTAGTGACACTCCAATTTCTCCTGTCTTCATGGCCAGAGTTCCTCTCCCTGTTGAAGTGGGCAATTACCTGACAGCCATTGTCAGCGGGTCCAGCTGAGTCCCGAACTTCCTTCTCACTGGCCACAGTCAATGTGTCCTGGGCCATGTCCTCAAGAAGTAGTTGTTTTCTTTGATAAGGTATCAGGCCAGAACTGCAACAGGGACTCTCTCTTTCACTCTGTCCTCATCTAAAACATACACACGCACACACATACGCGCGCGCGCGCGCACACACACACACACACACTCTGATGTTGCAGCAAAGTGGAGTGTCCCGCTTCAGACTGGTCACTGGATTGGGTCACCTCCCTTCCCTACTGTTCCCAGGAAGCATTGCCTAACCTCTGCCCTTACCATCTCCACTGGGAGTCAGTGTAAGAAAATGGCTAAGACTATGGGCTTAGAAGCTCATAAAGTTACATTTAAGTTCCAACTTGCAGCTTTTTTTAAGCTAAGAGACTGACAGTTACTTAACTTTTCTGAACCTCAGTTACTTCATCTTTAAAATGGGATTAATGATGATCCATGCTTTTAAAAGGTTGAGTGAGGTCATATATGTTAAGTACTTAGTACCAAGGCTGACATGTCGTAAGTGTTGAGTAAATTGGTGCTTCCAATGATGGATTTCTTCCTTTTCCCATTACTCAGAGGCTAGGAATTCAGCAAAGTTCTTTCGTCATGTATTTCCAGCTAGTAGCCTCTCTGCTGTGTTTCCCCTATTTTATCTGCCAGGATAAAAGCAAACAACAACAACAACAAACAAAAATAGTATGTGGCTCTCTGGTCCTGTCTCTCAGGTTCTCGTCTCTCCCCAGCTGGGTGGATTCCGAAACGTCTTCTATCCCTCTCCTTGGAAATTCCTTTTCCTGTTCCTTTTCAACACTGCTTGTAATGTTTAAACACACACAAAAAAGAACCCTGGAATATGGAGACTTGGTTTCCCCATCACTTAGGCTGGTTATGTTGTTGGTGGCAGAAGGCTCTTACCATGGTTGTGGAGGAGTAGGTAAGGCAAGTAGAGAAGACACTGGCACCTGGCAGATACAGTAAGTCCCATAAAATGTACAAATAAAAGGCATGGAACTCAGGTCAGAAAAGACAGCCATATAAAAGCATCACTTGAGAAGGATTTAAACACTCAAGTCGGATTTAAACACACAAAAACTGGATGGAGAAGGCCATCTAGGGAGAAGGTGAATTGACAGCAAAATGCCAGAGGCTAGGAATTGTGGAGCATATCTAGTTTGGCTGAATCAAAGGTTAAATTTCTGGGTTATGCAAGTAAAGATAAGCCTCAGATATTAGTATCTGGCCAAGTCTTTTTTCTTTATGTGTCTTGTATTCACTACAATTGGAAGCTAGAAGACCCTCCTAAGAAAATATAGGAAAGTTGAGAAGAGGCTGAAAAATCAGACTGGTGACCTAGGATCATGGAAACTGGCTGGATTTGCTCCATGGAGAGTGTTATATCCTGGTAAATGAGAAATTACTATAATGTGTCCACATAATGCTGTTTTGACATGCATATACACTTACACACATGAGTCTATATATTTGTGTGTGTATGATTATACATATATGTGTATGTGTGTGTATCTATTCAAACACACATGCCATATATATACACATACACATGCATATATATATTCAAACATGCATACCTTCCATACATACCTTACATACATGTAAGATATATATTATATATCATATATATACACACACACACACGAACATACAAACACATATCCAGGCATTTAAGGTATCATATTAGAATAGATATATATGTGTATGTAGACATGTAGACACAGACACAAATATGTAACTGAATTACATATATGCCTATGTGTTTCTCTCTAGTTGGTGAGATTATGGGAAATTTTAACTTTTTCTTTAAGACTTCTGCACCAAGTGCATTATTTTTATAATAGGAAAAATGACTGCTAACTTTCTTCTTTCTCAACTTTCTTTGTTTTGCAAATATTCAATGAGGTGGTCTTGTGTGGACAAGAAGCCCAATAATAGAATAAATGGAGCATTACAAAACAAAAACAAAATGACATTTTATTATTTTAATGCTTCATTTGGCAATGTCAGGGAACTTGTGGAAATAGAAATAACATTAGCTAAATAATATTCTACCCACAGCAGAAAGATTTAATTAAGGAAATTGCTCCAGGTTGCATTTTCAGAACAGACCTCTGAGATCTTTAAAACCTGATTTTAACTATCCCCCTGAGCCAAAGGAGCAAATTGAGACTAAAGATGGTAAGCTTTGTGGCTACTCTTCTCGCTTCAGCCCCATTCCTTCTCCACTTCAGATCATCTCTGACTCCTTGATCACAGAGGAGATGAATTGAATGAGTTTTCACCCCAGTTACCTAACATTCTTAACTATTTCTGACTCAACCCACCTGAAGAATGCTGCAACTGGAGCTCGATAACTTCACTCACATTATCAGAACAGTTTTGCACAGAATATTGTTCATTGCACATGTTGAAACAGAGAGTCAGTGAGTTAAAGAGATGAGGCCAGAAAGATAGAAAGGATTCACCATACATGGCCTTGAATGTCTTGGTAAAGAGTTTTGCATTATTCTAAATGGAGCCACTAGAAGAAGCCACTGGAGATCCTCAGCAAGGCAGTGACATAATCTGGTCAAAAAGGTCACTGTTGCTGTTTGTGGAGAATTAACCGAAGTGACACAGACTGGAAGCACAAACACCAGTTTAGTGACATTGGTCTGGGAAAGAGAGAATGTGTTACACACACACTCTCACACACATACTATATATAAATAAATATATATACGTATAGATACCTATTTACATACACATATAGAGACAGTAAGTTAGTGCAATAGTAATTGTGTTTTTTGCCTTTGAAAGGAATGCCAAAAGCCACAATTACTTTTGCACCAACCTAATAGCTGCACATAAATGTGCTTCTGTTTACTTTAAATAAATGGCCACTACGTTTTGCCCTTATGCAATTTTTTCTTGTAACAATTATTTTTCTCATCTATTTTTCTGAAAATCATTTTTGACAGGTATATAGTATTTCACTGGATGGACATGCCATAGTTTACTAAACCGATTCCTTTTTCTTGGCCATTTCTTTCTTTGCTTTTATTGTTAAGGATAATAATTTCAAAAACATCGTTGTCAAAACATCGTTGAACACGTCTCTGATGATTTCCTTAGGGTTTCTATTAGACGTGGAACTGGATGCAAGGCGCACATCTTTTTTGAGTTGTGACACAGATTGCCAAACTGCCCTCCACAGTGTTTGTCTGAATTTACACCCATATCAGAAGTGAATGAGTGCACCAATTTTTTACATATTCTGCTCTTATAATTTACATTTGCCAAGTTGATAGACACAAATATTGTAGTTATTTTAGTTAGTAATTCTTTGATTATTAGTGAGGCTAAATTAGATATAGTTTCCCTTTAGTTTATTTCTCTGTGTGTTGTCTTTAATGTAAAGCAGAGTTAAGAATCATAAGGGTTCCTTAAATTAAGAATTTAGGAATGTATACTATATAGAAAAACTTTCCCCAGTCAGTACATTCTCTGTTATTGCAATTATTTCTTAGATCAGAGTGCAATCTCACTTGGTGCATGCTATCTAATAAACACATTGAGCAGCTCTTCAAGGAGTATCAATAAAAGAATATGCTCTGGAAGTGGGTTCAAGTTGCTATTGGTATGTGAAGCATGGTGCTTAACAAATGATTCTGGAACACTCTTGAGAACCCCATGCTAGTCTTACATAAAATTAGTTGAACAATCAGGGTTTGTGGTCCTCTAATGAAGGAAGGAGCCCCAAATTGGCAGGCAAACCATGTAAGTAAGAAAGTAGTGTCTCCAAGAGACTTATTATAGAAAAGAGCTCTGAAAGCCCATCCTTCACCTTGGTACCAAGAATTGGATGAATTCAGCCATGGAGTCATGCAGTGTGAATCCTCATTGAAATATAGTGGTGGCTTGCTACCTGTAGAGAGAAAGGTGTCATGCTCACTTTTTATTGGCAGGAAATTTAAAACCTAAGAATTTTAAGGGGCTTATCAGTTGGTAAATGTGAAAGCTAAGAGGCTGATGTTAAGATAAGAGAACGAATTTGTGGTTTTCATTTTGAAAGTTCAGTCTTGAGGTTTTATTGATTCAGGAGAAAATAAACAATGCAATGAAGTTCCAACTTGGAGTCTGAATAGTTTTTTACTTTAAACTAGTATATTAGTTTGTTCTCCCACTGGTATAAGGACATAGCCAAGAATGCGTAATTTATCAAGGAAAGAGGTTTAATTGACTCACAGTTCCACAGGGCTGGGGAGGCCTCAGGAAACTTAAAAAATCATGGCAAAAGGGGAAGCCCCTTATAAAACCAACAGATCCTGTGAGAGTTCACTCACTATCTCAAGAACAGGATGGGGGAACCATCCCCATGATTCAATTGTCTCCACCTGGTCCCTCCTATGGGGATTAAGGGAACTACAGTTCAAGGTGAAGTTTGGGTGGAAACACCGCCAAGCCATACCAACCAGCACAGCTTAAACTGAGGTAAGGGTGGTATTGGTATGGTCTATGTGTGTCTTTTAATGAATATGAAAAAGGTGAAAATCCTTTCTCTCATATATTTTCCTTATTGAATTCTGTGACTTTGTTAGAAACTAAACACTGACATTTCATAACTTTTATTTCTTTAAACACTAGCGAACGTTGGGTTTTGGGTTTCTACTTTAGCCCTGGCCTAAGAGGTGAGGTCAGATCTCAGCTATTGACACTTTACACCAAATCACTGTACTCCCCAAGGACATCATTTAAGCACGATTACATGTCAAGCCACATCATGGGAAAATGCATTGTACTAAAACATTGATCTATTCTGTCCCAAGGGGAATGTAATAAAGCCCAGAAGGATGACCCCTTTTGCCAAAAGGAGAGAAAAGGAATAATATTCATTAAACAGTTTCTATGTACCAGATCCTCTATTTGTGCTGCAAATGTTTTATTGCAGTTAACTTTCATAACAATTTTCTGAGATAGATACAGATATCTCCATTTCTCCTGACAAAAAAATTGGGGCCCAGAGAAATTAAATAGCAGGTGCAAGGCCCCAGGGTTAAAAGTAAATTTATATCTGTGTGACTTGAAAGCCTGTGAACTTTCTACTGCCCACCAACATTGTGGATTGCAGGATCTGGGGAAATACTCCCCCTTCACTCAGGGAGGAAGAGAGAGGGGGCAGGAAAGAGTCATTCATGAAATCCCAAGCCTTATACCTCAAACCTGTTTGAGGTTCAACAAAGGAGTTCAACAGGCAATTTAGCCTAACTTCTCTCATGTACAGTTGGCAATATAGAGGCCCAGGAACTTAGGCTGAGTTCCCCAGAGGAAGAGCCTGAGATGGCGATTAGTTTAAAGGGATGAGGACACAGGATAGAACAGGAGAACCTAACCATACATGTGGTTTGGGACTCCCATGTTCATCTATAGCTCCCCAAAATGTAAGTGAGACCGTTTTGGATGCTCCAGTCCCAGTTGAGCCTCCTCAGCTGACACCATGAAAAGCAGAGATGAACTGTCCCCACTGAGCCCTGCCCGTATTCCTCACTTAAATAATCATACATAATGACATGGTTTTTGTCTCCAAGCACTAATGATATAAACAGGAGAGAGGGAAATAGTGGGTAGAAGAGGGTAGTTCCCTGGCAAAGGTCCCACCCTCAAGTCTAGATACCTATGGGCCTCAATGAGAGCAGCTATTCCTGTCTTTGCGCCCAAAAAGCTGCCTTCATTTGACCTGCCACACCCCCTATCCTGTGCCCATATAAACCTCAAACCTGAGACTCCAGAGCAGACCAGCAGGTGGGAGAGGAGGATACAAGCAGGAAGATGAGCAGAAGTCTGCTGCAGAGAAGGAGAGAAGAGGAGGAAATCTGAACGCAGAGAGGAGTTCGGCTGGAGGGCAATGGGGGACGGTTCCAGGGGACAATCATGTTCCCACTCCATCCCCCACTCCTGGCTCCCCATCCATCCTGCTGAGAGCCACCTCTGCCACTCTTTAAAACTCTTGCATTTGACCGGGCACAGGGGCTCACACCTGTAATCCCAGCACTTTGGGAGGTCGAGGTGGGCGCATCACGAGGTCAAGAGATCCAGACCAGCGTGGTGAAACCCCATCTCTACTAAAAATACAAAAATTAACTGGGCGTGGTGGTACGTGCCTGTAATCCTAGCTATTTGGGAGGCTGAGGCAGAAGAATCGTTTGAACCCGGGAGGCGGAGGTTGTAGTGAGCCGAGATGGCGCCTCTGCATTTCAGCCTGGGCAGCAGAACGAGACTCCATTAAAAGAAAAAAAAAAACCCTCCCGCATTCATCCTTCCAGTCCGTGTGTGACCCGATTTTTCTGGGACGCTGGACAAGAGCTCTGGACACAGAAAGCTGTCACATTGGCCCTCTGCCTTACAGAAAGGCAAAGGGTCCATTGAGCTAGTCAACACTCAAGCAGTCTGCAAAGGACAAGGCTAAAAGGGCACACTGTAACACATGCCCACTTTGGCTCCTTCACCTGTCCATCTGCATGCTCCCCCTCTAGCAAGGGGCTTTGAGCAGCAGGGTGATCGAATAGGTGAGCCACCCCCATCCCGTGCACATCCTGAGAAGGGGATCAGGGAACTCTCACCAAGTTTGGGATTGCTTTTTTGTAGTAATAAATAACTAAAGCATCTCCAAAGCCTTTACCTGATGAAAGAAGAATTCCCTAAAGCAAAATCTGATTATAGTTTCTAGTGAAAGTGTATGTATCCTGGGGGAGAAAAAAAAGAGTTAGAGTCACTGGGAGATAAGACCTCAGACTTGGTGCTTGGTGCTTAAGCTGTACAGACTTGACTTTCCTGGGAATATGTATCACTACCTTCCTATTCCCCCAGCCCCTTTTCCTGAAACTCAGCTTCTAGGGAGAGAGCACTGGATAGGCCTAGCCTGGGTTAGAGGCGCATCCCTTGTCCAGGGATTGAGTGTCCTCCAATCAGACACTCGATTTCAGAAAGTTGCACCTGAAGTTGTGTGACAGAGGAGCTACATGCATCCCAATGAAAGCATCCTGAAGAAAGCAGCTGTTGCCCCCTGCTCCTCTAAACCTCAGACCTTCTGGGGTCATCTCTTCTGAAGCCTGGTTATGTGGCTTATTTTTAGATTCCAATACTGTCTTCCAATAAATTCCTTTGCTGCTTGAAATCTAAGAACCATACCTAATACATGTATCTTGACAGAAAGTAGCCTTGTAATATAGCTCTAATTTAGCACATGAGGAAATTGTGGCCTCAAGAAGTTTAATTTAATTGTTTAAGATATATAGCCAGAATCAAAGCCCAGGCATTCTGAGTTTCACCAAGGTCTTTTCTCTATTCCCAAACAGAAGCAGGTATTGGGATAAACATTTTCATTTTTCATATGGGAATAACGAAGTAAACACCACAGGCTGGGTTTGTAATGTCTTCAGGTGTAACCCAAAGCCCAATTCTAAAGGAGTGCAAGTGAAAACCTCAGTGCTGATGCTTTTTTAAATTTTGTTTTTGTTTTTGTTTTTTTGAGACAAGAGTCTAGCTCTGACACCCAGGCTGGAGTGCAGTGGCGCCATCTCGGCTCACTGCAATCTCCACCTCCAGGGTTCACGCCATTCTCCTGCCTCAGCCTCCTGGGGAGCTGGGACTACAGGCACCCGCCATGCACGGCTAATTTTTTGTTTTTGTTTTTTTTTTTTTTTTTTTTTTTTTTTTTTTTTGAGGCGGAGTCTCGCTCTGTCGCCCGGACTGGAGTGCAGTGGCCAGATCTCAGCTCACTGCAAGCTCCGCCTCCTGGGTTTCCGCCATTCTCCTGCCTCAGCCTCCCAAGTAGCTGGGACTACAGGCGCCCGCCACCTCGCCCGGCTAGTTTTTGTATTTTTAGTAGAGACGGGGTTTCACCATATTAGCCAGGATGGTCTCGATCTCCTGACCTCGTGATCCGCCCGTCTCGGCCTCCCAAAGTGCTGGGATTACAGGCTTGAGCCACCGCGCCCGGCCAGTACTGAGGCTTTTTAATATTCAGTCTTATCTCAGGAGATGCCTAATTAATGAAAAAAATGTAAATTATTTATTGAGTTAAGTAGTCACCTTATGTTTTGAATCAATAGTAAAGAAATGTATTTACTCCCTTTACCAATTCACTTAGAAGAATTAATGAGGATCTAGATTTTATTAAAAGAGTTCATTGGGAAAGTTATAAGTTATTCTCCCTACCTAGCAGATTTAAGCAGTGAGACGAAGGCCTCACATTCGTGAGATGCTCTTAAAACCCACACAATAAAGTGATTTACATTTTTAAGAACCATTAAATACTGTGAATTGATTATTTATGAGTGTATTTAAATTAATTTTTGTTTTATTTCTCTTTCTAGTGTTTTCCCTCAATTTTCTCTGTTGAAAGTGGTGTTTCTCTTTATTTCTCATTATTTTATCTGTCAAGAAGACATGCTTTCCAAACTCCAGACATATTCCCTATTTTACACAACACATTCTGGTGTTTACTCTATCCACACTCCTTACATTTTTATAGGCCCTGGTTCTACTAGTTTTGCATTTCTGAACTTTTACAGCACTTTCATTCTGGCAATTAAATATGGTTTCTTACACTGTTATTTCCACCTGTGCTTTCAGCTTCAAGATTGTATTTTCACTGACAGCAGTAAATCTTTTTCTCTTCTTTTTCCTGCCTTGCAATTCACAACATAAGAGTAAAACAAGGGATTCTTTTCATTAATTCACTTCTTCAACAATATTTATAAAGAACTTTCTGTATATGAGGAATAGTGCTTGGGTCAGGTCACCAAAATGAGCCATTTGTGGCTCAGACAAATGAATAACTATACTCTTCAACCCTGTCTGTTCAAATGTCCTATCTCTGAAAAGCAGAATTAAACCAATTAAGGCCTTGTGAGTCTGAGGCACATCCAAATGACACATTCTAAGGTAAAAAATTCACAGAACTTAGACAAAAAAAAAACACATGAAAATGCTCAGTGTATCCCTGGGTATCAGAGAGGACACAGATCTGCGCCGGGAATCTGAAGACCTGAGCTTTGGCTCCAGTTCTGCCAGAGCTCGTTTTGTGACTATGACAATCCACTCCGCTATCTGAGTAGCTGGTGTCTGAAAAGTCAGGATGATGGAGAAGACATTCTCTAAGTTCCCTTCCGGTTCTAAAATTTTATGAACGAACAGCAAGGTAAAATTCCTCCAATTTCTAGCCAGAAATAACAGAATGAAATTAGAAAAGTTAAAACTGAGGGTAGCTGATATAATTCCCCTCAGTGAAAGCTTAATGGATTATGGAATTGTTCTCAAAGTGGTGAGTTTAAAGCTTCCCTGATTCAAGATAGTTAAAATAAATCCTGCTAAGTTTCATGGCACATATTCTCAGCACTTCAACAAAGCTTTTGAAAACAAGTGAGAAAGTAAAGGAAGGAAACAGATAAATGAACATTTTTCTTCTGGAATATCATTGTATAAAAGAATTTCATGAGTCCCCAGAAATATACAATTCTTTGCTTCTTAAACAGAAGCAAAAGAAGTGAAATAATGGTAGAATAGACTTGCAAAGCACTCACTTAGAGTGACAAATTTAGAAATTAAGTTTTTTTTCCCCCCACACAGGACTGCAGCTTCACAACATCAAATGCATTTACTGTTGTGTACAGCACATGAAAATGTTAAGGAGACACGGAAGTGCACACTGTATCAACATAACAATAAGCCTGAGTGACAAAGTAGTTGAATTGGAGGAAAATATTTTTGGAGCAAAGTGGTAACAGCTGCAATAAGACATGAGATAAATTGTGCCAGATCCATTTAGCTCAGGAGACCCAAGAGGAAAAAAAGAAGAAGCAGAAGGAGGTGAACATGAGCTCACACTGTGTTAAAATCCAAGGACTGGGAACAGCTCCCTGGGCAGCAGAGGAAAAGTGCCCAGGAACCAAACCGAATGCAGGAGAGCGGAGCCTGTTTGAAGGCACGTAGAGTATTTGGATCATCGAGGCAACACACAGAGAGAATTAATGAGTCAGAGCAGAGTTGGAACATAAGATTCCCATAATGTTATTTTACTCTCTTTTCAAAATTCAGTATTCTTCCTTGGAAATGTGTACCATGCCCCCTAAGTGAGCTTCCATATAGCTTCACAGGAGATACATGAATTGGTTCCAAAGAAGCAGAAGGCATGAAAATTAAAAGTAGATGTCCAAAAATGTGGCCTCAAGTGTAGACAGCTGAGAAATAAAGCAGAGGTCCAAAAGCTGCCAACTATAAGAAAATACATTCTCAAATGTACAAAACTCTGTTAACATATAAGTGAGACAATGGTAACGTTACGCCCTAATGGAATCAAATTCAAGTTTAAACATCAAGGTGGTTAGGTTTTTTAAGTCAAGTTAGAAAACTCCAACAGATGACTCCCCTGGTAACAATATCTCAGATACCTTATCCATGCATTGTATTTCATATCTGCTATATTCACTTTTAGGATTTTCTATTTGTAAAATGGCCAGCATAGAATTGGGATAAGACTTCACTAAACCTTAACTGAAATATATGAAGCACATTGGAATTGGTGGATGAATTGAAACAACTGTTCAAAAAGAATCTTACAGGCAAATAGAACTTTCTCCCTGGGCTCTGCCCGGATGAGGCTATTTTAAAGCAGCGCGCATTGAAACCAAAACATTCTTGAACATGAGCAAAGATAGATGAAGGGATGCCATGGATGGATGCCTGTCCAAAGCACCTACCTTGCCTTACAAACTCGGTAGGTCTGGGAGAAGACACATGGGGCACAAGGCTTTTTGGCAGGACTAACACAGAGAACAATAAGAATAAGCAAAGATATCCTGGAAGCATGCTGAAATACCTTATATTTGTGCTAGGTTTTTTTATGTCACAAAGTTCTTTCGTGGAAGCTATAACTGACATTTTCCATATGAGTACACTGAGGTTTAGAGAGATTTCTAACTTAACCAACAGTGCACAGGCTGGAAAAGAGATCTGTACCCAGGACTTGACACCAAGTTGAATGCTCTTTCCATTCTGTTGCCTTCTTTCTTAATCCAATGGAGTCTGCGGTAGAAGAGAACTGGGGTATTATTTGAGGGATTTGCACTAACCCAGTCAAAGATGCTTGCTATGGAGTTCATGTAATCGTAAGTCAGGGAGTCTCGATGCGTACATCCAGAAATGTACTGAGGCAGGCAGGGCACGAGAAAGAATCATCTGTGTGTTCCACCCTGAGGATAGCATGTGGGGAGGAAAGGGAAAGGAAGGAATTGCAGGTTTATTGAGCATCAATATGTACCAGACACTGAACTAGGTATTTCACATGTTATTGATTTTATTCCTGCCCTAAGTAGTGGGTCTTATAGGTTCCATTTTATAGTGGAGGGAACTGAAGATCAGAGGAGTTGAGAAACTTTCCCAGCATTACCTAGCTAGAGGGCAGTGGAGCCAGGATTTAAAACGAGTGGGACTAACTTCTAAACCTCTGCTTTCCTTTATACGATATTGCCTCATAACGTGTATGCATATTTAAACTTCACAGGTTGCAAAATGCTTTCACATACCGAATTTCTCTTGATCTGAAGCACAGGGTTCACAGCTGGACTCCAGTCTTGGTAAAAGGAAAATTTGGCTGGGAAAGGAGAAGGTGCCAGTCCTTTCTGAAACCAGAATCTGAGTTTCCTCTGTGGAAGAAAGAAGCAAACTGTCATTTTAACAGGCTTCTTCTTCTCTGTTATACTTCATGACATGCTTTCTATGTAAGCAGTACCTGACCAGCACAGATTTCAGAGTTTATTACAAACAGTGGGCTGAGTCTTGTGGTAAAGAGAGAACATCTCTTATGAAAGAAGGCTGTATCATTTTCTCTTCAGACCATGAGGACTGAACCAAGCCCAATTACAAAACAGTATCCCTGAAAGCAAAACGCCAGTGAGCATACAGTTGGAGATTGCTTTCTTCTGGGCAGGGTCAGGGAAAATAATCACGTTGAGTTTTATGACCCAGCATGGAAATGTTAATTTACGAAATACTCATGAATAGGCAAAGAGAGAACTTCTTGTCTTCCGGCTCCAATCCTCCCTCATCCTTTCCCCTCATCTCTTACCCACATGGTATATGGTGCTCATTAAGAAAACAAAACAGTAATGAGTCAGTGATCTTCATAGATTAGATAAACAAATAGATGTTTTCCTAATGTATTGGGCTAACTTATGCTAGCTGCTGTTGCAATCTCAAAATATCAATGGCCTAACACAATCAACATTTCTTTCTTTTTTTTTTTTTTTTTTTGAGACGGAGTCTCGCTCTGTCGCCCAGGCTGGAGTACAGTGGCCGGATCTCAGCTCACTGCAAGCTCCGCCTCCCGGGTTCACGCCATTCTCCTGTCTCAGCCTCCCAAGTAGCTGGGACTACAGGTGCCCGCCACCTCACCCGGCTAGTTTTTTGTATTTTTTAGTAGAGACGGGGTTTCACCGTGTTAGCCAGGATGGTCTCGATCTCCTGACCTCGTGATCCGCCCGTCTCGGCCTCCCAAAGTGCTGGGATTACAGGCTTGAGCCACCGCGCCCGGCCCAATCAACATTTATTTCTCACTCATATCAAATGTGGATCAGATAAAGCTTTTTAGTTGGTGTTTTCTCCACATAGTGACTCAGGCATCCAGGTTTCTTCCACTTTGTGACTCCTTCTTTTGGATTCTAATTTGCCCTGAGCCTTATCCTTTGGGTTTTGCGGGAGGAAGGTGGAAGGTTCATTATGGGGAAGACACACTGGTATGTAACTACCTTAGCCCAGCAGTGAAAAAGTCACTTCTGCTTACATTTCACTGCCTGGAACTCATCACACGGCAAGCCTAGCTGCCAAGAAGGTGGAATATGTTGAGAGGCACTACATAAAAAGTCTTCATTCCCTCTCCAAGGGACACAATATGGAATCCCACCAGTCCCTGCATGCAGCTCAAGCCCAGTTTTGTGGCAATGTCTGGTTCTTTTTTGCAAGCCCAGATGTAACTCCTCTTGGTCTGGAAACCTGTGAACAACAATGACAAATTATTGGTCCCTCTCTGCTCCCACAGTGTACACTGCTGGAGCAGGGAAAGTATAACTGCATCATAACTTTCATTCAAAAATTGGAAGGCAATGATGCCACTGCTCTTGATCCATTACAGTTAAGGAATTACTCTGGGCAGACATGGGAAGAGTCTCTATTGAGGAGAGAGAGTGTCCTTGATTATGTTCTGATTCTATTCTGTGCCAGAAGTCCACTGTCCACCAACCTCAGGGGTCCTTGGCTCCTCCTGGGAGGAGCCTCCTTGTCCATCATTCTTCTTCTCCATGTCTAAAGCGGGGGTTGGGAGGCAAGTCCTCATTTGGAGGCCATACAACTTTTGCAGCCTGCTTCCTGCATATGGATGTTTGGAGGTCCAAGACGGATGTAAGTCTTCAACAATTGGAGACTGCTCAGGCTTGCAGTTTCTCTAGCAATATGGTTTCCTCAAAAACTTAGTAGATAGTGCTTGCTTTGTCAGCATAGAAGCTACAATTGGAACCAGAGAAGATTAACATGGCTCTTGAGCAAGGATGACATGCAAATTCACGAAATATTTTATATTTTTTTATAATAAAAAAAGCTTAGTAGACTTATAATTGATTTGCTTCCAGTGATTCCCCTCCCACTTCATTACTGTGCCCTGTGTCAGTAGCCAGACCTAAAGTGCTTTCCTAGACATGGGCTTTTTACAGGGTGAACACGCTTCCTGATTTAACCAGAGATGAGGGATTCCCTGGAACCTGGGCTTTCGATTTATTGGTCAGCCTAGTTTTTCACGTCCACATATTTCTATTTTTCCTTCGTCCCATACTTCTCCTTCTCTCAATCTCATGGCTGCTACCTTGAGGCTATCTGGAGCAATCTGTGGGAAGAACACACCTTGCAAAATATTAATAGGTTTACTATTATTATTAAACCAGTTACTATTTATTAATAGTTTGAGAAATAACATCACTCTAGCATTTCTAAACTTTATCTTTTGTTATTTGGTTTTTCTAACCCTGGCAAATTTCTAAACCTTTTCTATAACTATTCTCTTTCATTTCTGCTTGTTAATCTACCAATTCTTCCTGGAGCTCATCTTTTTAGAACCTTACCTTGTTAACTGCAGCCCATAATAGCCAATGCAGATTACCACTAAGAATAGCTAAAATGCTTTCTAACCATGTCTAGAGTCAGAAGACATGTGACTCATCCCCTCAGTTATCACAGACAACAATTTTCTTAAATGTTTTGCCTCTCTGTGTGGCAACAATCATGGTCTTTCTGGCTTCTGGTTTGGTTTTCTTACTGGTGGCCATTTAACTATTCAGCTGATGCCTCCTATTTTGGGGGATTTTATGGCAGCATTCCACTTCAACACATCAATTTCTACCTTCGTTAGAGTAGAGAAGTCAGATAGCCATATCAGACACTCCCCACATCTCAGTTACTTAATCATTTTCTTCCTCACTCATGTCATGGACTGATGCTGGTCAAACGACTATTCCCCAAGTGCTGACTCAGAGATTCAGATTTCTTCTACTACGTCATTTTACCACCTTGGATTCAAAGACTCAGCGTACAGTGGGAGACAGGATGCAGGAAGCACAGCAGGCACTTACCTGCATCCACTTTAAAGGAACATACATTCCTTCAGCTCAAATTCCATTGGCCAGACAATAGCAAAAGAGGCCAGAATGTAGTGGGGGCATGAATATCAAAAAGCATACATGGGGTCTCCTCTCCTCCTATAGCACAATGAGATGGGCCTTGGCTCTGTCTACTCCTGAGGTTCAGACCTCTACTCTCTCCCTACATTCCATGATGAAGAATTCCTTTCTCTTACTCATAATGGCTACTGTTATCCCCATTCCTCAGGGGCTCCTCTTAGCCAATTATACCTGTAGAGTAGGTATAACTGTCTGCTTAGGTCTTCCTTCCTTATATACATCAATGATGATATTATAAGGCCTTTCTATTTTAGAGGATCTCTACTAATCACTAAAAATCACAGAAGAGATCACAGAAGCAGCCATGTGCAGACAAAGTTCTGGGAGCCTTAACAGTGTCTAGAGGCTTGATCCTGGTCCATAGCTCTTAACGTTGAAGCTGACTATTGGCAAGCCCTCTGGACTTGTACTCCGAACTATTGTTCATGAAGGAAGATGCTATCAGATTTCTTCCTTTTCAGTATGAAAGGTGTATAAAAGTAGAGCTTTACATGACTGCCAGAGAACTCCCTTGAGCAGCTTTTGCATGAGTATGTAACACAACGCTGCTTTAACAAATGGATTCCAATCTGCTGCCCATGGTGATAATAGCTCACTTTTACTGAGCTGAGCTTTTTCTATCCACCAGGCATCCTTCTAAGTGTTTTACATTTTTAAACCTATTTAATATTCATAGAACTGTCTATGTTATGAACTATTATTATCCCACTTCACAGATTTTTTTTAAATGAGGCACAGAAATGACAAGCAGCTTGCCCAAGTTCATATAGTAAGTAAGTCGGTAGAAGTAGAAGTGATATCCCACTGTAGAGTCCATACTTAAAACCATGTAACAAGCTGCCATAATATCAGTGTAAAGCTTTTAAAAATGGGAGGATTAATTTCCCTTCCTACTTCTTTCTTTGGACAGTTTGAAGAAAAGGGGATTATCCATCATGCTTTGGTCTGCTGCTTTCTCAAACATAATCGAGTCTTTCCTCTGAGGTCACCTCTCAACTCTCAAAGCATCTATACTTCTTCAGCTCTTATTAAATTTCAAATTAAATAACTTTTATATGGATATTTATTTTATGCCTGCTTCTACATTAGACCAACAGTTCCCAATACTGGTCAAAGTCTGATCCTCAAGCTAGGTACAAAAAACTCATCTGGGTGCTCTTTAAAATGCCAATCCTTGGGTCCCACTATAGACTTACTGAATCAAAATCCTCAGGAACTGAGTTCAGGAAATTGTTATTTAAGCAACGCCATAGGTGATTCTTAGGCACACTAAAACTCTGATTGTTACTGCTTTAGACAAGTGTTTCTGAAATGTGGTCCACAAACCAGTAGCGAGAGCATCACCTGGAAACTTGCTAGAAATGCAAACTCTTCAGCCCCACCCAGAACTACTGAATCAGTAACTCAAGGGATAGGGTCCAGCATTCTGTGTTTTACCCAGCTTCCAGGTGATTCTGATAGGCTAAAGTATGAGAACAACTGCTCTAGACCATAATGACCTCCAAAAAGGTTTGTTTTCTTCCTGTACCACCAGCACCTGGCTAGCTCAATGTCCAACATATAGTAGATAATAAATCTTTGCTAAAGAATATATGGATAATGAGTAATTAGTTAAAATGCAATGCTAAGGAAATAATCCCATAACAGGAAAAAATCCTAGTATTGTGAGTCATCATGGATTTGTTCTGAAATCATCTAAAGCTGACTGTCTACTTGGATCATATAGTGGAAAGATGCTTGCTGCTTACTCTCTCTCTCTCATTCTCTTTCTCTCATTCTCTCTTTGCTCTTGCTAATAGCAGGTTAATGGATCCATTTGGAACATCAGTCATAAGCTAGTATCTTTCTGCAATTTAGATAATAGTGCCTTGACTTTTTTTTTAATTTGATGGAGTGTGAGGAATATGGAAAGTTAATATGAAATTAATTTTATAAGTCATTCATAATTTGGAAAGTCTAGGGTCACTGCATGTGCAAAAATTCCTGTACCATAAAATGATATCTAATTTAGAAACAGATTAAATCCTCACATAGTGTTAGGCAGTAGGGGGAAAAAAGGACATAGGTTTAAAATACTAGTTCAAGTCTATAATATATAATATGCCAAAATATTATATATAGTGTGTGTGTATATACATACACACAAACAAGGCACTAAGCATGTATTTTATATATGTGATATGTGCATATACTTGTGTATATGTGGATAGATAGACACACAAAAATGTTTTGTAAAAATAAAAGAGCATTTCTAGTTCAGATACAATACAGAGTAGATGCAGTTCAACCTATTCTTCCCACTAATTACAGTAAAAATCTCTGGACATTATATGTAAAGCAAACATAAGAAAACTGATAAGTAGAGAGAAAATGGCAGAACACATGGAGACCTTGACAGCTGAGGAAATACGTGGTACCAGGTATCCCATCACCAGTGGAGAGTAACCAGGAACTTCCCCCACTCCTGGGGTAGTAATGGAGGCCCAAAGGAGAACCTGAACTTTCACCACACCTGGCAGGAACAAAGGGAGGCAGACCTCTTTCTCCACCTGTTTAGTGTCAGAGGAAGACTTCTAAAACAGAATATTTAAATAAGATCAACGATCTTGTAACATAATAGCCAGGATGTCCAGAATACAATAGGAAATCACTTCTCACACTAAGAACAAGAAAAATCCCAACTTGAATCACAAAAGACAATTAACAGGTGACAACACCAAGATTATACAGAAGTTAGCATTATCTCACAAGGATTTTAAAACAGCCATCATAAAAAATGCTTAATGAGTAATTACAAACACACTTGAAACAAATGCAAAGGAATAAGATCTCAGCAAATAAAGGGAAGATATAAAAAAGAACCAAATGAACAATTTAGAATTAAATAATACAGCAACCAAATTACAAAACCTCAATGGGTAGATTCAACAGCAGAATAAAGAGGGCAGAGGACAGAATCAGTAAACTGAAAAATAGAACAATAGAAATTACCTAATCTAAATAACAAAGAGAAAATAGCTGGAATAAAATTAACAAAGACTCAGAAATCTGTAGGATATAAAAAGGATCTAGTATTTTGTTATTAGAGTTCCAGAAAAATAGAAAACAGAAGGGGATGAAAACAATATTCAAAGAAATGACTAAACACATCTCTAATTTGGTGTCTTACTCTGTTTTGTGTTGCTATAACAGAAATGCAAACCTGATGCTGGGTAATTTACAAAGAACAGAATTTTATTTCTTATAGTTCCAGAGGTTGAGAAGTCCAAGATCAAGTCTAGGATCTGGTGATGGCCTTCCTACTGTGTCCTCACCTAGCAAAAGGCACAAGAGAACAAATGTATTCCCATAAACCCATTTGTAGTGGCATTGATCCATCTATGAGGGTAGAGCCCTCATTACCTAAACACTGTTCAGAAGGTCCCACTTTCCAACACTATTGCACTGGAAATTAAGTTTCCAATACATGAATTCTGGGGGACACGTTCAGACTATAGTGTCATAATGACATAAATGTAGATATAAAAAGCAGAGTCATCTCAGTTAGGATAAACCCAAAGAAATACACACCAATATACACTATAGTTAGTTTCTGAAAACTAGACTATAGGGGAAAATCAACTCAAATGACAGCAGATTTGTCATCAGACGTGAATAAGAGAAAGTGACACAATAATTTGCAGGTATTTAAAGAAAAGAGCTATCAATGCAAAATTCCATATCCCGCAAAAATATTCTTCAGACATGAAGGAGAAATCAATAAATTCTCAAATAAAGGAAAACTAAGAGAATTTGTCATTACAGACCTACTGGGGAAAAAAAATGGTACCAGGAAATTCTTGAAACAGAAAGGAAAGGGTAAAAGAAGTAATCTAGGAACATCATATAAGAATAAAACTACAATGGCAGGACCCGGCACAGTAGCTCACTCCTATAATCCCAGCACTTTGGGAGGCCGAGGCAGATGGATCACCTGAGGTCAGGAGTTAGAGACCAGCCTGCCCAACATGGTGAAACCCCATTTCTACTAGAAATATAAAAAATTAGCCAAATTTGGTGGCAGGTGCCTATAATTCCAGCTACTTAGAAGGCTAAGGCAGGAGAATCACTTGAACCCAGGTGTCAGATGTTGCAGTAAGCAGAGATCGAGCCATTGCACTCCAGCCTGGGCAACAAGAGTGAGACACTGTCTGAAAAAAAAAAAAAAAAAAAGGCAAGTGTCAATATGAGTAAGTACCAAAGACTTTTCTTTTCTTGGGTTTTTTAAATTGTGTGATGTTTGATGCAAAAATTTATAACATTATTTTATAAGGTTATCAATGTATTTAGAGGAAATAGTTAAGGCAATTATATTATGAGCAAGAAAGGGTAAAGGAATTTAAAGTGAAGTAAGGTTTCTACAGTTTCCAAGAACTAGCAAAATGTCAGTATCAATAGACTCTGATAAGTTATGTATGTGTAACATAACACCTAGAGAAATTACTTTAAATTTTTATATAAAGAGATGTGCTAAAATACACTATTAATAAGTTAAAAACTTATTCAATCCACAGGAAGACAGAAAAAAGAAAAAAACATAAAATGGTAGATCAAATTATAAGCTGCTTATAAGAACCTTATTTTAAATACAGCAATATAAGTAGATTGAAAGTAAAAGACAACATTTTCTGTAATAGCCTCAAACTGAAAACAACAAAAAGGTGAATGGTTAAATGTCCCGCAAAAGATGAATGGTTAAACAAACTGTGGTGTGTCCACACCATGGGCTACTCAGAAAAAGGAGAAAACTATCAATACATACAACAACTTGGATAGATCTCAAGGATATTATGCTGAGTGAGAAAAAGTCAATTCCAAAGGACACATACTGTATGATTCTATTAACATGATATTCTCGAAATTAAAAAGATTACAGGAATGAAAAACCAGTTAGTGTTTGCCAATAGCTTGGAATGAGGATTGAGAGAATTAGTGAGTGTGACTGTAGGAGGGTAGCAAAAGAGAGCTCTTCATGGTAATGGAAAATTCTGTATTTTGTTTTCTTTGTGGTTACATAAATTTGTGTATGTGATAAGATGGTATAGAACTGTAAAGAAACATGGTAACAATACTAGTTTCCAAGCTTTGATGTTGTACCATAGTTATGTACAAATAATCATAGAAAAAAATGAATAAGGGTACAAGGTACTTCTCTGTACTATTTTTGAAACTCCTTATGAATTTATAATCCCTTAAAATCAAAAAGTTAAATAAAAAACAACTTATCATAGTTTATGTATATTTTTATTTGCTATCTTTTTTTTTTTTTTTTTTTTTTTTTGAGACGGAGTCTCGCTCTGTCGCCCAGGCTGGAGTGCAGTGGCCGGATCTCAGCTCACTGCAAGCTCCGCCTCCCGGGTTTACGCCATTCTCCTGCCTCAGCCTCCCGAGTAGCTGGGACTACAGGCGCCCACCACCTCGCCAGGCTAGTTTTTGTATTTTTTAGTAGAGACGGGGTTTCACCGTGTCAGCCAGGATGGTCTCGATCTCCTGACCTCGTGATCCGCCCGCCTCGGCCTCCCAAAGTGCTGGGATTACAGGCTTGAGCCACCGCGCCCGGCCTATTTGCTATCTTTCTTTGAATTTTTTATTGTGGGAAATACACGATACTAAATTTATCATTTTAAGCATCCAAAGTCTACAAATCAGTGTCATTAAGTCCATTCACAATGTTGTCCAACCATCACCACTATCCATTTCTAGAATTTTTTATCAGCGTAATCAGAAACACTGTGCAGAATAAATCGTATCTCTTTTCTATCCCTTCCCCTCAGGCCCTGTTAACTTCTATTATGCTGTCTCTGTAAATAATTTGCCTACTCTACATATATCATATAAGTTTACTCACACAATATTTTCCTTTTATGTCTGGCTTATTTCCCTTAGAATAATGTTTTCAAGGTTGATACATGTTGCAGCTCAATTTAGAATTTCAATGTTTTTAATACTAATATTCTGTTATATGAATATGCCACATTTTATTTATTCATTTATCTGTTGATGGGTATTTGGGATATTTCTACATTTTGACTATTGAGAATAATGCTACTATGTTTTAAAAACTCCTGCATAGCAAAGGAAACAATCAACAAAGTCAAGAGACAACTTGCAGAAGCTCAGATCACTAAATAGGAAAAAAATCTCATAAATCCGATTTTAAAATGTGCAAAAGATTTGAATAGACATTTATCAAAAGAAGACATACAAATGACAAACAGACATATGAAAAGATGCTCAAAATCATTGATCATCCAATAAATGGAAATCAAAACTATAATGAGATAACATCTCACTCCAGTTAAAATGGCTTATATCCAAAAGACAGGCAATAACAAATGCTAGTGAGAATGTGGAGAAAGGGAACACTCATACACTGTTGGTGGTAATGTCAATTATACAACCACTAGGAGAACCATCTGGAGGTTCCTCAGAAAACTAAAAATAGAGCTACCATACAATCCAGTAATCCCACTCCTAGGTATATACCACAATGAAAGGAAATCAGAATATCAAAGACATATCTGCACTCCCAAGTTGATTGCACCACTTAGATTTGGAAGCAACCTAAGTGTCCATCAACAGATGAGTGGATAAAGAAAATGTAGTATATATACACAATGGAATACTATTCACCCATAAAGAAGAATAAGATCCTGTCATTTGCAACAACATGGATGGAACTAGAGGTTATTATGTTAAGTAAAATAAACCAGGTACAGAAAGACAAACTGCATGTTCTCACTTATTTGCAGAAGCTAAACATTAAAGCAATCAAACTCATGGAGATTGATATGGTTTGGCCGTGATCTCAGCCAAGTTTCATCTTGAATTGTAGCTCTCATAATGCTCACATGTCATGAGATGGATCCAGTGGGAGGTAATTGAATCATGGGAGTGGGTCGTTCCTGTGCTATTCTCATGATAGTGAATAAGTCTTAGGAGATCTAATGGTTTTATAAATGGGGATTCCCCTGCACAAGCTCTCTTGCCTGCCTCCATGAAGGTGTGTTTTGCTCCTCCTTCACCTTGCACCATGATTGTGAGGCCTACAATCATGTAGAACAGCCATGTGGAACAGTGAGTCTAATGGACCTCTTTTTCTTTTTAAATTACCCAGTCTCAGGAATGTCTTTATTAGCAGCATGAGAACAGACTAATACAGAGATAGAGTGTAGAGGGATGGTTACCAGAGGCTGGTAAGGGTAGTGAGGAAGTAGGAGAGAAATGGGAATGGTTAATGGGCATAAAAAATAGTTAGAAAGAATGAATAAGACCTAGTACTTGGTAGCACAACAACGTGACTGCAGTCAAAAATAATTTAATTGTACATTTTAAAATAATGAAAAGAGTGTTATTGGATTGTTGTAACACAAAGGATAAATGCTTAAGGTGATGGATACTCCATTTACCCTGAAGTGATTATTACACATTGCATACCTGTCTCAAAATATCTCATGTAACCCATAAATATGTAAACCTATGTACCTACAAAAATTTAGAAAAACAAAAATAATGCTACTATAGACATTGTTGAAAAAAATCTCTGTTCAGGTCCCTGACTTTAATTCTTTTGTGTATATACTTGGAAATGAAATTATCGAGTCATGGGGTAATCCTGTTTAATTTTTTGAAGAACTACACTAGTGGTTTCCAAAGTGGCTGCACTATTTGATACTGCCACCAGCAGTGCACATATATTCAAATTTTTCCATATCCTTGCCAACACTTATTTTCCTTTCTTGAAATAAACAGTAACCATCCTAATGAGTGTGAAGTTGTAACTCATTGTGATTTCGATTTATATTTCCCTAATTTATTAGTGATGTTGAACATGTTCTTAGGCCATTTGCTTATCTTCTTTGGAGAAATGTTTATTCAACTCCTTTGCCCATTTTTTTAATTGGGTGGTTTTATGTTCGTCAGTTGTAAGAGTTCTTTATATGTTCTGGGTATTAATCCCTTATCAGATGTACAATTAGCAAATACTTTCTTCCATTCTATGAGTTGTCATTTTACTCTCTGAATAGTGTTTTTTGAAGCATAAAAGCTTTTTAAATCTTAATGAAGTCTAGTTCAGATATGTTTTCTTTTGTTGCCTGTGCTTTTGGTGTCATATTCAAGAAATTTTTACCAAATTCAATTTCATGAAGATTTACTCCCCTGTTTTGTGTTATAAGTTTTACAATTTTAGCTCCTATATGTAGGACGATCTACTTTTAGTTAACTTTTGTATATGGTGTAAAGTAAGCATCTAGCTTCATTCTTATGCATGTGGATAACCAGCATCCCCAGCAATATTTATTGAAAAGATTGAGATTGTCTTTTCCCCACTGAATGGACACAGCACTGTTTTTGATATTGTTTGACTATATATATTTGAGAGGGTTCATTTCTAGGCTCTCTGTTCTATTCCATTGGTCTATATGTCTGTCCTTATACTGATACCACATTCTTGACTACTGTAGATCTGTAATGCATTTTAAAATCAGAAAGTGTGAATCCTCCAATATCTTTCTTCTTTTTCAAATTATTAGGCTTTTCAGGGTTCTTTTAGATTCCATATACATTTTAAGATAGATTTTCCTATTTCTGGAAAAAATTTCATTGGGATTTTAATAAGGATCTCATTGAATGAATAGATCACTTTGGGTATTACTGTCAACTTTTAAATATTGACTTCCAGTTCATACCCAGAGTATCTTTTCATTTACTCATGTCTTCCTTAATTTCTTTCAGCAATGCTTTGTAGTTTTTCCTTCTTGTTAAGTTTATTAGCGAGTATTTTACTCTTCGTTATTCTGTTGGAAATAACATTGTTTTCTTGATTTTATTTTCAGATTTTTCACTGTTAGTGTATATATGCTATATTCTTAAACTTATACAATAAACACTATTCATGTCATTAAATGACTTTCAATAGTATGACTTTTAACAGCTACATAAAGTCCTATTTGACCACAACATAATTCATTTATCCACTCCCTAATTTTGGCATTTAGTTATTTGCAATTTTTTTGCTAAAATATATAAATCTACAAAGAGCATTTTGTTTAAAATTTTTGTTTACATCTTTCATTGTTTCCCTTTGGTAAATTTCCAGAACTAAAGTACTTAGGTAACAATAGCATCTTAAAATATGATAGATGGATAGCTAATGATGTATGCCATGTATTTGCCTTCCAGGAAGAGTGTATCATCTCATGTCATCCCACAGTGAAGAAGAGTTACTGTCTGAATTCATCGTACATATGGCTGTTTATTATCATTTCTAAATGTATCTTCCAATTTGAAAGTGAGATTATCTCTTTATTTCGATGAACAATTATTTTGTTTTTAATGAATAGAATAATTTTAATTCCTTATTGCCTATGTGTATTACTTCTGCTAATTATGTATTAATACTTTATACAGTATAAATTGATATACTTTACATATTTGAATTGACATTTTAAATATATCTTCTAAAGATTATAGTATCTGTGGATATTAATGACATTAACCCTATGTTTGGGGCAGGTAAGCTCTCACATCTATATTATGCTCTAGGATAGACTGCTGCCTCAACCAACCCTGCTTCCACAAAGCGCCTTTTCGTCCCTGTCCCTCTCAGGTGGAAGGGTGCCCATTACTGCCTCTAATCACCTGTGACAACTCCCAACCCTTAGCCCTTTTACTCCCTCTTTCATCTCACTCATTCTTTTTTCTCACCTTTGTGTGAGCACTGGCAGCTGTCTTGGTTGTCTGAATCACATGAACACTACACAAATACCTGTACAGAATCAGCACAACTTAGTACAATCGGATAGATTAATAATTCCCAAGATGTGACTGGGTATATTTAGGATAAGAGATTCACAATTTCACCAATTTTCACTTTGATAGTAAGAAAAACATGCCTTACATGTTATATGTTAAGTGAGATAGTAAAGGTTACTAAAATTAAAAAGACAGAACTGAGAACGATTTGACTTTTGATAAGATATTCAGTGAAATCACAATTTATACAAACACAGAAAATTGGAATTCCATTAATACCTAGAAATAGTGATTTATTTTCACCATATGATTAGTATTGTCTTGAATTGTCAAGTTTCAATTTCTGTTAACTTTTGCATCACAAATTAGCATCATCCTATCTGGCTGTTTGATTGTTGATCATTTGTTTAACACTACAATATATAAGAATGTATACTTAAATTAATATTGCTTTTTACCTATAATTTATTAAGCACTAGCACTTCTGTGAGTGCAGAAACCATCTCCAGTTTTGCTCATTTTATCCCCATTCCATAACACAGCTTCATATTCTAGAATTGCTCAGTAAATATTGGAGCAATAAATGAAAATATTTACAGTTTAGTTCTTGCCTTATAGCTGATGTTAACTGTAGTGAACATTTGTTGTTTGGGACACCCACCATTACCGCTTCGGAGTGTCACCCCATTGTGCAAGTCTTATGAAGAGGCAGAACTCTGTCTCTGACTCCTTAGCAAGGATTTGTGGGCCCATGACTTAGGATCTGCAATCAGATGTGTCTGCCTGGAAATTTGACTCCCTGAGGAGTGGCATAAGGGTAGAGAAATGATCAAAACCTTTTTCATAATAGTCGAAGAATCTTCAGTGTTGCAGCAGGAGCAGCAGCAATCTGAAAGTCTTGTGGTAATAAGCGCTAAAATTCCATTCTTGTGCAATCGCCTTGACTATGTTTTAGGTTCTTTCTGTCTGTCTTCCCTTTTTCTTTTTCTTTGTTTGCTATATAGTTATAATCGCTTGAACCTTGCATGCTTTATAAGACTTACTCTCCAGTCTTTTTTCTTGGTTCTTTAAATTTCCAAATATTCATCCAAAACATTCATTTTTATACTTGCTAGTCTAAACGAGTTTCTATTGTTCACAACCAAGGATCCTTATAGAAAAAAAGAAAGATACTGGCAGTGGAATCCAAACAAAACACTTTCAGGGGAAAGGAAGAACCTGCTGTTGATTAAGTGAATTAATTAATACTATACCTAAAGTAAACTCTTAGTATTCACACATTCTAATCTTGCAATTGAGGGCATTCTGTAGTAAGCTATGCACTGATTTTTAAAAATTAAAAAATGCAGTTGTTAAAGACAATGCATTGTGTGACATCACTGCTCCTGCCATAGAAAGTGAACTCGAGCATGGCGCATACGTGAACTCACAGTGGGGGAGTCCACTAAGACTGCCCAATGAGTTCAGTCACCTATAGTCCCTGGTTTTCAAAAGTGCTTTTTCCTAAAATGATTTGCCTGAAATGGAAATCGTGGTCAAGGCATCACTTCTTATATTCTCTTTTTTAATAATCTTTCCTTCACCTTACCAAATAAAGGCTGACCTCTCACGTCCCATCCCCAAACTTCTTACTATGGTACATTGTAACAGATAATTGTAACAGTAATAACAATTGCATTCATACTTTTATAAAATAAAGGGACAAATAGAGTAATTTTTAGAATCTAATCTGCCTTTAATCAAGACACTGTAAACCTGCAGAAAGCCTATTGGAATAGTATTTTCCTACCTCATAGATCAAAGTGTGGTATTAGAAACTGGATACTTTGGCTCATATTTGAGTGTTAATTGACCTGCTTCTTTGATTCTGTAATGAAAGTAAAGAATTCTTTGCCCTGTGGAAAGATTTGTGACTAAAAGGCAAAAAGTGCATGAGAAAGAAATACTTTAGCCAGGTGACAAATTTTGGCAAGCTTGTCTGCCTAATTCCTCTATCTTCAAGTAAACTCAGAGGTAGAGATGGTTTTTCATAAGGTCATACATTAACACACTAACTTGAATTGAAAAATTAAATCATATTTCCTTTCTGACACAAAATAATTCCGATTTGGCTGAGTAGTTCACAACAAGGGCTGACTTTACCAGGGTGATTATATGACAGGATCATTCCATTAAGTGAATGAGCTGCATACGTCATTCTAAAGTTTAGTTTTAAAACATGTTTAAAAGGTTTGTGATAAGATAAAATATTGCATTGTCAATAGCACTAAAATGATTTCTTTTTATTTTCCGAACTTTCCAAATTCCTTTGGGTTAAGTGCCTCAGGATGAAAAAGTGAAAGGAATATTCAACAGTTATTTTTAAGCCTGCATAAAATCTTGAGAAAGTAAATGAATTCAATGATTGGATAACAGATTCTTTTGTTACAGTCAAATATTTTGACTGTAAAAAATTGAAAGACATCTAATCAAGTTGTCAACTGAGAGATCATTGAAATAATTTGTATAACAATTCAATAAGTGTATATGACATATAACTTGGAAAATGTTCAAATAACTGTGTATGTTTACACATACATACATACACACACAACTACAACCACAGCAATAATAAACTAAAAAACTTGATATAAATGCTATACCATTCTGGCAGCAGTCAAGCTGATCCTAGTCAATATACAACATTAGAGCCAAACTGATGATTAAATGATTTCCATGCTGGTTACTTAATAATCAATGCCTTGCTGCCTAGGTGCTGTTGCCTCTCTTCCAGGTTGATTCAGAGTTATATCCAGTCAGTGAAGTGGTGGTGGTGTGTGGGGTGAATACCCTGGGTTTTTTGTCTCATGCCAAGAAGACTTAGGACATGGACACACACGAGGAGTGGGTTTAGGAGCAGAGGTTTAATAGGCGAAAGAAAGAGAAAGAACAGCTCTCTCCTTTACAAGAGACAGAGACTTCTAAAAGGAAAATCCGACCAGTGGCAGGGTGCTCCAGATTTTATAGGCAGGCTTGAGGAGGCAATGTCTGGTTTACGTAGGGCCCACAGATTGGTTCCACTAGATGTGACATTTACATAGTGCACAAGGAAGGCTGGCCATCCCACCCTAATCTTATTACACAAATGGGCTTTCCACTTGGCCAGCACCATCTTGTCTGCTCCTTACTGTACACATGGCTGGCAAAGAGAAGGGAAGATGGACCTGCCATTTTGAACATGCGTAGTCCCAAGTAGCCTTTTCCTATTGGCACAGCTGCTGGCATTTACCCATGAACGCATCTAGATTGCTTGTCTATGTCTGCAGCTCGATTTTACAGGCTTCTCTTTGTTAGAAAAGAAAATGATTTGGGGGCTGTTTTTCATTAAAAGGAAAACCTTACCAAGGAACCCCATACCCTCACTATTTACCTAAGTAATTTCTTCTTAACTCCTAATCTTCAATACCAGTACTGTGCCAGTTATTAAATGTGTTTAAAATTGATATGGTTTGGCTCTGTGTCCCCACTCAAATCTCATCTAAAATTGTAATCCCCATATGTCTTGGGAGGGATCTGATGGGAGGTGATTGGATTATGGGGGCAATTTCCTCCATGCTGTTCTTGTGATAGTGAGGGAATTCTTGCAAGAGCTGATGGTTTTTAAAAGTATTTGGAAGTTCGCCCTTCTCAGCTCTTCTCTCTCTTGCTGTGTTGTGAAGAAGATGCTTGCTTCTCTGTTGCCTTTTGTCATGATTTTAAGTTTCCTGAAGCTTCCTCAGCTATGTGGAACTATGAGACAATGAAATTACCCAATCTCAGGGAAGTTCTTTATAGGAGTGTGAAAACAGACTAATACAGAAAATTGATGCGAGTGTGAGGGTTCTCCTGTAAAGATAACCTAAAAATGTGGAAGCAACTTTCGAACTGGTTAATGGGAAGAGGCTGGAACACTTTGGAGGGTTTGGAAGACAGGAAGATGTGGGAAAGTTTGTAACTTCCTAGAGACTTGTCAAGTGGTTTTGACTAAAATGCTGATAGTGATGTGGACGACAAAGTTCAGGCTGAGGTGGTCTCAGAGGAAGATGAGGAACTTCTTGGGAACTGGAGCAAAGGTCATTCTTGCTATGCTTTAGCAAAGAGACTGGCAGCATTTTGCCCCTGCCCTAGAGATCTGTGGAACTTTGAATTTGAGAGAGATGATCTGAAATTAGAACTTATGTTTAAAAGAAAAGCAGAGCATGAAAGCTTGGAAAATTTGCACCCTGATGATGCTGCAGAAAAGAAAAACCAATTTTCTGGGGAGAAATATAAGCCAGCTACATTAATGTACCTAAGTAACAAGGAGCTGAATGTTAATCACCACAACAATGGAAAAATGTCTCCAGGCATGTCAGAGATCTTGGCAACAGCTCCTCCCATCACAGGCCCAGAGAGAGGCCTAGGAAGAAAAATGGTTTTGTGGGCTTGGCCCAGGGCCCAACTGCTGTATGCAGCCTCTGAACTTGGTGCCCTCCATCCCAGCCACTCCAGCTCCAGCTGTAGCTCAAAGAGGCCACAGTACAGCTTAGGCTTCCTAAAGAGTTGCTTCAGAGGGTGCAAGCCCCAAGCCTTGGTGGCTTACATGTGTTATTGGCCCTGCAGGTACACAGAAGTCAAGAATTGAGGTTTGGGAACCTCTACCTATATTTCAGAGGATGTATGGACATGCTTGGATGTCCAGGCAGAAGTCCACTGCAGAGTCAGAGCCCTCAAGGAGACCCTCTGCTAGGGCAGTGCAGAAGGAAAATGTGGTGTTGGATCTCCCACACAGAGTCCCCACTGGGGTACTGCCTAGTGGAGCTGTGAGAAAAGGGCTACTGTCCACCAGACCCCAGAATGGTAGATCCACAACAGCTTGCACTTTGTGTCTGGAAGAGCCATAGGCACTCAATGTCAACCCACGAAGGAGGAGCTGCTCAAGGCTGTGGGAACTCACCCTTTGCAACAGCATGCCCTGGATGTGAGACATGGACTCAAAGGATATTATCTTGGAGTTTTTTTTTTTTTTTTTTTTGAGACGGAGTCTCACTCTGTCTCCCAGGCTGGAGTGCTGTGGTGCGATCTCGGCTCACTGCAAGCTCCGCCTCCCGGGTTCCCGCCATTCTCCCGCCTCAGCCCCCGAGTAGCTGGGACTACAGGCGCCCGCCACTGCGCCCGGCTAGTTTTTTGTATTTTTTAGTAGAGACGGGGTTTCACCGTGTTAGCCAGGAGGGTCTCGATCTCCTGACCTCGTGATCCGCCCGCCTCGGCCTCCCAAAGTGCTGGGATTACAGGCTTGAGCCACTGCGCCCGGCTATCTTGGAGTTTTAAGATTTAATGACTGCCCACTGAATTTTGGACTTGCATGGGCCTATAGCCCCTTTGTGTTCACCAATTTCTTCCCTTTTGAATGGGAACATTTACCAAATGCCTGTACTCCCATTGTATCTTGGAAGTAACTAATCTGCTTTTGATTTACAGGCTCATAAGCGAAGGGACTTGTCTTGTATCGGATGAGACTTTGGACTTTGACTTTTGAGTTAATGCTGAAATGAGTTAAGAGTTTGGGGGACTCTTGGAAAGGCATGATTGGTTTCAAAATGTAAAAAGGATGAGATTTGGGAGGGGCCAGTGGTGGAACGATATGGTTTGGCTCCGTGTCCCCACACAAATCTCATCTTGAACTGTAATCCTCACATGTCAAGGGAGACACGTGGGGAGAGATGACTGGATTATCATCAGGGGCAGTTCCCCCATGCTGTTCTTGTGATAGTGTAACACTATTTGAATTCTAGTTTCCCATTAACCAATCACCAGTTGGTTTCAACAATTATTAAGCATTATGTGAAGCAATCATTTACTATAATTTATTAAATGGAGGCTGTTTTGTTATTGTTTACTGAGATGTGTCTCTTAAGAGAGAAATGAACTTTATCATTAACCTTTAAGGAAGTGGAGATTTTTCTTTTATTTTGTTAAAAAAAGTGAATTAAACAAAAGCTTAACACAATATCTTTACTTGAAGAAAAAAAGACTGTTAATTGAGAAATAGTTTTGATTGTCATAATTATCTCTGAATTTACAGTTTTAAAAACACATGGGAAGTGTTTTAAATTCTTAGCCCTAAATCCAACTCATCTTACATGTTTGCAAATTAGTACATTTCTTCCTATAACTCTTGATATATATGCTATCTACATGATTTGATGTTGGTTTAAATATTTCTCCTGCTTGTGAAGGTAAAATATGTTCACTAGGGAAACTTAAGAATACAAGAAAAAGAACACAGAAAAACAATCAAAAATTTACCCACAATCCTGAAGCCCAGAAATAAATATTTATTTATTAAGATCACAATTTATGTGTGTTGCCTTTATTAATAGTTTACTAAAAATACCATAATGATAATAAAATGTAGGAGAATATTTTTAATGCTTACCGGCTCTTCACAGAAAAGCTTAAAATATAGCTTAAATTGGATTTTTGTTGCTATTAAAGAGAAGTATGATAAAATAATCAATTTTAAAATTTTAATTGATAACATGATAAAATTACCTTACATTGATATTAATATTAATATAGTTGATATTCATTATCATATGCATATTATAATTAAAATAGCATTTATTGTGTAGATAACAATAAATATTAATATAATATATTGTTAATGTAATTTTTATTGATAATATTAATGTAATATAATTTTATCACATGTAAAAATATTATGATGCAATTACATTATAATAAAATTATGAGGGCAAGTATAATAGATACATGAGTTTGAGGAGAAAAAACTACATGAAATTTCTGATTATTGATATCATTTTGTTTATTTTTGATATGGATGATGGAGGGTATCAAGTTGTTATGATATTTTGATTCCACTGCTATATTAAAAGAGTAACATAATTTTACTGTAAAATGTCAATATTTTAAATATGCTGGAAATAATTAAAGTTATTATGCAATTACTTAAATTTTTGTTGAAAAATGTAGGATGTCAAATTAGAATATGTGAGATGAACCACATTATTTTAAAAGTTGTTTTAGCAAAATTTTAAAATGTTAACTGGTGCTATCATATAATCTCATAAAAAGAATAAAGAATTCAAGCTCAGTAAGTTTGATGTCTGTATCTAATAGTTCTGAACAGCTTGAAGTTCACACTCTTAAATTCTGAGTTCAAGACATGGACTGTAATCCAAAAGTACCTTAGTCTTGCTAAAATCGTTTCAATGATTGCAGCAATAGGGCTCAGGTGGCTGAATACTATTCAAGTTAGATCTCGTATATTGCTGAATTATAACATCAGCAGCATCTCAAAATCTCTCTGTGAAAGAATTGAACTTAATGGAGCACTTGGGGAAACTGGAGAACTCTAACTTACAATTCTGAAACCTTTGCCGGCTGAAGCAACCTCTCCCCTTGACTGATGTGGCTTTACTTGCCTGAGTTGTTACCAAATGAGAGAAAGTCAAATCTCCTCATACTGCAACCCGTACCCACCACTCACCATCTCCAGACCATACTTAAAGTTGTAGCTTAACCTGCCCCAGAGGTCATTACAGAATTAAAGAAGGGAAATCTTACATATGGAGGACTTAGATTCTATATCTGAATGTTCACTGCAGTTACACAGGTACGTGTAATTGTCAAAACCCACCAATTATGCACTCAAATTTTGTGCATTTTATTATATGTAAATTTTAACTTAAAAAATCTGTAAACTAATATTTCATGCTACTGACTAATATGTATGCTGAACTTTTAGGGGCATGTATACTAAGTCTACAACTTACCTTGAAATGCATAAAAGAAAAGCAGATTAAAGAAAGATAGAACAGAGAAATAGAGATGTGGTAAAACACACAAGTGTTAATGGTAAAATCTAGGTAGTTGGTATATATGTGTTCACTGGAAAACTTTTTTGTTTCTTTATATTTAAAATTTCCCATAATAAATGGCAAAAAAACTAATAACTACTAATTTTATAGACAAAATAAGAACTACTTATAGAAATTTTTGGGGGGGTTGCTTATTTAAAGAGGAAGGAAATCAGTTTTTAAAATTAGATTAAAGCTGATTTTAATCTACACAACTGAAAATAATGGCCACTCATCCATTCCCAGACCTGGAACTCCTTTAATAGAACAGAATGTTTAAATTTGAGAGAGGATACTACAATCATAATCATAAAACATACAAGGTATCTACCTACCTTCTATTCTTTCTCAAGAGATTTTGGGGAGCTTGTTGGGATCAAGTAATAAATAGTTTTGACTCTAGATCACAGCCTAGTAGACCCTTTGAGACCCACATCTCACTCTGTAGGTATATCAACTGTTCTTCAGTGCAGAGGTGGAAAGAAAATCAACAAACAAAATTCCTATACCAAGTCCCAAACCCATGAACGAAGATATTACAGTAGAAGGGTGAAGTAGGAGCCCTGAAGCTCCCTCTTCCTTTCATGTCAAATAATATAAAAACAACACTGAATCACTGTGTAAATTAGGGTTTAGTGTCACTTTTAGTCTCAAAACCTGAAAGCCTGGCAATTCTCCCCATATCCCAATTATCTAAAGTCAAATGTGTAAAAGTTGTATTATGAGGTTGATGATGTGGAATGATTTTAATTATAGCTAGGAACTGTAAGGAAGGATATAGTCTTGATACATGGTAGGCAATTATTAAAGTGACAAATGTTTGCTTTACTGCTTCCCACAAAAGATGAATAACCAGAAACATTAAACTTTTACCTGACAGGGACAGCACTGCATTTCACACCAGGATTTCGTCTCATCTGCAGATATGTATCACAATTTATTTAAGGGAAACTTCCCTGTTCTAAGGCAATGATTAATCTGGTCTGTTACATTGATAAAATCATTAAAACAGTAATGCTTCTATGTGTTTTGTTGTTGTTGTTGTTGTTGTTTTTAAGATGGAGTCTCGCTCAGTCACTCAGATTGGAGTACAGTGGTGCAATCTCAACTCACTGCAACCTCTGCCTCCCAGGTTCAAGCAATTCTTTCTCAGGCTCCCAAGTAGCCGCGATTACAGGTGCCTGACACCATGCCCAGCTAATTTTTGTATTTTTTGTAGAGACAGGGTTTCACCATGTTGGCCAGGCTGGTCTCGAATTCCTGATCTCAAGTGATCCACCCACCTCAGCCTCCCAAAGTGCCAGGATCACAGGCATGAGCCACCACACCCAGTCAGTAATGCTTCTATCAAAAGACTCAGTAATGATTCACTGAGTTGGAAGATTCAGTGATCCTACTGAATATGGTATACTTCATGCCATTAAGTAAATGAACATAAAAAAAGTTTACAGTATTACTTGCAAGTATTGATCCATAACTAGAAAATATAGAGATGCTTTTGCACACTATGGCTAGGGGGAAATATGGATGAAATTCAGTTGATGCCCTCAGGTTACTAAACATAATAGTAAAAGTTAATAGAAAACCACTACAGTACTATACAGAAAGGACTACTAGGGCCTCAGATTGCTCAGAAATGAAGGTTTAGGTCATCCCGTTGGCTAAAGAGCACCAGCCAGCTGATGTATAGAAAGTAAAGAAGAATTGAAACAGAAAATAAACTGGGTAGAATAGTAAGAACATGCAAATACCAGGGAGCCACAACCTCATGATCACCTGCCTAAAAGAGTGGCCTGCCTGAATCCTTATGTCTCAAGTATATATATTTTCCATTTATTTCCATTCCATTTATTTCTCCTCACCAGGGTTTATTTCCCCTAAATTCCATTTATTTCCCCTAGCCAGGGTTCTTAATGTTGAACGTCACAATGTAGTTTATACTTGTGAAGTATCAAGAATGATTAGAAAAAAAAAAAAAATAGAAGAGAAGTGAGCACCACCAAGACCCTAGACTTGGAGTAAAATGCAACACTTGATGAAACTTTAGATGTTTTCTTTCCAGGAAGCTGTGAGTAAGATGACAGCACTGTCTTTGGAAAGGGAAAAGCTGCATGTGATTTTGGGGCTGATAAAGGGACTAAGTGGTGGAGGTTCACTTCTCATTACACAGGAAGCCAATGAGACCAGTCGCTCCCTCTCCATACCCTGGAAGCTACAGAGAAGCTTAACCCAACTGATGCTCCCTGGAAAGACACTGAAACAGTGAGAATTATTCACAGCAGTTGGTGATGTTGAGAGTTCAGCCATTTAGTAATTTCACCTGTCCAGGAGTGACAGCACAAATGACAGCATTTTGAGACTCTTCTTGTGGTGTAAACTTGGCCATATTTCCTACTTCCCTTAACTGCTATCTACCCTCTAAGGATTATTCTATATGACTCCCCATGAGATTCTAAGTTGTCTGATATAATTACAATAAACTCATTTTCTTAAGTTATCCCAGCATCAGTGTCCATTGTTTAAAGCCAAAAGCCATGACTCAGGAAGAAATGTATCTAATACATTTCATTCAAAACAATTATTAAACAACGAAACTACAATATTCTCACATGTTTTTATCCCTAAAGGGTGGAAATATGTAAAGAGGCAGGATATTAATCTTCTACTTCACCTAAGGGGAGGAATGCCTCGTAACTGCCCACAACAAATTTCTAAGTCAAAGAGATAAGAAATTGAATTGTTATTTTGATGTACATTTACTTAATTATGAAAGAATTTATGAATTTTCATATATTTATTTCCTCAATATATTTTTCCAAAGAGTGTTTATTCATACTTACTATGTATTTTTGGTATTAGATTATTTGTCTTTTATTACCAGTCTTTCTTACAGTAATGTACACACATAACCAAATTCCAGCCTATGACACGTGAGCAGAACTAACATGGGCTACCTTCTACCCTATGCCCAAGAAACCACCCATGTATCATCCTCTATGCCCTTCCCTGTTTGTGAGGTTCTTGCAGGTTACATTGCGAGTTTCTAAGCAGCAAGAGTGAACCTAGTTTGCCGAATGCTACTTGCCAATTACAAACACTCATCTTAAATTCTGTGTGAACACGAAATAAACTTCTCTTATCATTTTGCATTTTCCCAATTGTTTATTGGGACTTACTCTGGCTAAAAAAACTCTTCAGAATTAAATATAGAAGATTAAATCTAAAACATCATAAATATATGGATAATAAATCCACCAAAGAGAATTATTTCTTTCATCAATATCTGGGTGTAAGCAGGGTGCTACATTTAGGTAGGTTTTATTCTCAGTTTTCTTCTATTTGGGTATATATATATGCACACACATACATATATACACACACATCTATACACACATATATAATATATATTATATATAATACACATATATAATATATGTGTATATATTATACATATATGCATATATACACATATAATATATACATATATTATATATACATATATAATATATGTGTAATATATACATATATAATATATGTGTGTATATGTGTGTATATGTATGTGTGTATATATACATGTATATATATTATATATAGGTATATATGATATATGTATATATAATATGTGTGTGTATATGTATATGCATATATACACATATAACATATATGTATATATGCATATATTATGTGTGTGTATATGTGTATATATGTATGTATGTGTGTGTATATATATATATACATATATATATATTTGCAGAAGTAGTCTCAGTAATTGACAGGACATTTGTCTCAAGTGGCATCCTTATGTCCATTCTGGGTTTTCCTTCAGGGAGACAAACTCTGCAGAGAATCACACCAATCACTGACATAATGACTCAAGACAGTGAAGTCAACATTCATGGCCATATTCCCTCCTGGGAAATGTTTCTGAGTGCAGGTCACACATGTTGATCTAGCAAAAAATCCGATCTACTTCCTTTCTAAGAGTAAAGCTCAAAAGAGGCAACTTTTTTTTTTTTTTTTTTTACAAAACAGACACATCAGTGTGGGTAAAGAGTAGCCTAGATGCTCCTCCTTCATAAGGAATGCAGATTCTCAGAACAGTAGATGATCTAGTCAAGGGAAGTGCTCTGTCCTTATTTAGGTTTATACTTAGGAGTGAAACAGAACCACTTTCCAAAGTCATATTGTGTTTCTGATGCTTCCTGGGACCTTATAAAGATACAAGATACACAAGGTCTTGCTTGTCTTCTGGAAACTGCTTGACCTAGGGACCAATAGGCATAACCTGTGCTGCAGGAATCCAGGAATAAAACTATCCACCGAAAGAGATTTAAATCCAGAACTAAAAAACACCACAACCCAATTCTGTCCTCCTTCTGCCTTTATGTGATCATGATCACAAGCAGTCCTGATGCTTCCTTTTTGTCAATGCAGGCTCTTGCGACATTAGACGCCCTGTCCCCTGTCTTCACACTTCCTCCCCTGCATCACTCTGGCAGAATGCATCACACAGAGTTCTAACTCTTATTTTCTCTGTATTCCGTATAAGTCTACAGGTTCCTCAGGAGCAGGGACAAAGCTATATTTATCTTTGTATGTTTGGTACCTAACTCAGTGCCTAGCACGCATTAAAGACTCAAAAGTTGGAAATATCAATGCCTGCTTGAGTTAAATAATTTAAAAGTTGGAAATAACCAATCGTTATGCACTCAGAAAAAATATATAGTGAGGGAGTAAATGCATGATTTATCACATCAAATGTTTCCATATGGGTGGTAAATATGTTCAGGAGAGTCACAGACTCAGACCTAGATAAAATTTGTACCTGAAGCATCTTGCATTTCCCCTTAAGCTCTGAACTGACTGGTTGACTTAAATTTATTTCATATTCATTTGGCAGTAGCATAAGGAAAAAGGTCCAAACAAGGAAATTTAGAAATGGTCATAAGAATCAGGAAGAAGCAGCAGAAATTTACATCATCTCGAAAGCTGCTTAGAGGGATTTCGTGACCATGGGCACATGAAGGCTGAGACTGGTTCACTGTTCTAAGGTTTTGCAGTTAGAAGATCTCCACAGATTGTGAGAGAAGGTCACACACACACAAAAGGCTCTACCAATGAGTCAGCACCTCAGGAAAGGGCAGTGCCAAATTTCCACAAAATTGTCCTAAAATGGGCAGAGAAGACTGACAAGGCAGGATATGGCTGAAGTTTGCACAAAGTGAATTCTATCCACTCTGAAAAGAATAACCTTGGGAAGGCCCTGAATATCTGGTAGCCATCCTTCTTTAAAAGTCAAATACTTAGACGAATGGCTCATCAAGTCCTTGACAGTTACATTCCTCCAATATGGTCTCCCTTTAAGATCTGCAGTGGATGTTTTGAGGTCAGTTGAGCTCTCAACTTAGGAAGAAACCCAGACCTACACCCCAGTCATCGTTTAGTGAGTATCAGAAAAGACTCTAAAGATTCCACAGAACAAGTAGGCAGAGACATATTAGCTTACTTGCATATACTTACCTTAAGTCCCTGGTATTAACCCCCTTTCTGTTTACTGCCCAGGTAGGAGATGCGCTTCTGGCCTTGTGGATGGGACTTAGTTATAGTTAATGATGCTCTATAGAGAGAAATACATGGAATCACAGCACTTTAAAGTGAACAGTGAAGTAGTTGCTCAAGCACACACAAAGAACAGGGTGTGGAGGCTTATGCATGTAATTCCGGCACTTTGGGAGACCAAGGCAGGTGGATCCTTTTGAGTCCAGGAGTTTGAGACCAGTCTGGACAACATGGAGAAACTCCATCTCTACCAAAAAAAAAAAAAAAAAAGCAAAATATTAGCTGGACATGGTAGCAGGCACCTGTGGTTCCAACTATTCGGGAGGGTGAGTCAGGAGGATTGAGGATCAATTGAGCCTGGGAGGTTGAGGTTGCAATGAGCCATAATGGTGCCACTTCACTCCAGCCTGGGTAACAGATCAAGTTCTTGTCTCAAAATAACAACACACAAACAAAAATCAAAACAACAACAGAGTGTATGAAATAGCCGTTTGCCTCATGTTCATGTCATAGTCAGTGATCCATATAGAATCCACAGAGAACTGAGTTTTGTGGAGTGGAATCATCTCCTCTCTTCTGCTTATTTTGTCACTGTTTTAATGGGGACAGGTTCTTTGATATTGAGTCATGGGGCTATTCCATGACTCCATGTGGCCAGCTTACTCGTAGTCAGTGACACAAATCTCTCCCCTTAAGACCTTGCCTCTCTTGCCTCCTCCTCTTCTCCTCAAGCCTTGAAGCTCTTTGTTTCCCTTATCAGAGTTCTATTTTCTCAGGTCATCTGGTACCTCTCTTGATGTGTGGTAGGAACAGAAAAAGGTACGAGTCTCAAACCTTGCTAATGTCATGACTAACTTCTTCAAGTTAGATCTCATCTTTATGTGTTCCTGTCTTTTTCTCTGCTTGTATATTTTATGGCTCAAACATCAGTATGTCTGAAGTGTGGAGATAATAAAAATAACAGGTAGGACTGTTTGCTCCCAAACATGTAGTCGGGCACAACTGTCAGTTTAAGAAACCAGTAGTGGCAACCAGGAAGCCAAAGGACTGAGAATAAATGAGTGAACTTCCTTCTAATGCAAGTAAGGAGAGAGTTGGGACAAGACGATGGTGACTGATCATATGCCATCACAAGAAAGTGAGGTTCTTGCGTCCATCACAGCCATCCCTGGACCTTCTGTAAACCTCCTTCTGCTCGGGTTTGGATCTCCAAGATTTTATCCTGGAAAATCCTTGTGCATAATAAGTTCAGCCCATAGGATTAAAAAAAAAGATTAATTGGTAAATTTGGTCATTAATATTAATTTGGTCAAATTTGATCATTAATATTAATTCAATTAACGTAAGAAGGAAAGAGAAAAAACATTTTGAGAAAGAAATAGCATCAAATATACCCAGAGAAATTAAGCAGCATGAAGATGGAAGTCTACTATAAAGAGGCCAGTTATTTCTGATATTCCATCCTGGCTTGGACTAATCAGTCATTCAGGAGGGTGATGGTAATCATAAGTGATTCTATCTTTGTGTTTTGAATAGAGCAAGATTTGAAATATCTTCCTGTGAATAAAGGAAATAGCAAGTGCTATCAATCCATGTGCCAGGGGTCAGAAATGTAAATTAATTCAGATACTGAGCAGCAAAAATAAATATATGGAGTGGTGAGGCCAGGTATATTAGTGTTAGGACCTCTGGTGAACAGGAGAATGTGTGCGCCATCTAAAAGCTGAAATTTACAGTCTACCATTTTTAATTTTTAAAAGTTTTTTTTTTTTTTAATTAACAAAAGCTGCTCCTGCTACCCTGCTGATAAAATAAAAGAAATTACTGAGTCATGTCAAGCCTACTGGTTGGTGGAGTGTGACCTCTGAAATTAGACTATCAGCCTGGATAACTGGAGCTTCCCAGATTTCTTTTACTGTGTAAATCTTCTTATCCCTATTTCAAGAGCCAGGCATCTGATTGCTGAAAAACAAAATTGAACCTAAAGATAGATAAGATTTTCTCTATGAAAAATGAAGGGAAGTATTATGAACATGGTCTCTTTTTTCCATTGTTTCAGCTGATTCCCTGGTTGGGACCATCTTCATCTCTCACCAGCCTACAGATCTTGGGGCTCCCCCACCTCCCCATCTCGTCATATCTTGGTGCCAGGATGATTTACCTAAAACACCCATCTGATTCAAAAGCATTTTTTCTTCTCAGTTGGCTACAAATTCAAGTACAGACTCTAAGCATAATATTTTTGCAAGGCCTTTTGCAGCCACCAAATTTCAAAGATTTTCTAAGGACCACACTTTATTTTTTCACATTTAACATCTCTGAAATCTGTTTGTCTGAAAATTGCTGGCCATATGACGGTCATGATGTGGTTATGATGTGGTTGCCACTGCCTGGGGACACACATCAGAATTCGTAGGACTGGCTTGAGCAGCTTGGAAAAAACACCAGCAACAGCAGTGAAGCGTTCCTTTAAGAAATGCCACATTACTGTGTTTTGGTGGCACACACAGATACTGTATGAAAATGCAGGACTGCAATGATCCAGGATGCTGAATAGAAAGATATTTTAAGCATTCGTGAACCAATTTATTTTGCTTTTCTTTTCTTTTCTATTTATACATGAGAATAATACATTTTGTCTAATTCTAAAAGAATTATTCGATGAAATAAAGACTTCAAGAGTCGCAGTCTTGTTGGCTGTGTTCTTTCTGAATGCTGTGTAAGATAATGGTGCATCTTACAGTGGATGGTATTTTCAGATTGATTAAAATAAAATATCCTAATCTAATCATCTAATTAATTCCTCATCTCTCCTGTAAACGTTTTATGCCAAGTCAACCCTCACCACAAGTAGGTCCTAATCAGAGCTCGGTATGTTTTTGCCTTTGTTCATTCCATTTACTCTATTGGAATTTTGTTAGCACTCATCTCCACGTGTTGCAATTCTACTCATTCTTTAACAGGTAGCTTAAATGTAACAGACTCCATGAAATTTTTCCCATGTAACTCACTTATTAAAGCCTCCTTCAGGCTCTGTAAGTACATCTATTAAACTTTAGATATGGTAAATTCTTTCAAAGTCCTCCTACATCCTGGGCACAATGGCAGACACGTGAGCATGTGTTGTCTCGGTTTATCATCACAATAACCTTTTGGGGTAGGAGTTAGCCCCCATTCTTCACAGCAGTGCAACTTAAATTTGGAGAAAACAGTTGTCTTATACAATTCATAGGCTCTTAGTAGTAGGTGGTAAACACAAACACAGGCCTTTGGGCTCCAATTCTGGTCTATCATTGAATGCCAACTTCCTTTACTGCCTCCCCTGTCCATTTGCATATTAAATACATTGCATTTAATTTAATTGAATGTGAAATGCAAAATGTCATTCAAAACTATTTTTGTTGATAATAAAGTGCCAAATTTATGTGAAAAACAAGATAAAGCATTTCAAATTACACTTTTTCATTATTAGGCTAATCTTTGCTAAACCTCATTTGCTTAACAAAAATTAGAATAATGTTTCATTGTACAAAAAGAACTAGAGAACCTTAGGCTTATAAATAACATAATTATTTTTCTTGTTCCTTCTGTTATTTTTTAAAATAATAATGCAGAACTGTGGAAAATTTAACCACAACAACCAGTTTACATTCAAAATGTTAAAATAAAAGCAATAGAATGCTGCCTTATGCTTGTGGGAAGAGTCAGTCATGGAAAACATAAAAAGCCTTTCTTGCGAGGAGGAGGAGAGAAGCAATTTCTTTTTCCCAAATACAATGAGAAATAGCAGTCAGTATACTCTTAAAAACATCAAAGACCTGAATCATAATTCTTCCTAATTTTGTGACCTTGGGCAAGTTACTTAACCTTCTGAAAAATCAATGTCCTCATTCACAGAATGAGAATCAATGAAACCACCATTATAGCGTTGCTTGAGGATGAATTGATAATGGTACATAAATTCAAGTTATTATTATCATTATAGAGGCCCATTATCCAGAGAGCATTTGTCCACATCCAGAAAGGGGGGTGTGACAGAATTTGATTGCTGTTTAAAACAAACAAACAAACAAAAACTCTTGCTGCTGTGTAGAGAATAACTTAGATGAAGTCTAGAGTTGGATTCAGAAAAATGACTATGGTTTTCCAAATAAGCGATTATGGTGGCCTTAACCTGGGCCATAGCAGTGAAGGCATTTCAAGTGTTCACAATTCAGAAGACAGAGTCCATATAATTTGATATGAGATTGCTTGTGACAGGATCTGGAGGAGTATAAAACCAACAACCGCCTCCAAGTCTGTGCATTGAGCAACTGGGTAGATGGTAGTACAAGTAATTGAGTTGGAAAAGACAGAAAAAAATGGGGAGTAAGTCAGGTCAAAGGGCAAGAGATGAATTAAAAAATTAGTTATAGAACAAAAGTCCACTTTTAGAAATTTCCATATAATTTTTAAAACTATAATTCATTTTTATTTTAATTTTGATGATTTGTTTATCTCTGTCCACATCTGTAATACCGATCTAAACAAAGAGTATTTTCTTCTCCTCTTCCCTTGCATGATAGGCAATGCCTCAAAGCTCCTTTTCTTAGTTGATTTGTTCCCAGAAACCATTTGGTTTTTCTTCTCCTGCTTGCAGACATTGACTAACTATAGAGTTGAGTCAGCCACCTTAACTAACTCTTAAAATTCTCCTTGCAGTTTTCCCTGCAGGAATAATAATTCTGATTCAGGAATTTCAGGTCTTTAGAGTGAGTTGGCTCCTTTGTAGGACCTGGAGGCAGGGCTTGTTTTAGGGCTTGGAAAATTTAATTGTATCCCTTGTCATGCTAAAGTACTTCCCAACCTGATACCTTCCTCACTCCCTTTCCAAATCACTTTCTCAACAAAACCCATATTGTTCTGTTTGACAGACTCTTTCCTGATTGATTTATTAGCATACATTCAATTGTTACCTTATGGTCACCATAATTGCAGTTGCAATTTCTATTCTACCTTGCATTTGTAATAATCACTATTACAACCTGCATCTGAGAATCCTAAGCTTTCCCTCCCTTGAATTGTCCAGGCAGAGTCGGTCTGCATGGCCATGACTGACGTGCAGTGGAATGGGATGAACTCTTAGTAGATTACTTCCTCTCAGATTCTGTAGATTACACATTTAATATTTTGCAGAAAACCAAAAGTGCTTGCCACTCATGTGGCTATTCTCATTTACTGAAGTCTTACAGCTGATAAGCTGAATAAGCAGAAATGTTCTAAGATTTACTAGGAAAAAAAACTACAGCTCCTAGCTTTCAGTGAAAAAGGTTGCCCTGTGCAAGGGCATCTAACATATTATCATATGTCAGCCACAGGAGTGGCTTGTTTTAAATGAATCTCTGTTCAGGAGGTAGAGTGCCGTGATAGAAAAGGCTACAGCCTTGGTTTATTGCCTTCATTCTGGCACTAACTGGTGGAATGAATTTGGACAGGACACCTTACTCTGTGAGTCTCAAATTCTTTGTATGTAAAATAAAAATGTTTAAGTATATCAGGGTTTCTCAACATCTGCATTATTGCCATTTGAGCCTGGATAATTCTTTGTTGTTGAGGACTGTCCTACACATTGTGGAACGATTAGCAATGTCCCTGGCCTCTACCCACTGGATGTCATTGGTACTCTCTCTCCCCAGGTTCTGAAAACTAAAAACGTTTCCAGACATAGACAAGCACCCTCTGCGGGGGGGGCGGGCAAATTACCTTGGTTTAGAACTTCTGTACTAGGTGACTTGAGCAGGACAATATATTAATCCTTAAAATAAAAACTGTTATAAACCAGCCAGCCCTTACTTCCATTGGTGTCTACTATAAAAGTTTTTTCTGACTTAAAGATAACCACAAGTGGAACTCTTAAATGGGTATATATCTTCTAAATTAATGTTTAAAACTAAACAAACTATTATTTATTGAAAATAAATAGCAAACTTCAACAAAAATAGGCTATGTAACATCATGTAGCCATTAATAAAGAATGTTATAAAACATGCTATATATATATCTCAGAGCACAAGGTCATATCAGATTCAACATACCACGTAAAACTGAAACCTAAAAGACTGCATACATCTATCAAAAGACAAAGACACTCAGACTGTTTTGGAGAATAAAATTGAACTAGACTCAGTCTATACTAACAGGTCCAAAAACAAAGTAACAAAGTCAGAAAAGGATTGACAATAATTTATCTGGCAAAATAAACAATAAAAAGGACAAAAATGGCAAAATTAATTTTAACCAACCTACAAGTCAAAGAAAAAATGGTTACAACAAAGATAATTTCATAATAATAAAAAGTTTAGGATGAAAATATGAAGTTAGAATGAAAGGCATAAACCTTCATTCAGTCAATAACATAACATCAAAATATATTAAGCAAAAACTGTAAAACAAAAAAGGAAAATAAATTGATAAGATCACAATGATGATGAGAAACTTTTACACAATATTATGTGTGTTTGAATAATCAACTAAACCAAAATCAAGCAAGGACATAGAAAATTGGAGTAATATAATTGAAATGGTTAAATAAATTAACATTAAATTTTACAAGGATTATATAATCATTTCATGGAACTATGAAGTGATTATCTTAAAACTGACTGTCATATTAAGCCAAAAATGAGCCTCTGTTCATTTCAAAAACTTGTAAATGTATGGGCCATATCATTTGATGGCAAATACTAAAATTATAAAACGTAAAAAATAAAAAAGTAAAGAAAAAACCTAACAAATCATTTAAAAACCTAAGAAATCATTTCATCAAATAAGCAATTAAAAGTAGAATTGGCTGAGCATGGTGGCTCAGGCCTGTAATCTCAGCACTTTGGAAGGCTGAGATGGGAGTATCACTTGAGGCCAGGAGTTTAAGACTGTAGGGCGTGAACCACCACTGCATTCCAGCCTGAGCAACAAAGCAAGACTGTCTCTACAAAGAATACATACATACATACATATATGCATACATAAAAGTAGAATTACACTCTTTGAAAAATTATGAAAAAGAGAACACCACACTTTCTGGTTTTTTTGTTTTGTTTTGTTTTGTTTTTTGAGACGGAATCTTGCTCTGTCCCCAGGCTGGAGTGCAGTGGTGCTATCTAGGCTCACTGCAACCTCTGCCTCACGGATTCAAGCCATTCTCCTGCCTCAGCCACCCCAGTAGCTGGGACTACAGATGCCTGCCATCACACCCAGCTAATATTTGTATTTTTAGTATAAACGGGGTTTTACCATGTTGGCCAGGATGGTCTCCATCTCTTGACCTTGTGATCCGCCTGCCTCAGCCTTTAGAAGTGCTGGGATTACAGGCGTGAGTCACCGCGCTCGACCAAGAGAACACCATACTTTAAAATGTATGTGATAACAGACTTTTGCTGGTATTGTGGTAAACAACTATGAAGCTGGATAAAGTGTGTGTTGTCACAATTTCAGATGCTGTGGAGTAGCCTGCACAACACTGTGATTTCTGCTAGAAGGGAAGTATGGGAGGTTAGCGCCACATTCATCCTGGGTTTCTCCTGGGGCATTTTCCAAATGGAAGTGGAGACTCAGCGTACAGCCAAATATGGCTAGGGGAAGGAAACAGACACTGGACCACTAAAGTGTCTGAGACTGTGGATCATGTGTCTAAGAGAAGGGAGCTTCTGAGAAGGATCCCTAAAAGGCTTAAGGAGGGGGTCCCTGTCCTAGGCAGAATCCTATACAGCACAGGTACTGAGCAAAACTCTAGAGGCCTAGCAGAGAGCAGCTACTGGTAGAAAAGCTAACAGGGATTTCTGAGGTTGCACAGGGCTTGGGAGATGCTAGAGTTCTGATTGCCCAGAGGGGAACGACACTGGTCAACACCCTAGGATTTCAGTTGACATTCAGAAAGGTCAGCAAACTTGAGAATGGGCCAGATTATTCAGACTTACGTGCCAAGGAAAAAGAAAAAAGAAAAAAAAAACAGAACAGAGCACCTGAGACCCATGGGACTGTAGTATATAATAACACATATGTAACTGGAGACAAAATACATATTTGAAGGGATACTGGCTGAAGATGTTCTAAAACATAAGAGATATACCTAAGCTATGTTCACAGAAAAATCTATCACTTTATGGAGTTTAACTGTATTTGAAGAAAAAATAATAACCAAGAAGATAGTAGCAGAAGAGACAATATTAATTGAATTTTCCAGATTCTCCCTTGTATTTGGCACCTTACCTAATGGTCATGTCGAGGCCTTGAAACTCACTGGCCAATGAACTGTGAGTAGACAAAATTTCTATCCTGGAATGAGGCAGTTAAGAGACTGTGTCTCTTCCATCTCTTCTTACGCCAACAACCATGATGGCCAGTGTTTCAGATGATACAATTTCATCTGATGTGGAGGAGGGCGGGCCAATCTCAGTGGACTTTTCATGTGTGGCAAGTAAAACTTTGTCAGGTTCAGCCACTGGTGTGTGTTTGTCATAGCAGTATTACTTATTCAACTGTTTAAAAGTTAGGAGAATACAGTCAGAAAGGCGCTTAGAATAAGAAGAAGAAAATAATTCAAAACACAAGCATAAATCACTGTATTAAAAGGAAGTGAAAATGAACATTTTTCTTTTAAATCCTTAATCAAATAAGCAAAGTTAATCAAGAATAGATGTCAGACATAAATCAACGTCAGCATTAGTTTCCCTGGGGCTGCCATAACAAATTACCACACACTGGGTGGCTTAAAACATGAATGTCTTCTCTCAGAGTCCTAATTAATTATACCTACAAGACTCTATTTCCAAATAAGGTCATGTTCACAGATACCTCCTAGTGTATTAGCCCCTTCTCATCCTGCTAGGAAGAAATACCCGAGACTGCGTAATTTATGAAGGAAAGAGGTTTAGTTGACTCACAGTTCTGCATCACTGGGGAAGCCTCAGGAAACTTACAATCATGGTGGAAGGGGAAGCAAACATGTCTTTCTTCACATGGCAGCAGCAAGGAGAAGTGAAAAAAAGGGGGAAAAGCGACTTATGAAACCATTTGATCTCATGAGAACTCACCATCATGAGAACAGGATGGGGAAACTCCACCTACATTTCAATTATCTCCACCTGGTCCCTCCCAGGAGACGTGGGGATTGTGGGAACTACAATTCAAGATGAGATTTGGGTGGAGACACAGCCAAACCATATCATCTAGGTTTAGGACTTTAACATATCTTTTTGCAGGACACAATTCAACCCACAACAGAAGGGACACGGTGATATGGAGTAGATTTGAAAAATGGTGAGATTATGGCAATGTACAAAAATAGCGCTATGAAATATGTGACTTTCTGGAAGCCTATTAGCTACCATAATTAACCCAAGAAGTAGTAAAACCACATTGACCAATGTTATCAAGAACTTTGAGTACATTAGTGATTTCATCACACTCCCTGGGAAAATGGAATGCAGTATGGCTTCTAGAACCTACAGGTTAAAATCAAAGCAGATATTTACGCAAATTCTCCTTGAATGGCTTTAAGGTTTATAATAATTGACCAGAATCTGACACAATATGATAATGTGGCAGGCAGAAAATAATAATTTTAAAAGAAAACTATTACTTAAGCAGATGACAAGGAAATTCAGAATGATTTTTCATAGGGAGATATTTGCCTTTTTAAAAAAGAAAGAAAGAAAGAAAGAAAGAAAAAGAAAGAAAGAAAGAAAGAAAGAAAGAAAGAAAGAAAGAAAGGAGGAAAGAAAATAGCTTGACTGATCTTTTTGAGAAGAGCGAACCCTCCTTTTTCTCAAGCTAGGCAATAATGGAGAAGTGTTAACAAAGAGAATTAAATTGCTCTGCAAAAAAAGAATAATAGGCATTTTGTAGCTGTGCACTGGTGTATCAAGATAAGACTTAGGAGTCTGGAATAAGGGACACAGGTATAAGAAAAATGATCCAGAATGAACACATCCCTGCAATATGACAGTAGTTAAGGCCTATGCAGGGATGTAGCCCATGAGAAATGTCCTGTTTTGGAAAATTACTAACGAACTAATTAGAACAACAACAGAGGATTCTTAATATGAGGACATTTCTTAAACTTTGTTTTAATAATACCTGTAAATATGAACCCCCATCACCCTCAAATCTTCAGTAAAAAATCACACAAAGATCATATTCTGGCGGTTCTTTGAGAAGATGAAGAAAAAGAGATATCTTATTTGCATTTAGGTAGCGTGAGATAGAGGGCTGACCATAAGATCCTGGAATATCATTCCTGGAGTGACTCAGAATTCACATGTTCACAAGACTTCATAGCAAGATTTGGCAGGACAAGTTCCCCACCAATCTAAACACAAAAGTACACTTGAATGTCTCCAAAGTGTTACCACATTTTGTCTTATGACAGTTAAAGCTCTTTTATTTGGATATGAAATGAAAGGGTGATTACAGAAGCCCCTAATATTGAACACATTCAGGTCCAACAAAGGGGCCCATGAGAAATGTGGTTGGCAAGTCGTGGAAGCATGCTGGCAATGCCATCTGTCCAACTACGACCTGTTCAGAGAAAAGGATTCAAAGATCTATGGACATGGTCAGTTTCAAAGGCAGGCATCCTCTCATCACATGACTAGATGCCCCAGACTTCCTTTCCCTGATGCTTGTCAAACATTCACATTATATAATTAGTTCTGTCTTGGATTCTAAGTCTCTTTACTCTGCTTTCTCATATTGTTGGCCTTTCATGAAAGGGCGCTCATATCTTATGCTTTAGACAAGTACCTTTCCTTCATTCCACAAATATTTATGAGTACCTACTCTGTGTCATGAGCTTGCCGGAGGATTGGGGATAGGGCGGAAGGAAGACATGATCTCTTTCTCCGCAAAGTTTACATTCTAAGAAAGAGACAGACAATAAACTGGTAAAAAAAAAAAAAAAAAAAAATATATATATATATATATATATATATAATAAAGTCAGGTAGCGGCAAGTGCTATGAAGAAAGATAAAGCTGGAGAAAAGATCAGAAGTGCTGCCAGAGCGTCAAGCTTCCCTGAGAAGGTGAACTCAAATACTAAATTAAGTGAGAAAATGAGCAAACCAAAGGAAAATGTTTAAGGACACATGAGCCAATGCAATTATAAAAGACAGAGCAAACAGATGCAGAAAAAATAGCAAGAGGAATAAGAAAGACAAGGACAATTTTAGCATTAAAGGCTATAGTTTACTACGAAGATCTGGGAGATGTAATATTTTTGCCCCCAATAACAAACACCACATTAACCCCAGAGTCAAAAGGGTTGATATTTTGGAATACGGTCTTAGTCCACCATTGACTGCAGGCTGACTCCAGGAGAAGAATATAGTGGCTCTCAAGGGGCATGACTCACATCCAAGATACTTTCCCAGAGAAGGCTGTATCTGTGAGCTATTTGTTGCTAATACTCACCACTCCAAGGGATGTGTGCACCAGTCAAGTAAGTAGAGTCTGGGCAGGACACCAACACCTTTAACAGAATCTACAACATTAAGAACTAGCAATTTTTTGGTGTTGGAGAAAGGAGATATAGATTCAAAGTCAATAAAGTACGTGAAGACTCTGTAGTCCTAAACATAAGTCAAAAATATTTGGCATGAACTCATAATCTGTTATTTTCTATGTCCACCAAAAGACATAGAAATAATTAACAACACAATAGTAACGAGCACCCCTATTACCCAGCCTGTGTTTCCTCATTACCATTTCACACTCAAGGAAATCAGGGGTCCTTTGAGAAATAATTGATTCCAGCTCTGGAACAGCAAATGTACAACATAATCCTGGAATGTCTTATTCCAAAAAGCAAGGAAGCTCTTAGAGACCACTTAGATCATCTCAAAAGAACTAGAGTCCATTTAAAGAGGCCCCCACCAAACACATATTACAACTCGAGCATTAAAATTGAAATACAAAATTTTTGTTAAATTCATAAACGTATCATTATGAACACTCTCCCACACACACACACACACACACACACACACACACTCCCTCATTGGTCAGCTTTGGAGCATGCTAAAAATCTGTTGTATTATTGCTGTCACCTCAGCACCATGACCACACTCACCTCTAAAGCTGGAAACTACATTTCCAAACATCCATTCTGTATTAATTTGTTAGGGCTGACATAACAAAATACCACAAACTCAGTGGTTTAAACAACAGAAATGTATTTGTTCACAGTTCCGGAGGCTGAAAGCCCACAATTAAGATGCCAGCAGGTTGGGTTTCTCCAAGGCCCCTCTCCTTGGCTTGTAGATGGCCACCTTCCTACTGTATCCCACATGGTCTCTTCTCTAGGCTCTCACACCATTGGTGTCTCTTTCTTTTCTTTAGGGACACCCGTCTATTGGATTACGACCCTCTCATACGACCTCACTTAACCTTAAAGGCCTTATCTCCAAATACACTCACATTCTGAAGTACCAGTGGGTACAGTTTCAACATATGAATTTCAGGGGACACAATACAATCCCTATTATTTTCTAGATTAAACTTTGCCAAAGGAAGAAACTGAGATTTGGAAGGAGTATGTGAAGCAAAACCATATTATCGGAAATAAGAAAATCCACTAGTAGTGGCTTCCCAGACTTCTCCATGCTCCTCCACTTTTTGTGGTCATTCCAGGTAACTCAAAGTCATCGTGGCTAGGCTCAATGGCTTCTTGGATTTTGCTGCCAGCACCTGTCTACCCACCCAATGTACAGGTCCAAGTCATTCTTGTATTTTTTTCTGATTTCCTGCCTGTAGTCCTTCTGACTTGCAGCCCTCCCTCCAGCTCTGCTCACAAAGATGTAAACCCCAATTTCTATTTTAAAGCCCCTATTCTCATAATACTATGGTGGTAGCTGTTTGTTTATGACACTAAGAAATATATATCTGGTCTTTGTCCTAGTTCCTGACACAGAGATTTTAAAATCATTGGATTTCTTAAGTGGTAGAGATAATGGGAGCATCTTTGTTTTTCATAACAAGTCCCTTTCAATCATACCTGATTTATGCTAAATAAGTGGCCCTGGATGGCCTCTAGAGAGCCTCCAAATGATGGGTGGTTGCCAGAGGAAACAACCACATGTTGAGAGGGTTGAAGTTTTCTGCCCCACTTTGAGACTTCCAGGGATGGGAGAAGCTGGAGATTGAGTTCAATCACCAATGGCCAATGATGTAATCAAGCATGCCTATGTAATGGAACCTCCATTAAAAACCCTTAAACAATGGGGTGTGAAAGCTACCAAGCTGGTAAACACATGGATGTGCTGGATGAGTGGCAGGTACCGAGAGGGCACAGAGGCCCTATTTCCCACCTCCATGCCTTGGCCTGTGCAGCTCTTCCAAATGGCTGTTCATGTATGGTATCCTTTATAATAAGCTGATACTAGGAAGTCAAATGCTTCCCTGAATTTTTTGAGCCATTCTACCAAATTATCAAACGTAAGAGGGAGTCATGGGAAGCCCTGATTTATAGACAGTTGGTTAGAAGGGCAGGTGGTAACCTGGGCCTTGTGACTGGCACCTTAAGTGGGGGCATTCTTGTGTGACTGAGCCTTTGACCTGTGGGTTGTGAGCTAACTCTGGGTAGTTAGTATCAGAATTGAATTGAATTGGAGGACACCCAATTGGTGTACTGATAATTGGAGAACTGATTGCTGGTATGGATACAACTCACACATTTGGTATCAAAAGTGTTGTAAGTGAAATAGTTCAGTGTCCCTGATAAAGCCCAGTCTGACAAAAGAATAGTCGTTATTTTGAAAACTGGTAAAGAAAAAAGAAAAAGAATTAGCCATTTATCTTGTTGTTGTTTTCTGTATGAACTGTATCTTGGTGAAATCAAATTGTTAACAGGGAAGTTTCTTTTTGTAAGAAGTTATTTCGGCTAATAAATGAAAAAGGAATGATAGAATTAGCATATCATCAATTTCAATTCCTAATAAATTAATAAATGAGGAAAATGATCAACGCTGCTATTATCTCAAAAAGAGAGTCAGCTAGACATTATGTATCTTTTAACAGATATATATACATATGTGCAAAACACCATCTAATCAATGGTGTTACCCAAACGTTCAAAAAATCAAAATAAGTTTGAACAAACTTCTAGCTTTTACAGTCAATACACAGAAAATATGGAAGACAGAAGAGTATTTCAAATGCCACCACAGGGATACAATTAGAAAAACCCATACTGAGAGAAATGTAGTTTCCCCCTCAACAGCAAAATTATATAAACTAAAGAGATGAAGAGATAAATCATAGCTTAAAAGTGATTTAAGAATCATTCGACTAGTTATAATGCATGGGCCTTATCTGGAACCCAACAAAATCAACAATTAGTTTGTTTACTCTAATTAGAAGAAAAAATATATATTTTCTATGAAAATTGGATAATATAAACTTTGGATATTTGATTATATTAAAATTATTGTTAATTATTTCTGATATGATAATGGTATTATAATACTTTTTAAATCCCTATATTTTAGAATAATGTGCTGAAATATTTACAGGTGAATTAATGTTACATTTAGGGTTTGATTCAACATGATCAGGAAGTGGGAGGAAAAGTGGGTGAGGGTACAGATAAAATAAGAATAAGTTTGCTTTTGAGCTGTTACTTGAGGAAACAGCTCGATGGGTGATGGTTGATGGGCATATTGAAGTTCATTATACTCTCTCTAGTTTTGCATATGTTTGAAGTTTTCTAAAACTTTTTATAACTAAAATAGTTTTGTTTTTCTTTTAAAGGCAGGTTGTGTCAGATAAGCTACCGAAATTCCTGAGAATGTTACATAAGGGCACAAAAATGTATTAACAGATGAGCGCTCATCTGTCTCTGCTAAAGAGAATGTTATATTTGTACACGTATATGCCCTCTTTTTAAAGAAAAAAAAAAACATTCTTTTGAGCTGAAAAAGAGAGAAGTCAATCAATGAAGTCAGAGATGGCATGGAGGGGGGAGAGAGAAGCCACAGGGGATGGGACTCCAAAAGCCACGGAACCTAAAGAATTGTCATGAGAGGGTCTCTGCAGCAGCTTCCGGGGGAAGAGAGCCAGGAGATTGAGAACAGCTTCTAGGGATTATGTGTGGGAAATGCTTTACTGTTCTTCAAGAACTTACAGTGAAAAATGGAACCCTCTCCTAATTTAAAAGAAAATCCATCTGGCTGCTTTCTGAATGTGGATGCACCACATGGAAGACAAGAGGAAAAAGAAGAATCAGGGATGAACTCTGCCTTGAGGCATGAGTGCCTCTGTAAGTAAAAATGCCATTTTCATTGTTGGGGAAGGCAGGCATTGGGGGTGAACTGAGATATCACTGAAGGTTTGGTTATAAGAACACAAGTTTCCCCATGTACCCAGGTATAAGTGGCATCTTGTGGGAATCCAGACCTTACTTCACTGTGGGAAGAGTCAGAGAAGAGGGAACAAGGATGTCTATAGTGCAGATCAGCAGAGCAGATACTGAAGAGCTCAGCCTGATGCCAAGAAGTCAGGGGGTTCCAAAAACTCACTGCAACGTGCTGCAATTCTCAAAATCTCTATGAAATTTCTAGCAACTATCTGAGGCTCTAGGAGTGAAGTGGGTGGTTCTCAAACGCTCCCCAGAAAAAATGCTGTGAATCTCCCATCTGCCCCCTGTCAGTCTGCAACTGTCTGCAGAGGATAATGGCTTCGTCTTTTTTCTTGCCTTCTTAGTCTTGCCTTTTTCTCTCATTAGAAAATTCTAAACTGGGACCATTCAAGCAAGGAGATTACAAAAGCTTTAGTTCCCATCTTCTCCTCGGCAATGCAGAGGACATATTCCAAGGAGATGGTGGTGATGTCTGGTTGATTATATATAATTCAGCAAAAATAGATATTGGTGAGTGGAGAGAGCCAAAATTTATGTTTTATTCATACTAATGTAGATGCGTAAGACTGGAGGTTAAGTGTGAAGCTGAGCTAAATATACACATTTAAATCATCAGCACATAGATGGTATTCATGTTGATCTGCTCTTGCCATGTAACAAATTACTTCAATTGAACTGTGAACTTGCTCTTAGTCCTCTAGGTCAGAATGACAGTGTGGCTGAGTTCTCTGCTTGGGGCTTCATAGGCTGAAATCAAGCTGTCACCTGAGCTTAGTTCTTTTCTGGGGGATTGGGGAAAAAATCTGCTTATAAACCCATTCTTGTTGTTGACAAAATTCAGTTCCTCATGGTTGTAAGACTGAGGTCACTATTTCCATACAACTATCAGAGGATACTCTCAACTCCTGGAGGACACCTGCAGACTTGCCACATGGCCCCTTCAATCTTCAAGCTAGTGACTATAGATCAAATCCCTCTCATTCTTCATATCTCGTACTTCCTTTTCTGACTCCAGCTGGAGAAAATGATCTGCTTTTAAGGAGCTCGTGTAATTGAGTCAGGCCTACCTGCAAAATATTTTTATCCACAGGTAAACTGGTTTGGGATGTTAATTATATCAGCAAAGTTCTGTTTGAATATCTGAAGAAACTGTGTGTATACTAAAGGCTGGGAGTATTAAAGAGCATTTTAGAATTCTCCCTAGCAGTGTTTTTAAAGCTAAGGGGGTAAAGATATGTTAGTCTCCAAGGGCTGCCCTAAGGAATTACTGTAAATTTGGTGACTTGAAAAACAGAAGCTTATGGTCACAATTCTGGAGGTTGGAAGGCCAAAATGAAGGCGTCAGAAGGGCCATGTTCCCTCTGAGAGTCTGAGTAGCATCCTTCCTTTCCTCTTCCTTGACCCTTGTGGTGACCATTGATTTCTTGGCAGTCCTTGGCTGGCAGAGGCTGCATCCCTCCAGTCTCCACCTCCTTCATCACATGGCGTTCTATTTGTGTGCTCTGCCCAAATATCCTTCTCATAATGTCATCGGTCACGCTACTTTAGGGCCCACCCTAATAACTTCATTAACTTGATTACATCTGCAAAGACCCTGTTTCCAAATAAGGTCACACTCACAGCTAATCACAAGTATTCACAGGTATTGAGAGTTAGGACTTCAGCATATCTTTTAGGGAGAAAAATTCAACTCACAACAGAGGGTAACCTAGAGAGTGAGGGATATAAATGAGTCCTTGGGCATTTCAGTATTTAGAGGATGGGAAGAAGATGGTGCTCTGACAGGGGTGGGAAGAAAACCTGAACAGTACAACGTCCTGGAAGACAACTTCAGATGTGTGTTTCAGTAAGACAGTGTGATCAACTTTGTCAAATGCAACTAACAATTTGAGTAACATAAGGCCTAAGAAATTGATTTTGCATGATGGAGGTTATTGGTGACTTTAAAAAGTAATTTGAGTGAAGATGGTGGTGCCAAAATCTACTTTGAGTGGACTTTTTTCTCTCTCTCTTGTAGTTGAAAGTTTATTTGTGGCATCTCTGTTCTAACAGAGTGGGCTTTGAGAATTGGGGATGAGAACATGCAAACATAAGGTGAACAACATTCTTCTTATTATTGTAGGACATATTTACACTGCTTTGTATCAAAAATGAATAAACTACCTTCAGATTTGAGGCATCCATCACACTTACATTTCATAATATGATAACACTCTAAAAAATAGATCCTGTTCTGCCAACCTGACCTAGAATTTCCAGCCAGTATGTCAAAACAGAAAGCATGTCTCAGAACTGTGACTAGTAGTGAAGGAAAAAAAAAAGATTGTTTCTACCGCAATAAGATACTTAGAAATGGAATTTGTCAAAAAATATCTTGGAGCTTATGAGATAACAACAAACAGACTCAAATACCAGATCACTATCCACAGATGAATAGTTGTTCTATATACATGTAATTATAGATTAGAAAATATAAAGAAAAATTCTGTTTGCAATAGCAGTGATATGTATAAGTATACATAAATGTGTATAAATATATCCATATATGTGTAAAACATACATATTTAGAAATGTACAAGATATTTAAGACAAAATTATAAAAGTGTATCTATTTTCTGAAGAAAAGGTGAACGCTTAAAGATGAATAATAACTTTCCAGAGTTGGCAGAAGGGGAGGATAGCAATGGCATGGTGGGATGGATTATCTTTGAATCAGAGGGTTATCATTTTATATTCAAAATTATGAGGGAGGCAGGAAGGATTGCACATGACATTAAATCATCCGACTCTATATTAAAAGCATCTCAAATATTCAGTCAATTTTATACGGCTTGTTTATATCAGTAGTTTTCTAATCTGACTGCGTAAGAGGACCATTTGCAGGCGCTTTAAAAAAATATCAATTCCCATATCGATAGATTCTCATTTAATTAGTGTGGGGTAAAGCCTGGACACTAATACTTTCCAGCCCCACCTCCCAGACTATCTTTTTCTTCCATTTATGAAGGAGTAGTTTTTGCAGACAAATCCTCTTACTGAGAACAACTATTTAAATGGAATAAAACACAGAAATAATCCTTTGTGTTTGAAGTCATTGATGAACAGTTCAAGCAACCAAGACTTAAAAAAGATCCTAGAAAGATGGGAAGCAGCTGTATTTCTCTTGTTGTTTCATTAGTTAGTTAGTTAGCTAGTTGGTTGGTTTGTTTTTGGTACATGCTCTTTATTTTTTGTTTTATTTTACTACCCCTTGGGGTATTTGCCAATTCATGTCATGGGGCATAGAGGCCAAACAGAAATCAGTTTTCGAAACCCTGTGACCATGCTGAAGGGGGATAAATGTGACAGGCACCTGAAGGGCCACAATCCTGTAGAAATAAAAACCATACATAATTGAGCCCCAAATGTATGCTGTTTCCTATTATGGCATTTGTCAGTTCTTCAGTGGTGCATGTACCAGGAAGAGTTGGGGAGCGGCTACAGGCAGTGCTAAGAAACAGTAATAAGCATCATCTGAGAGGCTAAAATGCTAAACAGAAATCCCACTGCTTCTTGGACCCATGAAGTTTTATAGCTTCCACCTCACTCATAAAATTTTTCCTTTAGAAAATACTGGAATATACCAAATATATTTCCCATTACGTCAGTTCCCCTTAAATAAGTCTCAGCTGTTTCCTCCCGCAAAAGGAAAAATCCTAGAGTTCTAAGACCTGTATGTACTAAACCTCAGCAACCTTTATCTTGCCCAAAGATTTACAATTAAAAATATTACTTTCTTCTCTTCAGTCCACTTTCACTCTTTTTGTGGTTCCTGATCAAAGACTCCATTCCCAATCACCCAGATCACTTTGTATATGGGAAGACACAGCCTAATTTGGTTCAACCTGGTGGTAAAAGTCTCTGCTTCTGGCCACAGACATTATTTGATTTATCCGGAAGAAAAGGAGTTGGGTGATCATATGTAGAAATCTAGGAAATGACTCCTTGAACAGTTTAATAGCCCAAATACTTATTCTGCAAATGTAGCAAGGATTACAAACCTTAAGTGCCTTGCACTGGTGCAGTGACTGGACAGATCTGGCCAGTATTCAAAAATGTGCTTTCTTTTTCGATCATAAGCAAAGGATTCCAACAGAGCTGGTACAGTCTCTTACAGGGATCTGCTTCACGTGTATGTTGATGGATATGTTTGTTCAAGATGCCACTGGGTTCTCTCTCCCTGTGCTTGTGAATAGGGAATGCTCCTGGAGAAAAATGTGCTTTGTGTTTCTGCCCAGATTTATTAATTGATTGACAAATTACAATGTGTTTTGGGAAACTGAAACGGTGCATGTTAAAATAAAAGGAAAACATAGTGGTGGAACACAATATGGGAAGCAGCTGGAGCATCTTAAGATAAAAGGGGGCCGGGCGCGGTGGCTCAAGCCTGTAATCCCAGCACTTTGGGAGGCCGAGACGGGCGGATCACGAGGTCAGGAGATCGAGACCATCCTGGCTAACACGGTGAAACCCCGTCTCTACTAAAAAAAATACAAAAAATTAGCCGGACGAGATGGCGGGCGCCTGTAGTCCCAGCTACTCGGGAGGCTGAGGCGAGAGAATGGCGTGAACCCGGGAGGCGGAGCTTGCAGTGAGCTGAGATCCGGCCACTGCACTCCAGCCTGGGCGACAGAGCGAGACTCCGTTTCAAAAAAAAAAAAAAAAAAGATAAAAGGGGGAAATAGAAATGACAAAGAATTTTTAAAAGAATGAATTTCCTCTTCATCATCCAAACAAATGAAAGTGTATCTTTTAGGATCCATTGGGAGAGATGGATTTTGATAACACTCATGTTCAAAGCAGTTTGGTATGATGGATAGACATCTAGGCTCTGCTGTTAAGCAGCATTGTGGTCCTGAGTAAATTATTTTCGCTTTCTGTGCCTCAGCTTCCAAATTCCAAAACAGCACAGAAATAATCCACATAGATGACTTCTGCATGCCAATGTTCCAAGCATTTTACATATATCCTCTCATTCAATTATCACAATGAGGTGAATGCTATTGTCATTTCTACAGAGGAAGAAACTGAGGCACAGAAGGGTGAGCTGGCCTGCCCATAGCCACACAGCTAGTAAGGGGAAGAGAAGAGATTTAAACATAGGCTCTTTGGCTCAGGGCCTGTTCTCTTGTATGCTTAAAGTTCTTCATTTCACTTAAAGCTCTTCACTTAAAGTTCCTCACTGGGCCCCTGGTTGCCACCAGGATAAGGTCTCAAGTCCACAAAATACAAGAGATAACCTTTCACAGTGGAGCCTAATCACCTCATCCTCTGCCCGCATGGGGATTCTCATCATGCGCTCCCTGAACATCGCTGGTGCCCTTTCTTGCTTGGGCTCTGCTCTTGCACCTCCCTCTACCCTGCCCCCACTCATCACCCACCCCTTCTGGTCTGCTTTATGGACTCCTACACTTCCTGCAAGTCCCTGGAAAACCGTATTTCCTCTCAGCAGTTTCTTTGACTTTCCTGGCTAAAGCTAGGTCACCCCCTTTGTAAGATCCCATAAAACTTATCATGTATCTATGGTGTAGTGTTTGCTACACATGGTATTGCATCATTTAATATATGAATCTATCTCTCCTGTCAGTCCATGGATCAGAGATATTGGGTTTCTTCTCTTCCAGGCTAAGGAATTAGTGGTACTTCCCCGAGCACTGTGCTGAGAAGGATTCTGAGGCCATATTTGAGCTCAATGGGAAAATGTTAAATGCAGACTTCATAAGGATGAGGACCTTATCTGACTTTTACACCGTGGTATCTTCAATGTCTGGCTCAATCTGAGCATATAACAGATATTCAATTAATATTTGCATGAATGAATGATAGATTAATAAAGTCTGCTTAAGGGAGGTAAAATAGGTGACATTCATGTTAGATATTTTACTCTTCTTTAGTAATCTCTCAACATTTCAAGGGCAGAGACCATGTCTTATTTATCTTAGCATCTTTGGGGTCTCATTTTGTACATTGATCACAATATTATTGTTGTGTAAATATGTTGTTGAGGAGAGTGCTTAAAGCTTGAAGAGTCTATGCTGATGCGTGGCATGGAAGAAAACTCAGCCATATGACTCACTCCCTCCTCTGTCCTGTAATAAGCCAAATGGAACACCAAAGAAAGTGATGTTTTCTGTGGTTGAAGATAGGTTTACCAATGTGTGACTCTTTTGCCCCTGCATTGTGAAATAGCAGTAGTTCTGCCTGAGGTTTAGAATGCAGAGGAAGGCAGCAGGTACTGTGGGGGCTGGGAGGTTGGGAACCACACTTTGCCTTCATGGTTTTTTCCTCCAGTCCTAAGGAATATCTTCAGGCCATCACCTACTTACGGATGCATCTCCACTCCTGGCTCTGTGTTAGTCATCCTGGGGTGGGGAGAGTCGGGGTGGGGATTTGTCCCCGAAAAAAAGCACAACTCTCTAAGGCTCTCTCTAGGTCCTTTGAATTTGAGGTGTTGTGTGTTTAGTTGTGTTCTGAATCTTCTTTCCCAAAATTGCTATATGATAAGAGAAGGGAGTTTGGTCCTAAAACGGACAGATGACTGAAAACACATTTCTGTCTTTGATGGTGAACCAAGGCTAGGTGAGGAGCTTCTCCTGAAGATGCCAACTTTATACCCTCGTGTCTCCTGGGTTCTGCAATGCTGTTACCCACCAGCCAACTGTGGATCCCATTCCTCAGAAGGCACCAGAAAGTCACAAGGGAAAAGGCAGAAGATCCAAAGGGAGAGATTCCAAAGGGTCTCTGGACGGTGCAGCAGCACCTGAGCAACATTAAAGGACTAAGTGCACAGTGCTGTCCCCGAGGTGTGCATGAACTCCTGGAACACATTCTATTTTTAGACATGCTCAAAAAAGCTCTTCAGAAAAGATGTGAACAATAAAAGTTTTGTTCTTCACAGGAAAAAAAAAGAAAAAAAGAATATGACATGTCTTTTTTTGTTTTAATTGGCCTAAATTGGAATGTATTATTTTAAAAATAATTTGTGACATTCTTTAAGAGGTTCTGGAAATCTTTGAAGTGTCATAATATCAAAAATAGTTTGGGGAGGGCAAGTGTTTCCTCTTTTCTCATCTCACTCTGAGACTCACAATGAACTCACTGTGGAATCTAGAGCACAGCCTGCCCAATATAAATTTTACAATGAAGAAAATGTTCTATATTTGGACAATTCAATACAACAGCCACTGGCCACATGTGGCTACTGAGCATTTGACATGTAGTTAGTGTGACCTTATCTTACTCTTCTCTTCAAAATGAGGTTTTTTTTGGTTTTTTTTTTTTTGAGATGGAGTCTCGCTCTGTCGCCCAGGCTGGAGTGCAGTGGCCGGATCTCAGCTCACTGCAAGCTCCGCCTCCCGGGTTTACGCCATTCTCCTGCCTCAGCCTCCCGAGTAGCTGGGACTACAGGCGCCCACCACCTCGCCCGGCTAGTTTTTGTATTTTTTAGTAGAGACGGGGTTTCACCGTGTTGGCCAGGATGGTCTCGATCTGCTGACCTCGTGATCCGCCCGTCTCGGCCTCCCAAAGTGCTGGGATTACAGGCTCGAGCCACCGCGCCCGGCCCAAAATGAGTTTTAATAATCCAGCCAGGCAGAATTTATTCTTTCCTCTTAGCACATACACTTGTCTACAACTCCAGGCCATTGTAGCTGAGTCTTACAGATCAATGCCTAGAATCTCAGGACTTCAGTGTCAGGGGCTATACCTGAACAAGAGAAGCTGCACAGCCCCGCCTACTTTTAACTGTTTGGCAGGTATATACTGAACCCATGGTGCCTGCTATCTCTCTTGTCAAGGCCAGCTGTTATTCGAAGAGCTGCCCTGACCGTAGCCAGTGACACTGCTCAGACTCACTCAGCCCCTTATGGCACTGTGATCACTGTCCCTCCTCCATTCTGGGATCCACGATCCCCACCTTCCCTACCTTGGGTCCCTGTAAGTAGCCCTGAAAATAATATCACCCATGTTCCTTTTTTGTTTTGTTTTGGGACAGAGTCTCACTGCTGTCATCCGAGCTGGAGTGCAATGGGGTGATCTCAGCTCACTGCAACCTCCACCACCCAGGTTCCAGCAATTCTCCTGCCTCAGCCTCTCGAATAGCTGAGATTACAACAAACTGCCACCACACCTGGCTAGTTTTTGTAGTTTTAGTAGAGAGGGGGTTTCACCATGTTGGCCAGGCTGGTCTCGAATTCCTGGCCTCAGGTTATCCACCTGTCTCGGCTTCCCAAAGTGCTGGAATTACAGGTATGAGCCACTGCACCCAGCCTTTTGTTCCTCATTTTCTAGGAGACACACTGAAGCAGAAAAAGGGACTTGTGTTAGCCCTCATAGAGTTAATGTGGCCCTTCCAGTGTTAACTCTCCCTGTTGAAAGTGTGGCCTTCACTCGAGGTTCTTATCTATGGTCCCTTCCCTGCAATCAAGACCATCTCTGATTGTTTGGTATCCATTGATAACCCTTTCTGTGCATTCCTCTAGCACACATTCAATAGCATCTATTTTGGCCCAGAGTCATTCATCGTTACATTAGTCTTTTCTTAACTAGAATGTAGAAATCCAGAAAGTAGAAACCATTCCTTTAACTGTCTTCCATGTGGTGTCAGATAAAAATGACAGATTTTGCCCTGACTCCTAAAAGAGTATCATGTACCCTAAAGGGAAAAAGAATGTCATCGCATCAGTTCTCCTCCTCTGGTATATACCATAGGAGAGAAATATTTGCTTAAAATTCCTTTGTGTCTAAATAATGCTTTTGATACATCATGTCAAGCATAGATTTAAAAATTAAAATTCAATGGTCTATTTTTCCAACATGAGTCAGTAAATCCAATCCAGCAAGCATTTATTAAATTCAAAGACCTTATACTATAGTTTAAAGGGCAATACTTTCACACATGAAGGAGATTGAGATTAATATGATAGAATGTACTTTACTTCAAGTATTTATTGCATGCCCACTATCAGCCAAAAACTGTGTAGCTCAGAGCTGTTCAAGGCTGGTAGCAGCTAAAGTTTCTAACGATCACTTTATCAACATGATGAGAATTAAAATAGGACTTTATAAGTCTCGATGGTAGAAATTAGCAAGGCTGATAGGAGGAAGAAGAGGAAGGGGAGCTGCCAGGTTGTGCGTGTGGAAATGCATTGGATCCGCGTAAGCTTTGGGCAAAGCTGAGGTTATTTACTAAGAAGTGGGAATTTCATTACTTGGGAGTGAAGACCGACAAGCCTGACCAAAGAGATGAGACTAGCCAGGCAATAGCTAAATTTATGAACAGCAGAGGGACATGCAGAGCTGTCAGTGACATATGGGAATAGGGGAAGAATCACTCTGGTCCAGGAGTCAGTTGATGGATGCTCTGATTATGGTGGTGCAATGGCAATACAGAACAAGAGATTCATCCATTTTAAGAATAATTGTCAGAATAATTTAAATACATATTATTTCATGGAAGAGTTTTAGGGGAGGAATGAAAGATATTTCCAAGTTCGGAGGTTGGGAGAATGGAGGGATGTTCCACTGAAAAAATAAGAACTAAGAAAGGAAGTGAGAAGTTAATGTGTTAAGAATAGGACATATTGAGTGTGTAAAGATAATGGACTTTCAGATGGAGATGATAAATGAATTTCAAAATAAGAAACTGAAACCCGAATTAGAGATCAGGATGAGGACAGTGGCTTTCATATCAAGCAAGCCTACCTTCCTCTCCTCCCAAACACACTTTCTTCTTAGGCTGTGCGATAAGGAAGTTAGAAAACGGTTGTATTGAGGCCACCATCTCAAGGGGTCTCCGAGGTGCCTTAAGTCTTTGCAGGTTGTTCAAAATCAGACTAGGAGTTGTTTCATGAGTTGCCCATAAACAGAGGGTCTCAGTTTGAGCTGAGAACTGGACCTTAGAAGAGAGTAAGAGGTTCATCTCAAGGAGAGGCCAAGTGTTGGGGATTGAGACTGGGGAAGGAGAGTGTTCACTCTCTTCACTCTATGGCTTTCTGGTATGAATTCTGATAAGGTAACCCATGTTTCCCGGTTCTTACATGTCTGAGACCTAAGCAGTTGTGATGGGGAGCACATAGGTTACCAACAACAGTCTCATCTTCAGAATTCCTGGAGCTCCACACTCCAATCCATTCCCCCACTGCCTGCACCCACCCACTCTTCCACTTACAGGCAGACTTTTAGGGTGACCTGTCCCTTTCTGCATGGCTGCCATGGAGGTTCTTTTCTAGCAGAGAAGGGATATCTCTACGCCATTGCCTTATACTATCTCCTTCATTGTAATGCTGTCTCTTCAAACCCAAAGCACATGCCTGTGATGGTTTCTGTACTGGCGCCATTCCAGTTCTTTCCTGGTCTGTGCTATTCCTCGCCTGTCAACCATTTGGATCACCCAGCTCTGCCATTGCTCCAGGCAATGAGAGCTAACTTTGTGAGGAACCCTTGCTCTGTCTGAAGCCTCGCTGGTGTCAATTCCAACTTGTCATAGTCCTTTCTGCCATTTCTGTCCACACTGTTCTAGCTGAGACCAAAGAAGACCCTGCCAGGTTGCAGTGTTGCAATTCTTCGTAGACTTCCAAGCACAGGCCATGCTACCTTAGCTCATCTCTGTAGTATTGTGTGTCTAATCCTTTATTGGAATCACCTTCTCAAATTCTTACAAGGAACCTGAGACCAAATCTCATTGAGTGGAACAACAATAAGTGTGGTATCATTCCATGCCATACTGAGGATCTTTCCTCTCCTCCTAGGTCCTTGCACTGAGCTCTAGCACTAGGTTCTCTCCAAATTCAGGGCAATTTAATTGCTTAGCAAGGGATACTACCTGCAAGGTTAAGGGTATGTCTCCTGTCACAATTCTCATGTGCAAGACCTACTGTCAGCATGAATGCATGCAGTCATTTTCTTTGCCTAAAGACTCATGGACTTTATCCATGAATAAACTCATAGGAAGGCCATCTTCACCTGTATGTCATGCCAAGGTTTGGTGGAGTACACTCAGCTTAGGCACACACATGCACTCACACACACAAATTCACACACTCCATAGCCTTGACGACAATAACAGTAATAAGATTAACAACAATCAGAGACTCTGCTAAAGGCAAATGTTTCCTTTCAGTAACGAGGAACATGTGTTTCAAGAAATGTAACCAGCTTTATACGGGATTATTTGACTGAAGCCAGTTGCCTAATCTTCTATAAAACATATCCTATTTTCTCTGAAATCCTTGATATGAAGTGGAAATTAGTTTAAGACAATCAGTTTCAAAATCAAGATTAAATCATAATTTATTGCCCTACTTGAGCCCCAAAATTCCTTGGTCAGTACTTTCAATCATTTCCAGTCATTTATAAAAGAAAAAACACTGCTACTTTGATAACCCTGCTGATCACTTCAAGCTGCCCTTTATGAGAGTGAAAATGATGCTGGTTCCAAAATATTATCTGATAGCTAGATGGGTCCATTTTTTTTTTTACTGCCAGTAAAATAATAACTTGGAAGAGAGCAAACAGAGAATAAATCCAAACGGTAAGTTATGAGAATAAGTTGGGCCACATCACCTCCCTGAGAGTATGACTTATTTGGCTGATAATCTTTCAGGAAGTGCATCAAAATACAGGAGGGGCAAATTCTGACGTGTTTTTTTTTTTTTTTTTCTGACACAGTATGAATGGTAAAAGATGGAAAAACACCGAGAGACAAAAAGTGTAATTCACATATTGTCATTTGACACCAACTGGAGATAGCTAAATTGTTCTAGCAATTTTTCATACCCCACAGCATGTCTAGGTAAAAACAGCTGGCTCATGCTCAGAATTTAAAACATGGCAAAACTTTTGAATGCTTATTCTATTTAAAAGGTCACAGCTTCAAAATATTGTTCAGAGAACTTGCAGTTGAAAGTAACATAAAAAGGAGAGCAGGGATAGAAAAAGGAGTCCAGTGGGCAGAAGATACCGACTGTTCCAAAGAGAGTCTAGTGTGACCATCGCAACAGGTACTGGTGGAATTAACACGGCTATTTCTGGAGCAGTCATATTGTGAAAAGTAAACGTGGACATTTTTGCTGCTGTTGATGAGAGATGCAGGGGAGAGTACTATATTCATAGCTGCTTTGAATCTGTGAAATTTATATTCCTGTAAAGTCTTATCTATCCCCAAAATCTCTGGAAAATTCCTTATGCACTACACAAATTTTACCAGGAAATATATTTGATTCCAAGCCCGTTGCCCTTATACATTGTATTTTCTGATGTGCAAAATCAAGTCAAAACCCCCCTGAATAGCTTCTTAGCTCACTCACCATCTGCTACTATTTTTCTAGTCTTATCTTCTTTGGTTCCTCCCTGGCCCCTTCATATAAACCCTCCACACCAGCTGTGAATGTGTTTGTAATTCCCTGATCAGGCAATACTATTTCCCATATGGATGTATTCTCAGATGCGGTTCTCTCGCCATCCTACAGTCAGGGTTCCAGTGTGAAGTTCCATCCTCCTACATCTAGCAGGTTTCCTCCAATAGACCTTGTCAGGGTTCCCTTTGCACAGTTTAGACAAGTGGAACTGTCTCCTCTGCTGCACCAAACCCAATATTGCGCATACAATGAGGCTTGCAAGTGATGCTTTTCCTGGCCAATTCTTGGATCTCCAATTTGGGGTCACTGGATCTTCACTGGACTGTAGTATCTTTGTGGAGTTTACGTGCACCTGTAGTGTACAGAACTGACAGAGGCTGCATCTCAGGTTGAAGCCAAATGAAGTGGTCAAGCACACACCATCAACATGGTATAGCAAGCTTAAAGCACAGGAAAGGAAAGGATCTGGGTAATCCAATAAGATGGAAGTCAGAGAAACAAGATGATCCCAGAAGCTAAAAGCACAGTCAGAAGGAACACCTCGAGAAAAACCCTGTAACTATGATCATAGGTGAGATCTACGGGCTTCAGGAAAAAGAAAATATCTGCCTTCAAATAGCCTGGATTTAAGAGATGCAAGTCAGAATACTCATTAAACTGCTATAATTTTAGTTCAACCTCAGTGACTCAACACACACAGTGATAAGCTTCTATGTTTAGTTCATTCCCTAGTACATAGATTTCCCAGTGATTAAAATGCCTCTTTTGAAATTTGTCTGGTTGGAATCCCAAAGAAAGGTCCTAATGTGCTAACTCTTTCAAAATGGGTTTTAACATTGTGTTATTGTGATACCTAACCTCCTTGTTCTCTTAAATATTGTGGCATAGACAACTTTAATTGTCCTGGGCTACATTGGGAAATATTTTTGGAGTTAGGATAGGCTAGCCAAACTTCATATTAAAGCTTAAAGACAATGTAAGTTTAAAAGAACATAAGCATTAAGGAAATGTAAGCCAAGTCCCTCAGCTTATCCCACAGGAGCATTTTCCTTCTGGTGCTGTTTCAGTTCCTTGAGAAATTAAACGTGCTTTTTTTCAATATTGTGATGTAACCTTGTCATCAGTAAAAGCAATCTTTGATGTCAGCTAAGTATTCCATGTATCTCACGGTGCTGAAAACGTCCTTGGTGAGCAGCTCCCCAGGCCTCTGTGTGGAGTCCCTGAGGGATGGAATGACTGCCATGCATAAATCAGCTCTGCTGAATGGTAACACTTCTGGCACATGTGAGAAATGTGGCTACATGTCAGCACTAGTCATTCTGAGGATTGATATCCTGAACTGGTGGAAGGCGGGAATCTTCCCCTCAATGTAATCTTGGCTATATCTGTCCTGGAATTTATCTATACTCATAATTGGACCCCAGTTTATTTTGGGAACTAAAGATTGGAACAGAATGAGAAATATTCCAATTTTACTGGTGGTGTTTTACTATCACTCCAGTTATTTGTTTGAAAAGTGACATCAGTAAATCAAACAATCTCCAGCGAGCTTGAGGATGTGAAATATGAAACAATTTAGAAATCAGCAAAGTCTACCTAGAATTATATTAAATTTAAATTTTACTGTAAAACTATTATCCTCTCTAAACACTCACTTACAATAAATACTTATGGGAGGACCTGGGTTTATTGGTCACCGAGAATAAAGGCAGATTAGGGGAACTAGCTATAAATAAGCTGGTAAATAAGATCATGGAAGCCCAGATCACCTCTGATAATCTAGAAGACCCATTCTTCTCAACTTTATAATTCAAGGAAAGCTTAGGAACTTTATAGACCCAAGTTCCTTATCTTGTTTTTCTGTAGATAACACTTGTGATTAAGAAGTTCAAATTTTAACATGTTCAGTAAAGATTTTCTGACACCAAAATGTTGACACTCTGTTGAGCCCTTCTCTTCACTAATTTGTTAGCCCTAACTCCGTAGGCCTAGAATAATTCTTCCTCTTTTAGAGAACATACTTCTATGTCTTCAAAACCACAAACCAAGCAGTTTATTGAATGTCCCCCCACCCTGGCCACTTACCCCACTTGTTTCTTTAGCAAAGGGTAGGCCAGAGGTTCTCAAGCTAACACATGACGAAGAAGCAGGAAGCCTCTAACCATAACTCTGATATCCTTGACCACTGTTAAGTTTTCTTATCATCTTGAGAATATATCTGTCCAGAATATGATGTAGGTTCCCACTACTGTCATCTATACTGATCCTTCCCTAGCGTCTGATTTGGTAAAACATGAGTGAAGATGCACTCTGGAGTGGTGGCTGAACATTTCAGAGGTTAGCTAACTTAGCCAAAGCCACACAGCTAGTGAGGACTTAAACCAAGAGGTAAAAAACCAGAACCTAAAAATTGTCTTAGGAAGACTATGTGAGGAAAGATGGGTGAAAGCATGCAGCACGTACTAGGTGCTCCCTATGTATTAGTTGAAACTGAATCTGAGGTTCCTCAGAAGGGTGGAGATAGGAGACAGGAAACAGGAGTTTCCCTGCAGCTGCTAACAAGAGCAAGACTCCAGGATCTTGCTTTCCTCTCAGGAGGTCTGGCCTTCTGCATTGACAGATGAGCAGCAAACCAAGCAGCGGCAGAGAGGAGCCTCCAGAAGCTTCCCAAGGGAGGCAGTGTCTGAAATTGTTTTACCATTTAGAAACTGCTCCTTGGAACTTCTCTTCTTGTGCTTCTCTTTGAAAAACGTAAAAGTTCCAGTGAGCTGATTTTATGCTAAATTTTATTTAGCTGCTGTTCTCATCAAAAGAGCCATAAGAACATGTTATGGGGAGGGTGGGTGGTGTGGAGCCCCGTAGAGAAAGGATTTGACCGGGGAGAAAGGGGCTTGGGAAGGGAAATGGGAGGTGTTGAAGTCAAGTCTGGCTAGACTCACAGCTTTCCCCATCCCATGGGTTTAGCCCATCCTGTGGGGAGATGAACTTGTGGTGCTTATGAAAGGTGAGGGGTTTGCTTCCAGAGGAACCTATTTGAGCTGGGATGGAGCAAGTGGCCCATCTCAGGGGAGCCCGTGTAATAAAAGCACCCTGAGGAAGGAGGTAAACTTTCTTAATCAGAGTAAGGGGAAATCATTTTAGTAGGAGGAAGATGTGCTGTTTCTATGAAACTAGTCTGTATTGTTTCTCAAAGAAAACAGTCTCACTGTGGCAATAGCAACTCAACAGGAAATCAACTGTGATTCTCATTGATTCCCCTGATTCCCACCCTGCCTAGTGAGAAACATCCACAGTGGGGCAGAGAAATAGCAAGAGGGGTGAGTGATGGCTTCCACTGCACCCAATTTGCACGGATACTTTTCCTTTTTGAGATATTAGCTGCCCTGTCATCAGGGTTTCTCCTCTCCTCCCCAGGACCTAGGTCAAGTGTAAAAGCAGAAAGAACTTTTCTTGATCAGTCAGATTCCCTAAGAAATATGGACTGCTCAGAAGAAAGATGGGGACATAGAATATGAAAAAAAATACGGAAAGCTTCTCAGCAGAGTAGATAGTAACTTTTGGGATTTGGCAATGGTGGAATGGCTGACATCAGTTCCATGGAGTCATGGAGGTTCATCAATCTCTTCAGCCTCTCCCTTTCAACAAGGAGAATGCTGTTTTTCCTTTTGCTATGCTTTAATTGCTTGGTGCCCACCATGATGTGTTAAGTTTGCAGAGAGAATGCTTCCAGCTCACACCTATGACTTCCTCCCCTGAGTTGCACATATCCTACTGGAATGACTGGGTTGGAACAGATGTAAGACCATTGGCCACATGGTACCTGTCCTGCTGCTCCCACCTGCCTCCAGCATCCTGTTCCTGTGATTGGTTCAACTTGCCACCTACACTCAGGTAGGGTGAATTCTTTTTCAGAAGCAGCAATCACTCCTTGCAACCTGACTTCTGTCACCACATCTTCCCTGACCCAACAAATCCACCGGGACACAAAGTATGCACAGAATTCAAGTTCTATTTTTTTTACCATTTTCCTTTTTGACCTTCTGTGCAAACCAATCGATCACCAGTGCAAATGCATACGAGAAAGCAAACTATGGTCAAATCCAAACAATTTGCACTCCATATAGATTTTTGTTACATTAAAGGAAAAGAAAATCTATATCAATTTGAAATTGAGAATGATGCCATCAAAATACCACAAATATAACATAAGACACAGTGGAAAAAAGATTGCTTTGTGACAGGGATTGGAGAACCCAGGATCCACCTTTCACAAAGGGAAGCATGTGTGGACAGGAAACATAGGACTTTCCACAGGACTCCCCAAAAACCCCCAGCCACAGAGAGCAGGAGCGGGAGGTGAAGGCAGTTTATTGCATGGTTGCTGAGAAGGAAATGTGTACCAAGACTAGCATGGGAAACAGCTAACTGCAGCATTTACTCTCAGTTTACTCCTGGAGCAGAGGGCATGCTTAGTAAAACACTGGAATGTCTACTGCAGTCACGACATGTCAAAAAGGGAACATTGTCTCAGCTGACTTCGGTTTGAAAAATGAATTCTTCAGTATAGCAAAATCTCGCTGTGCCTCTTAATCTAGCTCTCTTCCTACCCCCAGTAGATGAAGCTATCTAGAAAGACAGTGTCTACAGTCTGTCTAAAGTTTCCTTTCTTCCTTCGTCTGAACCTGAACTATTTGACAATAATGAAATCACTACAATCTCTGAGTGAAACCACTTCATTTTCCAGACCACAACAAAGTGACATGGTACTTCACTTGGTAAGGTTGAGAAAATGAAGAGAAATCCTCCAGCAAGGTCAGATTTAATAGATTAACGGCAATATACAGGTTAAGATTAAGTGACACCTTGTAGTGGCCATGAAAATGTACCACTCAGATCTCCTATTGTGTGGTGGTCCCAGCTGCTGCCCACAGGCTATTCCACCCAGTGACTATGCACTAATGCAGCCCCATTCATGCAAGACAAGGGACTCTTAATAGGTGACTTTGGCTAACAGACTCACTAGCAGCCTCACCAAAACCTTCTTAGACCTCTGCTGTAGTCTGGGATTCTCCCACTGACTTCTTCCTTCTCTCTCCTGAATAGGTATCAGATCTTGTGGTTGATAAGGCACTTTCCACCTTCTCCTATTCCAGCTTCTTTACTCTTCACAGGCGTTTTCCTAAAAATCCTTGTGCACATCTATTCCTAGCTTGGAATATGCTGAGCAGAGGATCTGAACTAACAAACTCATGAAACAAAAATGTTAGAAAAAGCATCAGGTTTTGAAGGAAACTGCATCAATTTACAGGTGCTAACCCAAGACCAAGCATGATTACATTCAGATGATATATACAATTGCTTAAACATTTCCAAATTTTCCAATTTTCCAGAGAGATATGCTGATAATAGAAGCTACCAATCCAGTTCATCTAAAAGCTGCCTTGTTCTTGCAGAATTTGGGGGAAAAGGATAGATTTAAAAGACATAGAGATCAGACCTGAGAGAGCCAATGCATGCATTATAAGTAAACTCAAGAGAAATAAGATAGAAGATGCAAGGGATAATTAATCATGAAAAAATACAAAAAGATAGTTTTTCTGATTCCTTGAGATTAAAGACGTGGCTTTTCTGCTCAAGATTCTAGCAACACAAGAAACAATAGGAGTGAAAAGACATGTTTCAATTGCCAGAGGGCTCCCAAAGTGATGTGGTCCTGGAAGACTACCATGAACTCCAATCATGCTCCCTGCTAGCTTAAGGACAGAAACAACTCAAAGAGCTGGACTAATTCATGGTTCCTGGTCAGGCATTCTAAGAGACTTAATACCAGCTGTAATGTTGCTAGGAGACTTACCTCTGAAATTATCTATTAAATGACATAGCAGGATCATCAGTTATAGGCATTCAGATCACAGTAAATCATAGGATCTCAATTTTATGTGTTATTAATCTAGGTCAGTTTGAATTTTATTTTATTTTATTTTATTTTATTTTATTTTTATTTTGAGAGGGAGTCTCGCTCTGTCGCCCAAGCTGGAGTGCAGTGGCCGGATCTCAGCTCACTGCAAGCTCCGCCTCCTGGGTTCACGCCATTCTCCTGCCTCAGCCTCCCGAGTAGCTGGGACTACAGGCGCCCGCCACCTCGCCCGGCTAGTTTTTTGTATTTTTTAGTAGAGACGGGGTTTCACCATATTAGCCAGGATGATCTCGATCTCCTGACCTCATGATCCGCCCGTCTCGGCCTCCCAAAGTGCTGGGATTACAGGCTTGAGCCACCGCGCCCGGCCCAGTTTGAATTTTATAGTTGTAATTTTATAATTTGATGTGTTATTAATCTAGGTCAGTCTGAATTTTATTGTTGTGATTTTATAATTTCTTTTAAAAACGATGTTACTGTGTTTTTCAAAACTTAATATTGAATCTCAAAAGACGTCTTCTTAACAAACCCTCTAATAAGACTTTGTTGATGAGACTAGAATAGATGACTGGCTGCTTAGGGATAAGGCACAGTATTTGGTAGTGAGAATGTCACCACCATAATTCACTCAGCTCCGCCCAGCCACATGTAAAGCCCATATATGGCTATTGATGTATTCAGGGTTACCTTCAGGTCTGAATTAAAGTGGAATTTTACTATCACATTTCTCTTTGAGGACAATTAGGATATGATATACTCAGTATTGGTTTTTTTCCAGAAGGAAGAGATCTAGTTGTTAATCATTAGTATCTTCAGTGCTCATGTCTAAAATTCAAGTGAAAATATATGCCTCTGATGGATAGGAGAAACAGGAGTTAGGAAACAGATTGCAGTTTCAGACTATCATGGTTTAGCCATTACCAGTAGCTATTAATGCATAAGTTATATTAAAACGCATATGTCTCATTTCACACACAATAGTACCCATGATAATTATATTAAAGACTCTTGATCCTGATTTTAATAAACTAGCCATTCTTTATCTTTTTATAGAGTACATTAAAATCCCATACTATATGATTTAAGGTATAGGCTTTTTTTTTTCTGGTGAGTCAAATATTCCTAATTAATAAAAGGCTATTACCATATAAACACACTATACAGGAATTAACAATTTCAAAGAATTAGGTTTTCAGAGAATTTCCAAAGAATTGGAACAAGATCAATTCAACACTAAAATAATCCTGAAAAAAGTCAATACTTCATACTCGCATTTTCTAGTATAAACTTTTTAAACCTTAACTTACTTCATTTTAACAAATCTTTTAACACAATTTTTGTTTTATCAATTTTTAAACTTTTTATCAGGATTTTATTAAATTTGAATATTTAAGAAGGAAAGAAAGGAAGAGAATTGAGGGATGTATTTGATGATTTATTAAAAAGTATAAATACGAGCTACTCCTTTTCCATGTTTAGAACAAGTGGGAGATTAAAAAAGAGCAGTAAAGTTAGGGTGTAAGGAATGTCTCAATGAGAAGTATCCCTTTGATTGTCAGCCAGCTGTAGGTTTTCAGAAAGGCAAAAATGGCCCATTGGAGTCAAAAAAAAAAAAAAAATCAAGCTCTACCCTGATGGTACATTGTAGAAGAGGTACCATAATTGCTACAGGAGTAATCAGAAGGAATTTCAATTTTTGGTGAGTTCCTCTAATGAATAATAAAGTGCCCCAGCTATCATTTCTTCCTATTGGTCAGTGCCTGGACTGTGCCAGTTATGAAATAGTTTGTGTGTCACTTCTGTGTTTGAAGAGGATTGAGACCCATCAGCAAAACTAGGCCAATGCAGCTTATTCACTGCATTGAAGCTGTCAGTTAAATGCTTGGAGCTGCAAATAATAGCCACCTTGAGCTAGCTGAAGCAAAGAAATTAAATGGCTTACCTAAGTGTAACCTAGAGGTGGGCAGGCTCCATGCCATTTGCCTGTTATTCCCTTTCCTCTGTCCTCATCCTGTGCCAGCTCCCTTTAGGCTAGTAACTGGATGGCTGCAGCAATATTTGCTCTATATGAGTCCACAGCATCATCTAGAGGGAGAGAAACTATTCTTAAGGTTCTGTTTAAATGTTATGAAGCTTTCCTCAGAAAACCCAAATAACCTTCCGCTTGAGTCTCTTTGGTCTGTATTGGGATGCCATACATATTCATGAACCGATCCCATTGTCATTCATTGGCTTAGGGCTGGGTTTCCTAACTAATTCCCACTAGGGTAATGGTCAATTAGTACAATAGAACCAAATGGTCGGTGGTATTTGACCATTAGTTCTCCAATGGTCAAATGGGAGTGTGTGCCTTAGGATCTCCTGGAGAAACTGACCCCCAAAATTCTGATTCTGTAGGTCTGAGATGAGAACAGAGAATTTGCATTTCTAAACATTTTTCAAGTAATGCTGATGCTTCTGGCCTGAGAACGACCCTTGGAGAAGCACTGGATCTGCCCAATCAGGGTTTAACACAGAAGCTGGTGTTACTTCCCTTCATGCCTGTGTTGCTACACAGCAGATAAGGACTAGCAAGGATGTGAAGGGTCAATTGTCACATCCTCTGCACTGGCTGTGAGGGGTCCACATGGCGCTCAACATGAGTTTTTGTTCACTGTGACTGACATTACCTGGGCTAAGCAGGATATGTCACTCTGAGTTCATGGTGCTCCTCTCTGTGTACAGCAAGATATATATCTCATTTCCTACCTCCTCCCCTGGTCCTTTCTTCCCCTATAAACACACTACATTTACCAGGCAGGGTGTTGAGGGCTTAACTTCTATAGGTGACTTATAGACAGCCTCATATATGCATGTATGGGGCTTTGGTTGCCTAGAACATTATTCTCTTCATGCTTTAATGGGAGTCACCTGGGGATCCTGCATCAATGCAGATTCTGGCTTAGGAAGTCTGAGGTGGGGCCTGGGATTCTGAATTCCTAACAAGCTCCCAGGTGATGCTGATGCTACTGGTCCACAGGTCACTCACTGATGATTCCAGCCCAGGAGGCCTCCTCACACTCTATTCTTCCTGGTCATGTTTATTTCCCTTCCCAAAATGTACTCTTCCCACCTCCAACTCTACACCTAGAATCTCTTTGTTTATTTTCTTCTCCTAAAAAATAAAGACAGTGGCTTTTTTAGTGTACCTGGAAACACCCAACAATGGCATAAACCTCCATTAAACAGCCTTGAGATCCATTTTTAGTAGTACTCTGGGGTAAGCGCTGAGGTTGAGGTGTAAGAAAGACCAAGATGCATTAACACGGGACTAGGATCAGGCATCTCAGACCGAGTCAGTGTCCTCCTGGCTGTGTGCTTGATGTCAGGTTGATTAGTGTCACTTTCTGTAAAAAGGTCAGTATAATCTTAAATGAATTGAGAGAGAGTTTTTTCATTTAGCAGTATCATTCTTAATAAATGCTTCAATCACACTATAGTGAACATTGCAATTTATTACCAAAATATTGTGATGGGTGATCTGTTTACTCCTAATGCATGGGTCCTAGTCTGGGAAGGGAACATGTTAGCTAAGAGGGAAATAGGAATTCATCACTGTCCTCAGCCTTCCTTTTTGTCTAGTCTTTGCTTAAAAGATTTTATTTAGAATCCACAGGAGACAATGGAAATGAATCTCCTCTAAGCCCTCAGTGACAGCAATGGATTATGCTCATGAGAAATGATCGCACCTAAGGTAGGCAGGAGGGCCAGTGCAGGTAATCGCAGTGTAATTACAGCATTGGGTGAATAGCACTGGGCTAGGCCAGATGATGGATGAGTTTTCTGAAGGAGAACAGAGTAAGAGTACTTGGTAGCAATGACTAAGACTTCCTCCTGAACATCAAACATCAAATTGGATTTTCTCAAGAATGAGGTGAAGCACTTCTGTGAAACTACATAAACCATGCAGTGTCCTAAAGCAATCACTAAACGGTGCAGGTCAAAGAAAGAGAAAAAACAAACCTACAGAAGGCCTGGTAGTACTGAACCATTTGGATTGCATCCAGTAGTTCTTGAAATCCCATGAGCAAGAGGAATGGGAAATGAAAGAAGTGGATGTTGACTGATAATACGTGATAACACATGTTGAGGACAATGGCATTAAATATCTTGGCCCAGCACCTGCTGTTCAAGGGTAAGGAAAGGGGTCAGATTCCTGGGTCTATTGATTTCTCAGTGAAGTGGGAAAGGATGCAAAACTGGCTCTATCAGTGGATCAAAAAGAGAGAGAAAGGTGAAGGGAAAGGATGGGAAAGGAGCATGGATGGATGTTGATAGCGAGATGGGAACTCCAAGGGCTGCACTGCTCCATATTTGGTGGGAGCAGTGATGCAATTTATACATTTAGTGACTATCATCCTATCATCAGTTCTGCACTGAGAGAACTTAATCTCCACAAAGTGACTCTCTTATAAATGGCGCTTTTGAATATGAAACACAAGGCTTTTGCCTAGTCTGGGAGAAGAAGGTTAAGGCAAAGCAAAGACAAATTGCTCTGTTTACTAGTGAAACAGACGTCTTGAATGTTTAATGGAAAGTGAGAGCCCAGAAATTGAGAGGAGAGAAGAGAGGAAAGAGAGGCGAGTTGGTAATGTGTTAGGAGACCAGGTCCCATAAGGAGGGACGTACTGGAAAAGTTTTCTCTGGTTTAGAGAATGTTGGAGAAAGTATTGGGAATAGAAACTCCTGACTAGCAACTAGAATTTGTTCCTGTAAATCCTCTGATATCCCTCAAATACTTTCAGTAGACATCTATTAGACACAACTGACCTCATATTCATGATGGCTTGGGGGAATAACATTTAAATGAAGTCAGTATATCTCTGACCCCAGTTGAAATTGTATGAGCTAACAGATTACCAAGGGGAACAGATAATCTCAGATAAGGGGCGGGACCTTGATAAACATTTCCAATATACTAGCTAGACATAGCTCACTGAAGGCTTTAAAAGGCCTTTTTAGGTTTTGTTGTTATTGTTATAAATATGTAAACAATATTGGTCAGACCCCAGGACATGTAAATAGCCTTTACAATTTCGAGAGTTCCATGGGTAAGAAGCCAGGGAGGCTGTTTCAATGAAGTGACACATTGTGTTCATACCTTTAAATAATGACAAGGGCAGAAATAATTTTCAACCAGGCCCCAGTCTGGAAATACTTCTGCTAAAGCTTATCAAGCTGCCATAGCATGAGCAGAAAGTGAAGCAGTAGCATTGAAACACTGGGTGGCCGGCGGTGTTCTCACAGGGACAGAGGGCTTCAGGACAATGAAGTAATGTTTCCAATAACCAAGACAATCATTCTTCAAAGAGCATTAGAAGAAGCTAGTGTCCTTAACTGCTCCAGTTCAGGAATGAATGGATAAGGAGTAACATGGCAACCGTGGAGATAAAAGCATGATGTAACTAGGAAAACGGGCCCTGATGAAAGAAAGAGATGGCTGGGCACGGTGGCTCATGCCTGTAATCCCAGCACTTTGGGAGGCCAAGGCGGGCTGATCACCTGAGGTCTGGAGTTCGAGACCAGCCTGACCAAAATGGAGAAACCCCGTCTCTACTAAAAATACAAAATTAGCCAGGCATGGTGGTGCATGCCTGCACCCCAGCTACTTGGGAGGCTGAGACAGGAGAATCGCTTGAACCCAGGAGGCAGATGTTGCAGTGAGCCGAGATCACGCCATTGCACTCCAGCCTGGGCAACAAGAGCAAAACTCCGTCTAAAAAGAAAGAAAAGAAAAGAAAAAGAGAAAGGAAGAAAGAAAGAGAGAAAGGAAGGAAGGAAGGAAGGAGAACAACTTGAGAACAGAAGTAGAAAGAGAAGAGCTCCGAAGAGACAGAGGAATTCCAGGACAGGGAGACCAGACCATACCAGAACAGAGATTTTTACAATTCTTGGTGGAGGCTGAGAAATTTATATCAGAAGCTACCATGTGTCATTTATACTCTGTGGTGTAATTTTGCTTGAAATGTCTTCATAGTGAGTTATGTATATAGTTCTCATCCCAATACCAAAATAAACGCTCTGTCATTTTCAACAATTTGCCTGTGCTGTTATCACAGACGCTTGGGTTGCAGAAGCCCTCCAGCTGTTGATATAAACCGACATCTGCTGGACACAGTGTCTTATTCCTGACTCCCCCACCCACATACACAGATAGACACATTATGATGGAAGACCCTAGGTTTCAAAAGCATGACAGGTAGGTAGCATATTTATTCAGGGACCCAAACTGAAAGCATAAGGTCATCCAAAGAGATAGAGAGAGAGTGAGTTCATGTTTTAAAACTGAGGAATAAAATGCTAGTAAAAATATTAAATATGCAAATATGCTTTGTGGAAATTATATTGCCAGCCCTTTTTGCTTCTAAAAGTTATTGCTTGCCTTTCTTCAGTGAGGGGAGACAATACAGAGGGGAAATTGTATTTTAAGGAAATCTGAAAATATATCCTAAAATAAGATAAACAAAGTATTGCTGAATATACTTTCTCAGGAAAGATTAAGGAAAAATATTCTAGAAAAAAATGAACAAAGGACATAGATAAGTTATAACAGACAAGATACAAACGGCTACGAAACACATGAAAGATAACATTTAGGCTCACCACTAAGCAAGAAATGTAAATGTGTACAAAATACTGATTTATATATTGCAAGTTGGCAGAGTTTTGAGAGAATGAAAATGCCTATTACTGGCAGGGATATGGGGTAACCGGATTTCTCAAGCACTGTGATATGAGTAGCAATGAACAGCCTACTGGAGGGAGGGTTGACCTCTGTATCAAGAACCATAAAATTCATATACCCTTTGGCTTCAAAATTCTACTTCTAGAAATGCTTCTAAAGAAAAAAGCCAGATGAACCAGGAAATATATTGATTGCATCAATGTATAGAATGGTTAATATTTTAAGTTCCCACAGTAAAAATTATTTGAAATTGTGGTCTGTTGATAATGGAATATAATCAGCCACTTTAAAAAGATGAGGGTAAATAGATTTTACTGAAATAAATAGATGTTCACAGTATATCATTATGCCAATGAGCAAGTTACAAAAGATTATAGTATTTTTTTCTAGTTTTACACATACAAACACACACGGACACACACATGCACATTTGTATACATGTAGGAGAGGGAGACAAGGAAAGAATTTATGAAAATGTCAATGGTTTATTGTATCTGGGAGGTGAGATTGTGGGTGATTTTTTTCTGTTATGATTTATCTGTACTGGAAATGTTCTCTATAATAAACATGAATTACTTTTAGAATATTCATAATAAAAAAGAAAAACAATATATTTTTTCACTTCCATCAAGGGAAGTTTAGATTCTTTTTGTAGCTAAATTGGTGTTTTTATTATTTGCAATTTTCTTAATAACAACAAAACTAATACTAGTGATGTTTTATAGCCACATGTGATCTGTATCCAAATGGGCCTATTAAATGCTAAATCCCTTCACATTTTTCTTCATAATGACCCTAAAGGAGAGCTGAGGACTAATGTTATAAATGGAGAGAATAAGGCATAGATAATCATGGAAATTCTCCCTTGAGTTCAGAGAAAAATAAGAAGCAGCTCTAAGGAAAAACTGCAAAACCCCAGACTGTTGTCTTGAATGAAAGTCAAGCTCCCCACAGATCTCATCAGTAATTTTATCATTAGTGCAGCCTCAGCACCATGTTCCTTTGGGTAAAAATAAGAATTATTTCCTTCTCATTTTAAAAGTCTCTTCCTTGAGCCAACAGTGTGTATATATCTATATGGCACTAATGCTGATGTGTGTGTTGTGTCTCTGATACAGTTTGGCTCTATGTCTCCACCCAAATCTCATGTTGAACTGTAATCCTCATAATCCCCATGTGTGAAGGGAGGGATCCGGTGGGAGGTGATTGGATCATGGGAGTGGTTCCCCCCCATGCTGTTCTCATGACAGTGAGTGAATTCTCACGAGATTTGGTGGTTTTACAAGTGTTTGACAGCTCCTCCCTCATTAGGTCTCTCTCTCTGTCTCCCTCTCTCTCTCTCTCTCACCTGCCGCCATGTGAAACGTGCATGCTTCCCCTTCCACCATGATTGTAAGTTTCCTGAGGCCTCCTCAGCTATGTGGAACTGTGAGTTAATTAAATCTCTTTTCTTCCTAAATTACCCAGTTTCAGGTGTTTCTTTATAGCAGTGTGAAAATGGACTAACACAATCTAACTCCTACATTCAATAGATATTCTGGGTTGCCCTCTGAACCCAGTTTGTCCTCAAGAAGAGGTCATTGTCCTTCCCCCCAGGATGAAAACTTCCCCAGTAGAAAGGGTTGAGCAGCACCAAGTGAGAAGAACACAGAATCAGACATGTCCAGGTGTGAATCTTGACATCTCCAAGTCTTACTTCCTCCACGATGAAGTGGAGCTAATCAATCATGATGTTAATTTTGTGTGCCAGCTTGACTGAACCATGGGATGCCCAGATATTGGGTTAATTATTACTTCTGGGTATGCCTGTGAAGGTGTTTCTGGCAGAAATTAGCATTTGAATCACTAGACTGAGTAAAGAAGGTCGACTTAACCAATGAGGACAGGCATTGTCCAATCCATCGAGTGACCAGATAAAACAAAAAGGTGGAGGAGGGGCAAATTTTCTCTCTTTTCTGAGCTGGGACATTATCTTCTCCTGTCCTGGACCATTGGAGCTCTTTGTTCTAGGCGTGTCAGACTAAGGGCATACACTAGCAGCTCCCCTAATTGCATCCTCCAGCCTTGAGCCTCAGATTGGGAGTTACATCATCAGCTCCCTGGCTCTCCAGCTTGCAGGTGGCACACCGTGGGACTTCTTGTCCTCTATAATCATGTGAGCCCATTCCACAATTAATTCTCCTCTTATGAATATCCTATTGGTTCTGCTTCTCTGGAGACCTCTGACTAACATTCTGAAGAAGAGGAGATCAATTCATAGAGTGTGTCAAACACATGGAAGGGACGTCACCAGAGTTAGTGCTCTCTTCCCAGACTCCTACACCCTCTGTGACTTGCCCATTGAACTCCCTGAAGGAGGGTCTGGCTCTTCTACTTTCCGATCACGCCCACAATTCTAAGCCCAGGTGGGAGCTCAGTTCAGGAAGATGTAATATGAAGTTATGAGGTTTAAGTTTCAGGACTCCTTCTTGCAGGCCCATTAGGGGCCTGAGGGTTTTGCTGAGAGTTGTAGAATGTTCTATATGAAGATGGGAAGATGGATTACAAGGAGAAAGCATTTGTGGTAAATGTGCTCCTGGTAAATTGCCTAAAAAGAGCTCAGAGGAAAGAATCACAAATCTCTAAGGCCCTAGAAATGTATTGTGACTTATTTTCTCATTATAAATAAATATTCACTGGTATATCTAATTGGGTGTCTGGATTCTTGTAGTTTCAGCAGCATCCCACAATTGTAAAAACTCCAGGCTCCACAAAACCTGGATCATCCCTAAGAACTGAGTTCACCTAACTGGTTAAGAATCCTCTCTCTTACTATTCCCACCCTGGTCTCTGCTCAGACATTGAGTGACAGTGAGATTTCTACCTTCCAAGGTAGTTCACTCTGATTAGAAACATTTTTACCCTGTTTACCGAAAAATGCCAATGATGACTCTGTGTCCCTAAGCTATCTGGATCACAGGTCACATTTCTGTTCCTTGGACCACACAGAATACACGTCATCTCCAAAGCTGTTTCCTAGGCCACACACACCAGCATTTAGCCCCTCTTATCTGCCCACTGCAGTTCTTTTTCTGACTGGTGCATAGAGCTGAGCCCAGCCCTTCAAGTGTGATCAGACTGACCACAGCATGACAGGTGCATTATCTATCCTCCAGTAATGCTGGGCAAGGTTTCCCCTTGAAAAAGAGTGTCCACCCTAAAAGATCTCAAGTCAAAAGCTGGTTTACCATAATATTGGTAATACATTTCAGTGTGACACTTCTAGGGCCAAGACTATTGCAGTCAATTCACTGCCCATCAGTTGCTGATTGAGGAAACTGAGTTTTAAATAGGACCACAACACAGGGCACTGCAAGGAAACTAGCTACACCCTGCATACACCTGATACTGCCTGTTGCACGGAATGTCAGAGCTGATATGGAGACATCATCAGGTTCCAGTGTGGGACATGGGTTGCAGCCTGCAGGCAGGGCCTATGCCCTCGGAGAGAACAGAGGAGAAAAATGGTGCCATCATGTGACTACCTTCTTTGCCTGCCTCACATTCTCACAGTCTGGCTTCCACACTGCCTTCTTTAGTAACTTTCTTTCTCTTTCTTTCTTTCTTTCTTTCTTTCTTTCTTTCTGTTTTTCTTTCCTTCTTTCTTCTTTTTTTGACATGGGGTCTCACTCTGTCACCCAGACTGGAGTGCAGTGGAATAATTTCAGCTCACTGCAACCTCCGCCTCCCGGGTTCAAGTGATTCTCCTGCCTCAACCTCCTGAGTAGCTGGGAGTACAGGTGTGTGCCACAATGCGTGGCTAACTTTTGTATTTTTAGTAGAAACAGGGTTTCACCATGTTGGCCAGGCTGGCTTTGAACGCCTGGCCTCAAGTGATCCACCCCCTTTAGCCTCCCAAAATGCTGGGATTACAGGCGTGAGCCACTGCACCCGGCCTTCTAGTAGTTTATTTGAATCATAGTCTTGGCACAGTCATGGCAGTGCATTAGCTCATACGGTTGAAAGGGCTCAGGGGGATAAGTCGTTTCCTTTGTTCCAGCCTATGCACAACCCCCTCCATTTCCCAATCAAAGAAGGAATAAAGCCACACTGCCTCTTAAAAGCAGTTATGAAACTATAAAGGACTTTCTTAATATCTTGGCCCCAGGATTTCGGGAGAAACAAAGACCCTCTCCTGATGTTCAAGGTATGGTACTGAAAGCCAATTTTGCAGTAGGGACAGCAGCAGAATAAGCGTGGCACCAGAGATGGCTGGAACATCTTCAGGGTGCCAGTGCTTCCAGGCACTGCTAATTGACCCTGTGACTCGAATGTCCACACACACACACACACACACACACACACACATACTGCAGCAGCAGCATATGGTTGGCTTTCTTTCATGATGCAGTTTACTCTTACTGTAAACTGAGGCATAGCCATGGAGCTAGCAGGGACCTAAATAAAAGGGTGTGCTAACTGAAACAAGTAAATGCAGGCAGCCCAAGCAGTTTCTATATGTACATTGTATATGCTATAATTATCAAGTAAGGAAATCTTAAACAAGTGGAGCTATTCTGGGCATTTTCCCACCCTGCTTGCTCTCCCTGGCGACTGTAACTTGATTTTGTCTTATGTCGGCAGCCCGAGGTTAAAGAGCATCCCAAGTCAAGTGCTACCATGGACACAGCTCTCAGTTACTCACAGCTTGTAAATGTTAGTGAAGTGGAATTACTATTTGTGATCTAGCATGACCTATGAAAATTCAGATTTAACTGGAAGACGGATAATAGCTAACAACAGTAAAAGGCTAAATTTCACTTTTCGGAAACAAGCCAGAATCGATTGAATGGGCAGATTGGTTTTGACAGCTCATTGCTTGAGTGTCACAAAATAAAAAACACTGGCTAATGTGTTCTGTCATGGAAGACCAAGCAGATGATATTTTATGCTTTTTAGAATTGACTGAAGAAGATATAAAGCAGCACATTAAAACAACTATTAAAATATCCCCCTTGCTCATCCCACCCCAAACCTAACAAAGTCCCAGTAAACCAAACTTGCTCTTCACTTTGTTCTACTCATCCATCCACCTATCCTTTCAGTCATCCCCCAACCCATCCACCCTACCAAACAAGTATTTGATTGCACTTTTCATCTGTCAGAAACAGATAAGATGAGTCACATAGACGGGAATTTGCTCTCTACAGCATCTCTTCTCTCTTCTTCCTCGTTTTGGTCAATGTAAGGACTCAGGTTCATGTTGTCACTTGTGACTTCAAGATTGCCAGGGAGACAGGCACCAGGCTCTGCTCAATCAGACTCAGTTTCTCAGAACTATTTCTTAGATAAGTGCCAGGATCAGAAAGTAGGATTGGATAATTGAGTGAGATGCCTGTGGACAACCCAGAAGTCACTAGGATATCGCATCAGAAGCGGATTTGGGCCAAGGAAGAGGGCCACACACATGGGGAGGAGGCAGAGTCTAGAGGGAACAAACTCATCACAGAAATCTGTTTTTTCTATTGCAAATAATTTTTTAAGCCGCACTGTGCTTATCTTAGTGACTCTCTGTCAAGGTTTTTAAAAAAAAAAAAAATTCGTAATGAGAGGAAATGGAGGCTAGAAAAAGTAAAACCAGACATTACTACAATGGCTTGAAATCAAGGCAAACTTGGTCAACCATGGAAAACTTTTGTATGTAACTTAAAGAAAACAATATGCAAAGAAAAAAGTGCATGCCACAGAAGTATCGTTTTCATTTGCTTTCTATTATAACGAAGCCAGAGATCATTACTATTTTCTGATTTGATATAGGCTCCTCAGACTCTTTAATAGCTTGGACAGGAGCCAGGTACACTCTATAGTCAGCCTTCCAGGACTTGACACTAATTACCCATGCTGAAGCAAAAACTAAGACAGTCAGGGCATTCAGGGTCATTCTTCAAAGTGTGCATGTGGAAGTGTGGAGGGCGTTCTGTTTGGATTTCTCAAATTGCTATAGCCACGGAACGAGGCAGGTCAGGACTTCAATCTCTGGTCTGCGTTTTACCTAGTTTGAATCTCTGTCACCTCATCTGCCTAATGAGCATCACAATACCTCACTCACAGTGTTGGGTTGCTTTTGCAACGCATGTATATCATATCTCCATAAAGGTACCTGGGGACATGATGTAGTCTCAAAGGGAGATTGAGAAAGTTCCACTGAAGCTGCATTTAAACCACAGTCATTTTACTTTGATTGCATGTTCATTTGGAAGTATCATGAACTTATTGGGGAGACTACAGCCCTTTCAGGTCACCTCTTATCTACCTTAGAAATCAGCACACTTTTAATGTCAATGACCAGAAAGTAAACATTGGGCCTTACGGTCCCTCCAGCAACTACTCCACTATGTGTCGTGGTACAAAAGCGGCCGTGGACAATATTTAAACAACTGAGCATGGCCATGTTCCAAAAAATATTTATTTACAACACCACATAGCAGACCAGATTTGATTCATGGACCATAGTTTGCAGACCCCAAATGAGATAGAATATATATCTATGAGATCTATAGCTAATATATGTCTGTAAGACAGGATATATATCGTTTTTCTTACAATGTCTGACACATAAGATGTGCTCAATAAATACCACTCTGGCTATTTTGTCTTGACAGCATCCATGACTCAAAATCATATTTATTCATTCAACAAATTTTGCTTTAGTGCCTTCTGCATGCCCGGATCTATTCTTGTCACCAAGACACAATAATGAACAAGACAAAGTGCCTGCTTTTATAGAAGTTATATTGTGGAGGTGAGGAAGGAAGAAAGGGTGGGAGGAAGTAAAGGAAGGAAGGAAGCCATCACCTCATGATAAGTGCTATACAGACGAGAAACAGAATGCTATGGAAAGAAAAATGATAGCATAGCCATTTTTATGGGATAGACATCTCAGAGCAGGTGACTTTGAGCTGAACTCTGAAAGAAGAGAAGGAGCCATCCAGGCTGAGATGAGGGGAAGCCTTCCAGACAGAGTAAACAATGAGAAGGAATGACACAGGGTGGGGATGAACACTGCCTGACCTGGGAAAAGGAAGAAGGGCAGAGTGACTGAGCTCAGAGGGCGAGCAGGGGGAAGGCAGAAGGCAAGTCTGAGTCAGGCAGCCATTAGATCACTTAGACTGGTGCTGTCCAGCGGAAACATAATGTGAGCCACATGTGTAACCTAAAATTCTCTAGTGTGTGTGTATATAGAGTCTGTCTATCTATCTATCATCTATCTATCTATCTTCTATCTATCTATCTATCTATCTATCTATCTATCTATCTCTATCTATCTATCATCTTATCTATCTATCATCTTATCTATCTATCTATCATCTTATCTATCTATCTATCTGTCTATCTATCTATCATCTATCTATCTATCTATCTATCATCTTATCTATCTATCTATCTATCATCTTATCTATCTATCTATCTATCATCTTATCTATCTATTATCTATCATCTTATCTATCTATCTATCATCTTATCTATCTGTGTATCTATCTATCATCTTATCTATCTATCTATCTATCTATCATCTTATCTATCTATCTATCTGTCTATCTATCATCTATCTATCTATCATCTTATCTATCTATCTATCATCTTATCTATCTATCTATCTATCATCTTATCTATCTATCTATCTATCTATCATCTTATCTATCTATCTATCTATCATCTATCTATCTATCTATCTATCTATCTATCTATCATCTTATCTATCTATCTATCTATCTATCTATCTATCATCTTATCTATCTATCTATCATCTTATCTATCTATCTATCATCTTATCTATCTATCTATCTATCATCTTCTATCTATCTATCTATCTATCAATCATCTTATCTATCTATCTATCATCTTATTATCTATCTATCTATCATCCTATCTATCTATCTATCTATCTATCTATCTATCATCTTATCTATCTATCTATCTATCTATCATCTTATCTATCTATCTATCATCTTATCTATCTATCTATCTATCATCTTATCTATCTATCTATCTATCATCTTATCTATCATCTATCTATCTATCTATCATCTTATCTATCTATCTATCTATCATCTTATCTATCATCTTATCTATCTATCTATCTATCTCTATCATCTTATCTATCTATCTATCTATCTTATCTATCTATCTATCTATCTATCATCTTATCTATCTATCTATCATCTTATCTATCTATCTATCTATCTATCATCTTATCTATCTATCTATCTATCTACTATCTATCTATCTCTATCATCTATCTATCTATCATCTTATCTATCTGTCATCTTATCTATCTATCTATCATCTTATCTATCTATCTATCTATCATCTTATCTATCTATCTATCTATCATCTTATCTATCTATATCTATCTATCTATCTATCTATCTATCTTAAAGAAAGATAGAAAGATAGATTAGATAACTAGCTAGCTAGCTAATCTACCTACCTACCATCTGTCTGTCTGTCTGTCTATCTAGACATAGACATGCATAACATTAGTAAAACTAATTTAAAATATAGATTTTCGGTGGCTGGGCATGGTGGCTCATGCTTGTAATCCTAGCACTTTGGGAGGCTGAGGCGGGTGGATCACTTGAGGTCAGACTTTTGAGACCAGCCTGGCCAACATGGTGAAACCCCATCTCTACTAAAACTAGAAAAATTAGCTAGGCATGGTGGCACAGGCCTCTAATCCCAGCTGCTTAGGAGGCTGAGGCACAAGAATCACTGAAACCCAATAGGAGGAGCTTGCAGTAAGCCAAGATGGTGCCACTGCACTTCAGCCTGGCTCACAGACGGACAATCCGTCTCAAAAAAAAAAAAAAAAAAAGATTTTTACTTAACCCAACAAATTCAAAATATTATTATTTCAATATGCAATCATCATAAAAATTATTAATTAGATAATTTGTACTCTTTTATTCATGAAAAGTCGTCTAAATCTGGTGAGTGTGTCATACTCACAGCACATCCCAATGTGAACCAGCCCCATTTCAAAGGTCGCTAGGAGCTGCCAAATCAGGCAGCATTTATTTAGATATTTACGTGGTAGGATAAGAGCTTGTATTTTCACTCCAAGTCCTTGGAGAGTTTGAGCAGGTGAGTGATATGTTCTAATTTACATTTCTGAAAGACTGTTCTTTGTGGACTGCTTTATGGAGAACGAGTTAAAGGGGGACTCTAGGAGGACAAAAGTGAAAGGAGCAATTGGAAAGTGATTGGCCTGAGGCAGACAAGGGAAGGTATTGACTTGATTGGAGTCATGGGGTGGCTAAAGAGTTAGAGAGGGTGGATTACAGATGTTGAGTCTGAGTTGGTGTGATATGCAGGGTAAAGGCCTACAGATTTTGATCTTAAAGTCAACGCCTGTGTGTACTAGGAATGCTCCCTGTCACACCCACACAGAGCTCCAAAAGGATTGTCATTCAACCATGTCACGTAACACCATGAGAACACTGCTAGTCTTTGCTGACAAAGGTCCACAGAACCAGGTCAAACAAAGATGAAGGAAAGAAGAGAATAAGGGCACCAAGTGATTCATATCGATTCTGGAGCAGGAATGAGACAAAAGTGTGGCCTTTTTTACCACTACCCTAAACATTTCCCTCCCCATTTCCTTCCTTCACAACGCCTGCCTGGCGCCTACAGAAGAAGTCTCAGTTTCTCAGGACCCTGTCCCTGCTACCTTCCTCTGCCTCACCTCAGCCTTGCCTGGGTCACTGCAAATATTTCTCACCCTTTTCTTTACCCCCTTCCAAAAGAAGCAGATGTCCCAGCTCTCATCCATCTCCAGTCCCAGCTGCTTGCTGGCCCAATCTCAGCCAAGGAACCCCAGAAGGAGAAGAGCCACACTGGCAGAAGGAAGAAAGTGGCTGCTGGGAGGAACTGCAGGCAGTTCTGGAGGCACACCAGTAGGGTGGAAGCGAGAAGAGGACCCAAAGCAGAGGCCAGGCACGGACCTAAGCAATCCACACAGCCAACAGCGCTTCCAGCTGCTTCTCCACTCCCACACTCACCATCATGGAAACAGGCCCTATGCTTCTAAGACGCTTTACGGCTTGTTGTGTGCTTCCCTGTATCTGTTCCATTGAAATAATTCAGAAAGGACCCTGAGGTGGGAATTTTTGAGAAAATTTCAGGAGAGGAAACTGAACCCAACTGACTGGTCCAATCTCACACAGCCTGGAAGAAATAGAACCAGGGACTCCAGATCAACCCTCCTTCTCATCACACCCACTAATAGCAATGAGTCTGTGTGGCCGTGGCCAGGAGCCAACTGTGCAAAGTCATGCCACGAAACACACAGGGAATCACACGTAGCAATGGGGATCAGTCTTCTTCATTGTGGGTGGAAGTCATGTAGGTCATGCCCTGTGGACATCAGGCATCTTTTCTTCATTTGTGTCTCCTCATGTTTGAGTTTTAGTCAATGCATTTAAATAAAGGAACCACTACTCTGAGCTGAAAATATCAGTGACATTTGGGATCAGTCTTAGAATGAGGAGTCTGGCCAGGGCAGTATGGAAAACGTTTTCCATAAAAATATTTAAATGCTTATTTAAATATTTCCAAGTTAAGTTGAACAACTTTAAAATGCACCAGAAAGACAGTCCAAAAATCAAATGCCCTAAAATAAAAAAGCAGCTAAGTTACATGAGCTATTTATTTCCTTTTATTTAGATTTCTTGTCTAGAGACAAATCAGAAAAAATTTTTATGTAGACTTGTTCTGCCTGGTCTCCATCATAGAAGTGCCATATGAAAATAATTTAACATCAACCAATGCAGCATTTAATGTGTATGAGACACTGGTCTAAATGTTTTACATTTAATCTTGACAATAACTCTACAGGTAAGGATGCTACAATTATTTGCATTTTACTAGAGAGAAAGGAGAAGAAGGAAAAGGAGGTAGGGTAGGAGGACAAGGAGGAGGAGGAAGAGAAAAGAGTAAGTAGCATTTACTGAACACCTACTATGGGCCCTCCACTGAGAGAATATAACACTGACTCCTCCCATGATGTCATGGCATGCTATCTACATTCCACAGGTGAGCAAACTGACTTGGAGAGGTAAGTACTTAAGGAAATTCACAGTTATAAGTAGTAGAGGCAGGATTCAAACCCAGGTCTTTTCACTACAAGAGATTCTCGTGACAAGGGCTTTCATGTCAACTCTGTATTGTGGGACTGAGGGACACAATGATATTTTGATGTATGAACAATGCTGAGTCTTTCTTTTTATTGCCTTTTCATTTGTCTAGTTCACTATTCTGTCATTTGATTGCTTAATAGGCATTTCATGAGTATCTAGTACACACAGAGCATATATACATCACCACCTTCCCTCTGTTTCTTAAATCCTCAGCTGGCTTGGTCATTCTCAGTCTAGGAGAGTGCTGTGTGCACTTGATCCCAGGCCTGAACAGTCTTGAACAGCTGAGAGAAGAAGGAAACATTCACTGACCACAGCCTATACGTCAGGCTTGGTACTCAGTGCTGGATATCCATCCAATAAAACAACCCCGTGGAAGAAGCATTTGGCATTCATTTCACAAAAATGGAAACTGAGGCTCAGATAGTTACAGTGACAGACCTATAAAGTATCAAATCTTGGTAAAATGATACATATGCAACTTCCAATTGGCCATCATGTAAAAATTAACAATAATAAAAATCAAAGTCTCCAGACTTCTCAAGGTCAAAGCTACTTATGACACCTACTCTTCCCCTCCAGAGCCCCTGAAAAAAAAAAATCAATTATCAATGACTCACTAGAACAGGGAGGGTTGGACAAACAACTCAAATCATATTTCAAATATTCTGAGGTCAACCAAATGCCCAGGGTACTCTGCCAAGCGTGTAAACACTTGTTCATTAGAAAAAACATGTGAAATGGATGGGAAATAGGCTCCATGTATGTCCTGCTCATTCACATAAAAATAAAAAATATATATCTTTTCAAGAGTTGTTGGCCATGCAAGAAGTCTTTTGAGGGTTCCCCAATGATCCCCACCCCCAACATAAAACAGGAAAGAAACCTTTCTAAAGTTAGCTTTCTTCAAGACAGAAAATGAGATTTGTCACATGCCATCATTCAGATATTCAAATATGACTCTGGGCTTGGAAATTATATATATAGTTTTTGAATGGGACTGCGAAATGGAACATTTCCTAAACTAAAACGAAGATGGAAGGAAAGGAAGACAGCTAGTGAGAGAAGAAGGGAAGGAGGAATACATGGGCCAAACATCACTTACTTGTCTCACTGTGGGCCTTCCTAAAGCTCCAAGGAGCACACGGTAGCATTTGTCCTCCCTGGGCCGGGGCTTAGAGAAGGGTAGATAACCTGGGGGAGCTGGAACCCCAAGCATTTGCCTGGCTAAGTCTGCTCCCTCAGCTCTACGCAAGCATCACTGTCAAGAGCACTCCTGTCACTTTCTCTTTTTTCTCTCCCTTCCTGCATTTTTTCTCTTTCCAACCCTGGCACAAATACGTTATTGAGCTCTTGATTGGTGCCAGAAACCAACTGCTGCTATCATATACATCATCAAATTTATTCATTCATTTAATTATCAAATATTTTTAGCCTGTGATTTGTCCCAGGCACTGTGCTGGGTTCTGGGACACAGTGGTGAGCAAAGAGCTGGGGTGTAAACCAGGGCACCTTCCGGTTGTCTCTGCTTTCTCTTCCGAAAGCAGACAGTCAGGGGCTAAGGGGCAGCTGCTGTTCTCCTTCTTTAGGAATCAAATGAGATATCAACTCTCCTCGTATTTTTAGAGAGGACATTTTATCTCGTATTCCCCCTGAGAAGCTCTTTATTCTGACATATATTCATGCATTCATTTATTCACTCAACCAACAATAATTAAAACAGACTAAGTGCCTAAGAGCAGTACAATGTGGTGTATAATACGTAAGCTCCAGGGCCAAACAGACTGGACTTCTCTCACCAGCCATGCAACCTCGCTAAGGTCCCATTTTCTCCACTGTAAAATGAGGCTTATCGAAGACCTACCTCACAAAGACCTAATGGTATGAAATCATTAGGAGGATTTCATACCGTAATAGCACACCGAGTTACATACCTAATGCACTCAGTGCAATGGTAGCTGTTATTATCCCTGTTATTGTATTGTGCCATGCACTATATGCCAGGGAAAAGAAAGTCAGACAGAAATTACAAAGGGATCTGGAGAGGATAAACACCGCTCACAAACAGAGGAGACCTCATTGTTTCTCCCTGGCAAGTCTGATGTGTCTCTCATCCATTCAGCCACCATGGGTGAGTGTAAGATACTCCAAAAGCCTCCAGCTTGCTCTCCCTTTTTTGCAGGTAGAATAGCTCCAGCGGCCTTGAAACACCTCCTTTTTTGCCTGAGTGCACATTATACATAACTGATCACACCACACAGCCCATACCTGAGAAAGCTGTTACTTCAATAATTCACCTTGTCTGCTTGCATAAAACAGATGTGACCCCCACAAGCTGACTTGAACATCCATTAGTCCATGAGATGCAGTATCTTCCTTGGTATCTAACAGCTGGAAAAGAAGTAGCCAGAGTATGTCCCTGAACTGAGAAGTGGGTGAGTCCACCGCCTCTCCAGTGAACACCCAGGACGGGCAGGTTCCATGAACAGGGAATGGCCTCCTCCCAGGGTGGAATATGTGCCTTTTCAGCCCATAAGGATAAAACTAGCAAATGATTTTGCCTGGAAAAAAAATAAATAAATAAATGTTCCCCAAGGGAACTGAAAGAGAATGTCAGGGTTCCAAGTGGAGCCAATTAACTCCTTTAGATGGTAAATAGTAATGTAAGTATACATGAATGAAATTATTAGACATTTTCAAACTCTAGCTTTGGGGCAGATAAAGTAGGGGAGAAGCATGAAAGTGATAGCAGGACACAGGAAGTAATCACAGATAAAGGACTGCTGAGTGTGAGGAAATCATCTAGAAAGTGCTGGACAGAATTCATTTGCCTGCCACCTGCAGTCCCTCGGCTTCCACAGCAGGTTGTTTTTACAGATAATCATTCACTGTTTTATGTAATTATTTATGTATTGAACATTTGAATGAGAAATTCTGCACTTGACATCCCTGAATATGTATATGTGTGTGCAGTAACGAAAAATGACAGAAAGGACCAGCATAAAAGGTGTTCAGTTGATGATTGCGCTCAACTGAAAACAATAGCAGAGAGAGACTAAAAATTCTTCATCAGGGGAAGATCAGCTCTGACCCAAGCACTGTCTGGATCAGGAAGGTTTGTAAGTGAGCCAGGAACTGATCCAGGCATTTTCTTCTTGCCTTTTCTGGCTAGGGTTTCTCCAGAGCCTTGGTGAGAGGGGTTTTGTAAGTAAGACTAGAAGGGTGCCATGGTTAATGCTGGGTATGTGCTTTGCACCATAACTCCTCTGGGTACATGTGCACATGCATCTTTACAGATAATTTGTTGGCTTTGTCAGACTAGATTTTGAAGGGGTTTGGGTCGTGAGTTCAGAATACACAAACATGATGCAATTGCAGTTTATTGTTTACTAAACTGTTCTATGTTTGTTCCATAACGTGAGTTCAGTCCGTCTCAGCTCATTCTTTTGTTATTTTTATAGATCCTGTGGTACTTAAATAGTATTTATTATTTATCCGTAATTCCTCCTTCCTGCTTTGCCACTGCTGTGACTGTCCTGTGAACAGAGTGTACTTTCCATCGCACTGGCATTGGAGTTGGCCATATAACTTGCTTTGGGCAATAGAACATAGATGGAGGAGACAGCATGTTCTGAGGTGAGGCTTTAAGACACATGGCGAGTTTCCTACTATCCTCATGTACTCTTACGAGCTTGTCATTCACTGTGAGAAGAGTAGGATTCATGTGGCCTTCAGCCTGAGTCTCAGAATGAGACCCCCATGGATCAGATATCAACCCAACCTACAGCCTGAAGCCAAGTCCAGTTGAGCCCAGGAAAGCACCACAGAGTCATAGCTGACTCATAGACCTGTGAATAGGAAACAAGTATGTGTTGCTATTTGGGGATTCTTTGTTACACAGATTCATTGTATCAAAACCTGACTAATGCAAGTTTCCAGTTAAAGATACCTCATATAACACCTAGGAGAATTTCAACACAATTGATCATTGTGTCCCTCTCTCCAGAAGGGAGTGGGAAGGTAAGTAACTTTCCTCGTTCAGTGTTGCCTCAATATGGCCTGTATCCAGTTGACAGTGCCATACATTTTATAAGTAATTTGAGGTCCAGAAATCAGGATAGCATTCTCATATGCTGTTGTCTTAGTCCCTTCAGATTTCCATAGCAAAATACTTTAGACTAAGTAATTTATAAACAACAGAAATTTATCCCTCACAATTCTGGAGGTTGTCCAAGATCAAGACACCAACAGAATCAGCATCTGTTGGGAGCTCATTCCTCATAGATGGTGCCTTGTATGTGTCCTCGCATGGTGGAAGGGGCAAACAGGCTCACTCAGGGCTTTTTTCTTCTTTTTTTAAGTTCCGGGGTCCATGTTCAGAATGTGCAGGTTTGTTACATAGGTAAAAATGTGCCATGGTGTTTTGCTACACCTATAGACCCATCACCGAAATATGAAGCCAAGCATGCATTAGCTATTTTTCCTAATGCTGTTCCTCCCTCCTCCCCTCCCCATGACAGGCTCCAGTATGCATTCTTCCCCTCCCTGTGTCCATGTGTCCTCATTGTTCACCTCCCACTTACAAATCAGAACATGTTTGGTTTTCTGTTCCTGTGCTAGTTGTCAAGACTTTAAAAAAAAAATAAAGAGCATTAATGCCCTTCCCAATCACCTCCCAAAGCCCCATTTCTTAATATTATAGCATTGGTGACTAGGCTTCAACATACAAATTCTGGGAGCACTTAAACATTCGGACATAGCAGCTGTAATCCAGGAAACCCTGGGTAACTATTTATAGGTGTTATTTACTTTTTTATTAAAACTAATGCAACCATTTATAAAAGGCTCACTGCTGAGTCTTTTACATATGCAGTCATTTGTCTGTATCTATGGGAAACTGGTTCCAGGAGCCCCTTCAGTTACCAAAATTCTCAAGTCCCTTATATAAAATGGTGTACTATTTGCATGTAACCTACATACATCTTCCCATATCCTTTGAATTATCTCTAGGCTACTTATAATATCTGATACACTGCAAATGCTATGTAAATAGGGCTGAATACTATATAGCTTAGACAATGATGACAAGAAAAATGTCCGTACGTGTTTAGTACACGTTCCATTTTTTTCCATATATTTTCGGCCCACAGTCGGTTGAATTTACAAATGAGAAACCCAGGTATATGGAGGACTGGAATTATCTATTTAATCCTCAAAACAACTACATAGGATACTTATTACTATTTTACAGAAACCAGAGCACAGAGAGATTAAGAAAAGCATCTAAAACCACACAAGTATAAGTAGCAGAGCCAACACTTAACCCCAAACAGTCAATCTCCAAAGTCTCCAACTGCTCCCTGTTGAAGCCTATACACCTCCATGGGGCTTACAAAAGGGTGTTTACACCTCTTTACCATGCTTGCGTCCCTGCCTTTTACTTCCCTCGGGATTCACTGATTTAGGATCTTGACACGGGTCTGGCGGGTCTGCCGAGACCACATGTAAACAGATCCCCCATGTACTGTAAATCCCAGGAAGACCCAGAGGGCATCCAGCTCTCAGGCAGGAAGGTGGCCCTGTGATCTGGCGAGCTCTTGTCAGCCACCTGGGTGTGGGCTATGGCTGGCCTCTTCCTTACCATTGTAGGTGTTCACAAAAACTGCAGTTGTTTCTGTTGGCTGTATGAATGCCTTCTTTTGAGAAGTGTCTGTTCATATCCTTTGCTCACTTTTTGATGGGGTTGTTTGTTTTTCTCTTGTAAATTTGATTGAGTTCTTTATAGGTTCTGGATATTAGCCTTTTGTCAGATGAGTAGTTTGCAAAAATTTTCTCCCATTCTGTAGGTTGCCTATTCACTCTGATGGTAGTTTCTTTTGCTGTGCAGAAGCTCTTTAGTTTAATTAGATCCCACTTGAAAAAATGATCATCATCACTCGCCATCAGAGAAATGCAAATCAAAACCACAATGAGATAACATCTCACACCAGTTAGAATGGCAATCATTAAAAAGTCAGGAAACAACAGGTGCTGGAGAGGATGTAGAGAAATAGGAACACTTTTACACTGTTGGTGGAACTGTAAACTAGTTCAACCATTGTAGAAAACAGTGTGGCAATTCCTCAAGGATCTAGAACTAGAAATACCATTTGACCCAGCCATCCCATTACTGGGGATATACCCAAAGGATTATAAGTCATGCTGCTATAAAGACACATGCACATGTATGTTTATTGCGACACTATTCACAATCGCAAAGACTTGGAATCAACCCAAATGTCCATCACTGACAGACTGCATTAAGAAAATGTGGCACATATAGACCATGGAATACTATGCAGCCATAAAAAAGGATGAGTTCGTGTCCTTTGTAGGGATATGGATGAGCTGGAAACCATCATTCTCAACAAACTATCACAAGAACAGAAAGCCAAATACCGCATGTTCTCACTCACAGGTGGGAATTGAACAATGAGATCACTTGGACACAGGAAGGGGAACATCACACACCGGGTCCTATTGTGAGGAGGAGGAGAGGGGAGGGATAGCATTAGGAGATATACCTAACGTAAATGACGAGTTAATGTGTGTAGTACACCAACATGGCACATGTATACATATGTAATAAGCCTGCACGTTGTGCACATGTACCCTAGAACTTAAAGTATAAAACAAAAACAAAAACAAAAAAAAAAAACGCAGTTGTTTTTTACTGTGATGTTTCTTTTCTTTTCCAGGATAGGCTATGCTTCTTATTTTTCCCTTCAGATACTCAATATCCCTTGTCCCCACTTTGCTCTTACTGCTCTTACATCTTTGTGTATTTTTCTTTGGTTTACAGTCTTTGCTTTAACTGCCCTCCAAATTCCTCAAGGGCTTCTGAAGGCTTTTTATGATTCTTCCGTCTTCTCAGGATGCAATGAAAGGCATATTTCATTCAGATGGATCTAACATTGTAGGTGGAAAGAAAATGACTCCTTCTGAAACTGTTTAACCAAAAGAAAAAAGAAAAGTAAAATTGCTGAACTATAAAAGCAATACACTTTCATTGTAGAAAAACTAAAAAATATAGGAAGCAAAATAAATATAAAAACCATAAGTCTCCCTCCCCAAGATTACTCTTTTAGTTGATAGGTTAATATTTTAATAGATGTCCTACCACTCTCTTAAATACATGTTACCATAATCATGATTTTATAGTTTATGACATTTAGTAGCTTGCTTTTGCACTTAATATTAGAATGTAAACTCTTTTTTTCAAATTTATAAAAAGTATCAGAACAGTACTTGTCAAAGCATACCATGGACCATTGGTCTCTAAGAATATCCCACAAAAAATATGGGGACCATGGTCAAACATGTTTGAGAGACAGTGCCTGTGACATGGCCCCGGCTGGAGATTCACAATGCATCTTGGCTCATTTAACTATCTGAAAAACTGTGCAATAAAGAAATCTATTTCATTTTATTTACCCAGGGTTTCTCAAAAAATCTGAATTTGCATTCTATTTTTGGAGGAATAACTATTAACATCCCACAAAAATAGTGTTTCCTGGACCAGTCCAGACTAGCCTAATAAGAGTCTAGAGAATTTCTAATCAGATGCCCCTTAAGCTTCTCGCTTAGTACACCCGTAATATTCAGTTGTTATTACAGATCTAGGCACCAAAGTTCTAAAAACAAGAAGCTTTTATTAATCCCTGCAGAAAAATAGAGTTGAAGTTAAAAGAAGAGATGAGAGGGCATATGGATTTCCAGATTCAATTCAGATTCTTAAAGAAGAAGAAATAAAAACTAACTCATTCACCCATTTCACGGTATAATTGATGGTCACGTGCTGCCAGGTGTGCTAGGTCTCTTTAAGTAAAAATAAACAAAATAAAGTTTCTCACATAATTCTCATCCCAGATCCTTTCAGCACATATTATTGCACCCATTTTACAGGTAGGAAAACAAACGTTGAGAGAGTGTGAGGGTCTGATTCAAGGGCATGGCTGATGAATGGCAGAGCAAAGATTTGAAACCAGCCCTTCTGTCTGAGACAAAGTTGTTTCCATGGTATTACAGTGGGCTCTGGTCACTCTCTTCTCTCAGCAGCCAGCAACAGCACGATACCTTTCGCTGTAGAGTTAAAATTAGTAGTCTAGAGCTAAAAGTTCTCATTTTAATACCATTAGCCATCTTCTCCAGTCATTTAATTATGTCCCAGCACAGGATTCCTTTTTCCATCCCTTATCATTTAGCAGAATCATGCTCTCAATGCATCTCATGCTCCTGCATATTTGGGATCCTAAGCTAAATCTCTCTTTCCATCTCACACATTAAAATTACTTCCCTTAATGTATTGAATTTCAGCCCTTTTATTGGGCTGAAATTTATTTTACATTAGAAGGCATTGGAAATGCAAAACCGAGAATCCATTTTAACAAGGAATATTGAACAGCAGATCACAGACCATCTTTCCATTAAAGGAGAGGAATTAGAAATGGGTTGACATGCTCTGTGGGCTTCATTAGGAAAAGATAAAGAAAAGGAAACTAAAATTCATTGAACTATCTCAAGTCAAATGCTTTATCTATGTTGTCTTACTTAATCTTGAAAGCCATCTATAAGACAGTTACCATTATACTCCTTGTATAGATGGGGAAATTGAGAATCACCAAAGGAACTACTTGTCTAAGTCCATGAACTTAGAAAAGGGTCAATCTAAGAGCTGCACCATTATGAGAGTTTAAAGCCATTTGCTTACATGCTGGGTGTGGCAGCCATCATATCCATCTATCAATTCCAAGAGAAATGGCCCCAGATATAGCCCCTGGACAAGGGAAGTTTGGCTCTATGTTGGCTGCTAAAGACAAGGTCAGGGTAAGAATACAATTTTCTCCTGGAATAGTACTGGTGTATTCCTGTTATTCTGTCATAACTATCAATAACACCCCCTTTCATTCATAAAATTGTCTTAACTTGGAATAATAAGTCACCAGAAGCCCCCAAGTTGAATGAATGGGTCCACCCCTCAGCAGTAAAAAGTCAGTGACAAAAATCTCAGGGAGAGGGCAGCTACCATTCCAGAGAAAAACATTATGAATTACAGTCCAAGGGCCATGGTTATATTAAGGTGTCCTCCCTTACCCAAGACTAGAGTAAATACCAGCAACCCAGGTAAGATGAAAATGGTAACTGCATGTGTTTTCAGGCAACGGAAAGCAAAGGAAAAGCTGGAAAAGCAATTTTCACTGCATCCCAACTGGAGGGAGAAAGGCCCCACGGAACAGGGCAGGAGAGCAGTTGATGTGGAGTAGAAGGAGTCATGCTAAGGCCTGGAGAACATGGGAAGCCAACATGGGCCACAGAAGGAACCCTGGCAGAGCTGGAGAAAATCAGGGCAAGGCCCCAACCCTCTTCCTTAGAGAAACTGGAGTGATGGGCAGAGAAGCAAGGTGAGAATTCTGTTACAAGGCCTAGGACAAAGCTGTGGTCTGGATCCCAGGACTCAGGCAAGTGTCTGCGGAGGCCCATTGTCAGAGGAGGACTGGCAGCCTTGGGGCCTGGGTTTCGTATAGTCCATGAGTGCAGCAAGGGGCTGGTGCAAACAAAGCCAGCAAACTGGAAACAGAAGGGCTAAAGGGATTTTCCGCATGTCAGAAATGCAGACAAATAGTAAAGTTTCAAACCCACACCCTCAAGCCAGAGGATCTATGCAGCAATGGGGCCAAGGGGAAGGGTCGGAAGGAAGTGATTCCTCGCTACCCGTTAGCAAAACAATTGAGTCCTCCTGGATTTCAAGAAAGGATAGCACTCAGGTATTTGTTTTATTTATTTTTGCTTGCTTTTGTAGTGATTCGTTGATGCTCTAATGAAGAACCTATCTTTTAGCTATTTCACATATTAAATTCCTATTTCATTTTGCTTAGACTTTTCCCCCTTTAATATTTATTAACGAATCCAAAATCCAGACCAACCCATGTCAGTAATTGAGCTGCAATTCATCACTTCCCTCCTCTTTCATGTTAAAGTGTCCACATAGCAGAACCCACAAGTATTATAACTGTTCTTAAGACCAGGGATTGGCCTGGTTAGGACAAGGTTTACTGTGGGAGAGATGTTACTGGGTAAGTCTCAGATGCAGCTTATCCTGAACAATAAATTCCAGAATACAACTCCTAAGCCTTTCACCTTGCAGGCCAGTGAGAGACAAATGAATAGTAAGAAGAGTCACATTCATAAACTCTGAAAAGGGATTAATTCTCTCTTTCATAGAGGTATGTCCAGCACCCCCTTCAACCTCAATCAAGCGTGCTTACATCTTGTTGATGTAGCTGCAACAAGCTACAAGGTCCCTGGCAGAACCTACATCCTATCCGGGTCAATTTCATGGGTGGGATAGCACTAAGTAGCTACTAATTCTGAGCATTCACAGGAATGTTGGTTAGAGGAGGGGGAGATGCAATGGGGAACCTAAATTGGGAAAGGCAAAAAGATTTTAACCTAAAAACCAACTCCAAAGGACTGGTAGCAGCAGTGTGATGCATGATGTTGAGAAGGATTCTGAGGCTACCAGGAAAGAGTTGCTCCATTAGTCAAGTTCACCATGAGTGCCGTAAGTGGGAATGATGCCATGCCTAAGTGTCACAGGGCACTGCTCTGACCAATGCATGGCCCTCTGCTATCTGTAGATGTTTGGTATGCATTGGTGGTGGGACAAGTCCAGTGATGATTGATGATCTGCTCATGGAAGAGAAGGAGGAAGTTTGGAGGAAAGACAGATCCTGGATGCTTTGAAAATAACAGTCAATTTCTCCCCCAAAAAACAAGCAAACAGAAAAAACAGCCATCGTAAGATAACAACAGCTGAAGCAATGTCCCAAGGGAGGACAATCCTGAGCTGATGGAGACAGCACGTGAAATATCAGGGAGAGACTGATCCCCAGGACAAGTGGGCTGTGGCTCAAAGTCAGGACACTGAGGCTGGCCTCCAGTCTGGTTCTCACTGGGCTGCACAAGTCCTCAGAAGAGTGCGCTGTAATGGAGAGATGAACCAAAGAAGCATTTCAACATGAAAAGCAGTGCTCTTTCATTCCAAAAGAGAGTCTTAGACTCCTGAAGAAAAAGAGGCTTTTATTACACTGTCAGCATGAGGCCAATTAGATTGGAAAAGAGAACGCAGGGTGTCTCCCAGAACCGAAAGAAAAGAAGCATTTACAGCAACAGTGCCGCATCCAGACCTGCCAAGGCATTTGCAGATGGTCACCACAGCAACGGGTAGCCCGAAGGCCACTCGGAGGAAGATCACAGTGCGTGGGTTATCCTAGGAAGTCTCTCCACTGAGCTGCAGATATGGATTTGAAGATGATTGGCCACAACCTACCAGTAGGAGCAAGCCACAGAATTAGCATCTGGACCACCACTGTTGATTTTGCTGTGCCCCAGGGCTGATGATCCCAAGACCCTCGCACCCCCGTCATCTCTGTCACCACAGCCCAAGTAGAACAGCTCCCTGTGTTTTCTGATGATCTACTTGTGCTAGGCCACGCTCATCCTCAACCCAGACTTTTCCACTCTAACCCTTAGATTTCTTGAAGGGCCTCTCATGGTTTTGCATTTCTTCCTTTCCCAAAAGCCCCAGCCTGAGGGGCCTGGCCAAGGCAGCCAATGCGTCCCTCTTAAACCATTGAGAAGAAGGAAAATACTTCACAGAGCCGATTAGAAACAAAGCAAATGATTCTGTGGAAACATTTAATTCATTCTTGGCAAGCCATGTCATGGGCTTGGAAAAACAGAGCTGCGCTTCGATCTTCTCCCCCGGAAGCCTATTCATTCGGGCTATGGAAAAAAAAAAAAAAAAAAAGAAAGGTAAAGCTGACACTCTTTAGCAATCTGCAAGTAATGACAACAAGGCCTGGGAGTACCTAGTGTTAGCAGAACTGGCGCAGCAGGGAGAGCTGGCTCCAGCCTGGTGGCCTGGATAAGTAATCAGACTCCATGCAAACAGTGTGTGCCCTACCTGGGGCTGTGGGACATGCTGGCCTGGGCCTGTTTGGTGGAACTCTGAGCATTGCCCCTCTTGGATCCATCTCCAGGGTGCCTTTTTTCTGCAGATGAAGATGATCTTAGCTCCACGTGGAAGGCTGATTATTATCAGAGCTCCTTGCCTCTCTACCCACCACTAAGGGAAAGTGGAATTGATGGATTCACCACTCACAATGTGTCATTTCATCAAGGACAGAATTACGTGATGTTTGAAATATCTGCCAATGCCACTATAGGTGGACCTGGCAGCTGGAATCCACAGTCAGCGTTTGCTTCACTGTCTTAGGACCCCACCTCTCATTTCTTTGTTTTTTTTTTTTTTTTTGAGACGGAGTCTCGCTCTGTCACCGGGACTGGAGTGCAGTGGCCGGATCTCAGCTCACTGCAAGCTCCGCCTCCCGGGTTCCCGCCATTCTCCTGCCTCAGCCTCCCGAGTAGCTGGGACTACAGGCGCCGCCACCTCGCCCGGCTAATTTTTTGTATTTTATTTTTAGTAGAGACGGGGTTTCACAGTGTTAGCCAGGATGGTCTCGATCTCCTGACCTCGTGATCCGCCCGTCTCGGCCTCCCAAAGTGCTGGGATTACAGGCTTGAGCCACCGCGCCCGGCCCCCACCTCTCATTTCTAACAGCAGACCCTACTAGGGGATTAGAGGTCTCTTTCCTGTCAAGAACTGACCTACAGAATCAACCCAACTTTCCAGTTGGCCACAATCAATCGAAAGTTATTAGCTCATGACGTAAAACATATTTGCCCTCCCAGCCTCGGCCCCTCCGTGAGCTTTGCATTGTCACTGCTGCTACAACTGGATGGCTTCATTTGGCAAGGAGTGAGTGACCAGCCCAAGGTCAGGTAGCCTGAGAATGTCAGAATCAGAGACATTGCCCCAGGTACTTGGCAAGTCCAAGCTAGCCTCGGCTGAGAACACCAGCCCTTGACAGCACGCTCTCCACTTTCTGTGCTCAGATGGCTCAGACTGTTGGCTTCTGCTCCTGGTCTTGCTGGACTCCTGCCTCAGCCTGACCCACTGTTTCTGGGAACACACACACAGCAGTGGTTGCCCTGGTTCTGACAGTTTCCAACACGGTGAGCATAAAGGGTGGAGATAGCGAGCTAGCGAGCCCCCGTGCAGACACCCTAGGGCCCAAACTGCTAAAGAGTGACATGGATTAGGTAAAACATTGGCATACACCATTTTAAGGAAACGATGCGTCCTTCCTTCATTCATTTCTTTACTCTTTCACTGGACTCTGTGTTGAGTCCCTGCTGTGTAGGTCAAAATATATGAAGGCAATGAGGATACAGAAAGGGAAAGACCAGGCCTGTGTTCTGTAGACCGGTCAGGCAGAACAGACACAATGCTTGGCTCTAGATTGACTAAGTTCTCTCCTTCCTTTTGTGCCACAGCCCCCAAACCCCCGGACATCCCCAGCCTCCTTCCTGCCTCACAGGAGCCACTGGTCAGTTGATCCCTGAAGGTTCTGTCCAGAGCTGGACATGCATGCAACAGGCAGTCCCACCTATGCTGCAGGGTTTGGTGGGTTTACTGTGAATCACTGCAGGAAAACAGCTGAGAAAGAAGCAACATAAAAACAGAGGTGGAAGGGATATTTCTAGATGTCGTGATCACTTCCTGGTGTTTACTAACTCCTCCAGTGGCACCTGGAAACCCCCTGGATGTCTTGCTGACAAGTAGCTTTGATTACTAAACCTGATAACCTCTCCCCCCGCCCACCCTCTGAAGGCTACTCATCCTTTCCCGAGTTGTGGGCAGGAAAACCTCTGCTCTGAACCTAGATTGCCAGAACCCCAGCCCAGGTCAGACCCTCCCCAAAGACCCTTATTTATATATAAAGAACATGGAAGAGGATTAGGTCAAGGCAGAAGAGGTAGCAGAAAACAATGAGGGGAGAGAAAGAGAGAGATTGAGAGAGAGAGAGATTGAGAGAGAGAGAGAGAGAAGGAAAGGGTGGGGGAGATGCAGAGGAAGAGAGAGATAGATATAGGTATGAGGGAACAACAGGATCCAAAAAGAAAATTGAGGGGCTCCCAAAGAAGACATTGTTTTTGGCAATCTTGCCTGGAAGCAATTCTGGCAACCTCATTGCTTCCATTTCCTTTCCTGTAAAAGGTGTGGAAAGCACTGTCTTCTCTCTTTGATTTCCTGTGAGACTGAGTTAATGAGAGCACAGAAGTGATAGGGGAGGGGGAAGGAGAAAGCAGTGAGGACAGAGCCTCTTCGTGATGAAGCCTGGAGATAGAACACTCGCCATAAATTAGTTTCCATCAAAACAGCTTCATCTGTGAAAGATAATGTTGTTTCCTCATTAGTGGTTTTTGTCTGTGATAATTAAGCCTCCACATTTGATCTCAGATAACCCTTCCTAACTTGACATCATTCAATCTGCTCAGATTGGAGGAGGGATGGAAGCGGCATTGACTCACAAACACTGGATTATGTTCATGGATGCTCTAATGGCAATATGAGAACTTCCTGAGGGCGCAGATGTGCAGGGGCACATTATACGCACAGCCAGCAGGCCTCCAAATTCCCCTGCTCTCCAAGGGGTTTAATCTCCAAATAAAAAGGCTTAAACCCCAATCACCAAGGGAACTTCAGTCACCATGCCATCCCATAATATATACGTAATCAAGCCATAAATATTTCAGAGAATTTCCCAGAGGCCTTTTGCTCACTCAGGCCTGCTTGCAGTGAATTAGAGCCCTAGCAACCCCCACCCACACCTAGTCAGTGTCTCAACTCCTGTCTCCCTCTCTCTCAATTAGTCACAGAAATCTACGATGGAAAAAAAATCTATGATGGAAAAAAGAAACCAGGCACAACGCCATGGGAGCCTCCTCAAGAAGAGCCTCGGGAAGGTCCTTCAGGAGGTGTCCAGAAAAAGGTGTTATAATCACAGGAGACGACAGTTCCATGTATGTAATTGCCCCTTAAGGTTTTCCAGTGGGACAAGAGGTGGAGATGAAGACAGTGATATTGAGGCTTCTCACCCTGTGTAGGCCTAGGCCAATGTGTGTGTTTCTGTCTTCATTTTTAACAAAAAATTTCTAAAAGTTAAAAATGACAAACAAATAATTTTGAAAGTAGAAAAATGCTTACAGAATCATGATAGAAATAAAGAAAATATTTTTGTACAGCTGTACAATGTGTTCGTGTTTTAAGCTAAGCATTATTACAAAAGAGTCCAACCGTTTTAAAAAATGGAAAAGTTTATGCAATGAAAAAATTATAGTAAACTAAAGTTAACTTATTATTGAAGAAAGAGAAATTTTTAAAATAAACTTAATGTAGCCTAAATGTACAGTGTTTATACTCTGCAGTAGTATACAGTAATGCCCTAGGCCTTCACAGTCACTCACCACTCACTGACTCACCCAGAGCAACTTCCAATCCTTTAAGCGCCATGCATGGCAAGTGCCCTACACAGGTGTACCCTTTTAAAAAATATTTTATACTACATTTTCACTGGAACTTTTCTATGCGTAGGTACGTAAAGATATACAAATATCATTGTGCTACAGTTGTCTACAGTATTCAGTACAGTAACTGTGAGCAACAGGCTATTGCGCATAGTCTAAGTATGTCGCAGGCTCTGCGATCTAGGGTTGTGTATGTATATTCTATGATGTTCGTGAAATGACAAAATCACCTAATGATGCATTTTTTAAAACACATCTCCGTCATTCTTAGAACATTCTTACAACATTTCCCCATCGTTAATTGACACGTGACTGTATTTTCTTTGCTTTTGGTGCTTTAATTTGAATATTTTCTAATGACCTACTCTAGCTCACTAATCTTGTTTCCTGTCATGCCTATCTGCTTCTGTCTATTTGTAATTTCAGTACAGAATTCTTTACGTTCCAGAATATTTTAATTTTTAATTATTTTTGTTTTCAATTTTTTTATAATTTTCAGTTCTTTGCTAAAATTATCAAAACTTTTCTTCTATTTTTTAAACATAGAACTCCAAAAAAAGTATATTATTCCCTTTTCTAGGAAGAGAAAGGAAGAGGCTGATCCCTGTAAGGCACTGAGATGAGTATCAGCTATTTTGCAAGTTTTGTAAAGCTCAGTCTACTTTTGATTCCCTGTTGTTTCTACCGTATAGCTCTTTAAGTCTATTAACTGAGGGCCTAGTGTGTTCCACTAGTAGGCCTTAAACTCTACTCTTTGTTTTCTCAGCACAAGACTGCAGAAAATTCTATTCAAACGTTTTCTTCTCAGATTTTTAGCCTGCTACCTTATGGAGCTTCAGAATTTAGCAAACTTCTTGAGAGGGAAGCTGGATGATGTTTGAGGTTCCCAAGTCTCCAATTTTTCATTCCAAACCTTTAAGACCACACAAAGCCCTGTTCATTTTTCTGTCACCTAAAGATGTCTCTCTACTCGAGCCAGGTAGATTCTCAGCCTCTTGTTCTTGCCCATAATTAGTCAAATGGCCACAGGAAAAAAGCAGCGTATTTTCAGCTCACCTCCCTGCAGTTCTGCTCTCTCCAAAGCCTCAGACCTTCAGGTCCTCATGTCTTCAGCAGATCTCCATTGCCCTTAAGCCAATTATTCTTATATTTCATCTTGATTTATTACTTGTTTTCGAAGAAGCACTGGTCTGTTCCCAACATTCTATCCTTCATGGGGCAAAATTCCAGTCATTTATTTTTTAATATCACTTAATTTTTCTTTTTGATGTATCCATGTCACCTGAGATTTTTCAAATTATTTCACATACCAGGGATGTTTGTCTAGTTATTATCTAAATAATATGAGAATGCAGGCTACATGCCTGAAGAAATCTAAATTGTTTTTGAAGATCGTAGACGTTTTTTTCCCCAAATAACTTTAGAAAATTTTGAAATTATAGTTTTTCTTAAAAGTTTTTAAAAGTTAACATCAAAGTCGTAGGCAATGACCTGGCTCACTGTAGCACAGCCTACTCTTCCTTATACATCCAGAGCTCTCTGCCCAGCCCCGGTCATCTCCGTAAGTTGAAATATTTGATAAAATACAAGAATAGTCCAGCACTGCAAAGGAAAAGAGGAGGACTGGCTTTGAAGAGTGCATCTTCTCTTTCTGAAGAAAACCTCAAAGACCATAGCATGTTTCCATATACCCATTTTACAGATGAGAAAAGATTCAGAGAGGTCAAGTAATTTGTCCAAGATTATGTAGCTAGTAAATAGTGTCACTAATATACTAGTCTGTCTAATATGTTCTTTTTCCCAGAAAATACATGCAAATCCAGATAAAGGAACATATTAGCTGAGTGCAAAAGTAATTACAGTTTTTGCATTGTTAGAATTTGTGGTTTGATATTGGAGTACATTCTTATATAAATATGGTTAGCATATAGTTCTTCTATACATCATTTTAATGAGCATTTCTCACATTCCTTTTTTTTTTTTTTTGGCTAATGACATTACTCACTGTTTATTTTCTGTTTACTTTAGACTATGGAAATGATGTTAGACAAGACGTAAATTTGGGCAATTTTTCTTATTTGAGTTCAAAATGGGTCACAAACAGTGGAGACAACTCTCAACATCAGCAACACATTTGGCCCAGAAACTGCTAATGAATGTACAGTGCAGTAGTGGTTCAAGAAGTTTTGTAAAGGAGAAAAGAGCCTTGATGAAGATGAGGAGCATAGTGGTCGGCCATTGGAAGTTGACAACAACCAATTGAGAGCAATCGTCAAAGTTGATCCTCTTACAACTAAAAGAGAAGTAGCAGAAGAACTCAACGTCAACCATGCTACAGTCTTTCAGCATTTGAAAAAAATTGGAAAGGTGAAAAAGCTCAATAGGTCAGTGCCTCAGGAGCTGAGCAAAAATTTAAAAAATGGTCATTTTATAGTGTCATCTTCTCTTATTCTATGCAACAAGAAGAAACCATTTCTTGATTGGATTGTGACATGCAATGAAATATGGATTTTATAAGACAACCGGCAATGATCAGCTCAGTGGTTGGACTGAGAAGAACCTCCAAAGCACTTCCCAAAGCCAAACTTGCATCAAAAAAAGGTTGTGGTCACTGTTTGCTGGTCTGCTGCAGGTCTGATCCACTACAACTTTCTGAATCCCAGTGAAACCGTTCCATCTGGGAGGTATGCTCAACAAGTCAATGAGATACACCAAAACTGCAATGCCTGCAGCTGGCATCGATCAACAGAAAGGGCCCAATTCTGCACAACACCCGACCACACATGGCAAAACCAATGCTTCAAAAGTGGAACGAATTGGGCTGTGAAGTTTTACCTCATCTGCCATATTCACCTGACCTCTCACCAGCTGACTATCACTTCTTCCAGCATCTCGACAGCTCTTGCAGGGAAAACATTTCCACAACCAGCAGGATGTAGAAAATGCTTTCCAAGAGTTTGTCCAATCCCAAAGCATGGATTTTTATGCAACAGAAATAAACTTATTTCTTGTCGGCAAAAATGTGTTGATTGTAATAATTCCTATTTTGGTTAATAAGGATATGTCTGAGCCTAATTATAATGATTTAAGATTCCTGGCCCAAAATCGCAGTTACTTGTGCACCAACCTTGTAGAATTATCTCTGGACTGGTTTCTTAGTGTGATGTTATAGGAGACAGGTGAGATTGACAGGCTTATTCAGTTCTTTACTGGAGTTATCTGGTTTCTGATTTCTCCTAAAACTTAAAATATCCTAGAGAAGTCCTGCAGCATTCCAAATGTGGATTTTACAATTATCTTTTTTTCTCTTAAATATAACCTAGTTTATAAATCATCTGAAGGCCCCTTGAGACAATGAACACTCAAGCAACAGACACAGAGATGCCTTTTGAAGCTGCAACACCTTGTAGGTACAGAGGAGTCATGAGTCACATCAAAGGGAAATGTATGTTTATTGGGAAAGCCTTTTGGTGAAGTGGCATAACCAAGCTCTGCAGTAACTGAGAGATACTCCTATGAGACACCCAGAGAAAGAAGATGAAGTCTGCCCTAGTGGTGGCAGGAGGAGTGTCTCTGATAGGAGAGACCTCCAAACAATCACCTTCTTGCCTAGGGGATGGAGGGTTATGATGTTTCCAGCAGCTTTCCTTGGAGGAGGAAACTCACTTGTCATTGGTGGATGCTGGGCAGGATCTTTTGCTGTCATTTTAACATTTTTGTGTGTGTGTGTGTGTGTGTGGTTTTTTTTATTATTATACTTTAAGTTCTAGGGTACATGTGCATAACGTGCAGGTTTGTTACATATGTATACTTATGCCATGTTGGTGTGCTGCACCCATCAACTCGTCAGCACCCATCGCTTCATCATTTATATCATGTATAATTCCCCAATGCAATCCCTCCCCCTCCCCCCTCCCCATGATAGGCCCCAGTGTGTGATGTTCCCCTTCCCGAGTCCAAGTGATCTCATTGTTCAGTTCCCACCTATGTATATTATGTATATATTTCTACACTTGGTTTGCCTGCCTTGCCTACCCGATGACTAACTCCCCAAAGTCAAGAATGTGATCTGCTTCCTTTCGGTTATGGGCTGAATTGTATCTCTGCCGAAATTCACACATTGAAGTTCTAACTCCCAGACCTCAGAATGTGACTATGAGTGAGAACATGCGGTGTTTGGTTTTCTCATTTTAACATTTATATATTTAGACTATCTGACTTCAGTAGATGGTGGATGGTTTATAATTATAAAACATTAATATTTACCAATTATTGAGGAATACCATGTGCTGGCCACTATGCTAAGTGTTTCACATACAATTTAAATCACTAATTCCAGTGAGATTAGATAACATTATTCCCATTACATGAGAAAAACAAGCTCAAAGTTAAGCTACTTGCCCAAACACACATAGCTGTAATTGAGGTCTGTAACTCCACACTACAAGCTCTTTTAAATTCTTACCTTCTGTCTTTCCACTTAGTCTTTTCACAATTCTCTTTATGTAGTGATGACAGGGTGAGGCTTACAAAATGTGGCTTGCTGTATTGGTCTCTTTTCACACTGCTGTAAAGAACTGCTTAAGACTGGGTAATCTATAAAGGAAAGAGGTTTAATTGACTCACAGTTCTGCATGACTGGGGAGGACTTAGGAAACTTACAATCATGGTGGAAGGCAAAGGGGAAGCAAGGACCTTCTTCACATGGTGTCAGGCCAGAGAGACCGAGAGAAATGGGAACAGCCATATACTTTGAAATCATCAGATCTCATGAGAACTCATTCACTCTCATGAGAACAGCATGGGGGAAATCACCCCCATGATTTAGTCACCGCCCATCAGGGCCTTCCCTCAACACCTGGAGATTACAATTTGAGATGAGATTTGGATGGGGCCACAGAGAAAAACCATATAACTTGCCTGTCTTTGAAATTGTCCAAGCACTATTTAGTGTTTGCCACGTTACTTAATGAAACCTATACAACTTCTGTCTTTAGTGCCTTAGGAAAATCATTTATTCTTTCTTCTTTTATTAAAAAATTTGAAAAGTTAATTTTATTTGGTTAAATTTTGAAATGACTTAACCACTGTGATGTCACAATTGGAAGCTTTCTTGCATGGGATGTTCAAAACCACTCTATTTGAGCATCCTTGATGTATAAGATTGTAGAGAGACCCTGAGGACTCAATTCCTGACTAGATGAACTCTCTCATTCATTAAACATATCTGCTAGACTCCACTTAGTGTCTTGGTGTTACAGAAATGAGCAAAGCACAATACCAGGCCTCATGGAGCTTCTGATATAATATAAGGGTATTAATTAGACTGGAGAATGACACAGGCTATATTGGAGATATTAATTGATGCTGTTGGGGAGTGGAAGAGATGGGCATCCAAGTCAGAGAATGAGGGAGGGCTTTCCAGATAAAAGATGCTTGAAGTTTATTTTTCATCCCATCCTCAGGACTCAGAATACTTGGTGCCAAACCTTCTCCACTAATTCACAGGTAAAAGAGTGACTCAGTTCATTTGGGCTGCTATAGCAAAATGCCATAAACTAGGTGGCAGAGAGAAACAGAAATGTATTTCTCACAAGTCTAGAGGTTTAGAATTCTGAGATTAAGGGCCGGGCGCGGTGGCTCAAGCCTGTAATCCCAGCACTTTGGGAGGCCGAGACGGGCGGATCACGAGGTCAGGAGATCGAGACCATCCTGGCTAACACGGTGAAACCCCGTCTCTACTAAAAATACAGAAAACTAGCCGGGCGAGGTGGCGGGCGCCTGTAGTCCCAGCTACTGGGGAGGCTGAGGCAGGAGAATGGCGTAAACCCGGGAGGCGGAGCTTGCAGTGAGCTGAGATCCGGCCACTGCACTCCAGTCCGGGCGACAGAGCGAGACTCCGCCTCAAAAAAAAAAAAAAAAAAAAAAAAGAATTCTGAGATTAAGGCATAGGCAGATTTGGTGTCTGGTAACTATTCAAGTCCTGGTTCATAGAATGGCAACTTCTTGCCATGTGTCCTCATATGGTAAAAAGGACAAGCCAGCTTTGTCTTTGGAGTCCCTTTCATAAGGGCACTAATTCTATTCATGAGGGCTCCACCCTCATGAACTAATCACCTCCCCAAAACCCTACTTGCTAAATATCATCACATTGATGCTTAGATTTCAGCATACGAATTAGGGTGGGGGGTGGGAAGGAGTATGGGACACAAACACTCAGACCATAGCATTTTGTCCTTGGTCCCCAAAAATCCATGTCCTTCTCACATGTGAAATACATTCATTCTATCCCAGTCACTAAAGTTTTAGCTTGTTCCAGCATCAACTCAAAAGTCTAAAATCCAGAGTCTTAGCTAAATTTCATCTATATTAGATATGGGTGAGACTCAAGGTATGATTCATCCTGAGGCAAATTTCTCTCCCCAGCTGTGAACCTGTGAAATCAAATACTGTGTGCTTCTAAAATATAGTGAGGCTCTAACCATAGGATAGACATTCCCATTTCAAAAGAAATACACAGGAAAGAAAGGGAGTAACAGGTTCTGAGTAAGTCTAAAACTTGGAGCTCAAGAATAGCCCTCTTTGACTAGATGCTTCATTGCACTCCAGGTCCATTGCGGCGGAGGTCCCACCAATTCTCTGTGGCAGTGGTCCTGCCCCATGGCTTGGAGAGGCCCCACCCCCATGGTGGCTCTCTGCAGCAGCCCCACCTCCTTGGTGGCTCTGTGCCTGAGACACGTGCCTGTGGCCCTCCCACCCCCAGTGGGAATCATGCACCAGTGGCTCTAAGGGTCTGAGGTCGTAGTGGATGGCTCTACTCCTCTGACTGCACTAGGAATTGCCCTGGTGGAGTCTCTCTACAGTGGTCTTGCCCACCAAGCAAATCTCTGCTTGGGCTCCACAGCTCAGCAGGGAATCCTTTGAAATCTGGGTGAAGGCAGCCATGACTCCACATCTTTGCTGGGTGCAATGCACACCATACCAGGGTCTGCTGGAGCTGCACCGGGGGCAATCAAGAAGCTTGGCAATGAAGTGTGGAGAACAGAGCCTTGAGGCAGTGCCTAGTAGCAAGCACTAAGATCCTGCAAGTGCCCATGCCTCCTCCTTTGAAATCGTTTTATCTCCCAGGCCCTGGAACTCTAGGCCTATGATGGGAGGAGCAGCAACATGATGTCTGAAATGCCTTCCAGGTTACTCTTTTATTGACTCCGTCTCCAAAAAAAAAAAAAAAAAAAAAAAAAGAAATAGCTTCAGCTAAATATCCAATGCTCACACATTCTACTTTACACAGAATTCTAGGACAAACTCTATTCAACCAAGCCTGTTGCCACTTTATGACAAGGATCCCCTTTCCTCAAGTTTTCAATGATATGTTCCTCCGTTCCACCTGAGACATCAGCAGAATGGCCTTTACTGTCCATATTTCTACCAACATTCTGTTAACAACCACTTAGGCATTTGCTAGGAACATTTAGGCTCTCACTACAGTACTCTTCTGGGTCCTCAATGTAATCACCCTTTAAGGTTCCTTCACACCAGTGTAGGTTTCTCTAGTATTCACTTAGAAACCCTCCTCCCTCTGCCTATTATCAGTTCCAAGCTGCTTTCACATTTTAGCAGCACTGTAACGAATAGCTAAAATTTCCACGTAGGTATTTTGTAGAAGGTGGTATTTCTTCCTCTTCATGGTACCCATTGTCTCAGCCTGTTCAGGCTGCTACAACAAAATACCATAAACTAGATATTATAAATAATGGAAATGTATTTCTCACAGTTTTGAAGGCTAGGAATTCCAAGATGGAGGCAGCAGCACATTCTGTGTCTGGTGAGAGCTCACTTCCTGGTTCACAGAAGGCATCTTCTCACCAGATTCTCACACGGTGGAAGGAATAACGCAGCTCGCTGGGGCCTCATTTATAAGGGCCCTAATCCCATTCATCAGGGCTCAGCCCTCATCCTAATCACCTCTCAAAAGTGTCACCTCGTAATACCACCACATTGGTGGTTAAGTTTCAACACATGAATTTTGGAGGGCCACAAATATTCAAAGCCTAGCAAAGAGATGGCCCTCTCTTCACTTGTCTGACAAAAGCAAACCCCAGAATAGGCAGTCTACTTGCCACCTGGTGAGATATCAAAAGCCCCAGGAAACCACCTTTTCTGTTAAATTTAGAACAGTGTAGCACCATCTATTCACAATTAAGTGTTATTCCATGGTAACCTAAAAACACCCTGGAGGGAATAAGCATTGATAATTTTTTTCCAGAAGTAGACCATCAGTGTAAAAAAAATATGAGAAATATTCCGATAAGTTAAATACTAACAACAGGTTCACTGGTCTTGAATCCTAATTCTTCCATTTGATAGTTGCGTAGTTCCAGGTAAGATGCATCCCCAGTCACACTCTCCCTTTCCTCACTGTAGACAAAGATAGCACACCTGCACAGCTACTGTTCTTAATTCCTGAGCAGGATCAGAGGAGCAGAGACTGTACTGTGCATTTATCTCCAGGCAGAAAGGACAGACTGGGTTCCTGGGCTCAAATCAGGGATGTCACTGAAAGCAAGTTTTTGTTTTTTTTTAAGACAGACTCTTACTCTGTTGCCAGGCTAGTACAGTGACATGATCTTGGCTCACTGCAACCTCTGCCTCCAGGGTTCTAGCAATTTTCCTGCCTCAGCCTCCCAGGTAGGTGGGACTGCAGACACGCACTTCCACACTCAGCTAATTTTTGTATTTTTAGTAGAGACGGGGTTTCACCATGTTGGCCAGGATGGTCTCCATCTCTTGACCTCATGATCCTCCCGCCTCGGCCTCCCAAAGTGCTGGGATTATGGGTGTGAGTCACCGCACCCAGCCGAAAGCAAGGTTTTATGTAGAGGGGAATTTTACAGCCCCCTCATCATATTCTAGAGATGAGAGTAATGTGTTTTCTAGCACATATGCATTTCTAAGGCAATCTACCCTTCCCAAGACGACTGTGACTCCCATCTCATCCTCAGCCAATAACCACAGTTAATTAGAATAGGAAAGTGCCTTGACCCAGAAGTGGCATAAGCAATCAAAAATTGTTCTTGAATAATTAGATTTCTCTCTTGGAAATCTAAAAGTGAAATCAAACAACAGAGATAAGTGAAAGAAACTGATCCCCTAATATTAAGAGGTAGCCTTGGGGGTCAAAGAAGGCTACCTCAATCAGAATCTCTGCAGCAGAACAGATGGCATGCTCAAATGTATTCGAGGACAGTTTTAAAAATAGGCTATTTGTAAAGGTGTGAGTGGGGGTGGGAAAACTACAAGGAATCATGTGATACCCCAGGTCTAGTCATGGCAGACACTCTCACCACCAAAAGGCCTGAAAGAGCAAGAGAGAAGCAGTCCCTAGAATGCAGGTAGAGCAGCAAAGAGAGAGCCATGTGGCAGGAGCTGTGATCTGCAGGTGAGGTACAAAAAGGGAGATGAAAAATAAGACCTTGCTCTTTTTATTTCATCCATCTTTAGCCAGAACAGACAAAGCCAATCCGAAGCCAGAAGGAAAAGGAGCCCAGTGGTACAAACTTCTGGGGCAAGATTAGGATGGAGAAGGATGGAAACGAATCTAGAAGGCAAATAGAGTAAGCAGCAGCCCAGCACAGAGGCTTCGATGGGCCATGCACAAGACTAATAGCCAATTGGCTAAGAATAGCAGAAGAGACCAGAGATACAGAGATACCCTAAGAGATCATGCAGCCCACGAGAGAGAGTAGAGCCTCCACTCTGGAATTGCTGCCAGCTTAACAATTCCATTTTAGATGTTTCCCGTACCTGAAGATCCCTGTGTCCTTTACAGGCACTGTCTTGAGTGAGTCTAATTATTTTAGTCAGGCACTGTTAACTAATATTTCACTCCCTGTGGAGGCAGTTTCAGACATAGTTTCCAAGGATCCCTGCCCCTTGCATAACAGCTTCCCCTGGAGTGTGGACTAGACCTTAGTGACTTGCCTCTACCGTACAAAATACAGCAAAAGCGATGGAATTCCACTGCCAAAATTAGGTTACAAAAGATTCTTCCCTACTTTTGCCTTCTCTTGCTGGCTCTGATGAAGCAAACTGCCACTGCTGTGAGCTATCCTATGGAGAGACTCACATGGTGAGGAACAGAAAGCAACTGTGTAACTGAGGTTCTCCTTGCAACAGTCCATGAGGAATTGAATGCTGCCAAACCATGTGAATGTACTATGGGACAGATCTCTCCCCACTGAGGCTTGAAATCTGCTGCACTCCCAGGATGATACCTCGATTGCAGTTTCTACGAGATGATAAGAATTGTTGTTTTAAGCCATTAAATTTTGGAGTACATTGTTTGTTACACAGCAGTAGATAACTAATACACTCCCAGAACATAATTGTTGCCTCTACATGGGAGGCCCTAGGCCTGAGACTCCTGTCAGGCTGCACTGGGAGATTCCAAGGATGCTGAGCACCCTCTGAGTAGCTCTGAGACCTGTGAGAGCCACCTAAATGGAAGATTGCTTTTCGGTCTAGCCATGGGTGATTTCCAGGCCAAGAGCCTGAGTCTTTGCCTGCTCTTCAAACAGAATGCCACGTCTTACAGCTCTTAAGATCCCCTCTTCTGCCTTTCTTTTCTCTTCAAACTCTATCTACATTGTTGTGTCATTGTTAAATTTTCTTTGAAAATTATTTTAACTACTGTCATGGGTTGTGGGACATTCAGCCCCATTTCCCTCATTTCCAAATTGCTCCTGCTCTAGCGTGCATGGAAATGATGGTTTGCACTATTTCAGAAGTACTTTGATTATTTTCTTCATTTAATTTCTCCTTTAGGCTCCATTCACTAAACTTCAGAAAGGTGATTCTCGAAGGGAAGTTGAGTGGGGGACTTCATATAGCAAGAAAGGGTCATATTTTTCTTCTCCTTTGAACCATAACCATTTAAGGCAATTATAATGCTGTGTAATAAAGGAAAAACATTTTAATGATATCCAGGTTATTATTTAAAATGTCTCTTTGTTTTTATTTCCATGATGTGAGTTGTTCATGCTTGCTGTTTTTTCCTCCCATGGGATGGAAGCTGGCAAGTTATTAAAAATATCTCACTGTATAACAAATATATTACAAAGAAGAATGTTGAAAATATGTCTCTCTAAAGCATTGCCATGTTTCTGGTGATAGATATACAATAACAGTGCTTTGTTTATTTAATTTTAGCAGATTCTAAGCAATCTTTAATCCTAGGAGAAAAAGTGTTTTGGCTTCTGTACACATAAGGAAAGAAAAATTGAGTAGAAGTCGGAACACTTAAATTATGACCCCAACTCAGTTGTTAATTAATATGTGTCCATAAACAAGGTTATAAATGTTCTTGTTAGTAAAATGAAAGTGTTATTGCATGGGGTTATTGAGAGGGCTAAATGACATACTGCACGTACAGCACTGATACTCAGTGCTTAGACTCAGTATTCTCGTGTATAAAAATAGGGTTACTCTTTAAAATAAAAATAGGGTTACTCTTTAAACAGATCTACAAAATAATGTGCAATTGAAACCAACATGCCAAAGGGTTCGATTGAAATCAACATGCAAAAGGGTTTTTTGTGGTCCTTGATAAGTTGATTTGACATTTGTCAAAATAGTGGTTCAGCAGCATGATAAACTACAATAGCTTCCAAATGGATTAAACATTAAAAAATAGAACTGTGAAAGTACTAGAAGGGCTGGGTATCATATGTAAAACAAACAAACAAAAAAACTCTAAAATGTGACTATAAGAAGGCAGACTGGCTAGGGTCCTTGGGATCCAAGGAATGACACAATGATTAGTTCCCTGGCTTTCTTTTTTCCTAGGCTGGGAGCTGGAGAAACTAGAGAAATTAGCAACATAAAAATACCACAGAGTATAGACAAAAAAGGCCCGAGAAATGCATTATTTCTGTAACCTAGACCAAGAAAGGAACACCAAGACAAAAAATGTTTAGACAATAACTGCCCTATTCTAGAAAGACACCATGAAAACAAGATGGGGCCCACCTCCATCCCATCTGCAAAGACCAACCAGGAGCCTAGACTTCTACACTCACCATGTGCTGTAACATAGGCCCCCAGTCTCCTGTTAGGATGGCATCAGAGAAGGTTGGGGAGGGAACTAGGACTTTCCTCCCCATCAGTGGTAATAGGGAGCACCTCCCTGATAAGAGTCAGTGGAGGCCATGGGAGAAGCAGTAACCATGTGTCTCCTCTCATCAGAGTGGTGTTAGCAGAGCCGGAGAGGGGAGCCTTAACTTCTACTCCTGCCCAGCATTAGAAATAAGATGCCTCCATAAGGGTGTCAGTGGAGGCTGGGTGGGAAACATGCACTTCTCCACCTCCAGTAACAAGGAGGCATTTCTACGTCCGTTGCCAGTGCAGTGTTAGAAGACAGTTCTTTATGAGCTGGATTGTGGCTCTCTTAATTAATATGTTAAAGCCCTAATTCCCAGAAACTCAGAATGTGACTATGTTTGGCAATAGGGCTTTTTAAGAGGTAATTAGGTGACAGTGAGGCTGTTTGGGTGTGCCTCTATCCAATCTGACTCATATCCTCATAAGAAAAATGGATTATGGACACACATAGACACCAGGTGTGCACATATACAGAGGGACTACCATGTGAAAAGGCAGCAAGAAAGCAGTCACCGGTAAGCCAAGGAGAGACCTCAATGAAAACCACCCCTGCCAGCACCATGATCTTGGACTTCTAGCCTCCAGAACTGTGAGAAAATAAAGTAAAACACCACCCGGGCTGTGTTGTTTCGTTATGGCAGCACTAGCAAATTCGTAGATCAGCTAAAACAGGAAGTTTAAATAAGAGTCTCACAAAATAACGCCCCAAATTTCCAGGATATGGCTGAAAATTACTCAGTCACTCATCATATCAAGAACCAGGGAAATCTTGAGTAAATGAGAAAAGACAATCAGCCGATACCAACTGAGGTGGCACTGATGTTGGAATTATTGACAAATATTTTTAAACATGCATTATAAAAATGCTTTAATGAGCAATTAAGAACATGTGTGAAACAAAAGAAAAACTACAAAACCTTAGCAAAGGAACAGAAGATATAAAGAAAAGTTGAATGCAAATTTTAGAACTGAAAAATACAATAACAGAATTTAAAAAAAAAAACTCACAGATGGAATCGATAGCAGATGAAAAGAACGTAAGAAAAAATCAATAACCTTTAAGACAGAACAATGGAAATGACTCAATCTGAAAAACAGAAGAAATGGACTGGGGAAAACATGAACATGGCTTTAGGGACCTGTGAAATTATAACGAAAGATTTAATTTTCACAGCATCATTGTCCCAGAAGGGGAAGAGAAAGAGTGGGGCCAAAAAAGGTGTAGAAAAATAATGACTAAAATTTCCCAAGGCAAATTATATAAACCCAGATTCAAGAACCTGGGTGATTCTCAAGCAGCATAGTCCAAGTAAATCTCCACAAAGACATATTCTAGCCAAGCTTCTGAAAATAAAAGACCAAGGAACATTCTAGAGAGCAGAAAGTAAGAAGTTACATGATCCCTACATGGGAAAACAATTTGAATGACAATATATTTCACATCAGAAACCATGGAGACCTGGAGGGAGTGGCACATTTTTCAAATGAAAAAACAAACAAATAAGCAAACACACACACACACACACACACACACACACACACACACACAGTCTATCAACCCAAATTCTGTTTCCAGGTGGAAAAAATCCTTCAGGAATTAAGAAGAAATCAAGACATTTTCAGATGACAAAAACAGTAAGAAATTTTGTCTTAGAATGGCAGGAAAAAAGGAATCTTAGAACATCCAGAAGGAAGAAAAAACAATGGAAAGACTAAATGTAACTAAATATCATAGAATTTCCTTCACCTGCAGAAGGAAATTGTGCTTGATAGCTGAAATGAAAATTATAATATTATATATATTATATATAATAATTATAATATTGTCTAATGTGTTTCTCCAAATGTGCTGAGAAAATATTCGAGGCAATTATAAATGGGGGAAAGCAAAGGGACTTAAATGAAAGCCAGGTTTCTATACTTCACTTGAACAATTAAAATGTTAATCTGTTAAAATGAATAGTCTGTGTCATTTATATAAGATTCTTAAATGGCAAAATTAAAGAAATGGAAAATATATCAGTGGTTTCCAGGGGTTAAGGATGTAGGGGGAAGGAAATTGATGTGACTCTAAATAAGTTATTTTACTCTGTTGTGTTAGCCGTTCTCATGCTGCTACTAAAGACATACCCGAGACTGGAAAATTTATAAATAAAAAGAAGATGTAATGGACTCACAGTTCCACATGGCTGGGGAGGCCTCACAATCATGGTGGAAGGCAAAGGAGAAGCAAAGGCATGTTTTACATGGTGACAGAGAAGAGAGCCTGTGCAGGGGAACTCCCCTTTATAAAACCATCAGATCTGCTGAGACTTACTTTCACAAGAACAGCACGGGAAAAACCCACCCCAATGATTCAATTACCTGCCACTGGATCCCTCCCATGACACATGGGGATTATGGGATTATTATAGCTGCGTATATTTGAACAGTACACTCCACCTCTCTAACCCTCAATTTGCTTACTGGTAAGGGGTGAGGGACCCCCAAAGGGGTGATGTACATAGTATGACCCAAAGAACAGCCATGCCCAATCAGAGGTTGCAGGTCACAGCCCTATGGCCACAGTCTTTGAGGTAAAAATGATATTTGGCAAACAAAAAATGATGCATTTATATATCTGGAATTTTAAATTTACTCCCGTAGGAACTTTTGGCTTTCCTGTGATTCTCCTGGCACAGGTCTCTGTCCAAAAATGGGAGAGAAAACCCAGGACTTCTAGGGATTCCAGACTATATGCTCTTTGATTAAATAGTCTTTCACCTGACTGTCCATGAGGATTTTGTCCTTCTATGATCTGTGTCTACTTTTAAATACATTTCTGTTTTAAACATTCTTAGACCTGTGGGAGCTTGTTTTAAAAGAAGTGAGTGACAAACTCCCCCATCGTGTATGTGTGTGTGTGTGTGTGTGTGTATATATATATATATATATATTAGCAAAGTAGTTTTAAAAATCAGGCACTTAGCCTGCCAAGTTTCATCTCTTGGAAATGACAAGAGAGGCTGCCTCAGGCTTTAAAACATCTAATTTGTAAGTGGTCCATCTATTTTTATAAAGGGCAGAGAAAGGAGTGGTGGAGGAAAATATCCAATCTCATTAAAATTCTCACAACGATTTAATGAGGATGAATTGTCTTCATTTTACAGTCAATGAAACAGGGGTTCAAAAAGACTAAGCAACTTGTTCAAGGTCACACTCAATGTTAACAGACAGCCTGGAGTATAAAGTCAGCTTTCTCTGACTGTAAATCCCGTGTTCTTGGCCCTGGCTGCAGGAACCTCACTGATACCACCAAGAGTAGGCAGAGATGCTTTGAGCAAGAAAAGCAGAACAAAAAAATAAAATAAAATGAAGAATCCTTCAAGTCTCAGATATAGAAAAAGGATGGGCGTAGCTGAACAATAACAACAAACACATCTTAAGAGACCAGTCCCTGAGGACACTCGCAACAGGAAGACAAATGGGCTTCAGATGCCCCCTGCAGCCCCTAATCCACTTATTTTTATTTTCCTGCCTGTCACCTCTATGATTTGGAATCATTTAAAAGCTCCCTCTTTTTTTTTGACTTTATTTTTTCTGATTTTATTATCGTTTTTATGCTTTTTAAAAATTGACACATAATGATTGTACACATTCACGGGATGCAAAATGGTGTTTTTGATACATATAATATATAGTGATCATATTACGGTAATTAGCTATCATCTCAAACATTTGTCATTTATTTGTGTTGGGAATATTCAATAGCCTCCTTCTAGCCGTTTGAAACTACATTATATGTTAATATTAACTAGAGTCATCCAACAGTGGTATGGAACACCAGAACTTCTGTCTAGCTGTAACTTTGTTTTCTTTAACAAATATCTCCCTAGCCTTTCTTTTAAGTATGGGAGGTATGGTAAGGGCTGTTCTAGACTCTACTTGAATTTCCCAAGTCAGGGAAGGGCCACCTGTGGAGCCATTGCCTCTGCCCTGATGCCCAAGTACAGCTGTGTGCACATGGCAGAGGTCTAGTCTGGGCTTTAGCCCCAGTGGTCACTGGGAGAGAATTTCAGGGTTTCAGGATTTTCCCAGTTGTTATTTCATTTTTATTGTCACAATAACTCTGTGCAATTGACAGAGTACACAGTAAATTCCCAAGTCATGTCCATTTATTTTGTCTGTTATTGTTGTTTAACCAGTTTGTATTGAGTCTTTTCTTTAGGCTAGAAACTTTTAAATGAGCATGCGTTTATGTAAATTAACCCAAATTATGCACCATATTAAAGGTTAAAAAGCTGAGGCTCACTGAGGTAGACCAGTTGCTCATATAAGTACCAGATTACATAGCAGAACCAGAATCCAGATCAAACAATTTCCCAGTACATGACTTTTTCCACTAGGCCAGGGGTCAGTAAACTCTCTTTCTGTAAAAGTCCAGTCAGTAAACTCTCTTTTTGTAAAGGTCCAAGACATACTATGTCCACAACAACTACTTAACTCTGTTCTTGCAGTACCAAAGCAGCCCTAGACAATTTGTAAGAAATGAGCATGGCTGTGTTCCTATAAAATATTATTATTTTTGCTTTAGAAAAAAAAAAAAAAAAGGCAGTCAGCCAGATTTGGCACATAGACCATATTTTCCCATCCCTGGAGCAGACCACTACCTTGGTTCAGAAAGTGTTAGTGTCCTTAGGCAGGTCCTCACATTCCTCTGTAATTACTTCCCCAGCCCAATGCCAATACACCTACTTGCCTTTTCTCCTTCCCTTCCTGAAAGTGTGGCTCTGTACAAGAATCCGGCATCTAAAATTAGTACTGGATTATATTTCTGTTTTCTATTAGATTGAAATGTACTCCAGTTACAGAAAAGCACATGTGCTGTCTCCCCAAGAGAAATTGCTATTTGTGCCAAGAGAAGCCTAGCCATTTGAGCTCTCCAAAATGCTTTCATAGACACCATGGCTCTATTAGTCAGAGTCTCGGAGTAAAGAGAAAGAGGCACATCTTCTCAGGTCCCCCTACATAGTGCTGGGGCTTTAGCTGGGGATACTTGGACTTGAGGTGGCCATGACGGCCATATTCTTCTTGGCCATGCTGCCATTCTGGCCCCTGCCCTGCAAAATGTGAAGAATGAAGGACAAGATCAAGAGCACAGCATCCTTCAGGATACACGCCAAGCTCTGGGACCATCTGCTCTTCCACTGACATCTTCTCTGTGTGTTCACAAAGCAGTATCTGATTAGATTGATGTGTGACCCTGCCCTCTGGCAGATTCTTGTCGAGTAGAGTCTTGCCCTATATGCCAAGCACTATTCTAGGCACTGGAGATATGTCAGTAAACAAAATCCCCACTGTCGTGAACTAACATTTAGATGAGAGAAAAGAGGACAAAGGCAAATGTATAAATCTATAATATTTTAGATAGGAAGAAAAATAAGGGAAAGGAAATGGATTGATGAATGAAAATGTACTATTTTAGATAAGATGATCAGAAAAGAACTTCTTGATGAGGTGAGATCTGTGCAGAAACTTGAAGGAGGTGAGGGGCTGAACCATATGACTATCTGAAGGAATCACATTCTGGTAAGAGGGAACAGCAAGTGCAAAGATCTTGCAATATGCCTCACAATCTGAAGACAGCAAAGAGGCCAGAGTTGCTGGAGAAGAGACAGAGAGAGAAGAAAAGAAGCATAAGATGAGGTCAAAAAGTCCGCTTGTGTTACTATAACAAAAGAGCTGAGCCTGGGTAATTTATAAATAACAAATATTTACTTCTCACAGCTCTGGAGGCTGGTAAGTCCAAGATCAAGGCATCAGCAGTTCAATGTTTGCTGAGGAATCTCCCAGATGTTCCCTTGGCAGATGACTTCTTGGCGCTGAAGAGAAGCTGAAGAGGAATCAATGAACAGTGGAAAGAGCAAACAGCAGTCTATCCTGTCTTGTGATGACAGCTTTTCCACACCATTCTCATTTGTTTCTATCCAGTCTCTGCTTCCAGGATGGCACCTTGAACACTGCATCCTCTGGAGGCATGAATGCTATGTCCTCACATGGGAGAAGAGAAAGAAGGGGCAAACTCACCCCCTCAATGCCCTTTCATGGGGCACAAATACATTCACGAGGTTGGAGTACTTATGGCTGAACACCTCCTAAAGGTCATACCACTTAATACTAGTTGCCTTGGGGATTAAGTTTCAACATGAATCTTGGAGGGGGCAAAGATGTTGAAACTATAGCAGAAAGGGAGCAAAGGTCCAAAACATGCAAGTTTTGTAGATCCTAGACAGGATTTTAGATTGTATTCTGAGTAAGCTGAGTGGTCATTGGGGTTTGAGAGGAGAAAAACACATGAATTTTTAAAGGTTTAGTCTAGCTGCTGCACGTGCATGTACATTGATGTGTAGTAGGGGAAAGGAAAGGAAAACAAGTATGAAGTGGGAGACCTATCAGCAGAGTCAGTAGACGTTACTGATGAGCGGTAAAGAGAAAGTGCAGAGTCAAGGATGACTCCCAGGTATTGCACCTTCTCACATCCTCACCACCCATCTTTTTTTTTTCCAGCAGTTGCTGTGGCAACAATCTGCAGTGGGTGAAGCCTGGCAGTAAGTACCATGGCCTCAGCTGCACCTTGCATTTCTTGCCTTTTGCCCCAGAGTTTCTTAGCCTTTCCATGGGACTCTCCCAGAAGCTCACTCTGCCATTCAGGTCCCTGTGTAAGACTGGAAGACCAAGGCAGTTAACATCGCAGGGGCAATATTTGATCAATGAGGGTTTAGAGCAGGTGGATAATTCTGAGGCTCAACCTGTATATCTTTTTAAAGACCACCTATTGGAACTAAGCCCCCAGGCATCTACAGTAGTAACCGGCTCTACCATACCGATTTTCCTCTTTCCATTGTACTCTTCCTAGTCCCTCACTATTGTTCCCTGGGTCCCCTTTCAAAAATAAACTTAAAACCCAAACAGTATCAAGAGTTTATCTTAGAGTATATGAAAGTTTGGATTGCTCATTCCATCGCCAAGTGGAGATGACAAGAAAGCAGTTGGAAGAATTTCAATCTGGGATGCAGAACACCATATGCAAAAGAGACCAGGCTACTTGTCTTCCAAGGTCACTGTGTCAGGGTGTAGCAGGCACCCCCATCTCCACAGCTCCACCAATACAATGCATCTCCGTCTGCTACTGTGTAGGAAGAGGAATTAATGAACAATGGAAAGAGCAAACAGTAGTCTATCCTGTCTTGTGATGACAGCTTTTCCACACTATTCTCATTTGTTTCTAGCTCCAGTAGATATGACGTCCTCACCGCAGATGAGCAGCCACATTAGAATGAAGGCTTGTCGAAAGTCAGCATGGCCACCCCTGCAGAGAGACATTGTCTGTTGGGAGTCTTTTCCCCTTGTTAAGATCCCCCCTGAGGTTCTAGAGGAGGAGAAAAGAAAAGTGAAATGGGAGACAATTGAGGGAAGCAACGAGGCCAAGTGCCATGTCCCCAGGAGGCCTCTTAGCTCTCTGACAGCCTCCAACCTCTGCCTCCAGCCTGAGCCTAGATTTCTGAGACACTGCAGAGATAGGACATGGCTTTTGTTTTCATCACCATTTAATTTACTCAAATGAAAACTGCAATTACTGAGCAGTTATATATCCTCATGTGCTTCAGGGATGCTGTCCCTGGCACATTTGCTATCCCCATTTGGAAAATTCGCCCATAAAAGCATCAGAGTCGCCTGCATTGTATGTGGAAATCTGCAATGTCATCCTTTGTGCAAGGGATAAAAATTCACCCTGGGGTACCAATTTTAATAAGGCTTAATTAGACCAATTTGTTGTAAGCTAAGGTCTCCAGTCTGCAATTTGACAAGCAGCTTGAGCTGGTTCACTACATTTTTACAGTCGGGAATTTCTGTATCTCAAAGAAAAGGTCAAATGGAACATAAGGTTTTATCCAAAAGACTCCTAAAGGGATAGTTAATTTCTGCTCGTTTTTGTATGTATGTCTTTTGTTGTTGCTGTTGTTTTTTTTTAAGAGTGTCTTTATGAATGCTAACAGCGTGATCTTGGGGGTAGAATAAGTCAGAGCCTCTTAGATTGTCTGTGCATCCAGCAACATGTAGGAGGGCACATAGAACAGGTCATCTCTTGTGCAGGCCTTGCCAGTAGCTCACAGCCCTCTTTCTATAGCGTTGGAGACGACCTCACAGTCCTAGACACAGAACACAAACAATACCTGAAAATCCACTGGAGTCAGCATGAGAGATAAGCCATCTTGCCAAGGAATGACAATTTTTTTTGTATTATCCTTGGACTGGAAAACTGTTTGCTTAAACTATAGTATCTTTAAGATATGCAACAAAGTTGATGTCACAGAGTTGTACTTTGAGGTCGTATCCCTGGAATTTCATCCAGGACCATTCTAAGGAAAAGCTTTACAAAATTCACTGATTTTGCTGTAGGAAAAGAGTTGAGGCTTCTCTTCGAAGGGGGAGGGGGGCGGGATATGAGTCAGAAAAAAAGAGCAAGTTGAACAATATCTCTTTCATCAATGAATTCTTTATATCAAAACTTCTAGACATTCTACCTAAAAATGGAAAGAATGTTCTACAATTAAAGAGGTTTCCATGCCAGGTGTGGCAGCTCACGTCTGTAATCCCAGCACTTTGGGAGGCCAAGGCGGGTGGATCACCTGAGGTCAGGAGTTCAAGACCAGCCTGGCTAACACGATGAAATACTGTCTCTACTAAAAATTCAAAAAGTAGTCAGGCATTGTGGTGGGTGCCTGTAATCCCAGCTACTCAGGAGGCTGAGGCAGGAGAATCACTTGAATCTGGGAGGCAGAGGTTACAATCGTGCCACTGCACTCCAACCTAGATGACAGAGCAGGACTCCATCTAAAAAAAAAAAAGAAAAGAAAACGAGGTTTCCAGAAAGGTTTCAAATGGCCTGTGGCAAACAGAGCCAGCCCTCGGTGCCAGTCTACTAGGTAGTGTCTACACTGTGGCTACATTGCTGGGGGCATCAAAAGGCCCACCTTTTCTCTAAATATTACCCCTTCTGATCTAATATGGTGCCTAAAATGCCCACATTGAAATGAGACCATTGGTTAAATGCCAGAAGACCCAAGATAAAAATATGAAAATATTCACTGATATTGTTGGCAAATTGACTCTTGAGGGAGTAGAAACTAGGTTAGCTGTATTTCTTTAAGTGCCAGGAAAGAACCAGAGCATAAAATGCTGCCAGGAGGATGAGCCAGTTTGGAACTGGGGTTTGGGAGATGGCAGAGAGACACAGGGTACAACTCCATTTGGGGCAAGGAGGAGAGAGGCAAAAGAGACAAAGCTGAAGGTCGGAGGAAGAGGGCAGTTACAGAGAGGAGGGTGACACAATCAATAGCTGATAGCTGACATGACAACTTTTTCCTATTCCTGGTGAGAAAGCTCAGGGAGCTACACTGGGCCCCGTTTCTCCTAGTGGGAGAATTGCCCTTGGCCCTGAATGCTCTATTCCAACTGCCAGACTCTGGCTGGAAATGCTAAGACCCTATGGTCTGTGAGGGAAGCCTTTTCCCCATCTACCAGAGAAGGAGCATGAGCAGGCAGAGTGAGGCCAGTCCTATGGGATCACTGGACATTCAGCAGGGACTCCTCCCCAGGCATGTGCACACCCACACCCAGGGGCTGTGGAGGCCCTGCCTGCAGCACCTGCTCACTGCCCACGGTTCAGGCATCAGTCGGAGTCCAGCCCTCACCATCCCCAACATCCAGCCAGCCCGTGCCGTTAGAAGGCTGGGCCATCTGGAAATCTGCCTCCACCACAACAGGCTTGACATTTGGATGACAGATCACAGATCTGTTGAAGCTCAGTGGCTGCTTTTAACAAGGGCACCCTGTTGCCATGTGTCACAAAAGGCACATTCCTGAGAACAATGTGGGTTAGACCAGGCAGTTCATAGGATGAGAGTCTTGGAACTGGATATTATTTCCTTCCAGTTGTTCGGAGGTGACATAGACACAGCCACATCTGCACGACTCTTGCGTGAAGCAGCTCCTCTCAGACTGTGATGCAAAAATATCTCTGTGGTTGTATCTGATGCATCTTTGCTGTTTGCATCACAGTCTCTCCCTGTCTCCCACCGGGCCTCTCATTTCACAGTAAAAAGAGTTGTGTGCTTAGGCTCGAAGGAGCAGAAACAAATGAAGTTGCAAGCATTACTGATATAAAGATAATATATGTTAAGTGATGTGGGATTGATAATATTCATAGACATTATTTAGGCAAACATTTCAATACACTTGCTCTCACAAAACAGTCAAATTGGGCTAATGATATGAACAATAAATCATGGAACCGATTTCAATAAAAACTAGTTTTGCTTTGGAAGATTGCATTCAGAATATATGCACTGGAAACCTACTTATAAAAAAGCAGCTTGGAAATAGAGATACGGGGCGGAGCAAGATGGCCGAATAGGAACAGCTCCAGTCTCCAACTCCCAGCGCGAGCGACACAGAAGACCGGTGATTTCTGCATTTTCAACTGAGGTACTGGGGTCATCTCTCTAGGGAGTGCCGGACAATCGGTGCTGGTCAGCTGCTGCAGCCTGACCAGCGTGAGCTGAAGCAGGGCGAGGCATCGCCTCACCTGGAAGCGCAAGGGGGAAGGGGATCCCTTTTCCTAGCCAGGGGAACTGAGACACACAACACCTGGAAAATCGGGTAACTCCCACCCCAATACTGCGCTTTAAGGAAACAGGCACACCAGGAGAATATATCCCATACCTGGCCGGGAGGGTCCCACGCCCACGGAGCCTCCCTCACTGCTAACACAGCCGTCTGCAGCGATCTATCCGCAAGGCAGCAGCGAGGCTGGGGGAGGGGCGCCCGCCATTGCTGAGGCTTAAGTAGGTAAACAAAGCCGCTGGGAAGCTCGAACTGGGTGGAGCTCACAGCAGCTCAAGGAAGCCTGCCTGTCTCTGTAGACTCTACCGCTGCGGACAGCGCACAGCTGCAGTCCATTAGGGGAAAGAGCAGGCCATTGCAGACGCGAATGACTCTGTCTGACAGCTTTGGGGAGAGCCGTGGATCTCCTAACGCGGAGGTTGAGATCTGAGAACGGACAGACTGCCTGCTCAGGTGGGTCCCTGACCCCTGAGTAGCCTAGCTGGGAGACATCCCCCACTAGGGGCAGTCTGACACCCCACACCTCACAGGGTGGAGTCACCTCTGAGAGGAAACTTCCAAAGAAAGAATCAGACAGGTACACTCGCTGTTCAGCAATATTCTATCTTCGGCAACCTCTGCTGCTGACCCAGGAAAACAGGGTCTGGAGTGGACCTCAAGCAATCTCCAACAGACCAACAGACAGTCCTTCTGACTGTCAGACGGAAAACTATCAAACAGGAAGGACACCTATACCAAAACCCCATCAGTACGTCACCATCATCAAAGACCAGAGACAGATAAAACCACAAAGATGGGGAAGAAGCAGGGCAGAAAAGCTGGAAATTCAAAAAATAAGAGCGCATCTCCCCCTGCAAAGGAGCACAGTCCATCGCCAGCAACGGATCAAAGCTGGTCAGAGAATGACTTTGACGAGATGAGAGAAGAAGGCTTCAGTCCATCAAACCTCTCAGAGCTAAAGGAGGAATTACGTACCCAGCGCAAAGAAACTAACAATCTTGAAAAAAAAGTGGAAGAATTGACAGCTAGACTAATTAATGCAGAGAAGATCATAAACGAAATGACAGAGATGAAAACCATGACACGAGAAATACGTGACAAATGCACAAGCTTCAGTAACCGACTCGATCAACTGGAAGAAAGAGTATCAGCGATTGAGGATCAAATGAATGAAATGAAGCGAGAAGAGAAACCAAAAGAAAAAAGAAGAAAAAGAAATGAACAAAGCCTGCAAGAAGTATGGGATTATGTAAAAAGACCAAATCTACGTCTGATTGGGGTGCCTGAAAGTGAGGGGGAAAATGGAACCAAGTTGGAAAACACTCTTCAGGATATCATCCAGGAGAACTTCCCCAACCTAGTAGGGCAGGCCAACATTCAAATTCAGGAAATACAGAGAACGCCACAAAGATACTCCTCCAGAAGAGCAACTCCAAGACACATAATTGCCAGATTCACCAAAGTTGAAATGAAGGAAAAAATCTTAAGGGCAGCCAGAGAGAAAGGTCGGGTTACCCACAAAGGGAAGCCCATCAGACTAACAGCAGACCTCTCGTCAGAATCTCTACAAGCCAGAAGAGAGTGGGGGCCAATATTCAACATTCTTAAAGAAAAGAATTTTAAACCCAGAATTTCATATCCAGCCAAACTAAGCTTCATCAGTGAAGGAGAAATAAAATCCTTTACAGATAAGCAAATGCTTAGAGATTTTGTCACCACCAGGCCTGCCTTACAAGAGACCCTGAAGGAAGCCCTAAACATGGAAAGGAACAACCGCTACCAGCCATTGCAAAAACATGCCAAAATGTAAAGAACATCGAGGCTAGGAAGAAACTGCATCAACTAACGAGCAAAATAACCAGTTAATATCATAATGACAGGATCAAGTTCACACATAACAATATTAACCTTAAATGTCAATGGATAAATGCTCCAATTAAAAGACACAGACTGGCAAACTGGATAAAGAGTCAAGACCCATCAGTCTGCTGTATTCAGGAGACCCATCTCACATGCAGAGACATACATAGGCTCAAAATAAAGGGATGGAGGAAGATCTACCAAGCAAATGGAGAACAAAAAAAAGCAAGGGTTGCAATCCCAGTCTCTGATAAAACAGACTTTAAACCATCAAAGATCAAAAGAGACAAAGAAGGCCATTACATAATGGTAAAGGGATCAATTCAACAGGAAGAGCTAACTCTCCTAAATATATATGCACCCAATACAGGAGCACCCAGATTCATAAAGCAAGTCCTTAGAGACCTACAAAGAGACATAGACTCCCATACAATAATAATGGGAGACTTCAACACTCCACTGTCAACATTAGACAGATCAACGAGACAGAAAGTTAACAAGGATATCCAGGAATTGAACTCATCTCTGCACCAAGCGGACCTAATAGACATCTATAGAACTCTCCACCCCAAATCAACAGAATATACATTCTTCTCAGCACCACATCGCACTTATTCCAAAATTGACCACATAATTGGAAGTAAAGCACTCCTCAGCAAATGTACAAGAACAGAAATTATAACAAACTGTCTCTCAGACCACAGTGCAATCAAACTAGAACTCAGGACTAAGAAACTCAATCAAAACCGCTCAACTACATGGAAACTGAACAACCTGCTCCTGAATGACTACTGGGTACATAACGAAATGAAAGCAGAAATAAAGATGTTCTTCGAAACCAATGAGAACAAAGATACAACATACCAGAATCTCTGGGACACATTTAAAGCAGTGTGTAGAGGGAAATTTATAGCACTAAATGCCCACAAGAGAAAGCAGGAGAGATCTAAAATTGACACTCTAACATCACAATTAAAAGAACTAGAGAGGCAAGAGCAAACACATTCAAAAGCTAGCAGAAGGCAAGAAATAACTAAGATCAGAGCAGAACTGAAGGAGATAGAGACACAAAAAACCCTCCAAAAAATCAATGAATCCAGGAGTTGGTTTTTTGAAAAGATCAACAAAATTGACAGACCGCTAGCAAGACTAATAAAGAAGAAAAGAGAGAGGAATCAAATAGTCGCAATAAAAAATGATAAAGGGGATATCACCACCGACCCCACAGAAATACAAACAACCATCAGAGAATACTATAAATGCCTCTACGCAAATCAACTAGAAAATCTAGAAGAAATGGATAATTTCCTGGACACTTACACTCTCCCAAGACTAAACCAGGAAGAAGTTGAATCCCTGAATAGACCAATAGCAGGCTCTGAAATTGAGGCAACAATTAATAGCCTACCCACCAAAAAAAGTCCAGGACCAGATGGATTCACAGCTGAATTCTACCAGAGGTACAAGGAGGAGCTGGTACCATTCCTTCTGAAACTATTTCAATCAATAGAAAAAGAGGGAATCCTCCCTAACTCTTTTTATGAGGCCAACATCATCCTGATACCAAAGCCTGGCAGAGACACAACAAAAAAAGAGAATTTTAGACCAATATCCCTGATGAACATCGATGCAAAAATTCTCAATAAAATACTGGCAAACCGGATTCAGCAGCACATCAAAAAGCTTATCCACCATGATCAAGTGGGCTTCATCCCTGGGATGCAAGGCTGGTTCAACATTCGCAAATCAATAAACGTAATCCAGCATATAAACAGAACCAAAGACAAGAACCACATGATTATCTCAATAGATGCAGAAAAGGCTTTTGACAAAATTCAACAGCCCTTTATGCTAAAAACGCTCAATAAATTCGGTATTGATGGAACGTACCTCAAAATAATAAGAGCTATTTATGACAAACGCACAGCTAAAATCATACTGAATGGGCAAAAACTGGAAAAATTCCCTTTGAAAACTGGCACAAGACAGGGATGCCCTCTCTCACCACTCCTATTCAACATCGTGTTGGAAGTTCTGGCTAGGGCAATCAGGCAAGAGAAAGAAATCAAGGGTATCCAGTTAGGAAAAGAAGAAGTCAAATTGTCCCTGTTTGCAGATGACATGATTGTATATTTAGAAAACCCATTGTCTCAGCCCAAAATCTCTTAAGCTGATAAGCAACTTCAGCAAAGTCTCAGGATACAAAATAATGTGCAAAAATCACAAGCATTCTTATACACCAGTAACAGACAAGCAGAGAGCCAAATCAGGAATGAACTTCCATTCACAATTGCTTCAAAGAGAATAAAATACCTAGGAATCCAGCTTACAAGGGATGTAAAGGACCTCTTCAAGGAGAACTACAAACCACTGCTCAGTGAAATCAGAGAGGACACAAACAATGGAAGAACATACCATGCTCATGGATAGGAAGAATCAATATCGTGAAAATGGCCATACTGCCCAAGGTGATTTATAGATTCAATGCCATCCCCATCAAGCTACCAATGACTTTCTTCACAGAATTGGAAAAAACGGCTTTAAAGTTCATATGGAACCAAAAAAGAGCCCGCATTGCCAAGACAATCCTAGGTCAAAAGGACAAAGCTGGAGGCGTCACGCTACCTGACTTCAGACTATACTACAAGGCTACAGTAACCAAAACAGCATGGTACTGGTACCACAACAGAGCTATAGACCAATGGAACAGAACAGAGTCCTCAGAAATAATACCACACATCTACAGCCATCTGATCTTTGACAAACCTGACAAAAACAAGAAATGGGGAAAGGATTCCCTATTTAATAAATGGTGCTGGGAAAATTGGCTAGCCATAAGTAGAAAGCTGAAACTGGATCCTTTCCTTACCCCTTATACGAAAATTAATTCAAGATGGATCAGAGACTTAAATGTTAGACCTAATACCATAAAAACCCTAGAAGAATATCTAGGTAGTACCATTCAGGACATAGGCATGGGCAAGGACTTCATGTCTAAAACACCAAAAGCAACGGCAGCAAAAGCAAAAATTGACACATGGGATCTAATTAAACTAAAGAGCTTTTGCACAGCAAAAGAAACTACCATCAGAGTGAACAGGCAACCTACAGAATGGGAGAAAATTTTTGCAACCTACTCATCTGACAAAGGGCTAATATCCAGAATCTACAAAGAACTCAAACAAATATACAAGAAAAAAACAAACAACCCCATCAAAAAGTGGGGAAAGGATATGAACAGACATTTCTCAAAAGAAGACATCCATACAGCCAACAGACACATGAAAAAAATGCTCATCATCACTCGCCATCAGAGAAATGCAAATCAAAACCACAATGAGATACCATCTCACACCAGTTAGAATGGCAATCATTAAGAAGTCAGGAAACAAAGGTGTTGGAGAGGATGTGGAGAAATAGGAACACTTTTACACTGTTGGTGGGATTGTAAACTAGTTCAACCATTATATGGAAAACAGTATGGCGATTCCTCAAGGATCTAGAACTAGATGTACCATATGACCCAGCCATCCCACTACTGGGTATATACCCAAAGGATTATAAATTACTCTACTACAAAGACACATGCACACATATGTTTATTGTGGCACTATTCACAATAGCAAAGACTTGGAATCAACCCAAATGTCCATCTGTGACAGACTGGATTAAGAAAATGTGGCACATATACACCATGGAATACTATGCAGCCATCAAAAAGGATGAGTTTGCGTCCTTTGTTAGGGACATGGATGCAGCTGGAATCCATCATTCTTAGCAAACTATCACAAGAAGAGAAAACCAAACACCGCATGTTCTCACTCATAGGTGGGAACTGAACAATGAGATCACTTGGACTCGGGAAGGGGAACATCACACACTGGGGCCTATCATGGGGAGGGGGGAGGAGGGAGGGATTGCATTGGGGAGTTATACATGATATAAACATCATGCACATGTACCCTAGAACTTAAAGTATAATAAAAAAAAAAATAAAAAAAATAAATAAATAAAAATAAAATAAAAAAGCAGCTTGTAAAAATAATTTACAATTATTAAGTGAAATTAGGTAGAATTGGAATCCAATAAAACAAAATTTCCAAAATTTTTGAAAACAATTTTTATTTTACCCAAGATTTTTACGATAAATATTAAAATGTGCACCATATTGTTCTTTGTCATTTTTACAGCTTTTCCCCCAACTTAAAACCAAAGGAAATAAGTAACAGATTTGGAAATAATTTAATTTGTATGGAAAATGCCTTCTCTTCTTTGCTGACCATTCCCAAAGAAGAGGGAGAAACTAATGAATCACTCTGATCCTCCGGAGCAGTCCAGGCACAGCAAACACCTCCCAGCTCGGCTGGACGTTCTGGTGCCACTGGGAGGCTTTTCTAGCTGCCATCTTTATTTTCTTTAACCAAAGCAACCCAACCATTCTATGTCCTGAGCCTCCATGACAAAGCAAAGAAAGGGTGAGGCAATCCTGTGCTGAGTGACTGTGCCCTCAACAGGCAAGTCAACCCTGGTTTGGGGTCTAAATTCTCCTGCCAGGACCTGGTGGAGTGGGGTGGTTTTGCATGTTCACAGATCATCAGAAAAATTATTTCAAATACATCTCAGAAAATCACAGGATCAGGACAGTGTGTGGATCATCATGGAAATGACATTGCTTAGGCTGCACTGCTCTGACTACGAAAGCAGATATCCCTCAAACATCATCCCATAAAACAGAATGGAGAATGCTTTTCAGTGCGATCAAACCAGTTGTCCTGTGTCTTCTCCGAGGTTCCTGGAGTGTGTCTGGAATGGTAGATGCTGTGGATAAACCTGAACTTTAATCTTCCCTTCTCCTTCCAGCTTTAATTTTCTTCTCACTGCCAGTTTGTTCTCAGAAATAGTGAAGTGAGCAGATAAGTTTAGAAAGACAGAATCCCCCTGGTCTGACTGTCTTCAAGAGCAAAATGGGAATTCATACCAAGAGGAGAGGACCCTTTGAATTGCCTTCTTCGCAGAAGTGCCTGCAAGGGGTCAGACTGGAACACATCACAGGCTCACGTTGTCACAAGGCAGACTGCTGGTGTGCAGGGAACCCGGCTAGCCTGCTGCCTCCTTCTCATTCCAATGTCCCCCTAACCCCCAGAGCCAGAAGGAGCTGTTCAGGATCTGATTCTTTAACTTACATACAGGAACGTGGTTAAAATCACAATACAACAAAGGATATTTATGCTCTTGGAGCCAAAGTGAATCTTTTTCATCACCACAAACATTTCCTTAAGCCCCAAATTTCATAGCTGAAGAAACTTTTCAGGGGAATTACTTAGTTAGCCAAGTTCCAGTTGGAAGAAGCAGAGAAGTAGCTGATGTAAGCTTTTAGGGCCTAAGCTAGGTTACGACACAAAGTGGCTAGAACATGACAGAATTGTTCCAACAGAACTCTGAGTGAGCTGTGTTTCCTGGCCTTTTACTCATAGGTGTGACCAGAGCTGGTGACGCTAGCAGGACCAGCTGTTTAGACTCTAAGCCTCCTCCATCCATTAGCCCACAGTCAAGCAAGTCAACAAAAGCAGTGGTGAAATGTATTCAACTTGGACCAGTTCTGTTAAAACAACCAATGCCTCTCTCCATGCAGTGGAAGACTGAAGGTCAGAAAGAACACTCTTGTTAGAAGCCTCTTTTGTCCCTTCCCTCTCTAGTTGCTCAAAAGACAGATGAAGGAAACACAAACACAGCCTGGTACAAGAGGCAAGGTGTCTTATAACAAAATGCCTCAAGCCCTACTTGTGCGGATCCCACTAGAAATCAAGGGGAGCCTGCAAAAGCCTCCCAGGGTGTGTGAGTTGCATTGTCACAGCTCTAAAAAGTTCTATGAATCTATTACACTTCAGCAGTACCCAAAGCCTGTTGTTCCCTGCACACCCACACTACCTGTTTGTCTCTCTCCTTATCTGCTTAGTTACCTGTTCTTTAAATGCCCAGACTACTCTACTCCTGACAACACACACACACACACACATCTTTGCATAGGTAAAGGCTACTTAGTCCTCCACCAAGACTCATCTCAGTAGTCACTTTCTCTGGCACCCTTGACACTCTCCCAAACAGAAAACCTCAAATGGGACTTCCTGAGGCTCTCATGGCCAGTGGTATGGCCCTCTGGTTCATCACAAGCCATTCATCCTGCACTGTGATTGTCTGAGGAAGGACCATGTCTTAAACCTAGTGTTCAGAATGTCTGTTGAATTAAAGCAGATATAGCTTAGCAGAAAACACTTTGATTGACAGTAGAAATTCTTGTAGATATATTCCCTCGTCAGTGCTCCTTCTGTGGGAAATTGGCACCATCATCATCACCCAGTTACTCAAGCCAGAGACTGGCCTATCCACCATCCAATCTGTCACAAACTTCTCCCCTTTTTACTTCCTACCTCGTGGTGTTGGGGCTTATCATCTGTCACCTGGACTGTCTCAGGGGACTCCCACCTGGTCTTTTGACTGGAAATCCACCTTCACTGCACTGTCACTGATCTCACTGAAACAAAGGCCTGGCTGGTCACATCACTCTATTGCTTAACACCACCCATAGCTCGAGCAGATCTACCCATCTGGTGCTTCAGCCCACCAGGGAGCCATGTGGAGAATGTGTGATGGAGATTTTGGCACCTCCTCCACTCTCAAGGCAGTTGGACAGGACCTAAGATTTCCCCAGATGTAACACCTAGCACCTAGATGCGACCTAGTCAGGTGACATGACAAGGAGCTAAGACCCCAACCCCCTAGGACTCTACTCCCACCTCCCAGCCACATCTCACACCCATAAGCTTCACCCTTGCCCTTCAGCCTGTACCTTTTACGGTGCAGCCCCAGGCATGCAGCTGTTTGTTACCAGGGGATTTACTCTCCCCCTACCTGAAACAACCTCCTACTTTTCAAGTTTCTCTAAATATAAATTTCTCATCCTTTTCCACCACACTGACCTTTTCCAAGCTAGCTTGCTCAAATTATCTGAAAGGGAACCACAATAAAAATGGATCTGATGCATGTTCGTGTCATTCAACTGGTTTAAATAAACCCAGTGTAGCAACATGACTCTAAAGTCAGAAACAGCCCCTTAACGAAATGAATGTCCAGGTTCTTAACTTAGTGTCAGAATAATCATCAGCATTTGCTCCTTTTCCCTATAGTTTCCTTCTGGCCCACTTGAAACTTGTCATTTTTCAGAATTAAAATCTCAAGTTTTGCAAAGGCTTGTACTCCAGGATGTAGAATCAGAGATTATTTTTGCTTGCTCCTGAGAGTTATGTTTGGAGGAGATCGCTAATTAAAATATCTTGGCGCCTATCCCTGAAGGCAGTCTCCTCCTCCCACTCCAAGAGCTTTCCAGCTCATGTCCTTGTTACTTGTCAGATCCAAATGAATGTGAATGACAAAAGAGTGGCAAAGTGAAGAGAAATGCAATCAGGTTCAAACTGAACAAATCCAGAAACAGCTGTTGCAACCATGAGACTTAGCATTTATCAGGTTTTATTTATTGATTCAAGCAAAATTTATTGACTACTTACCAGGTTATGTTTCTTAATTAGGGTAATCGATTCATGAGTATGTGCAACATTATTCTCCATGCCTTTTTGTATGTCTGAACTGTTTCATAACAAGGAAGAGTTTTCCAATCGAAATGGTTTATCCGTGTTTCAGTGAAAGCTGGGAGAAGAGTCAGCCTCCTGGATCTTTCTTGTTCTTATCGAAAGATGCCCTCTTACAGGATGGTCTTATGGTCAGGAAGCAGTCAAAGAGTTAAGATGAGTAAGGCCTCTAACCTGAAGAGTTAGTGATTCTTAGTGTACCACAGTTTTAATGAAAATTGCTCTTATCAATGCCAAAGAGACATTTTTTCTTCCCAGCTAAAAACTTCTAGGTCAGGACCCTCAAATATTCCTATTTACAGAAGAAGAGAAGAAAGAACTTACTTTTACTGAATACCAACGATGGGCAATTAGAATCATAATTATGCTTGTTCTTCATCGAGGGTACTTGTTTCTCATCAAATTCAATATTCATAGAACATTTTTATTTCAAGTCATCTCACTCTGCAAGAGCTTAGTTTAAGAACGCATTGAAAACATCCCATGTGAATAAAACAGGACTGCTCTCATTGAAGCACTTGGTAAATCCTCATTGTGCTCCGTCATTAGACTAAGCCATTGCTCAGCTGTAGCCTGTGGCCTAAAAAAGAATATACAGGCCAACCATTCAGCTGATTTCCTCACCCTCTCCCATCAGAGAGATGCCTCTTTGTATTAGTAGACCCAAATAATTTTCTGTCCTCTCTGCTCTCCCTTTCTTCTTCAATTAGAAATGAGAAAAATGTACAGAGATTAAGCTACTCCCCAGATAAAGGAATGCCACACAAACTTGTAACCAGCCCACCCAAAATGATGAAACTGGCTCATGCAGAAGAGCTTTCATCATTCACCCACCCTGGCTGCCATGATTAAGTGTTGGGAAAGAGGCCGGTTAGCCTTACGGAGAGAGTAACTCAGTCCTTGGCTGAATCATGAACTGTAAATAACCATCCACAATTCTCCCTTCTGCATCATTTCCCTTATGCTGCCCTCTTTCACAGAGGAGAACCTACAGTGAACTGAAAGATTCTTAAGGAATCTGTTCGCTTTACAGAAGGTAGGAACCACCAGGCAACATCAACTGATTTTCCCTACCCCTCCTGTCAGGGCAGAGCAGGGAATCAATGAAAGTAGGAAAGTGTTTGCAAGCCCTTAGTGCCTCCCATTACTGCCCAAAGTCTACTAGCCTATTACTGACAGGGGTCTAGTTTTCCTGATTCTCAACACTGCTCATCATACTACATGGCCTCTTTGTGTTACAGATAAGCAAAAGTGAGGCCCCCAAACTCTTAAATAATGTGGACAAAGTCACAAACCACACTTAGATCCCAAAGCACCTAAGTCAAAGTCTTCTTTCCAAAGGCAGCACTGAAACAATAACCTGACTGCCTCGGGCTGCAGATAGCATCTAAATACAGCAGTGAAAAAAAACCAAAGGCCCAGTGCCCCCAGCCAGTCACTATTACGCCCTGCACTTTATTCAGTTTACTCAAACAACTAGGGATATTCCAGACAAAATTTTAAAAAATTCCAAGTTAATACTTTAGCTGTCATGAATGTAAAAGAAACATAAATGTCTTTGACAAGCAGTGGCAACATGCTGGCTTGTCAAAAAAGTGGGTTAGCTTTTGTCTATTAATAATAGTCTTTATATATACTGTTGTAAGATACAAAAATTATAACTAAATAAAACTGCTAAAATTTGATAAATCTGAAGTTGATGCAACTAATTTATAAAGTATAACACAGGACATCTGGAGAGAGAAAATGCATTGTTTTACATCTTAAGCTCTTTATTGACTACAATGCAGAACATTTTATTTTAAGATACAGTGGGTTTTGCTTTTGTTGATGTTTTCACCAATTCAACTGAAGATGAAAGAAAGTCAAGACAATCAAATGGTAACTAGTAGCAGCTTATCAGTAAATGAGAGCAAGTATAGAGACTGTTCTTTGGACTGAGGTTAAATCAATTCGTCAATAAAGGCTTTTCCACTGCCTAACAATTATAACATATTAACAGTCGCCAAATAGCGCTGGATGGGACTCCTCTAGAAATAACTAAAGCCTTTCATTTTATACATAAAATAGCCACAAAATGTAGATGGGTTACATCAACTCATTGGATTTGCCCATCTTAAATTACTCTGAGATTCAGAGAAATCAAAATTTCATCATATGTTGTGCAATAGTTTCTTCAAATACCTTCTCATGCTCAATAAAATTAACATGTCATCCAGACACTCTTTAATCTCAACACATGACATATAAATGGTCACATCCATCATACACACACAGATGATTAGACGACTTGAGGACTATGCAAGGATGGCAAGAAATCACTTGATTCTTTGGTTATGCCCTAGTGACAAATTTATATATTTCTTGGCAACCAGCCAATCAATTTTGGAAATAATATTAGCCCACGACCTAATACATTCTAACAGCCTATCCCTCAATTTTCATGCACCATTAGGGCCAGTCACCAATCTCCTGCTGTCTTTCCCAGGAATACATTCCTTTCTTTGGAAACCTGAAATGCCCCTAGATAAATGTGCCCTTCTCCAGAGAAACACATTTCCCACTCAATTACAAATCCTGACTCAAAACTGAAATTAATACAGGCAGGCAATTGAGGGTTCTTAGAAAACTTCCTTAAAAATGACAAATGTATGTGATGTTAACACTATCCAATGTATCTGCATGCCACCTTATTAAATTAAAAACACCAGGTGTATTTATACAACATGTTCAATGGCTTACTGGTTAGGATCCTAGAAACAATACATGTCTTATAGCAAAAAATATACATATAATAATCCTCCTATAGTTTATATAAATGATGAAATGTTTTTGAATATATCTATATATATACACATATATACTCTGTGTGTGTGTTTACAGAATCTGGCACACAAATATTTCAGTCCTTCATTGGCTCTTCCGCTTCAGTGTCAAAGTCACCAGGTTTCAAAGTCTTAAGGATCGAAACAAAGGTCACCGCTGGGGACAAAGGACTGGCTTGATGCACCTTCCCTTATGAAGGACCAAGTTTGCTGGACAGTGGCACCCAGCAATGCATGGCTTGTTGCATGGACCAATTTCATTCCAGTTGTCACAGGTCTTGATACATCCTGGGCCACAGGTATCATACACAGCACCATGCTTACACTGGGTGGCTGAAAAAGAGAAGGAGACAAAGCCATGGCATGGAGAAAGGCCCCATTAATTCACCCTCAGCCAGATGCCATTTCTGCAGGCTCATGTCACTGCATAGACCTTTCCATAGCTCAGGCTCAGATTTGCATTTTAACAAGAGAATGATAAACACCCAACATTCCTCAAACACTCTGGGAATCAGCTACATCTATAAAAACAAACAGGTAGATCTGAATAAGAATTTATCTTATTCTTAGATAAGATAAACTATAAACGTGTAAGGCTATAGGAAAATCTTTAAGGTTATTTAGTTATTGTACAAATAATTAAATAGTATAAAACATCTGCTGCAAATAGTCCTTTCAGCTATTGAGCTGTGATGAATAGGAATATTTTGTGCAACTACATCAATATTCAAATATATGAAATTACCTACAGAGAAAAAACCTACCAAGGATATTGGGAATGTGTGACATATTTTAATCAATGTTATCGTGTGTTAAATTAGTAAATTTAAGGCGTGTTGAAGCAAGATTGTGTTAAGCCAAATAGAGAAACGTCAGATGTGTGACTGCAGGGAGGACAACGGCTGGCTGGGTCAGACAATATAAAAACGATGACGTTGCCATGTCACAGCCAATTTACTATCTTTATTGACTTAGAGGCAAAGTGATTTTGACAAAATTCTGAGAGATCCTGAAAATTCATGACTAGACTTGTCAGAAAAAAAATAATGCAAACATTCTGGAAGTTCTGTGACACACAGCCTTTTCCATGTGAGTTACATCCAGTGACAGTCGAAGGGGCCACCCCTCATTTCTCAAGAATAGGAATGTTGACACAAGTAGAAATTTGGAGCAGGGACCCTCCAAGAGCACCAAGAGCAATTCAATCTTCATTTAAAGTTGCTTTAAACAAAAGTGAAAACAATGGAAGACATTCTCAGCTTCAAAGCCTCTATCGTTTATGCTGTCTGCAGAATAATACCGGATGAGGAATCGTGTAATTGTAAAATTTAAGGATAGAACTGGTTTGTCAGCAAACGGGCCTCACTTTGAGTCTCTCAAGTTATGCATTTAGAGTTGCCACCAAATGTTGATCTTTGATGATAGTTAAGTAAAAGAAAGTTAATAAGCACCATAAAATAAATTCTACGAAGGCTTCTCAAATATCCATTGCACTGGTTAAAAACAAATGAGAGGCCGGGCGCGGTGGCTCAAGCTTGTAATCCCAGCACTTTGGGAGGCCGAGACGGGCGGATCACGAGGTCAGGAGATCGAGACCATCCTGGCTAATGCGGTGAAACCCCGTCTCTACTAAAAATACGAAGAAAAACTAGCCGGGCGAGGTTGCAGGCGCCTGTAGTCCCAGCTACTCGGGAGGCTGAGGCAGGAGAATGGTGTGAACCCGGGAGGCGGAGCTGGCAGTGAGCTGAGATCCGGTCACTGCACTCCAGCCTGGGCGACAGAGCGAGACTCCGTCTCAAAAAAAAAAAAAAAAAAAAAAAAAAAATGAGAGAGCACATTCTTTCCAGGGAATAATCAACAGCCTCTCATTGGCTCTTACTATTCAAAAACCGAGTTGTATGAAACAACACATCTAAATAAAACCAACTGTAAACTACGTGGCTCGATAATGAACATTTTTTCTGTATAGATACATATTAAGCACTGGTATATTATGTATTTATCCCTGCTTCCACTGTTAACTAAACCACTGACTCTTAGTAAAAACCTGCTCTGAACAAAGTCCCTATACGAGATACTTTGGGGATAGAGGTAAATGACATGGCTGCTGTCTGATACACCAGCAGAGGGATGAGTTAGTAGCAGCTAATTCCTAGTCACTGATATTGAAACATCCCATGTAATCTATGCCTTATTGATTCCTACACCTAGCTTACTCTCAGCTTTCTGAGGTGCCTTCTCAAAGGTAACTTCCTATTCAAAATAACATTTTCATATTCACTACCTCTTTTCCCCATTTATTTCTTCTTTACACATACTACTACCTGACATCATTTCATATTTACTCTGTCTTCCAACACTACAATGTAAGCTCCCTGAGGGTGGAGTTTTTGTCTGGTCCCTCACTACGTCTCTAGCTTACACATTTTCTGGCACTTGGCGAGCATTAGATATGGAAGTCAGCAATAAATACTCGCTAAATAAAGCTGTTATGAAACAGATATAACCACAACAGAGAGGGAATTGGAATTTTCCATTTGCGCCTAAGGATCTGTACTCTCCCCCTCTTTACACTGTTCTGTGGTCTGTGCCCTTGCACAGATGTCTCTACAGATGACATCAGTGGGCTCCCTCATGCATGGTGGACTCCAGTGCCTTGATCTGGTGCCATTATCTGGCTTGGTGAATGTCACCACCATTCACCTCATCTTCCACTCTTCTGAACTGAGTTCCCAACATTTTCAACTGAATACCCACCTCTTCTGTGTGGATGGGATGGATGTTCCTTGACTGATAAGAAGAGCACCTGCTGCTTATCCCATCACTGCATTTACAACATGAAATTGTAGTCATCAGTTTCATCCTCTCATACTCGTTCTCTCTCTTTCTCTCTACATACACACACCAACTCAAATATAGGCTACTATAGGGGAACGCTGTTCTGTTTCTTTACCTTCTGCAGGGGTATGGTGTTTAACATTTAGTAGATACTCAGAGGACTATTGAGAAATTGAGTAGATGGATACATGGATGAGTGAGTGGGTGGACTGACATAACCCTTCCTTTGAGTCTCTCAATTTAGGCTTCTCTGATCATCTTTTGACTTTTCACTGATCCCTTCAAAGTCCTCTTTTTTTCTCTTCTCAGTGACTAACAGAAAACCCTATACATTACATTTGCTTAATGATTTGGAAACATCCAAGCTGAATATCATATTTACACACAGTAATTGTATTCATGTGTTGTTATGCTTCGGTAGACTAATGGTGGTCACAACTGGAAGTTAGGATCACTTGGGGAACTTCCTGATGCCCAGACTTCACCCCAGATCAATTACACTAGAACCCCTCAAGGTGGGATCAGGATATCAGTAATTTAAGAAAAAAAAACAAAACACTCATCCTTTCCTTTGACCCTGCCCCACACTGGTGATGCTAATGAGCAGCCAAGATTGAGATCTGATCCTGCAAACAAACTCTACATTCATGCTTCAGTCACTCAGAGACTCATTCCTTTTTAGCAAATGAGAAGAAAACTATTTCCAAAGAGAATTAGGTCCTATTATTTCACATCCTCTTCTACCTCAAGCCCTACTGGAGCACTTCCCCATCCCAAAGCATTCATCCTCTTTCAGTGTTGGATTTAGGTCATCTGCAGGAGCACCCTTAATTTACCCCTCACTGTCTCTTCTCATTTGCACCCATCCTGGATTTGCCATATCTTCTTCTCTGCCCCATCGCTTTCAGAACTTACCCTACTCTTTGTCGTAGCACATTAATCTTCTCCCTATGTATTTAGCAACAACAACAACAACAACAACAACAACAACAACAACAAATATTTCCTAAACTATCAGATTTATTTTCTCCTTCCTTTCACCTCCAGACTTTGTGGAAGAATGTACGGTCATTTTAGCCTAGTCTTCTGCAATTCATTAACATTGACAGCTCATCTCCTCACCCACCCCTTGACCGAAGCAGTTCCCTCCAAAGTTTTCATTAATGTCCATACCCACTAACATCTTGGCAACTCCCATTTTCCCAAGACCACTCTGAAAAATACTTGGTCTTTGTGTCCATTTTATCTTATGACAGTGAACTCTCCTTGTTCTTCTGCTGACTCCCGGAGAACACCTCTCTCTCTTGGGTGTCTTTTCCCACTTCCTGGCATTAAATGTTCACATTACTTCCTGGAATCTCCCCCTGACATTGTTTTCTCTTCTACCTCTCTCTTCTTCGATTACTACAGTTTTATCTCTGACTTCCAGTTAGAGACCTCTGAAATCTATTACCATTAGTTCTGATTCTTTTCCCAGTCTAATCAGTTTTATCTTAATTCAGATGTCCCCCACTTCAGATAGGTTTCTGGATATCCCCCCAAGATGCTTTCTCTCCTCTGCAACCCATAGTACTTTTAATGTTATAGTTATTTTCTTATTTGCTTTAATCCCCCAATTACAGTACAGCTATAGTTCTTAATCAGAGATATTCATAAGAGTCCCCTGAGGTACTTTTAAAAACTATTTATTTCTCAGCCCACCCCTAAAGGTTTTTGCTCTGAATCTGCAGTGGTGCCTGTGCAGCTATTGATTTTAAAAGTTCTGGGGGTCACTGTGACAAGCACCTGCAGCTGAAGAGAGTATATCGCTGAGGCCTGGGCTCCTGAGGGCAGGATTCTTATCTTCTGTAACCAAAAGTTCTGGCACGGGGACAGGCATGGGGGAGCAGCTCAATGCATGCCTCCTGGATGAGGATTTCATATGAATGACATTCAATCCATCATTCCTTTTCCCAGTGTGGATTTCATCTGGCCAGTTTTGAGTTCATTTTCCACTCCATTGCTTTCAGAATGCCTCTTTCAACTCACCTTGCCCTCTAGAGGCTTTGCTCCCCTTTAAGTCTTGCAAGGATTCCTTGTAGTATAAAAACGTCTCAGCAACATTTCTTCTTTCCCACCACATTCTTTGTGTTTCCCTGACTATCCTATAGCTATGAACTCTCCCATGTCATTTCCTCTCTCTGACGTCTCAATTTTTTCTTCTAGCTCTACCTTTCAACTTCTTCTGAGGCATCTTACCTTTCTACTATTAAGGACTGGTATGTCCCTCACAGTCAACAAGTCAAAAGTAGACTGCAGGAAATGAAAACTACTCGAGGAAAAAAAAAAGATCTCTCTCTCTCTTGTATTATCCTTCATCCTATAACTACCATCTCCCATTCAATTCAAATTAAATCAGTAAACATCCACTGAGTATCTATGTGCCAGGCATTCTCTTAAGCCCGGGGAATAAAATGTGATCAGATATCATCTCTGTCCTCCAGTTATAGGAGGTTGGGCTTACAAACAAATAGGTAAAGCTGATGTGTAAACAGATTCTTAGCAAAATATAAGATGTATCATATCAGACAATGAGAACAAAGTACAGGGGAAGAGTAAGAGAGAAAGACGTCAGCTCAGCACTGAGAATTGGGTAGAGATCAAGGAAGACTTGAGAGAATGGATCCTGTGTAAGTATCAAGTGAGCAAACTTGTCAGAGAGACAATGACAAAAAGAGCTTCCCAGACACATAGAACATCAAGAACAAAGGGAGGGGTGCAGGCAACAGCAAGGTACTGTGGCTTAATCAGGGAAGGGTGGATCCTTGGTTTGGTGGGTTGGAGACATGAACCTTGAGGAGGGCAGGTGGTAGGAGACAGAGGCAGAGTAGTAAGCCAGGGTCAGAGACCACAAATGACCCCATCAGCCTTGGCAAATGGAAGCTTTGGAAGGGTTTTAAGCTGTGGAGTGACACCATCAGATTTGCCTTCAATTCAGCACAGCTTTTAGATGATCCTAGAACACGAACACTGACCTGAGCCCTAATTTACCCTCTGGAAATTCAGTTGTTTTTTCAAACTTGTAAAAGGCATAAGATCATTTCTTAAAACATAGGTGTGATTTGATTGGCACATATGTATTTTAAAAGGATCTATTTTGTTAAATAGTTTAAAAACTACACGGCCGGGCGTGGTGGCTCACGCCTGTAATCCCAGCACTTCGGGAGGCTGAGGCGGCCGGATCACCTGAGATCTGGAGTTCGAGACCAGCCTGACCAACATGGAGAAACCCTGTCTCTACTAAAAATACAAAATTAGCCAGGCGTGGTGGCACATGCCTGTAATCCCAGTTACCAGGGAGGCTGAGGCAGGAGAATCACTTTAACCTGGGAAGCAGAGGTTGTGGTGAGCCGAGATCATGCCATTGCATTCCAGCCTGGGCAAAAAGAGTGAAACTCCGTCTCAAAACAAAAAACAACAACAAAAACAAACAAACAACAACAACAAAAATGGGGATCTGCCAAAGTGGTTAGGGTTAGAGTGCATTTATTCTCAAAGCGGCATTCAAACAGCTATAGGTGAAACATAAAAACATTATGTGCCGGCTTTATCAATACACTCAGTCAGCATGGCTCTGTGACTTCCAGAACTCAACCATCTCCACATCCCCCTATGGGGTGCTGAACGTCACAGTACCTGACTTTAACTCTTAAACTTTTACAGGAGGCATCCAGTCAGTCAAGAAATAACTCAGTGTATATAATTAGGGCAGAGTTGCTGAACAGAAGGAGCTAGAACTATCTAGGGTTTGTAGAGCCAGACAAGGAGGGAGAAAACTGTTCACATAGCCCAGCAGACTATCAATTATGCTACAGAAAGACACAAACACCCACATTTCCAGCACCTTTTCCATGTATAAAATGTATTACTGAGTGTGCAGTGACAATTAGTATCAGTTATAGGCAGGTGGCAGACATTCTGCTGAGGATGACTATGTAAGATACAGCAGACAAGATCACAACAAATTTAGAGTCAGAGGGTACCAAGTAACAAACACCAGTGATAGGGAACAAAGAAATAGAAATTGGAAAGTCACTAAGGTGACTAAGATTTATATACATATTTGGATGAATTAGTTGACACTAATACAAGCACATAAATATGCATTTTTTTTCCCACAGTGCTCATGGGTCTCTGTGTTGTCATAATGATTAAGGACAGGGCAATGATGCCAGTTAACCGGGGTTCAACTCTCAGCTTCCTCGCTTCCCAGCTCTGAGACTTTCAGCTAATTACTTAACTACTTTAAGTCTCAACGACCCTATGAGTAAAATGTGGGTAATATAATGTTACCATATAAATAAAGTATTATGGGTATTATCAAGATAAAATATAACATGAAATACTAATATAGTCCTTGGGGGAAAGGATGTGCTTAAAATGGGTGAATAGCAATATAAATGATTATTATTAAACTTTTATATACTTTCACTATAGCCCTTAACACATTCGATTTTATTTAGCAATTCCCATGCTAAATTAGAGTTCCATTAGTCCCTCGTGCCATAGGTAGTGGGCACATATTGTGTCTGTAGTCATGACAGTGTTAAAATCCAGGCTGGACTTTACAATGTCACTGGTTCATTCAGAGTTTCTCACCTGGCTGACTTCGTCTATGTTCAACCTCCAAACTTTTTACTCTGGAAGATTTCTCTTTTTTGTCTTACGTGGCCTTAAGTGCTGTCATGAGTCAAAGAACCTGGGAGCTAAAAACGAATAAAGAGGACTCAGAGTCTTCATTATTCTACGTGAATCTGAACTGAATCTACTGAGAGATGCTACAGATCTGTGTACATTTATTTATTCACGTACCAACTGTCAGTCTGTGGAAGTTCATAATGTGTGTGTGTGTGCGTGTGTGTATGTGAGAGAGAGAGAATGTGTGTGTGTGTAAAATGTTGATGGAGTTATACTTCACCCAGATGGTGCCACTAAGAAGGGGTAAACGGGATCTTTCAGGAGCCATATTCCTTCTCCATTAGAAAAGTAACTTTAGCTCCAGAGACTCAGTCCCTGAAAAGAAGATGCTGACGTGAAATGTGTAGTCCTCAAATGCAATGTGTGCACTGAAATGGTGCTAAGTATAGCTCTGGGCCAGGGAGAGAAGGATCATATATCCAGTATCTACTATGATCCCAACAACAGCACTACCACAGCTAATGAAATTAATAGAATTCTGCTGAGCCCTGCATTAGACCAGGATGGATGGCTGGATCTAGCTTGACTCCATTTATTTTATTCATTTTCTGGTAGATTCAAGGGAAAGGGGATTCAAAATAAAGGGAGCTAGGAGTATTCAAGATGGCTGGAAGGACCCAGTTCCTCAAAAACCTTACCCTCACATATTCTACCCAGCACTGATGCATTAGGCTAGAGGGCAGCCATTTGCCTCACGTTTTAGCAGCCTCAGTCACACCTTAAGTGAATTATTATTATTATTATTATTATTATTATTATTTTGAGACGGAGTCTTGCTCTGTCCCCCAGGCTGGAGTGCAGTGGCCAGATCTCAGCTCACTGCAAGCTCCGCCTCCCGGGTTCACTCCATTCTCCTGCCTCAGCCTCCGGAGTAGCTGGGACTACAGGTACCGCCACCTCGCCCGGCTAATTTTTTGTATTTTTTAGTAGAGACGGGGTTTCACCGTGTTAGCCAGGATGGTCTCGATCTCCTGACCTCGTGATCCGCCCGTCTCGGCCTCCCAAAGTGCTGGGATTACAGGCTTGAGCCACCGCGCCCGGCCAAGTGAATTATTTTTATCGAATCAATACTTATCTGAGAAGGGCAGCATTGATAGAGCAGCACACTTGTTGTGGAAGATTAACTCTGATATAAAGATTGGACTTGGGTTTGCAGAGGAGGGGGCACCACCAAAATGGAGGTCACAGGAAGGTGAAAGGGCTCTGGTGCTTTTCAAAAAACACAAACTAGCGACCGCACCAAGGGGCAGCTGAGGAAGCTTCAGCAACTCCCAAAAATCCATCATCCTACCTCCCCACAGCTACCCAAGTAAACACAGGGGTTAACTCAGGGGTTTCAACACAGGCTGCAGGTCAGAATCACCTGGGCAGTTTTAAAAGGTACGCGAGGCCAGTTCAAGAAAGGCATCAGGGCATAGGGCACAGGTTAGGTTCCTGGTTTATTTTTTAAGCTCCCAGGGTGATTCTAATGTCCAGACAGGTTATAACGCACGAGTCTAAGTGAACGCAATGTCTGCACACTGCAATCACAGCTTCAAGGCAATTCTTCTTGATGGTTCTTTTAACCAGGTGACCACTCTTATCTTCAACCAATGTAGACATTCTGGAGTCAGCAATGGCATGAGTGGCCTTCTTTTCTGAGATGTGAGCTAAGGCTATTAAGACTAGGGTAGTAGGCTGAAAATCCCAGTCTCTTTATTTTAGGTAAATCTGGCCCTTCAAAGAAAAAAATTTGCCAATCCTTGAACTAGGTGACAACTATTCAGTTCATTTCTCCTTCAAATCTAAATAACAACAGCAGCTACCCTTGACTGAGCACCTTCTCTGAGTTGGACACTGTTTGAGATGCTTCACACATATATCACTAATGTTTGTAACTAGATAGCAGGTATTATTCTAAAATTGCAAATTTCTAAAATCTAGACTCTCTCCCTTCCTCTCCACATGCATTGCCACCATCTTAATCCAAGCCACCATCAGTGTTTCACCAGGACTATCACAATAGCCTCCTGCCTAGTATCCTGGTTTCAATCTTGTCCCCTTCCAATCTATTCTCTATCTAGTATCCAGGGTCATCTTTGGAAAGCAGAAAGAGGCTTGCTTAAAAGCTATCAGAGGCTTCCATTTCTCTTGGAATAAAAGCTAGACTCCTTTCAAAGCCCTGCCAAGTCCTGCGTGATTCAGCTCCTGCTCCTATTCCACCTTCCTCTTGCGCCCCTCTTCCCCTAGTCCACCCCAGGCTCAAACCACACTGGCTCCTCTCCACTTTGAGAGCATGCTAATAATTTTTCTCCTACCTTATGCCATCAAACATGTTTCCTCTGCATAGAATGCTTGCCCTCACTCCCTTCACTCCTTCAGGGCGAGGCTAAAATATCATCTGTAGAGAAGCCTCCCTCTTCATCCCATCTCAGCCTTCTCCAGTGGTTTCCTATCACTCCGTCCTGTTCGTTTCCTTCCTCATACTTACTGTAATTTGCAAGTTTTTATTTTTATTGTAGAGTTATGTTTTTGTTTGTTTCTCCCACTAGGCTGCCAGTGCGTCAATGGCTGGGGCTTCATCTCTTACACCCATGAAAGTACCCAGTGTCAGCACAGTGCCCAGTACCTTGCCACTTTGTAACAAATATTTCTTGGATGAATAAAGAAGTCCATTTTACAGATATCAAATAAGCTAATTAACTTGCCTGAGGCAACAACTATTATAGAAATCTCTCAGAGGGGAAAAAAATTCTACTAGGCTTTGTATAACAATCTCCAAAAAAAAAAAAAAAAAAAGTATCTTGTTTATCCTAAAGACCTTAAATGACTGTAATTGTCCCAAATCTCCTTTGCTTCACACATAACCTAAGCCATAGCAATGACCGTCCATGAGCTAAGTATATCCAGCTGATAATTTGAGGTCAAGAGGATTTTGCAACAGTGGAAATCTTTAAATTGCTTAAATATGCTTGTCACAAAGCATTTATCTTAAGTGCTGTCTACCTTGCCCAGTGGGAAGTCCCTGTATTTTATCAAGTAGCAATCCAGTTGGCCTACTGAAGGGATTTTCCTCTGACAAAGAGGCACGTGGCCATTCATGTCAGCATCCACAAGTCACCTCCATTGCCATCTTGGGCATTGCAGTAAACTTCTGATGGATAGATCCACCAGGACTTTCTTACCTGCACAATTCTGCTGAGGCTCCCAGTGGACTTTGATGCCGTCTCTCTGGCAGGCCCGGGTATATGCCAAAAATGACTCGCAGTAACAGTTTTTATGGACTGGACATTCACACATGTCTGTCACACAGGACCTATAGAACCCAATAGAGAGATACAAACATTTAAAAATATTAAACATAAACACCCTAAATATAACTTCAGAAAGGGTCGTAGATGGGGAAACCTGATTGGCCCATTAAAATGTCTATTTTAGATTGGAAACCTAAATTGGCAAAATTCTGCATGGAACTTAAGTGCTGGATACCTCTGAACAATGTGATATTAGATTTCCTTTCTTCTAGAGCAAGATTATCCAAAAGAACTTGCTGTAAGGATAGACATATTCTATTATCACCACTGTGCAAAGCCACTCTATATTTGGCTACTGAGCACCTGGAATGTGGCTGCCACAACGGAGGAACCAAGTTTCTAATTTGCTTTAATTTTAATTAACTTAGATATAAATAGCCCCATGCACCTAATGGCTACCCTACTGGAATACCATCGCCATCTTGTGACGAGCACTGATATAAAACTAATAAATTTTACTGCAATGTTTCCAAAAATGGTAACCAACTTGATAAAAACACAAAATCCTATGGCTTTCTGAAGACAGACAATTAGAATTCACTTCTGTAATATCTTAGAATCTTAGTCTTTTAAGGACCACTGAATCTTCAGTCTTTAGAATGTAGAGTGACAAATTCTAAATAAAGCAAATATTTCAGGCCTCTAATTAGACTGCAAGATGAACAGGATTAAACCAAGGTCTCTATAGCTGAAATATGGAAATGATGGACCAGGATATAAATTGAGCGGAAATGCAAACTAACAAATTTTTGAACATCTTGACCACAAAGACATAATAATGGCCTTACATTGGTGTATAATATTACAGTTTACAAAATGCTTTCACACACAGCCTGTCACCGGATGGTAAACAAGACATAATATAGTTGCTTGTTCCATAAATGAAGGGGTCATTTTACAAATAAATACATGGGCCCAAAGTCAGCACTTTTAAGTGGAAAAGAGCAAATTAAATTATATCTCCCAGCTTTGAAAGTGGTGTCCTTTTTATTATACCACACAACAACTGTCATCTTCTTCTTTCAGCAAATTTACTGCCTCACAGTTTCGAGTTAACATTTATGCAAGAGGCCTCCAAGATTAATAAAATTAAACTATCCTTATATTTTTCATAACCTTGTTCAGCAAACTCCCTTCCTCACAGAAGCTCTTCAAGGCTGAACACAGGAAAAATAATATCCAAGAGTACAAGCTGCACTTATAATCTTGAAAAGTGATCATGACACTGCCACTGGATGTTAATAATGCCATTTTCCTGTATTGTGGGACCTGTGCACAACCGATTGTCGAGAGCACTCAGCCAGCTCTGGGTGGAGGTCGACACACTATCTGCTCTAAACAGGAATTAAACAACAAAAAACAGATTCAAGGAGCAACAGGCCCACAATGAACGCACAAAGTTATTGCAGCCCAACACTCAAGGGCACAGTTTTGGGAAATAGGAACCAACAGGGACAAAAGAGGAACAGATGTAAAACCTAAACAGCCTCCTTCCATGTCAAGGACTGAGAGATTATTTGATGAGCGATACCTAAGACACGATAACCAGGACAGAAAAAGTGATCTTTTTTCTTTGTAGTAGTCATGGTTGTTGCTTTTTTTTTTTTTTTTTTTTTTGAGATGGAGTTTCACTCTTGTTGCCCGGGCTGGAGTGCAATGGTGCAATCTCGGCTCACTACAGCTCACTACAACCTCCACCTCTTAGATTCAAGCAATAATCATCAGCCTCCCAAGTAGCTGGGATTACAGGTGCCTACCACCATGCCCGGCTAATTTTTTGTATTTTTAGTATAGACAGAGTCTCACCATGTTGGCCAGTCTGGTCTTGAACTCCTGACCTCAGATGATCCACCCGCCTCGGCCTCCCAAAGTGCTGGGATTACAAGCATTACAAGCCACTGCGCCTGGCTCAAGGTTGTATTTCTTAATACTTCTCCCCACTTTTATTATAGAAATCTTGGGCAAGTGCATTCAGGCATTAAACGCACAGTACTGTCTCTACACTGGGGAGAGCCTCTGGAATTCCAAAGAGAAGCCAAATAAAACTTGTGCCTAAAATGGCATCTAAATGTCGGCGTATGAAATTCCCCTCAATACCATTTCCCTTTGTTGTTTCAATTTTCATTTCAGAATAACCCACACCCATCGTGTTTATGCTCAGACTTCACAGCAACATTTTTGGCTGCCCCAGGTTCTAACCTCTAATCCCATTCCTACTTCACTTTCCCAGAAGAATTTGTTCCTCACCTCTCTCCTGGCCCATGGGGGTAGGTCTCTTTCTGTATACACGGCTCTCACTGCCAAGACCTGGATGGAACGGCATCTCATGGGCCTGGTAAAATGATGGCACATATATGGGAAAAGGCTGGTCTCAGTGTGAGGAAATGTGTCCTCAGATTTGAACCAATGTCTACTGTAATTCTGTAAAATTCCATGGACAATAAACCAATAAAATGTAATTTGTTTGGGTAAGGGGATTGTTAGTGAATATTTTCCTTTTTTTTCCTCTTGATTTCTACTTGTCTTATGAAGCTATTTACACAACCGAAGATAAATTATAGACAGCTAAATCCAATTCATTGAGACTGTTGAGAGAAAATGTTTTAAGTACACATTTAATAACCACGGTGTACATATACTCTACCTCACCCACAGACAGGCCCTTCTGTCTCCACAGACACAATCAATGATGTGCCTTCACTGTAAAACTAAGGAAGATCTGAGCTTTTTATATGATCAACCACTCATGGAGAACAGTATATGAGACAAAAATGTTTGTCCAAGCCAGACCTTTACTTGAAAATGTTTTATGTATTTTTAAAGGCTTAAACTATGTGTTTTGTCTCGGAAGCTAAAATTCAAAAATGTTGTTTTTCACTTATAAAGTTGATGATTTTTACATAAAACAATGAATAGAGTTGGTGAGAGAATGGAGAAGCAGCCATCCCCTGCCCCACTGGCAGTGGTGTGAAACTGCCAGCTCTTACACGGAGTGTTTTTCAGGGACTGTCTCCTCCACTCCACTTGGCAATGGGATCAGAGGCAAAGATTTTCACTGCTCCATTTAATAGATAGGGAAGCTGAAGCTTGAAGAAGTGAAGTAAGTTACTCAATGTCATAGGGTTGATCATAGATCCAGAGCGGCAAACCTAGGAGGACACCTTGTTTTGTTCTGATCTCAGAACCCATATTCACAGTAACTACATTAGATCTTTCTAGAGAGAAATTGAATAATATTTATACACAGCCCAGACAAAGGTTCTTCCTCTCTGATGAAAATTTGAGTCCTAAGGAAATAGTAATGCTCATGAATATAGCCTTCAAACCTAGGCATTTTCATCACAATGTTATTTAAATTGAAAAAGAAAAGGAAAATTACCTAAATTGTCCATCATAAGGGCCCGGCTAAATAAATTCAGGTGACTTCTGTGATGAAACACCCTACAGCCATTACAATGATGTTTTGGAAATATATTTTTTAAATATGAGGAAATGTTTGGGAAGGATTAACTTAAAAAAAAAAAAAAGAGAAGGATAACAAAACTGTGTTTCAACATCATGTAATCACACAATGAAAATAAGAATAACTGAAAACAGATATGACCAAATCCAAAGGACAGCTCAGGGTGGTGGGATTGTGGTTCTCCTGAATTTTCTTACCTGTATTTTCTACCTAGTCCTGATTCCTTTGTTATTTTGCCAGGTCTGTTACAATAGAAACCCAAAGAGTCAGGCAGGCACCGTGAATACATATCACTTTTTTAAAAAGGTAAACGTCACAGTTTACTTTTAAAAGTACACAAAAGAATATCATGAAAGATATTAGTATTTAAATCAGAATTTCAGAATGATAGTGGGAAAATAAAGAATGGGAGAAAAGGAGGGTGTCTATTTGTAGGTCTTAGTTATTCAACATTCCTCCAGCTAAAATCTTCCCAATCGGGGCTTGGGCAGCCTCTCGATACAGACTTCGGCTGGATTCGCTTTGTGTTGTCTTCACACCTGCGTTTCATTCGTCTATTGATGTTGTGGTGGAATAGATAATGGAATAATTTTGCATGCTTCTCCTGGTTACAAAAGAATTTATTAAGGGAAAAAATAAAAGCATCTTCAAACGCACTTCAAATTTTCGGGAGGGACAAAACTATTGTTATTCAACTATTCAATTCTTGTTTATCACACTTCATAATTCAGTGTGAGGAAAATCTGATTTATGACACAGTGAAGTTGAGTTTTCTGTGTTTATGGAAGGTTGCTGTCCTTTCCTTAATCAGTATGTACCCATGGTCTACATTTATATTCATTTGATAGAATAAATAGCAGAATTTTATCACTTCTGGGAATGACTGAGATCTATGGCTTTGGTGTCTCTGCTCTCACGATATTGTTCTGTCACATTTATGTTCTGTTTGATGGTGAGTTGGTCAGGAAACACAGCTGCCCACTGCTCCAGTGGGAAGACACAGGTTGCATGACTCTGAGCTTTTCCAGGAAAGCTCTGCAGGTGAACAGGGCCTGCCTGACCAGGTTTCCATTGTAATGGAATTGGCAAAATAACAAAGGAATCAGGCCTATACAATCCCCTTAAAGCATATTGCCTGTCACAGGAGCTTCAAATTAATGTATCTAGAAATGGTTTCCTGATTCATCTACCCCACTCCTGGCATCTTGCCTGGCAGCCAAGAGGTGCAGATTCTGTGTGGTTAACACAGCTGCTCGGTGCCACAATAGGACAAGAGAGGAGGCCCGGAGCTGATGCAGGGGCCCAGGGAGCTGGCACCAGGCTGGGCAGCACTTTGTCACACATCCACTACCTCCCTTCTCTCAATGTTTGATGTTTGTGTGTCATGTTTCAATGACTCCTTGAAGGCATGTTGTAACCCTGTTCCTCATAGCACTCAGCACAGGAGTGGGATCAGAACTGACCTGTGCTCAGTTCCCTCCTTGAAATCCAATTAATCACAACTCATCTGCAGAGAAGCCTTCAGAACTATTTTCCCGCATCAAACTACAGCTACTGCCTCCTGGAAACTCCACACCAGAAACCATTAGACACATGTGGTTATTTAAATTGGAATTTAAGTTAATTTCCATTAAATAAAATTACAAGTTCAGTTCGTCATTCCCATTAGCCACGTTTCAAATGTTCAATGCCAGCAGGTGCTGGTGGCCCCCACACTGGACAGAGTGGATTGAGAACACTTCCATCACTGAAGCAAGTGCTATTAGGTGGTGCTGCCAAGAGTGCAGCTCCATTAGCACCAGGGAATCCATTTCTGTCCTGCTAGAGGGATTTACAGGTGTACTGAGATTACAATCAAGCTCACCTCTGATTGGGCACCTACAAAAAAATTTCAAACTTCTTGGCATCAAATTCAAGGTTCCTAGCAGCCTAGCCTACTTTTCTAACTCCATTTCTTTCTTCCCTACTCCTTCTTTTACCAAGTCATAGAATGTCCCATCAACCCGTGGCCTTCCATCCACCTGGCTATTCCTGCCTTGAAGGTACTTCCATGTCTTTTCCACCGGAAAAATCTAATGTCTATCCTTTAAGTCTTCATTCAAATTCCTCAGTGGTGTTTGCCAAGTGGCCCCCAAAAAGTTAGCCACTCCCTATAGGGTCCCATGTCCTTCATACCTTTCTTATTGCACAGATCCTTTGAAATATCACCTTTTTCCTTGCTGGGGGACAAGGACTGTGTCTGGCTTATCTAGCCCCCCAGCACAGCGCCGTGAACACACAGCTCAGTAAATATTCAGTGAATCGTTCAAAGAGTGAATGAGAGTAACCTCATGATCTTTTCCCAGCTTCCACAGGATTGAACAGCTGGACACTGATATCTGAAGGGCATGAATTCCATCCTTACTCCCACTCTGTGGCCACTGCTTAATATGGCCAAGGCCACGGGGGCTGCTGGCCATAACAACCTCTGAACTAAGCTGCTTCCGCAAGAACCTTTCTGCTGTCATTTGCATTTTGAACTTCTTGCACTCCTCTCCCATCTCCAGGGGAATTTTTTTTTTTTTTTAAATTTAATGACTGGTGGAAAAAAGGATTTGATGAGGGAATTCTGCTTTAACCACACATTTTCAATAAAGCACATATTTGATATAAGAAAAACCTATAGTTTTTCATGTTATTAAAAAGGCAAACCTCCAATACTGCTAAAATCAAAACATCAAACACATCTATGCTTCCTAGCAACAGCATATCCGAGTGGTTTCCCCTCTGCTTTCTCTGGCACGAGGGCCATGCCTGTCAGACAGAGGCAAGTGTCTCTGCTTCCCAGGCACAGTTTTGAACGGCAGATGTATTACCCATTGGGAACTCTCCACGCTGGTTCTTGGAGAACAGAAGGGCAAGCCAGGAGTGGCAGGGGCCAGCTCCATCTCGGAGCCAGACATCCAGCATTCTGACTGTCTTCTCTGCCACCACAAAGGGTCTTCAGCTGCACTATGTTTGTCAATCTGAAGGTCAACTATCCTGGGAGCAATGGCAGGATCGAGGCAGAACTCAACAGTGCAAGGAAGATAACAAGAAAACCACCACTTGGTCATATGGCTTTCCTCGTTCCACATATCTAGGAAGGTGATAGAAGTGAGTGAAGGCATCTTAGGCTTATTGGTGCCTGGGAATCAATGGAAAAGAGGGGAGGGAGAAGGTAAGGAAGACAGAGTCCCAGCTGAGTGAGCAGAAGTGCGGTTAGCTACCACAAGTCTATTAAAAAACTCACATTTTAATCCCTGAAATCCTGCCCTAATTTCTCTAATCTGAGTTGCATGGAAATAACTAAAGGTAGTAGCCAAGGTATGAAGGCACATTCATGTCACATTATGCCTATGAAAACAATGTCATCCAATATCATGCTCTTTTCCTCAGCCCTGTACACGCATGTTCACACACTCATTCTTATTCATCTGTCGAAAGGGTACAAAAAACACAACTGTCACACGAAAAACACGGCCAGAAAGTTCAATCCTGGGAACTGTGAGGCTGTTTTATTGAGCTGTCAATGAAAGGGCAGGGCTAGCCTGCTAAGCCAGCCAGCAGGGAGTTCCTGCTGCTCTGTCCACAGCGTTCCTGGGCCAGCCCCAGTTTGGCATCCCTGTGGCGACTGTCCACACTGGCTTAAATATTGCTGAGAATATTCCAGGTTCTATGGCTGCCTGGGGTTGCCAGGACAGAACAGCAAGTCCAGGCATTTTCATTAGCTTGTGGATTTCGTAACTTTGGTCTGGGGAGACAAGGCAGGAGGATACCTGGAACGGGAGTCCAGCCTGTTTCTCTGGTTGTAGATACAAAAGTTATCCCAAATTCTCTTTCAGCTTTCCCAAATTCAGCTTTCCGAAATTCTCCCCTCATCCCCCTACACTCAAGTTAAATTGTTAGCCCACTCCTCGGTGAAAAGATGGCGTTCATGGAGCTCTGTTTGTTCCAGGCACTAAACAAGGTACAGAGGCTAACAGAGATGGGCTCCTCCAAGAAAACAGGATTGTGCAGATACTAAAAATCAAACTCCAAATGACATAACAACTATTATGAATGAGAAAAGGGAAATTCCAGGCTAAGGGAGGTGCCTCAGTAGAGGCACAGAATTTCCAAATCACCAGATCTTCAATTTGACAGTCACGTGGTCAACCTCCCAATATCAAAAACAATAGAAAGCAAATAAAGTCCCTGACAGAGAATCACACAGCCTCTTCCTGAGACCTCGCAGGACAGGGGGCTGGTTTCCTTGCAGGGTAGCTCGGCAGATCTGCTGGTTATAACATTTCTTTCTTCTAGGGATCCAAATCCTCATAATCTCCAGTTAACTCTCAGGTTTGACATCGAGAGCCACACAGAATCAGTCAACGTGTCCCTGCTCATAAGGACTCTTCAGTTACCTTCCTGCGCTCCCCTGCTCAGCCTTGTATTTTCATCTTCCTGCCTTCTGCGTCCCTCCCTCCCTGCTTGCTTCCTGGCTTGTCAAGAACAAAAATCCAACAACCAAATTTACAGGAGAAAAATCTACCAAACCGTTTTTGTTCATGATTCACAGTGAATCTCTTACTTGATTGCCTGCCCACTGTCCCTACCTTATATACATTGCCTAGTTATACATTCCAGCACTTTTTACCTAATTTAGATGCTCTCCAATTACTAAAAATATTTATTTTTAAATCCACCTAACTTTCCCCAGGAGGTGAATGGCATTACGCACACAGCAGCACACAGGAACTCCAGAAATGATCATTCACCTCCGACCCTCTTCTGAAGCTATGGATTGTTTTTGTGAAATAATGTAGGCATCTGTGGACACAGAGACCTCCTTTAAGAGAGTAGCAATTCTTAGGATTTTCCATGGATGCCAGCTTTAGAAGAAGCTCCGCATACTTGCTTTTAGTAGAGGTACGCTTTTAGCAGTGACCAAACATGTCTGGAATCTAAAATATTTTCTTCCTTGATAAGGCCATATATCAGACCACATGTGAAGAGTATAATCCACAGTTAAATTCTCGCCCATCTAATAACGGGGAAGGAATGCGCACCATTTTGCTATTTTCTCTATACCCAGGGGCCACAGCTTTTAAGGAGCCCAAAGCCAGAGACTATATACCAGTAACTTTAGAAATACTCCTGTTGGGAAGTTAAGCTATCTTTGCTCAAGTAGGAAACACTGGCTTCACGGAGGGAAAAACTGACCATGATTAACAGACATTTGCTGAGTTGTCACTCTTCTAGAAATAACTCCTCATTTCAATTTGGGCCCCATTCTAGCAGAGCCCGGCAAATCTTGCAAGATGGTCTCAGGAGCTGGACAGGGAGAGGGAAGCTTGGTTATGACCCCCCTCTAGTGGCCATGAGTTAGAGCATGAAGTAACCGTAATTCTTACTCCAGCATTTGCTTCTAAATCAAACAACTCACCTTTTTGGAGGCTGGCTGATAAAAAAGAACATAAAAATGGTGCTTGGCAGAAAATCAATCACTTTTCTCTTAAACTTGTGCTCAATTCATCACTGTCATGCTTACTGTAAAACAATTGTAAGGCTGGTGAACTAAACCCCTGTGTAATCCTAAGCACCTACCCCTGATGCCTGCCAAGAAGGGTGAGTGCGTCTGAGGCAGGCTCCTGGAGAGGGCAGGGCGAGGTGGGACACCACCCGGAAGAAGTCTCTGCTCTGTCCACCTTTTTTATCTTTTTCGTGAAATCTCATTTTACCTATGTACATCAAGCCTCACATATTTTTTGTCTCTAAAAAGAACTTCGAGTACAAGAGAGTCGGAACCCTTCACCTAAGCAGAAGAGAAACATTCTTTACTACTAAAGGAAAAGCTAAACTGTTCTTCCTGCTTCCACAGACTCATTCAACACAGAACGCTTTGGTCACCAAAACGTGTAGGGACTTTTCCCCACTAACCACTGGCTCTCCAGTGGACACCAACTGGGTGTCCTGAAATTGAACTCAGTTCTGACACTACCTACTGGAGTTAGCGTCAGATCCCACAGGCAAAGGTCTGCTCTCTACTTTAGACATCAATTGCGGTCCCAGGTTGTGGCCTGTGCTTCTGACCAACTTGTTTATAAATCAAAGTTTCCACAACCCCCTTCTTGGATCCGGTTAATTTGCTGGAGTGACTCACAGGACTCAGGGAGACACTTAAGTTACCCAGTTGATGATAAAGACTGTTGCCAAGGATACGGATGCACAGCCAGATGGAAGAGATGCACAGGGCGAGGGTGTGGGAAGGGACGCAGAGCTTCCGCGCCCTCTCTAGGCATATCACCTTCCAGAACCCCTGTGTGTTTAGCTATCCAGAAGCTCCCCCAAATCCTGACCTTTTGGGGTTTTGTGGAGGTGCCATTACATAGGCCTGATTAATTACATCACCGGTCATTGGTGATCAACTCAACTTTCAACCCCTTTCCCCTCTTCAGAGGCTGGGGGGAGAGGCTGAAAGTCCAACCCTCTAATTACACAGTTGGTTCCTCTAGTAATGCAGCTCCTCTCCATCCTAAGGCTGTCCAGGAGCCCCTCAGGGGTAGTTTCATTAGAACAAAAGATGCTGCTATCACCAAGTCAATTACAAGGGCTTTAGGAGCTCTGCATCTGTCACTCCTACCATTCAGGAAATTAATTGCAAAGGTCTTAGGAGCTCTGTATCAGGAACTCGGGTCAGAGACCAAATTAAAAAAAAAAAAAAAAAAGATTTCCCTGGTGCTCTTGCCTACAAAGTTTTAGGAGCTCTATGTCAGAGAGCAATATACACATTTCAATATACATATTTCACATCTACCAAGTCTGATGTGGTAATACCATCAGGGGCCAAAGGTATCAGCGTGTTGCCAATATTCAGCCATGTGTTGGGGTAAGCCTTACTCTTAGTTTGTAAAATGATGGGGCCCCCACGCTACTAATATTCTATTATTAATGACTCTGTCAAGATATGAATTTGCCCAGGGTTCAGCCAGCCCCAAAACTAAGTAGTATATGTATTTTAAAAGCCCTCTGCCCAAAAGCGAGAGAGGGATCTTTACCCCAAATAAACTCACTGTCTTCTTTTTGGTGAGCCCATCTCATCATAATTTTACTCCCAACATAGATACACACTATCTTTGAAATTGTTCTAGTCCCCTCGACAAACACCAAGGGAATGTCAGCTGTGTACAAACTGCTGACTGGGCATTGTGGGAAATGCTGACAGAAAGAAGAACCTGGTTTCGATCCTGGGTCCTTTGGGGTGTGGTGGGGAGAGCAGGGCAGAACGGGGCCAGGCAACACTCAAGGAGGAGTCTTGAGGGCAACATATTAAGGGGGCACTGGCTCCCAGGCTTCAGTAAGTACAGGACTGGCACTTGAGAGCAAATGCCTTCTTAAACGTTGCTTCTCATGTCTGGGCCCTAGAGGAGAAGAAAATATGCCTACACAGGTATCCCACAGCATAATCTATTGGAAGAGGCAGCAAGGTAAGGCATCACCACACCAAAGCTGAACTTCAATTGTATTATCTTGGGCACATTATTAGCCCTTTCTATATCCTCCTTTCCTTGCCTAATCTCTCTCCCTTAGGGTTCTCATGGAAGGTAAATGAAAATCTGTTTTTTCCCCTTCCCCAATGAATCCCTAAAGAGAAGAACAAAATTCATCCATGCACAGAAATGGAAATGGTTAGAGGACTAAGCAAAACAGAAATTGCAGCCCCCCATCTTCGCCCCCACTGAAGTTCAGAGTTTGAAGGATGTGCAGGAACTGAACTTTGTTCTTTCTTTCCTATGGATCGAGAGTGCCATCCCCTGGGACGCCAGCCCTAGCAGTGTCTCTAGTCTTCCCTCGGCAGCAGAACAATACCAGCCTGGGTTTGCCTGTGTTGGCCACGGCCACCTCCTGAGAGGGCTGTAATTGGGAGTATGGAGTCACAAGTGGCAGTGAGGAAAATTTATGAAAGTGAAGGCTTCTAGCATCTGGAGGCCACACCCCAGCCACACGCAGCAGCCACCACCAGCCCCCTGCTTCAAACGGGCCGATCCTTCCATACGCCTTTTTTGCATTAGGCAGTGGATGGCTGCCAAGTCCCACAAACAGGCGAAGGCACAAATCCTCCACTACGTGCATTAATCAAAGGGCAGCAGAGGCGGCTGCCCCTGGAGGATGCGGTATAGTGGTGAACTTCTTCAGATGCCGGGGGCCTTGCATCAAGCATCTGCTGTGCCTTTTGGCTCCACAATAAACCAGCATTCACATCCCATCACTGCACAAGAAAGGGTCTTTTCACACTCAATGCCCTTTGTAGCCTTGGCTGCCCAGGGATAGCTCAGTCCACTGGATCTAAACAGGGTGCTACTCGTCCCGAGAGGCCCACCCCCACCCATCAGTGGGGCTGGCAGGTCACCATCCTCAAATCCCAGAAAAAGGACTCCATGACCAGACATTCCCGAAAGCCAAATCATTAAACACAACACGCCTGCCCCTCCATGCCAGCTTCCCCACATACTCTGCTGGAATGACAGCACCCTCAGATGAGCCCCTGAAAGTTGGAATGTGAGGCCTGTTTTCTATAAGCAACTGCAGAGATAATTGCCTAAAAGTCCCCAGAACACTGGCCCAAAGGCATCGCATGATTTTCTCTTTTTACCATCACACTATTAGTAAGTGGCAAAGACAGCATTCAAAGCTGAGCCCTTGCCCTCTCCCCTACGACAGGTCGCCTTCTAAAGCACATGCCGTTCCTTCTACCTGGGGCGTTCTTCCTCCCCCTTCTCCTAGTTAAAATCCACTCCTCCTTCCATATGCAGCTGAGCAGCTTTCTCAGGGAAGGTTTCTGAGATCCCCAAACTGGATAAGGTTGCTCTTAAACACTCTCCTGGCATTCTTGCATGGCCCTTATCACACCCTGCAACTGCATCCCCATGGGAGCGATCCCTCACTCCATCTACTCCACCATGCCCCAGGGCTGGCAGGTGTTGTTCACCAATTCTCCCTAGCCCCAGTGCGGTGCCTGGTCTAGAGTACATGCTCAAAACCTGTTTTCTGAATGCGTTACTTACAGATGTTTATATAGTCAAGTACAGATAAAGTGACTACTAAGATGACTATGAGATTTAGAGGGTTAAATGGCCTCAAAGTGAAGGAGGAATAGGCATTCCATGGATTTAACTACTACTAACAGACCGAGGGAAGTAAGTTCTGAAAACTGGAGTAGACAGCTAGGATGTCAGTGGTGGTCTTAGCAGGAATACTTTTACAGGAGTGGTGGGACCAGCAATCATCCTGAAGTGTACTGCAGGTAGAAAATATGGGAGGCAATGAGGAAAGGCCATTCTTTCAGTAGGTTATCAGAGCAGAGCAGAGAAATTAGGAGATAATTTGAAGGGAACCCAGAAGACAGAGAGAAAGAGCGAGACAGAATCGAGAAGACTTGAACACATTTTGCATCAAAGAAGGGAAGGAAGTCCAAGATAAGATGCTGAAGCTAAAGAGATGCAGGGTTTGGGTAGCTGGTGACATAATATCAGGAAGAAAACAGGAGAGGATGGGGTCAAGAACGCAGGGGAAAGATTATCCTCCTATTCACTTATCATTGCTAGCAGTCAAATTCCTGAAAAGAAAAAAAAAAAGAAAAAGAAAAATGTAGAAGTCCTTATATTCATACACGACAACATAGAGAGAGGTGACCTCTAGATCAGCAGTTGGAGGGAGGAAGACCAGGGTCCCAATCCAAATATCTACAAAGAAGCAGGCAGAACTGAATGCAGTTTGTAAATAGTGTTTCCAGGAGAGGAAAGACTCCAGATAAGGGACAAGATGAAAGCCACTAGAGAATGAGGTTTCACTCCCCAGCTCAGTCCATGCCCTTGGGGACTCATGGCAAAGGAACTGAAATGAAACTAAGCCAGCATTTTAATCAGGCAGAAATTTAGCGCTGGAGAAAATTATAATATGGCAGATTTTCTTTCTTTTTCTTTTCTTTTCTTTTCTTTTTTTTGTTTTTTTGAGACAGAGTCTTGCTCTGTCACCTAAGCTGGAGTCAGTGGCACGATCTCAGCTCACTGCAACCTCCGGAATCACTGGCACGATCTCAGCTCACTGCAACCTCCGCCTCCTGGGTTCTAAGCGATTCTCCTGCCTCAGCCTCCAGAGTAGCTGGGACTACAGGTGCGTGCCAGCACACCCGGCTAATTTTTTTTGTATTTTTAGTAGAGACAGGATTTCACCATATTGGCCAGGCTGGTTTCGAACCCCTGACCTCATGATCTGCCTGCTTTAGCCTCCCAAAGTGTTGGGATTACAGGTGTGAGCCACTGCACCTGGCCCTAATATGGCAGGTTTTCTAGATTTTAAACTTGTGATCTAAGAGTAGTGATAGAACATTTTTCCCCAAAGCAGGGGACCTGAAATTGAGAAGCCATTTTTTTGCGGGGGGAAGGGGTGACCTTTATAGATGTTTTCTTCCTAAATATTTTTATGTTCCCACTACACAATAAAAGTCTTAATAGCAACAATCATGGCAACCCACTGTGGTTTAGGACTGTGAGGGCTCAAAAACCCAACAGGCTGGATGACTTACAAAAAGTCAGAGAATTATAGAATCATAGAGTCTTAAAAGACCTTAGGGAATATCTATCCCCTGCAGGAATTCCTTTTATAATACTCCTGCCAGATGGTCGTACATCTGCATCATGTCTGTGATAGGAACTCGGTAGCTTTTTAGGAATCTCATTCCTGTGATAGACAGTTACAGCTTCTATCTCTCAGGAAGTTTTCTTATGTATTAAACGAAAATGTGTTCTATAACTTCCAGCCCTTTATTCAGATCCTGCCGTCTGTTACATTGTAGAATTATTCTATTCTATTTCAGCTTCCATGTGACATCCTCTTCAAACACATTACATAACATAAAAATGTTCCACTTAAAAGTTAAACTTTTGGGGGGCTTCCAGAAGTATTCCCATCATGTCATTTTTTACTTCCTTTGCTTTTATTTATTTTACTTCCAGCAGCTAAAGGGTGTTCTACCTAAGTGTAAACATTATTTTCCTTTTTTTCAATTCTTTTAATAAATCTCTACTGAGCAAGCCATTGCGCCATTTGTCTGAGCAAGCGACAAAGATGAATAAGGCGGGGTACTTACTCCAAACTACACAATGTGCCAAAATAGGTTGCAATAAAGGAGGGAAATAATGGGTGTCACAAAAAGCAGTCTAGCATTATCAAGGGAGTTCAAGAAAATAGATTACTCTGGCATGGAGGATAGGAAGTGAGAAGTTAGGAAAGATTTTGAGGAGGTGGCATCATTTGAGTTACATCTAAAAGAAAAAAAATGAGTTTTACCCAGGCAAAGAGGGAAAAAAGGGTTTTTAGAAAAATATATACTTCAGACATACATTTGTTTGAATCGGCCTACGTTCCATTTGGGGACCCATAGACAACAAGAAGGGGAACAGACATCACGAGAAATCAATGGGAAAGGTAAGTATTGCTTATTTAATGGGCTTCCTTGTATGCCAAACTATGAAGCACGAACACTATTTAAGTAATCAGAAGGAGTCACTGACAGTTGGAGCAGAAAAGTGATAGAATTCAAAATACGCATCAGAAAAGTGAGCTAGTAAGAATATTTTGGATGGAATGGAAGAGGTGGAGAAAGTAAGTTACGTAGGGATTAAGCAGCTATTGCAGAAGATCCAACTAAGGTTTTACAAGAAGGAAAAGACACCACTGGGAAAGACACCACTTACCTGGAGGAACACCAGTAGAATGGAGAGGCGGCATCAAGCATAGAGATAGGAGAAGGTACAGAGCCTGAAAAAGGGTCTCACACTGGGACAAAAGGAAAAAAGAAGAGTCAGGGGTGCATCTGGAGATTTAAGCTTGGATTTAAAGTCTGCCAAGAAATTAGAGGGATGCAGAAGAAGCTGGTAGTAGAAAGGAGCTGGGCGGGGTGGGGGAGAGATGATGAGTTTGTATTTAAACACACTGCGTTTCTGATGGAACATCCAGGCAGTGGTGTGGTGGTAAATGTTCAACAACTCGCTCTTGGTGGGATCAAGGAGAAGAGGGGACCCCTGATTGGTAGTGCATGCTGACTTACGTGGTGTAAATACCCAGTGTGGCTGCTTCTAAGCTACAGTACCAACATGGTATCACTGATCACTAAACACACAGTTGGGGAGAGATTCTAACAATTGGTGGTAGGGGGACAATACAAGCCAGCTCCATCACATCACTGTGTCTACATTGGAGAGGGGAGGCAGGGTTGAACCACAGTGTTCATATTGTACAGTAAATAAAATGTGATTCTTTGCAAAACAGAGACCATGACTACTGACAGACTTGGGCACCCCTACTGACATGCATCCAACTTCAGCCAAAAGCCCACAACAGGTTCTCTCACTCTCTCTTACCAACATTCATATACAAGCCATAAAAACAAGGGCTGATAGCAACCAATGAGTTCATGCTGGTTTTATTTTTCATAATGTCTTAGGATGATTCCTCCTTTAAGATTTATTATTGTTTTGCTTACCATGAAATAGTAACTAAGCGTTTTGCTAAATCAATTTAAAGATTGCTTTGTTTCCTTGTTATCACTGTAAGTACCTCTGGGCTGTCTGCTGTTTTATAATGACTCTTAATAATGCTGTTTAGTCACTCATAGGATGAAATTTGAACTTTAAAAAAAAAGAGAGAGAGAAACTCTAAACTACTTTTTATCTCTTTCCAGGTGTATAAAAATCTAGCATGATGTCTATATAATACTGGGGCAGTTAATGATACTATTAGGTTGGTCAGGAGTATTATGTGGTACAAGAAATTTAAAAGGTGAGTAAAGTAAATTGCCCATATAAAGATAATGGTTGAAAGCCATGCACTGGGGAAGAAAGTAGGAGGAAAGAGGAAAAAGCAGAATGGTTGAAAAAGATTTTACTAAGACTCAATAGGAAAAGTTGTAATTTCTCACCTATATGTTTCCAACTACAGCACAAACATCATCATATGCCTTCTTGGGGACACAGCAGCCAGTTAAATATTTTTGTCTAACCATTTCTTATAATAATGTATACGGAAACAGACTCTTCTTCCCCCTACATAGCAGCCAAATGTTCTTTCAAATGTATTAAACAGATCATAAAACTCTTTTAATCAAAAGTTTCCAAAAATATCTCATCACATTTAAAGTACAATCTAACCAAGCCCTAGTCATGGTCCACAAGCCCCTAGATGGGCTAAGCTCTTCCTGCTTTACACCTTCATCTCCATTTAGAAGCTCTAGCTCACTACCTTCAACCAGGCTGGCCTTCCTGCTTTTCCTTAAAAACGCGAAGCTCATCACCTGGAACAATCTTCCAGGCTAACTACAGAAGGGGTGTCTCTCTCCTTTTCAAATTTCAGGTCAATATTACCTGCTCAGACACTCCTTCCCTGACCTCTAGTATCTAAAATGATCCCATTCTCCCATTTCATCACCTTCTCTCAAGTCAGAAATTATTCTGTTTAGTTGATTATTTTTGGTGGCACTCCTCAGCTAGGACATGAGTGCTGCCACGAAGGACTGTGTTTGTTTAATTTCCTGCCAAATCTCCAGCATCCAGCACAGTTACTAGCACATTGCAGGTGTTCATCTGCGGAATGGTAAATGCTCCCACCCCCATTAATTGGATACATTTCAGAGGAAAAGAAAACCTTATTGAAGAATGATCCATGTCTTCACAATCCTGTCCTCTATTGTATCTAAATATAATGCTCTGCCTCCATAATGCCACATTAAGCGACGCAACAATATGGAATGAATATTGAATGCATAATTCAATGCAAGCCTTGGGGCCTTGCATAGGAGCATAGTCAGGCCATCTGAAAGAAACATGACTAAGAAAGAATGTGCTTATTTCTCTCTGTCATTCTGGGAGCAATTTAGAGTATCCTTAGGAAGCCCTGCAGTAAGGTAAAGTAAAGGTATGTATGAGTTTCCTTTAGTCACTCATGCATTCAACTATCATTTCATAAGCATGAAGCTGAGAACTAGTGATATAAAGATAAAACATCAAAATCTCCACTTTCAAAGACTTAAAATAGAATGAGAGAAACAAATAGAAAATTAATTTTATTACCATATGATCAATATTACAATGGAGATATAAAAACAATACTGAGAGACAGCAGGAAAGGGAATGATCAACTGAGTTGGAAACGGAGAGGGCATATTTGAGAAAACTTCACTGAGCAGGGGACCAGTGACCAACAATGGCCAGAGTTTTGCATGAGTGTGAAAGGTAAAAAAGGAAAAGCAAAACACCAGGGAGGATAGCACATAGAAAGCCATTAAGCCCTGAAATGACATTACCCACTAGAGAAATATAGTAAATTTTATATGGCATAAATAGCTGAACATGTGTGGAAAGAGACTGCAGGCTTACCAAAATGTAACAAGGAGAGCATAGACAAGAGAACTATAGACTATCTATTTACAAATATAAGGGCAAAAATATCATATAAAATATAATTAAACAGAATTCAACAGTATATTAGAAGAATAATATATCATAACCAATTACTGGTTTTTTTTCAGGAATGCAAGTTTGGTTTGATCTCAAGATATTTACTGATCTAATTTTCCACATTAATTGATGAAAGAACTGCTACGTATGCATACTTACAGATGCAACATAATATACAATAAATTTAACATTAATCCTGATTTTAAAATTTCACAAACATGGTAAAACTAAAGCAAAAGAATGTTTCTTTAACACTGTGAAGAGTCTATCTCAATTTAGAGAGCCATAATTGTCCTTAACCATGAAATATTAGAGGCATGTCTGTAAATTCAAAAACAAAGGATGCTTTTCATTACCACTCTTAACTAACATTATTCTTAAAGTTATAGTCTCTAAAATTACATAAGAAAACAAATAATATGCATAAGTTTTAGAAAGTAAAGGACAAAATTTTACTTGCTTGCAAATTACATGATAGCCTATAATTGAGAAACTTAAAAATATTCAGCTATAAAAACAGTTTTCCTATATACCAGTAATAACTGTTTAAGACATAAACTATACAAAAAGACCCAATTCACAATGCTAATCCATTACTGTCACAAAGAAAAATAGACTTTACAATGTAAAATCTATGCAAAGCAAATAATAAAATGTACTGTGTAAATGGAGAAATATTTTCTGGGCTAATATAACAGACTTTATTTTTATATTTTAGAAAAGGTCTAAATTATGTATTAATAATATAATAAAATACAACACAATACATGAAAGAAAATTAATTTTAAAAATCACTTTGGCTGCACAGAGGAAGCTGGGATGAGGAGGTAGAGGCTACATTAGTTCATCACAGGAGAAATGTACCTGAAAGAGGAGAGTGAGCAACTGGAAAACAGAAAAGATAACAATGAGCTACAACAAGACAATGATGGTTGCTAATGCAACCCAGGAAATAGATTTAAATACGTTTGAGAGCCTATGTCAACAAGATTCAGGAACTAATTGAATATTTGAGCACCAGAGTTAAAGGAGAAGGGAAAATGTACATTCAACAAAGATTTGCTGAGTACTCTCTATGTGCCAGGCATTAAATTATATGCTGTGTACCATGGATAATTAAATGAAAAGATACATTAATTCAGCATCCTCCTGGGAAAGGAGATAGATTAAAAGATATAGTCTCAACCCAAAAGAAGTCTACATGCATTCCTTTAAGTATAACAAAAATCTAATGTGGATTCTAATTATGTGGATTTCATAATTAGCTGGAAATTATGAAAAAATGATGCTTTCAAATTAAAGAATAGCCCTATTTTAGAATGTAAACATATTTAGGAGAATCTAAATGTGTTTGATTAACAGAGAAGGATAATATAGAAGTTAAGGGAAAGGAACACACCAAATCATTCATGAATTTGGCTCAGACTGAGCAAAATCATAAGTTAGAACTACAAACCAGGAGATGAGAGTGGAGTTCAGATGTGAAAGAAGACCAGGCCTCTCCACTGCTGGTTCTCAGTCCTGATTGAACTTTAGAATCATCAGGGAGATTTAAATAGCACTGATGCCCAGGCCACAGCTTAGAAGATTCTGATTTAACTGTCCTGCGTGTGGCCAGGGCATCAGAAAACTCCCAGGTGACACCAGCGTGCAGTTCTGCCCAAGAAATACATATACCCCAGGTGTTGACCTCATCTCTAGGAGTCCTTGGTTCATGATCTAGATATTTACTCCAACTGAACACGCCTAACAAGGACCTAATCTTAGTGCTCAAAGATCGCACTGGCCTCTAATTCTCTTCAGGAACTCTATTATAGCCAGTAAACTCTTGTTTTTGTAAGAAAAAACTAAGATACATAATTTTAGTTCTTCTACAAGCTAAATAGCTTTTCCAACCTTAAAAGTGCACATTAAACACTAGTGATTACACACATTAGACTGTAGCACATTACAGTCTAATGATTTTCTTCCACCTCTGTTTCAGAAATAAAACTGTGGGGATAATATATAAGCCTCCTCCCTCTAAATTTGCAATAAAATCATTTTAGTTCACTTTAGAAATGCTGGCTGATATAGAGCTCTTAAAATTGTATCCCTTTACGCCATATTCTACAAAGAAATATTATATTAATGAATGTGAAATAAGAACTAATCTGAAGAGCTTCTATGGAGTCTGAGAAGAGCATTATATCTTCCCACTGACCTTTGCACAAGAATCAGGTAAATACTGGTTAAAAAAAAATGTTATTTCAGAACTTGGATGAAAATCATCCATACATACCTATCATAAACTCAGAGAAAAATGAACAACTTTGGTTGTTATTAAAAGCATGCAGAAAAAAGAACTGTAATATTCCCTCTAAAGGCCTTTGACTCACAATTGTCCTTTAACTCAAGACCAATGTAAAACCAAAACTCTCAAGGAGCGAAGGGCAAATAACAAGGCTGCAAGAGGTTCCCTGTTAACAATGACTTCTCTCCAACAAAAGCAGTCTATATTTCTTCTGGCTTTTGCTCTGCAGGACTGGTGTCTGCGTGCAGGCAAATTCACTAAGGACTCTAGATCCAGGTGACAACTGATCTCTATAACCCCTGGTCCCTCTATTCAAACTCCAGCCATGACTTGGCCTCACCTGAGACTTGTTAGAAATGCAGACCCTCAGCCCTACCTAAAACCTATTGAGTCGCATTCTGTTTTAACAAGATCTCAGATGATTTAAATGTGCTTGGAAGTTTGAGAAGCTCTGGTCTAAAACTGAGCTACTAAAAGCGTGATTTGCGGAATACCAGCATCAGCATCACCAGGAGCTAGGTGAAAAGGCAAATTGTCAGGCTGCATTCCAGACCCATTCAAGCGGAATCTGTTGGGGTGGGTCCTGGAGCTCAAGATATCTACAGTCCACAAATCTGTTCAGGAGAGTCTTGTGTACAAGCTTTGAGAGGCAGTAGTCTAGAACAGGTTTCTGCCCCAGCCCACCCCACCCAACCATTGCCAAAGCTGGAGAGCAGTGGCATAATCACGGCTCACTGCAGCATCCAACCCTTGGGCTGAAGCGATCCTCCTGCTTTAGCATCCCAAGTAGCTGGGACCACAGGCGTGTACCACAATGCCCAGCTAATTGAAAAAAGAAAACCTGTAGAGATAGGGTCTCAATACATTGCTCAGGCTGGTCTTAAACTCCTGGTTCAAGCGATACTCCTGCCTTGGCCTCCCAAAGTGCTGGGATTACAGGCATGAGCCACTACACCTGGCCTTTGCTCTGTGTTTCTTTGGTCCTTCACAATGCACTGGATTTGAGGCACTATACTGGGCACATCAGAGACACTAAAGAAACATTATTGTTCTGTGATTGAAAAGTAAGAGGAGAAGGCTTTTTCTTTGTGAAGTTCTGGATAATGCCACAGGCTAGCAATTAATGGTAACTCAGAGTCAAGTCAATAATAACAGTAGATTTATATTTCATACTCATATGCAAGCTTCTCCCAATGAAAACTGTCTCTGTAATCCTTTCTTGTTTAATAATCATGACCAAAACTCCCAAGAGGTTAAGGAGAAAAGTGAGTAAGAATGCAAACAGAATAAACTTCAAGAGTAGAAGACTAAAACTCAAGTCACTTTTTAAATTAAATAACCCAGGAAAATGGAAGGAATTCACTTTGAAATTATAAACATTAAGTACTTTTAAACAATAAAAAATAAGGAAACCAAAATATTGAAACTAAAATATCAACTACCAGCTATGTATCCCTGGCAAGTAACTTAAGATTTTGTTCATAATGAAGTATTTCAAACAGAAAAGAACAGACAGTAATACAACAAATACCTATGTAGCCAGCACTCAGTTAACAAATGTTAACATTTTGCTATATTTATTTTAGATTTTGAAGAGGATAGTAGAAATCTCTTTGGCCTCTTCCATCCCTAATTCCATTCTTTTCCCTTCTTCCCCAAAGTCAAATAACTATTCTTTGTTTAATTATTGTTTTATTAATATGATATATTAAATAATATATAAGTATATATTAAGCAAATATTACCTTAATTGATGTAATTAAATAATATATTAAATAATTATTTATTACCTACAAACAACTAATTGTCAATATAACATTAAATAACATAATTTTTCCACATATAATTATATCCGTGAATTATATGTGATATTCCTTTATATTTTGAATTTTACATAAATTGTATTACACTATATATTGCTCTTGAACTTGATTTTTTCATGCATTATGTTTCCAAAATTTATGCACATTCATATCAGTATAACTAGTTCATTCACTTTAATCAGTGTATAATATTCTTTTTTAAAAACTCATTTACCTAATCACAGACAGTAAGATATATCCAACTGGGGTCTACTATTAAAACTACTCCAAATGGCCGGGCACAGTGGCTCACACCTGTAATCCTAGCATTTTGGGAGGCTGAGGTGGGCAGATCACCTGAGGTCGGGAGTTCGAGACCAGCCTGACCAATATGGAGAAACCTCGTCTCCACTAAAAATACAGAATTAACCAGGCATGATGTCACATGCCTGTAATTCCAGCTACTCGGGAGGCTGAGACAAAGGAATCGCTTAAACCCAGAAGGCGGAGGTTATGGTGAGCCAAGATTGTGCTATTGCACTCCAGCCTGGGCAACAAGAGCAAAATTCAAAAAACAACAACAACAACAACAAAAAACCCCACTACTCTAAATAATCATCACTGTATTTTTTTGCTTTTTTAGCTGAAATTTAATTGTATTGTATGTTACATCAATCTTTGGAATATGCTGAGACTTTTGGAGTCTGAGTGGCCAAGTTTTTACAATTTTCCATGTAGTCATTGATAAATGTGTATTCTTCTCTTGAATGTAGGGTTTTAAATATGTCTCTTAAGTCCCACAATTTCAATTGTTCAAATATTTTATACTTTTACATCTTCTCAGCTTGAGGTATTCATTTCTGAGAGTAGTGTGTTAAAATCTGCCCGTATGATTAAAGAGTTGTCAAATTCTCCTCATAAGGTGGACAATTTTTTATGTAAATGTGAAGTCAATGTTATTGGGAATGGGTATGTCCATGATTATAATATTTTCCTAGTGTATTGTTTGTAATATCACTTTTTTCACCTTTAATTTTATTTCATCTGATATTCTTGCTATAACAACTTTCATTGGTTAGTTTTAGGTTATATTTTTTCACACCTTTACTTTCAATTTTCTGTGTCATTCTGTTAGGTATTCCCTTTGCAAGCCACATTTAACCATATATAACTATTTTTCCTAGATACTCAATATGAGGGTCTCCAGTTTTTAATAGGGAGCTTTCTTCATTTATAATTTTTTTGATCACTGATCTATTTGAATTTTTGTCTTTCATCTTTTGAAGTTCTCTATTTATAATAGTTCTTCTTGATTTTTCTACTTCCTGCCTTCTATTTCCTTTAGAAAAACAAAATGTTGTTACTGTCTGGTCCAGTAATCTCATTACTGGTTGTTTATCCTTCAGAACCAAGAGATCAGAAAGCACATGTGCATGAAGATGTTCCATGTAGCATTACTTATAATGTCAAATTGGAAACATAGGTCCAACAGTAGAGAACATGATGAAATGTTTTACAACCACTAGAAGTATTTTTGAAACTTATGTAGCATAATAAGAAAATGTTTAATGATGTGCTACAGGGAGAAAAAGCAGAATACAAAATTTCATGTATACCATGTGTACCATGATTTCAACTATGTAAAAAAAAATATTGGTGTTTGGTTGAAAGATGTTCAGCCCATCTGGTTCCTTTGAGCAGCATTGCCCTCCTCTGCTGTGGGTACTACGTGGGTACCCTGGCACATGCAATCTTAACATTTAACTCAGCTTGTATCACACATCCCTCGTTGCTTTTCACTCTCAGTAGTCCTAGCCAGTGATGGATGTATTCATCCAGAAAGTTCTCCTGAAATTACTGCATTATTTAGTTCTTCAGACTGTTCTCCAGTGAAACAGAACCAATAGTGTGCATGTATATGTGTCACTGTATTGAGTGTGTGTGTGTGTGTGTGAGAGAGAGAGAGAGAGAGAGAGAGAGAGAGAGTGAGAGAGAGAGAGAGAGAGAGAGAGAGAGAGAGAGAGAGAGACAGATTTTAAGGTATTCATTGACAAGATTATGAGGGCTGGTAAATCCAAAATCTGTAGAGTTGCCTGGCAGGCTTGAGACCCAGGAAAGAGGTGATGCTGCATTTCATGATGGTAATCTGCTGGCAGAATTCCCTCTTATTTGAGAGAGGTTAGCCTTTTTCCATGAAGGCCTTCAACCAATTGGATGAGGCCCATCCCTGTTACAGAGAGGAATCTGCTTTACTCAAAGTCTACTAATTTAAATATTAATTTCATCTAAGTGATACCTGCACAGAGAAATCTAGAATAATATTTGACTATTTGTATATGATTGCTTAGCCAAATTGACACACAAAGCTAAATATCACACTCTTCATGTTCATGCTATTTATTCATCCTCCCATCCATCCAGAAAATTTTCATTGAATACCACATATATGCCAGGCAGGCACTGTGGTTTTTCCACTCATCCAAGGTAATGCTTCCCCCTCATGGCAATAAATCCCAGATCAAGTGACCACCCTCCTAGCCACGGGGAATCTGCTTTGGAAACGCTCCCCCTCTTTGAGCATGGAAGGCCTTGAATTAAAAACGAGAAGATGCAAAAATGAACAGTATCATGCATAGTGAGCTACTTTCTTTTAAATAATCTTTTGTGACCCTAGATTTTATTTTGTTTTTGTTTTGTTTTGTTTTGAGACAAAGTTTTGCTCTTGTTGCCCAGGCTACAGTGCAATGGTGTGATCTCAGCTCGCTGCAACCTCCACCTCCCAGGTTCAAACGATTCTCCTGCCTCAGCCTCCTGAGTAACTGGGACTACAGGCACGCACCACCATGCCCGGCTAATTTTTGTATTTTTAGTAGAGACAGGGTTTCACCATGTTGGCCAGGCTGGTCTCGAACCCCTGACCTCGTGATCCGCCCACCTCAGACTCCCAGAGCACTGGGATTACAGGTGTGAGCCACTGCGCCTGGCCGGTTTTGTTTTAATGAAATGTAATAAATAAATTCAAAGCTTGGTTAAGTAAATGGAAATTAGAAAAAGCCATAACAAAGAAATGTGTTCAAGGTAGAAATTTAGTTCTCAGGGATTTTCAGAGGTGTATGCTTAAATCTTTAACACAAGAAATAAAAGTTCTGGAAAATGCTTTTCCATTCCCTCAGGATGGCCTGAGCTTATTACATTAACAGAGTGTCTTTTTAACTGGCCTAACAGCAACCTCTCTGATGCCAAATTGGCAGAACCTCTTCTATCTCAACCTCCTGTTTCTGGGTGAAAAATGATTTTTGAAGCAGGGTTGGCTTACTCTATGCAAAAACTTTTCAGAGACCCACAGTGTCCAAAGTATTAAATAACAGCTGACAAGAATGAAAAAATTATAGTAGTAAACAGGGCAATCATAACAACACTTAGGTACCTTTCTTCGAGTTATCATAAAGGTTTCAGGGTTGAGAGGATAATTGTTTTATTGTCTCTCCCTAGACAGACTGCATATCAAGAGTGATTATCAACATAACGGCTTTCTTGTCTGTTTTCTATTAGTTATTACTTTTTTACCTAGAAGGGGCCTGGGACAAGATATGGCCTCCTGATATATCCTCCTGACAGCTGAGTTCGGTGCTTCTGACTCTCGGAACCCTTAAGACATCCTCATAGGAATGTAAGCCTAGTACTTTCGATCCTGGTGGTCTTATAAAAATGACTGTGATGAATGGAAATAACACAGCTTTATATTTGGAAACACTAAGTTTCTGAGGTAGCTTCCCATTGATGAATGAAGCAATTTGACTTTTGGCATAACTGATGCTCCAACATTTTGCCATATTATAAATAATTTCCAAAAACATAAGGGTAGATGAGGTTCTGATCGGGGTATATGGATTTACATTGATTTTTCTTAAGATTCTGCCCCTCTAGTCTTTAATAATTGTTATTGTTTATGTACCAATAATAATACTCATTAAGGAATCCCAATCTGCTTTTTTCTTGTTTTTTTTTTGGAGACAAGGTCTCCCTTTGTCACCCGGGCTGGAGTTGCAGTGGTGCAATCTCAGCTCAATGCACATCTGCCTCCCAGGTTCAAGCAATTCTCCTGCCTCAGCCACCCAAGTAGCTGGGATTACAGGTGCGCACCACCACACCCGGCTAATTTTTGTATTTCTAGTAGAGATGGAATTTTGCCATGTTGGCCAGGCTGGTCTCAAACTCCTGACGTCAGGTGATCCACCCACCTCAGCCTCCCGAAGTGCTGGGATTACAGGTGTGAGCCATGGCACCCAGCCAGGATAGTCTATTATTGCTGTTGTTGTTTGGCTGTTTATTGTTTGATTTTGTTAAGAATCATGAAAACAAACAATTCAAAGAAGACTACAATAGTTGTTTGGAAAGGTAAAAGAATGAAACATTTAATTTAAAAATCTAATCTCTAAGGGTGTCAAAATTCTTTATTAACTTCCACAATTCTGTAATTCTAAAAAATGAGTCATTCAGAGAGACAGAGAAAATGAGCTGTCCCTGAGCTCTGAAACATCAACTTCTTTAAAGATCTCATATCCTACAAGTTTCTTTCTTTGTAAATATGGGAATGAGTCAGTTAACTGAATAAGGCAGAGGAAAGGCAGGTGGGAAAAAAAACTCATTGTATTTCAGAAATCTTTTCTCTTCTACCTTTACTAGAAGGAAGAGGTCAGTAGTCAATCAGCCAACTAGCCAGCCAGCCATTGTTTTGTTGTGTACTACTATTGCCTATAACTGGGTGATGAGATTACCATCATAAATAAGACAGGGAGGTCCCTACCCTCATGTAGTTTACATTCGACCTCATTTTTTTTATCTCATTATTTTATCAACTTAAAAGGGAATGAGTTATTTATTATGTTTAAATGTGAGAACCAATGCCATCACATTAAAAGATGCTGGACATCATTGGTCATCAAGAAAATGCAAACCAAAACTATAACAAAATGCCACTTCATATCCACTAGGATGGTTTTAATTAAAAAGTCAGAGTGTTGGCAAGGAAGTGGAGAAATCAGAACCCTCAGAATGTAAAACAGCAGCCACTTTGGAAAAGTGCCTGACAGTTCCTCAAGTATTAAACATAGGATAACCATACAACGCAGCAATTTCACTTCTAGGTATAGATCCTAAAGAATTGAAAATAGATGTTCAAACAAATACGTGCACACGGCACTACTGTTCACAATAGTCTAAAGGTATTAGTAGACACAATTCAAATGTCCATCAAACAATGAATGAATAAATAAATGTGGTACATCCATACAATGGAATATTATTTGACCGTGAAAAGGACTGAGTTATTGACACATGCTACAATATGGATGAAACTTGAACACATGCTAAGTAAAAGAAGCCAGTCACAACCACATATTATATAATTTCATTCATATGAAATGTTCAGAATGGGAAAATCTATAGAGACAGAAAGTAGATTAGTGGTTACCAAGGTCTAGGGATAAGGTGGAACAAAAGGAGAGGGATTGCTGAAGCATATAGGGTTACTTTTAGAGGTAGTAACTATGTTCTAGAACTGAAAATCAATTTTATATGCACATAGCTGTGAAAATAATAAAAGCCATTACATTACATATTTTCAATGGGTAAATTATATATGTATATGAACTATATCTCAATAACGCTAGTGTTTTTTAGTTTTTAAAGAACCAATGCCATGATTATTGTCTCAAGAGATTAGTTACCTCTCTCCTAAAATAATCATTGTGTTTCTAAATAGTTTTGCACTAGTCTATCTGTACTGTTCTTACTTGTATTAAAGTCATTTGTGTACACATTTAATGTCCTCTACTGGAATTTCAGCACCTGGAGGGAAGATATCTGCTTCATCTTTGTAATCCCTGAAGCACGCAGTTTAAAGCCATTTTTATATAGTGCACACTTAATTTACTTTTGAGTAACTGAACCACTCATTGGTGAAAATTAAGAATTATTTTATTACTTGGTAACTGCTAATTGAATAATCTTTTTAAAAACACATAGTAAATGACAGCCTTTCCACTTCATACACTTTCTTGACTCTCTCTTACTGTTTTTTGGGTGGCCTGCAAAGTCTGGCCTGGACCCACCTCTCCAACCTCAACTCATTCACCTGTCCTCTGCTCTCATTTTGCCTTCTTTGTTTCAGAGCTATGTGTTGCCCCTTTCTACCACATGGCCTTTGCACTGGAGTTTTGCACTACCCTCTCCTGATTTGTGTCCACTCTTCTTCAGGTGGCAGCTCAAGCTTCCCTTCCTCAGGATGCCTTCCTGTGGCCAAGGACCACATCATGTCTACATAATAGTAGCTCACAAATCTTCCCACTTTTCCTTATGACATTTTGCACTTACCACAGTTTGCAATGACATTTACTTGTGTGATTAATTGATATCTTTTTCCTCCCTAAATTGTAATCATGGTGAGAACAGAGAGCTATCTCTCTTATTTGCATATGCATCTCTAATGCCCAGCACAGATCCTGGGAACCAGAAGGCATTCAGTAAATACTTTTGAGTGAATTTATGAATTGGGTTTTATTAATGGTCACTCAATAAAGCAAACTGCAGAAGAACCTCAGTGCTGACATGAGCAAGATTCCATAAATTAACAATTCATGTGTCAAATCAGACTTGAAGAGCAGACATACAAAGGGATGATGAGAATCTACAAACAGCAACTGTTGAACACAGCCAGAGTCAAAATGTAGACTAGCATAGGTCCTTGGCTGGCTGAATTTGCAGCAGCACAATCTGAGGGTTAAATTCCTGGGGCCTTGGCCATGACGGGGATGGAGGTGAACTCCCAGAGATCCTGGAAAAACATGTGCAGATGTTGATGCTTGTGGTGCAAATTACAAGAGGAAGGGGGTGAAACACATGGCCACAGGAAGACAGCTGCCTAAAAATGGAAACCCAAGCTTGTCATGTAGGAATTGTCTCCCTCCCTCTAGATTAAAAGCAGAAAGGCAATAACAACGCCAATTGTGTCAATAAATGCCGTCAGTAAGAGAGAAGATTGCACCAATACTCTCAATCATAGGAACAGTTGTACTTAAAACCACTGGAAGAAGAAGTCAGCAGGAAAAAGACAAAAGACAGAAACATCACTCAGACTACCATGGCGGTAGATAAGAAGGAACTTACAAATAAAACCAGTATTGTGGTTGAGTAATTACGCCCCTCACCAAAGGATGTTCCAGGCCATTTTGGGAAGATAACTGGTCACCACGACACCACTTTGATAACTATGGGACACTTTAAATCACACTAACTATTAGAAGCCCATGAAATATGTATACAAAGCCTGTGGCACCCTACCTGGCACATGATGAAGAACTTAATCTATGTTAATGTTTTAAATTTATTATTATTAAACCCAAAGTTTTATATTTTATTATAAAACTTGTTCTAAAATTGCATGGACAACATTTACTCCTATGTACTGAAAGCATTCTAGATGGTTTAAAAAAATATGCTGACCAAAATAAATTCCAAATGGATTAAAGATTTAAAATAAAATAAAACAAATGAAACTATAAAAGTGACTTGAAGAACATTTATGTGTAATTTTTATTTAATCTAGGGGCAAGTCAGCCCCATATAAGCATAAATGGAAGGTGAAAACCTATAAACCACAAAAAAAGATATATTTGACTACCAAAAAAAGTCACACTTGCATATGATAGTAACTACTATAATCAGAGAAACAAAGCAAATGGCAAAGGTGAAAAAATTGCAGCATACTATAAAAGGCTAATATCTTTAATACCAAAATAACTCTCAAAAATCAATAGGAAAAAGATGAATATCATTAAAAATGAGAAATCAATTTTTACCTATCATTTTGAAAAGATTTTTTTGAGTTTTTTTATTGTTTATATTAATGAAAATGTGTTAGCAGGGTGCATGCAACGAGCTGCTTGTTCACATATTTTATACTATATTTATACATACATTTATATTTTGTATATTATATATATATTTATATATATAGCACCTTAAAATGTGCATGCCATTTGACCTAGAAACTCTACTTCTAAAATTTTATCTTAAAGAAATGAGGTTAAGCTCAACTATAACTGCAAATTATATTCATTGTAAAGATACTTAGAATTACCTTAAATGCTCAACATTAACAAAATGATTAGATAAACTACATCACATCTATGTTCATATTAAATGAGTTAATATTTGTAAAGCAATGAAAACTTTGGTGCACAATAAGTTCTAATGGGTATTTAATATACAAAGAGAAAAAGAAAAAATAAAATATTATACAGGCATTTAAAATGATCCTATAAAAGAAAATTCACTGATGAGTAAGGATGTGAATAATTTATTCTCAGACTGAAAAAAACACGCTACAACAGTATACACAATATGACCTGATTGTTGTAAAATAAGTGTACATGTGTATACATATACATGTATACCTCAAAATTAAAAAAACAGTTCTCTGGATGAAGTGATTTTTACTTTCTTCATTGTCTATGTTTTCTAATTTCCTGCAGCAAATTATAATACATATGTAACACATTTTTGAGCACAGTAAGTTTGAATTTTAACTTGCTAAAAGGAAGAATTTCATAAGTTTTGTAAACTCTCCTAAAATTTTAAACAAAACATAAAAGTTTCTATAAACGCTAGAAAACAATAGACACGTACATTCTTTTGTAACTATTTAGATAACACAAGATTTTTTCTTCCAGCACTTTGGGAGGCCGAGGCGGGCAGATCACCTGAGGTCGGGAGTTCGAGACCAGCCTGACCAACATGGAGAAACCCCGTCTTTACTAAAAATACAAAATTAGCCGGGCGTGGTGGTACATGCCTATAATCCCAGCTACTCAGGAGGCTGAGGCAGGAGAATCGCTTGAACCTAGGGGGCAGAGGTTGCAGTGAGCCGAGATCACACCATTGCACTCCAGCCTGGGCAATAAGAGTGAAATCCCATCTCAAAGAAAAAAAAAAAAAAAAAACCATTTTTTTCTTTTAGATTCATTTCAGAATTGATAGCAATTCCCACAAATCATAATTTTGCCTTAAATTGTTTTCTCTTTATAGGGTTGGAAAGAATCTTAGCCTGTGAGAGTCACACAGATTACCAAGGAATTATTTATCATATTCCAATGCCAGCTGAGGTTCAAACCAAAGTCTTGAATCCAGATTTACTCCACCTGATTATTCCCAAATCAGATTTATTTTCCACAGACCACCCAACTGCCTCCAAATGACTGTAACATTCAAGCCTCGGCCAATCAACAGTCTTGACAACCCAATTGGATCAACAGCGAAGTCCATCTGATTGATTGTGCAGACAAACCATATTCATGAAAAGATAACTGGGGAACCAGTTAAATCTGAACAAAAATGGTTGATGCAGGGCCACTGGTGGGCAAAACCTTAGGTACAGCTCACCAGGACAACGCTCCTACTAATAATCTAAAACCAAAAAGTTATGCTACTGAGTCCTTCATTTCCCATTTGAAATTCTATGAAACAGCAGGAGATTCCATAAACGCTTACGAAAAAATAATAAAAAGTTGTCTCTCCTCAATAATTCTTCCAACAAGTTGTTAACAGGACCATGTCACTGAAAACTAATTTAAGCGTCAATCTTCCTTATGGAAATCCCAGCATTTACTTTCCTTGTTTTGCTTTCAAAGCAGGTTCAGTCATTGAACTTTAAAGAAAACTTCTGAACCAGAAGGACTTTTTCTCCTGGAAACATTTTAAGGGCAAAAGCAATCTTTATCTTTCCACGCAAGTTCTTGAGTTCATGTAAATCTCTCCTGAGAGACTTTAACCCCAGAGACCTATAATAATCTCTCAATCCTAAAATTAACATCAATTGTTCCATATCTAATTGTTCACACTTTTATCTGATTATTCAGTTTGGATGTATTTATTACTCCAATTATAAATTATAAATTAAAAAACAATCTGATCCAGATTGGAAAAATAGTTTTGGAGTTTGAGGCCTGTACCTTTGGCTTCCACAGAAAACCCTTCCCAGATGCAGCTCATCCCGGATCTCCCTACGACACAACTAAACCTTTCCATCCTAAATCCATTTGTATAGATTCTTCCAAATATCACAGGAACACACAGTATATAAAGTCTGAAAGCACATACAACAGCGATGAGGAAAGTGACAAACACACTACTTCTGTGATTCCAGACCAGCAGGCCAGCTGTTGTTCTCATCACTACATCCTTTCCTGATCCCTCTGGAGGCTTCGCAATCTGGCACTCACCCTCAGTGCTACACTAATCAAACAGAACAGGAAGCAAATGCTAACCTGTGCATCCACTTTCCTACTCTCCCTCCTGTTCCGTACCCTCACCTTCAACAAATACAGACACTGAGCAGGTGGGAGAAGCAGAGTGGGGAAGGAGCAGACTGCAGGGAAGTTGTTGGAACATGGTGGTTTGGGATCCACAATTTAAGGTAATATGTCCTTTGTGTTTATAAAGCCAGGTGTCCTTTGCCCATGAGAAGACCAAAGATGATAAAAATGCAAATTACAGTGCAGAGCCAATGGATACATGCCCAGCAAAGTTCACTGCACTCAAGAGCCAGCGGAAACCTTGACACACAGTTCAAATTCAGGTCACCGTTTCAAAATCTCATCAGGAGCATGACTTCATATGAAAACTTTCTAGGACAGCTGAGGGTTTTCCTTGGATGGCATTTCCCCCCTTGCTGTATAGTGACTGTCAGCAAGATTCTCTATAATACTAAAAACCAGGAGAAAAAAAGCAGCCCATTCTCAAGGGGAAAGAGATTTTGCAAGGATCAAAAAGAAGCTAGAGCAAGTAGAAGAGAAGTAACCCATTGGTACTGGTTAAACTCAAGAAAGTCAAATTTTCAAAGAAACCTTTCAAGTGCTGAACTTAGAATAAATTGGAGTAAAGAAAATGAATTTCTCAAACAAGGTTCGCAGCAGGCATCTGGCATGGAGGAAGTTTTAATCTTGAGGCAGAAATCATAACTAGTTCATCTTTGTTCTCCCTTGGAGCCTAACTGGTACCCACAGGCAGTGGGAACTCAGCAACTGTTCACTGAGGTAACATCTTTTTACTATTTTATTTATTATACTAGTCGAGAAACCTGAGAAAGTACAACAAATTAATAGGAGAGCTGTTGGATGACCCAGAGAATTAAACAAGGTAGAAGTTCATATCTCAATTGTGATGATTAATTTTTACATGTCAATTTGACTGGGTCATAGGTGGCCGATAGATGGTTAAATATTATTCTGGGTATTTATCTGAGGTTGTGTTTGGATAATATGAACATTTAAATTGGCAGACTGAGTAAAGCAGTTTGCTCTTCCTAATGACTGTGGGCCTCATACAGTCAATTAAAGACAAAAAAGTTGACCTTTCCCTGAGTAAGAGAGAATTCCTCCTGCCTGCCTATCTTCCAACTGAGACACTGGCTTTTTGCTGCCTTTGAACTTGAACTGAAACACCAGCTCTGCCTGGGTCTTGTGAGCCTGATGGTCTTTGGACTGGGACTCTGACATCAGCTCTCCTGGGTCTCAAGCCTTCAGACTCAGACTGAAATTATACCATCAGTCCTCCTGGGTCTCCAGCTCGCCAACTCATCCTGCTGATCTCAGAACTTGTCAGACTCCATAGTTGTATAAGCTAATTCCTTATGATAAATCTCTTTTATACACATATACACATATCATATTGGTCCCGTTTCTCTGGAGCCTCCATCTCAAAATCATCCTCCAGCCACTTCCATGACCACCCACTCTCTTGCAAGAAATATTGTAGGCTTAGACTAAGAATAAAGCACATGGTAGCCTATGTTAGGGTGAAAATTAGACCTACGTGCTTTCTATTTCCTGTGTAAATACTTAAGAAAAACATACAGACAGAAAAATGTAGTCCAAAAAGTCTCATTTTCTCCATTCTCATCATCAAAATCCATGCTAAAGTTTACAGGGATACACTAAAGGGACTTGTAAGAACATGGAGCATCCACCCTTAAGTAAGAGAGCCAACAGCAACCACATGCTCTGTATGTCACTCCGTATGTCATAATGCTTTCCAGCATTGTGAAGAACACTGCCCAGTAAGATCGGTGACCAAGAGGAGACAGTGAAATAAAATTAACATGGAAACTGTGTGACCTCAGCCACTGGGCTGTGGGCTCCAGGAATGAGTTGACTTCACAATGAGGGAACAATTCATGAGACTGGTTCCACATGCCTCCTTAGCTTATCTAAGGTTATGATGCAAGGCCATTTCTACTGAGCCAGGTTCGTTTCACAACACTGAAAAAAACAGAAGTGCACAACCCCCATGTAGGTCTAATCTGCAAGGGCTCAGCATATTGAAAGACAAACAATCTCCATTAACCCATCAATAGCACTGTTAATAATTGGACTTCTGGAATCAACGCAGGCGTCTCACTGGGTATTAATATTTTCAAATCTGTACCAAGTCTTGCAGATCCACATGGTAATCTGAAAAGGTATTTATTTGTTTTGCTTTGTGTTATTCCCTATACTCAACACTGGCAAATGAGTATACATGCATAGCATTTTTAAAAATTGTACTAAGTACTTTAAATATATATCTCATATAAGGTTACAATTATGAGGTGGATATTAGGTCATATGCATTTTATAGATAAGGAGATTGACATCAAGAACATTTAGGTACATACAGTAATGATGAAGCCAGTATTTGAGCCCAAATGATTTGACAATAAGTCCTCATTTTAGCCATTACACCAGACCTCAACACACCAAAAAACCCAACAGAGAGAGCACCAAACCTCATATGTCACACAGCCTCTACCAGATAAGGAACTGACATGACATGAAATAAAAAGCAGTCTCATGGGAGAAACAATCCTAAAACATAGAGAGCTGCCCTAGATTTATTTTGTACAGACCAGAACACAGAAGAGAGGAGAAAAACACCTGGGCCTGAGTTGGCGTCAGATTTCTATTTTACTTCCGAAAAAAAACCTAAATCGAAATCCAAATTACATAACGCTCCAAATGACTCGCTTAGCCAGTTGCCTTTGTTCCAATTTGGTCCCTGGAGGATGTCAGCCAGAGCTACTCTCTGAGGTTTGGCAGAAATTAAAAAATCTGAGAGAATTAGCATTGTAACGTCCAGAGGATACAGTGACAAATTAGTTTGCAAATGCTCTTCGGTTAATAAGCTCATCCAAATTGGCATCTCCCCATTGAGATTAAGATGTTGTGTGCTGAGTTGCCACACTCATAGTTTCTGTATGCTAACAACAATTCTATAAGGAAAAGATTTATTCTAATTCTGACTAACTTCTCCTACATTAAATCAACTACTGGAAGTGGGCAATGCCAGGAACCTCACACTAGGAGACGTGAAATACAAACGTGATCTAGTGCTCATCCTTGTGGCATTTACACCCTCTGGTTGAGGAGATGGGAAATAAGCCAAAGAAAGGACAGCAACAGAGGACCAAAATTCTGATTAAAGACCATACAAGAAGCTAGACAGTTTGGTTAACAAGCAAATCAGTGGAGTGGTCTATTCACAATTCACGTAGGAGCTCAGAAGAAAAGAAAAAGCATGTGTGATTGATGAACAGGAAAGACCGCACAAACATCATGAAATTGAGCTAGATATGGAAAGGTGGGTAGGATTTGGAAAGATAAAAAAGAATATTCTAGAAAAAACGGCCTGAGGCACAACAGAGGACGTTATACTCAAAGCCTGTCAGCCTGACTGGACCAGAGGTTTGAGAAAGGAAGAGTTTATTTGAACAGGTAGGCAGGGTAGCGAGTAGAGCAAACCTTAGATGTCAAGCTAAAGAATTTGGAATTTTGCCTTGCAAGTAAGGTGGGCCACTTAAGGTTTCTGATGAAAGGCCCAAAGAGCCTAAGGCAGCACGTGCATGTGGCACTCGCCAGGCAGGGGTTGGGAGCAGACAGAATCTGGCAAAGCGGACAGCTTAGGAGTCTATGGCTATAGAGCAGGCTTGGGGGAGTGAGGTCCTCAGGCTCTATTGAGAAGTGAGAATGGCAAGGAGAGAAGGAGAACAATGCTGGCTGAGCCCTGTCTACATGCAGGGCACCGTGCCTCCATGCTCCACATTCATTTTCTCACTGGGGTTGAACAACCACCCAGAGTGTAGCTCTTATTCATCTCATTTTACAGACAAGGAAAGTCAGGGAAGTTATTCAAACGTATGACCTGCAAATGGAAGAAAAGCGATATGTGCACTTTGGATAAATCAATAGAGTCGGTAACTAGTTGAAGAGTGTATGAAAGGCAGGATGAAGTCAATTATGCCTAATTATGCCTATAAGGTTTCAAACAGTAAAAGACTGAAGGTCTTTCCTAATTAAAAATAGGAACCCAACAAGAGCACATTGGATATGTAGAGTGCCCTTTCTAGGCTAGCTGTTTGCCCTGGAAGTGTCCGGAGTGTACCCCTAGTAGAGCTACACAGATCACATTCTGTTTACTCCCACTCAGGACTGAGTCAAGCTCCTGACTCTGCATAAGGCTTGCATGTCTAGTCTTATGTGGCACAAGTGTTGTTTTGCTAAGGATCAACAGTACCATCTGGAAGACAGGCTTTGGAGGCTGAGACATTTAAGGCCTGAGTATTAATCCAATCTTTATTTACCTAGAATAGACTGGGCCACCTTGGGAAAATGGGAAAATCTGATTTTTCTATTCCAGTGGTCCAGTAAAGGGCATCAATGAGCATTGTTTCAATGCTCCTCCAACTCATGGGCCATATTAGATTGAATGAAGATGTGTCCCCAGTGCAAATGGAAAGCAGTTAACTTACTTCAAGGCAAAATGGATATGTTAGAAAGAACACAGCTACCTTTCTTAATTGGAACTGTGAAGTAAATATACACTTGTACATTAAATTGTCTCATAGCCAAAAAGTCAAAAAGGGACTAACTTCATCCTCGCTAAGGAATCCACCTATCAAAAATTATTTCATCCTCCACTGGAAAAATAACAAGACTTGTGAGTCGAAGATGCAACTGTTCTCATCAATGTGGAGTCCAGATATCCCTGATTGGCCTCTATGGTGAACTTGGTTTCCAAGAATCACCATGATTGACTTTGACAGCCCCTCAGGTGCTTTTAGTTTTCTTCCAACGTCATCTAGGGGGAAGAAGAACAAAACCCAAATTGAACCTGTCTTCTTAGACCTTTCTTAAGGAAGTCCGGAGCAGAACATGAAGGCATGTATGATTCCACTGGCACGTTCACAACCTGTTGCCAGCCTCTGCTGATGTGCAGGAACGTGTTTAGAATTCATGCAACATGATGGCCCTGACAGCTCCCATTGTGCATGCCATGCTTCAAATTGTGATTCATCAGTGAGATGAGATACAAAGGACAATTAGCAGCAACATGACTCTACCTAACGCACTCACAAATAGCCCAGAGCATGCAGACATATTGGTTTACAGCATCACTTGCCTTCTCCTCCCCAGAGACCGGGTACTCCCTACCCTCACACACACCACACATTCCTGGCCAGTTGTTTCTATACTGAAGGCAATTTCTGTGTAAAATAAATCCAGAAGACAGACCATTGAAAATAAGCAAATAAAACTACATGTATTGAGTAAGGAACATCTCTGGGAATCCTTTAGCTCTGAAAATAGACAAGAGTCATTTCTTCACATTCCCCTTCCTCAACTGAAATGTGTTTCTGAACACAGTTCACACCAATCTGTCAGGTTAGGAGATCCATGATGGTGTCATCTCATGTCCTTTCTCTCACCCAAGCAATGGACAGAGGGGAGGCCAGTTTGTTACCAGAGGCCAGGTAGTTAAGCATGTCTAAGAACAGAATGTGTCCCAGCTCATTTGGGGGCTTCACCGGCCACCATGCCACACCCATGTTTCAACCCTAGAGTCAGACTTTTTGGTTGGATTGAATGACATTTTTCTTTTTCAGAGGTGATTCTAGAAATTTCTAGAAAAAAATGAGAAAGTGGCCCTGAGCTCAGTAAAGCTGCAATCCAAGTGTCCTAAAAGGAGAGGTGTACAAAAATGCCAAAAAAACCCCAAAAAACAGAAAAACCATGAACATTGCTCGACAAGTCCCAAGGTTTAAACACCCTGCAATCATTGTCATGCAGCCAAAGTTAGAAGTCATTTCAACACAACTCGCTGTGTCTTTGTTGAGCATCTCCTCTGACTTCCTCCAGCATGTGCTGGGGTGTGTTGGGAGGGGGAGGAACATAAACATGAATGACAAATGGCCTCTTTCCTCAAGAGCTTATCTCTCTTGAGGGAAGCTGTCATGGAGAGGAATCATGGTAGTATATCTAAGGCCAAATGGAATTAGTGCGTAAAACAGAATAACCGAAGCATTAGAGAGAAAGGGGAGACAACTCATCCATTTTAGCTGGAGAAAAGGCTTCTAGAAAGAAATAGTCCTTAGCCTGGGCTGGAACAGGGAGAAGCAAGGAACAGGAGTCCAAGCAAATGACAAAAGACATAAACAAAGGCATGTCCAGTGGAGAGCACCAAGCACATTTGGAGATTGCTAGCCTGGATGGAGTACAATGTGGGTAAAAATGGGCAAATCTCAAAACACAAGTCATTGCCAGATACCATGGGGCATTGAAGGCCATGCTCAGTAGTGTGAACTTGATCTAATAAAGAGAGTCACTAAGTGCTTCTGAACATGGAGAGGATACACTGGGCTTCACAGCTGGCCACTGCACCTCAAGGGTGAGCTTGACCCTGAGGAAGACTTGTTCTCTGTTTTCCTTTTCGATTCATTCTCTCCAAGGTCACAAGAGGCCTCCCTTTCCAGCAGCCCTTCAAACCTGTAAACATGCTCCCCTGATGCTACCCTTGTATTTTAATCAGACTTACTTTTTCATGTCTTTCTCTTCTTCAACGAGAAGCTATTTTAAAAATCTATGTGCTTCCAAGACTTTTTCCCAGGCAAAATTCAATAGCAATCCCCTTCCCCCTCTGCCTCAAGGAAGAATGGGAGAAATGGCTGAGCTTCAAGTTCATATGATGCTAGGGGAGTCACCTGGAGTCTAAATTAGGAGGAAAACAATCTTTGCTCAGACTTAGCTAGAAAGGAACTCAGACTGGGCATCAAGAGGCAGAAACTGGAAAACAGAGGGGTAATGCATCGCTCCCCCTGTAGAATACCAGGTTTCAAAACATATGGTTACAGGAAACACCTAGACCCTCCTGATAAATGTGATGCCTGCTGAAGTTTGACAGCCATGGGTCTAAACGGACCTGGGAGCAGAAGTGCCAGGTCCACTTAAAGCCTAGCACTAGCTTTTCGATAGTTGGACTTTAACTGAAAATAAGAGCACAGCTCATTCTTTCTACACCCATGTTTGTTTCATCATATTTCAAATCCCTGTTCCCAGATGTGCTGCTCATGTCTCCTAGGAGTTTCTCTTCTTCCTCATGGTAAAATCCAGCGCCCTTTTCACAGCCTGTAAAGCCCTGTATCTGCCCTTCCACTCTCCCCACAGATCCTTCAGTGCCAGATACAGTGGCTCTTTGTATTTTTCAAACTCTCCAAGTGCTTTGTGCTCTGCTCAGAAAGCACTTTTTTCCAAACTTGAGCATGGCACACTCCCTCACTTCCTCCAGATCTCAGCTGACAGTGCACCTTATCCGAGAGGGCCTCCCTGATCGTACTACGCGAAACAGCCCCCAGAACCCAGCTTTGCTCTCCATCTCTTCCTCTGCGGTGTTTCTTTGTGGCAATCACCTCATCTATTACATATGTGTAATATACGTATGTGTAATCACCTACATATATTACATTATTGCTGTTCATCCATACCCCCACTCTAAGTTAGGAGGGTACAAACTCAGCCCTGAGCCTAGCAGAGTGCCTGGTGAAGAGAGGTCACTCCTCTCATATTGGCAGGAGTTGTGGTTAAATAACAGTGTCACAACTACTCTGGAATAAGGAGAAAGGGGAATATCCATTCTCCTCTCTTCAAGTAAGAGTCTCTAGAATGGCCTTGGGAAGAACACCTCTTTTCCACTCTATGTGTGGTTAGGAGGGGCCTTGATTGGTCTAAATCAGTGGTTCTCAAAGTGTGGTCCACAGACCAGCAGCAGTGTCACCCACCTCCATCCCGCTAAATCAGAAACTCTGGGTGTGGGGCCAGTGATTTCGTCTTCACAGACCCTCCTGATGAATGTGATGCCTGCGGAAGTTTGACCACCATAGGTCTAAATAGAGCAACTCATTTTATTTCCCCATCTAGGGTGATTGGTTTAGAAATGGTGACAGCCCCAATCAGAACCAACCAGGAGCATGAGGCTTGCCGGGGTTTCTGGGAGAAAAGACTCGCTCAGTTGTCTAATTTCTCCAAAGCTATAACCACGAGGAACTGGGAGGAGGATCATGACCCACCTGAAACTAGAGCCAATGCAGAGGAAGCTGTGGCAAAAAAAAAAAAAAAAAAAAAATGGAGGAAAGGCAAACCTGGGGGACCTCATGGAAACTTGATTCAAGTCATGTGTGAAGTGAAATTTGCCCAGGCGTTTCAGTTATGTGAGTCAATTAATTTTCATTTTTATAAATGAAATGTGTTACAACTTTAACCACTTTAATGGGTTTTCTTCACAGGCAACTAGAAAAAGATCTAATTAATACAAGGTGGGTGGGTAAAAGTATATATTGCAGCCAAATAGGAAACAAGGGATGCCATCAAAGTGCAAAGGAAAGTGACATTGCCACACTAACACGCAGGCGCCTGTTGTACACTGGCCTGAGCTGTGACTCTCCACCACCTGAGGGGGTCCTGGGCCTGAGGCTGATATGGGAAGGGCCCCTTACCCAATCTCGAAGACAGCCTGTGGAAGAAAATGGGTGGCTACATGGACCAGCATGGCAGGAAGTCGGTCACGGTTCCCAAGAACTGAAGGACAGAGCCCATGAATCAGAGAACAGGGATGAAAGGGTCCAGGAGGGAAATGAAAGGCCAAATTCTTGAGCCACCAATGCTGGGACTGCCTTTCACTGGCCTCTTGTGGCTCAAGGTCTGTGGAGGACCAAGGACAAAGCAGACACAAGTGACCTTGCAACTCATAACTGTGAGCAATTTCACCGATTAGTGCACAATTTTCTTGCCTTACTTCTTCATCATCCATTGATTATTTAAAAATTCTGTTAAGAGATTTTCCATCTGATGTAACTAATGAAGAAGGATGCCAGTGACACACAGGTGATGGTCCATGAACAGGTGAAATGCCTTTTGCAGAAATGAGGGGTGCTGTGGGCCTGAGACTGGTGTGCCTTTGCTTCCTGCAGGAACACACATCTGTTGAACATTAGAATCACATTCCATCTATTCCACAAAACAGTTACCTGGACTCCTTTCTCCTGCATGGGAAAAAATGTCGTGATGCTTCTATTAAAATACAGATAACTAAAAGTGTCAGTGTGATCCCAAGCCTTAAATGGAAGCATTTGGACTAAACTATTCGACAACACAGACTAGGCCAGACTGGAAATGGAGAAGACCAACCCAGCACGGCTCAAACTTCAGTGTGCACGAAGATCATGTCCAGACCTTGTCAAATTTGCAGATTCTGATCAGGGTGCCTGGGGTGGGGCCTGGGAGTCTGCATTTCTAACAAGCTAATGATGCTGCAGGTCCGAGGGTGGGGATATGAATAGTAAGGGTCTAAACCTCATGCCAGTGTGGTGACACTGCGGAATGTGCGCTGGGGAGTGTGGATATGTCTGAGCATGTGTGTCTCTGTGTGTGTACATGGGTAGCAAGTGTATCTTCCTCACCCCAGATGTATTCTGCAAAGGAACATGGCCCTGACTCTAAGCTTATCATAGCAAGTCAAATAAACTAGAACAGTTATTGGAACCTGAGGCCACCGCACCAGATATAATGAATCCAGTAATGTGGAATCCCTTTGAGAGCAAAGAGAAAATCCACTTTAAAACTCCACAAGAGGGATATGTCTTCAGGGGAAAAATGATTTGACCCATCCCATGAATGAATCATTGACAGGTGAGATTCTATGAGATTGACCTTATATGCTGGAAGAGCACAGCACAGGAAGCACACAGAGCCTTTGGGGCACGTGCACAGGCAGCAGAAGGGGCTGGCTGCATCAGTACTTACGAGGTGCACGAATGCAGTACAACACTCCCTGGCCAGACCACTTCCTCTTGCCTCTGAGCCAACTGCCTCCTACCCACCCTTTTGAGCTCAGCCCAGATGTCATTTTCTCATGGAGGGCCTTCCCTGATTCATCTGCTTTTCCCCTCCCCACACACATACACATAGTAGGTCTGACCCTCCTGTATACAGTCTTCTTACACAACAATTTTTTTTCCTTCTTAGCATACATATCATAGCATAGATACATGTTTATTTCTGAGGATGTTGGTTGAGTGTCTTCCTCATTCACTGGACTATAAACTCCATGAAGACAGGAACCATGCTGTTTATCTCACCCTGTAACCCTAACACAGAGCACAGTGCCTAGCATTTAATAGGGCTCAACAAATATTTACATGAGAGTTGAAGAGAGAGAGGGAAGGAGGAAGGAAACATAATTTCTTGACCTGGTGTCCACTGACCTGCACCCCAGGCAGAGAATCCCCTGTTGTATGCAAAGTTAGGAGTGCATTTTTCTGGCAAAAGGAGGCTCAGCTGTCTCAGAATCTCAAAAAAACAAATACTGAGAAAACAAAAAAACAAAACTGTGGCTTCTCAAAAGTTAAGAATCACCAAGTTGCTAATATCACATCAATTGAGAACATCTTAAGCAAGATGTGAAAAAAACAATCAGTTTCTTTCTTTAGAAACTGTTACTAAGCGGTCCTTGGAAACAAAAGATGAAAAGGGAAGAAACAGTTTACAAGTACATGACATTGGAATTAAAAATCCTAATTCCATGATGAATTCAGTCTTGTATAGCAGGATCAGACATGAATGTGTATTATCTTTAGAATTAATACTGCGGACCAGAAAAGACAATGTGAGTGGAGAACGGCCACTATTTAGAAATCCATAAATTTCTCCTTAGAAGACGGATGAAATTGGTTTATTTAAAATTCAGTCAACATAAACCACAGCATATTATTTCCAAATAATTTTGACAATTTTGTCAAAATAGAACTAAACAGAAAATTGTGTTGAAAAGACAAAAATCTTTTACAAGTAAAAAAATCCTTCAAAATAAAAATGCATTATAGCACAAGAAACATTTGCAAATTCCCAGTGTTTTAGCATAGTTTAGAAAACACAGAAAATTTGGGGGTGAGGATGGCTTGCCAGCAAGAACTATTACCACATTATGGTGGTAATGGTCAAAAGCACAAGTTCTGCCCAGGTCAAAATCCTGGCTCTGCCTCTTTCTTGCCTAGTTACCTTGGACAAAGTTGGTAACTCCTGTAGCTCAGTTTCTTCATCCACACAGGGAACAACACCTGCAGGGAAAGCACTTAGCTGCTGCCAGGCACATAGCACTCAAAAGTGTAAGCTCTTACTCCTGGCCTTATTATTGTACTGTCCATTATTATTGGCACTGGAATACATAGCAGGCTTCCCAGACTTCCAGGCACATTGAACAATCAATGCCAGCTAACATGATTGTCATTACCTCCTGTTATCAAAGGCAATGGGCTCATTATAGCAATATAGCCCTCTGTTTTCAGACACCTGATCTTTTTTTCTCTAGAAGTAAATACCAACCTCAGCTTTCCTGCAGTCCTTAGTTGCTACGTATGTCAATAAATCCTACTAGTGGCCACAAAACTACGGGTCAGTATCTGCTTAATATCCTTCCTCCCTGGCTTTGATCACAAAGACAAAATGAAGACTTCAATTTCCTGGTTTCCTCTTCATATGGAAAAGCTTTTAGGAGTTCTAAAAGGTCTTCTGGCCCAAGTTCTTTGAGCAGTTCAAATGCACCCACCTTCACGCTCGCAGATGGGCCATTTGCTGGGGATACAATGAAGAAACCAGCTCACCCTCTCTCTCTCTCTCTCTCCTTTAAACTCCAAACACTAGGTAAGATGGTAAGGATCATAAAGAACAACTCTTTCATGTTAAAAGAATTATTAATTCCAGTATCGTCACCAGATTTCCCCGTTTCCTTGCAAATCATATATTTCCCTACTCTCTGTGCCCATTGACCAGACTCTTCAAAAGCCTGAAGCCAGTAAAAAGGAAGCAGATTTTTACAGATACATCCTGTTGGCTGTTCTCGGCTCATGGGCCTGTACTCTTGGCTGCGGTCCTCTCCCTCCTGTGCATGGTGGGAGAGGATTTGGGCAGTTCTGCACAGGAATACTGGACTTCATTTCTGTCCAGCAACAAAGCTCATTGTATCCAGTGTTTTCTCCTCCCTCCCTTACTGGGTCCTGGGAAATTCATCTAAAAGTTACCAGGGTGGTTCCCCACACTGGCCTCTCTACAGAAAGCAACTCAGCGACCAGGAGAACTTTGACTCTGGATTCTAATTCTGGCTTCTCATATGACCCAGCCAAGCAAGTCCAGCACTTCCTCTGGGCATGACTTCATGAACGAGGAGGCAGTAAAACCAGTGCCCTTTCTCTTTCCCAAAAAAAAAAAAAAAAATCAGGAGTATAGTTTAAACTACTATAGGCCAAGAAAATGCCACTGAGCTCAAATCACCACTTTGGTCTATCTAGGTGGGCGTAAGAATAGCTCCTAACCCTTTTAACCAGGGACCCACTTTGGATTCTTGTTTCTAATGTTTAGGAATTGATTGTACAAAAGGAACCTAAGCCCTGTTCATTCAAAGACTCAAAAAAAGTCTTTGAGTGAACAGGGACTCAGAAAATTAAGTCCCCTTGGTGACCCAAAGGAATCTGGGGACCCGCATGATCCTGGACTGGTTCTTATAATTTCCTCACCTGGCACAATGGTTCTCAAGATGTGGTTCCTGAACCCCAGCATCAACCTGGGAACTTGTTAGAAATGCACATTTTCAAGCCCCACCTAGACCCACTGAATCAGCTCTGTAGGTGATTCCATTTCATGCTAAAGCTTGAGAACTATGGACCTAACACATAGACTATGTAATAGGTATAACAAATTACTTCAGAAATAAATGAATGATGAGCAAATGAAGAGTCATGAGCTTTATTGAACCCCTGCTCAGTATAACCTGCCCATAGTTAATGGTGGAAAACACTGCAGCATGCCCCCTCCATGTTTGGTGAATGCTGGTGCATGAAACTGTAATAATTTGACCTCTGCCTTTGCTTTCTAATTCATTGTCCACACACCCTGAAGTCTGTGGCACCACCCCACAGAACAGTCTCTCAGCTGCCTGTGCCAGGCTCTCCCTGGCCTCCATGGCTGTGACTATGAAGTCTTCTGTGGCTGGAATCTTTTCCTTTGTTCTCTTCCCCAGCCTCCTACTCCTCTTTCTGTCCAGCTAACCCCTACATATGCTTTTGTTTTCAGCCTAGAAGTCACCTCCTCCAGGAAGCCAGCCCCCTGGCAGAGCACGTTTCTCATAGCATCCAGCATATCCTCTATCAGAAAACACAACCCTCTCTCTCCACATCCCTGTTAACTCGTTTGGCTCATTCATTAACCTGCCCTGCAAGCTCTGTGAGCTAGAGGACTCCTTTCTCATTCCCTGGAGGACTCCTTTCCAATTCCAGCACCTTGAACAGTGCCTGGTGTCATTATTTAATCAATCAGTCATGACTGTAAAAGAATCTATGCTCTTTTTTGGTAGTGGGTAATATGTGCCTATTTTAATTTATTATTGATTGATTTCATTGACTCCCAGACATGAATAATTGACCATTAATCTAGAAAAGATGCCCTTGGATCCACGAATATAATTTTCTCAGCACTTTCTTCCTTGATAAAACTGCCAACCCCCAAGTTTTTTTTTTCTTTAATGTGTACCCTCCTGAATATTTGGTCTCAGCTACACAACTGCTCTATCTCTGTGTGCAAGCGGCATGGACAGTGCAGCAGCACTGCTGCTCCTTTTACTTGCCAAGTCAGAAGAAAAATGAGACTCAGTCTCAGATTTCCACATAAACAGAGTACAATGTGTTGGAGTGTCCAGGAATGCAAAAGCCTCCACTCCTATTTCATATTTTCAAATACCCCCATCAATTTTAATTTTTGCCAACTTGATTGGGAAACGGACAGAGTCCTGGATGGCCGTCAAACCCAGTACAGCTCTGAGCCCGAGCCCAAAGCCCTGATACTGCTCCCCAAATAGCACACAGGCCAGTGTGCCTTCTCTGAGAGGCCCCTGCTGCTGCCAGAACACCGGCTGATTTCACAAGATGCTGTGCCTGCCCATGTTGTTTCACTGAGTCATGATGCTGGCCTCACAATGCATCAAAGCTCCAACCAATCTGTATGTGGCCTGATGGAAACCAGCCCACATAGGGCTGCCTCCGAGGCACTCACCCCAGGTCCTCTTGCTTGCAAGGAGTTCTGGCACCCAGGTGGATATCCTGATTTTCAAAGGGCAACCTGAAACCATAGCACTCAGTCCTGTTCTCACAAGAGCCACTAGACCTTGCTGGTGATGTGACCAGGAGAAAGAAATACCTTAGTCATTCCATCTGGGATTTACAAGGGAAACCTCATTCAGCCTCATGAGAACCTGTTGGGTGAAGATATTATCTCTATTTCGTAATGAAAAAAAATGGAAATTCAGAAGTGTTAGATCCTTTGCCAATGACCACTGTCACTTACTCTCCAACTTGTTCCAGAAAGGATTTAAGTCAGCTTACAAAACTACATGAAGAATAAAATAAAATGAAATGTGAATGAGAGGAAAGAAACAGGAAAGATAACATTAAAACCAGGCTTGAGGTTAATTTTTTTAAAAACCATGCATGGAAATTCTGTATATTGGATAGAAATGGGTCATAAACTTGGCTCTGAGCTGTCTGATAACGCCTGTGAAAAGGGAAAAAATACAGCTCATGTCCTCCCGTTCTTTCACTTTCTCATAGGAGAGAACTTTGAGTCTTCTTTCAGAATCTTTCACTACTTCGTTTGCACACAAAATGAACTAACATGATTTTCTCCACCCAATGAGGAGAAGGCAGTAAGGCAAAGGGAAGCTAAAATAAAAAGACATAAGCTTAAAGATAGAAATACCAAGGAGATCTCAGAAGTCCCTTCCCCTTTCAAGGGTTTCCTAGGAAAGGTGGTCCCAACTGCAACTGACACCCCAACATTAACGTTGAATTATCACATAAAATTAAATTATACTCATATTACTGTTTATAAAGGCAAGAAAGATGGATATCAAAAAAGTTAAAATTTGCCATGTATTTCTTCTTTTCCTACAGCCTGAATTCTACCCCTACAAACAACAAAACAAGACACCTGAACTCCTTCTCAGCCTCCACCCTGTAAAGCACACTGAGGAAGAGTTGATTATTTCTCAAGTTCAGAGTTGCATATTCATCTTATGGAATTAATTATCCTTTCTGCACCTTCCCCTTCAGTTCAGTCTTATCCATTGACATAATTTATGAAAAGCACATTATGGAAATTTTAACTCAATCCAAAGTGTTTGTTTTTGTTCGTTTGTTTCATTTTAGGAAACAGTATCAATTTCTGCACAGAACTGGAAGAAGTTATTCCGAATGAGTCTAGCAATGACCATGTAAAATAAAGAAGGAAACCTCTTCAAGTACTGGCACCAGATGGCAAAGGATGTTCTGAAGATAAACACCACACAGAACAGGCTTCCATAACAAAATTATATTAATAATGAAATTGACCTTGACTGAGCATTTGCTCTGTACCAGGCCTGGGTGAGTGCCTTATCTGGAACGACTGATGCAATCCTCACACAAACCCTCATAGCAATGGGGTAGGTCTTCTCAGCACCCCCTTTTACACATGGCGGAATTATCAGGAGGTTCAATGGGTGAACTCGCCTGCCCAACAGCAAGGGCTTGCAAGTTAAGGAGCTCAGAAGTTGACCGAGGCAGTCTGGTCGCAAAGCCTGCTTGACACCTGTGCCACACTCATTCATACCATTATACTGATTCTTTTCTAAAAGCAGCAGTCATGGTGGTCTTCAAACAGGCCTTGTCCTGTCCAGTGTGGGACCTGCTGCTCCCCTGTCTGCCTCCTCACTGGTTCTTCCCAGAGGGCACGTTCCACTCAAGGGAGAGCTCCCCACACAGTCTTTTCCTGTCCACCTACCTCACCAGCCACCCCCAGGCCCACCCTGTCACACTCCCCTATTCCCTCCATTACGCTTCTTGCATCAGGAATGGCCTTATTTCTCATGCATAGCTGCCCGCACTAGGCAATGATTTTCTGAAGGAAGAGCTTTGTCTCTCTTGTTAAGTCCCAAATCACCATGCTTACAACAGAACCTAGCATGTAGCAGGTGTCCAGCTGAAAGCTGTAAAAAGGAGTGAATAAAATAACTGATAAACTCCTCCTCTGAGAGCTCATGGCAGAGCAGGATATTCGGAAACCTGAGTGGACAGTGATAGAAGTGTGCACACTCTGACTGTTCTCTGATGGAGCCCCCAGACCAGGTGTGCCTGTCAGGCTAGCTGCTCAGCGGCACGGGTGGCCTGGAATGAGTCCCTTCCCCTCTCAGTGCCTCAATTAGCTCCACGGTAAAATGAGGCAAACACTACTCATGTCAGCTTCATGCTCATGCATGCAAAGGTCTTTATACCCGTAAGTAATGAAAATATGATTAAGTTACACCATTCTGCCTCCTGCTTACTAAGAAGTAATCAAGAAGTTCCCTAAGCAGCCAAGAGAGATGTTACAAAATAATTAGTGTTTTACCTGCTACAGTGACACTCATTCAAATCTGTGCTCAAAAGCCTCCTCTAATTGCATCTCAGATGTAATTTTCTGAGGAGAAACACTATAAAATTCCAGGATGTTTATGCTTAAAATAAACTTAAAGCTAAATACATCAAATCAAATTAAAATGGCATTTAACCTTGAGCTAGGAAAGTTATGCAATAAAGAATTAACCTTGCTCAAAGAGAGTCTGATCTTGCCCTCTGCCTTTGGCCTCAAAGAGACAATCTTTAAGCCCCTGGAATGTCCTGCCTGACAGGAGTGTGTTTTTTGCCTGAGGCATCTGGTCACTAGAAAGTCTAACCATAGGACTGAGTATGAGGCTTTGGGCTATGCAATAACATTTCCAACATCTAGAGAAATTGAAGACCACAACCATTAGCACATTACACCTCCAAGAGGGGCTAGAAGATAAGGTCATCCATGCAGGTGGTATGTGATTGGGTTCCAATAAAAACTCTGAACGCCAAAGGCTTAGCATCACTGGTTGGCAATACCCAGTGGATATTGCAGACAAGAGGAGTTAATGCCAGCCCACGATGCCATGAGGTGAGGACAGCAGAAGCTCCGTGTTTACACATCTCTTGATTCTGCCTTATGTATCTTTTGTGATTTTAATCTATATCCTTTTCCTATAATATAAATAAAAATCACACCCATGAGTATTACCACTTGAGTTCCTTCTAGCAAATTCCTGACCTGAGAGTGCTCTGGGATCATCTCTAAACTTGTGGTGTCAGAAGTGAAAGTAGTCCTGTGTGGACTGTGCTCTAACTTTGAAGTTGGTTATCTATACAGTTGACCCAATCTCTCCACAAAGATTAATCTATCTATTAAGATATGAACAGTTTTCTTTGTTTTCTCTTTTTAAAGAAACAGTATTTGTCTTTCTTCAAGATGAAAAATTAAACATAAGAGGATTTTAGACTTGGATAAAAGGATGTCCCATACATTCTCATACCTTTCTGAGTCAACTCGTGTCTTTCTTTTTACTTTGGTTCCAAGAAAACTGGACTGACCAGATTTTGAAGCTAAAATCCAGGTAGCTAGAAAGCTATTTAAGATCCTTGTTTTGGGTGACTTGGATGGATCAAACAGGAAAAAGCCTACTTGTGGGTGAGATGGAGAAGAACAAATGAAAGATTGAAGGGAAATCACCATCAAGCTTTGAGTCCAGCCTGACAGAAGGCTCAGAGCCAATGACAAGGCACAAGTGATGTGACTATCAGGCAAATCGCTGAGTGACGCCAGGGTAAAGGACTAATCACCCCATTGGAGGTTCAGTTGTTATAACACCATACAAGAAGAGGCTAGTTTGAGGTCCTCAGACAAACAGAGAGGTCAGGGGAGAAACATCTGTGGATGGCAAGTATTTCATAAGAAGATGACAAGCCCAAACAATACCTGAGGGATAGAAGAGGAACCAGGGGGTTCAAGAGACTTGTGAATTATAAACAGGCAGAGGTGGATGGAGAGATTCAGAAGGGTCATCTTGCCTGCCACTGGGAGTCGCAAATAGACTTGTGCAATAAGAAGTGCTCACAGCATTTGGAGCATCAAAGGTGGACCAAAGACTCTCTCACTCTGACCAGTTTATTACATGAAAAGACAGAAGTGTGCACACTTTGACTGTAAGTGTATCATTGTGCATGGGGATAAAGACCTAAGATGAACTCAGAATTGGGAACAGCATAAGTCACAAGGAGATCAGAGAGGATGCCAGTGAGAGGCAGGCTAAGAGGAGCAGCCCTTCTAGGGGTGGTGCTGGGTGAAATACAAAAAGGGTCAAAAAAGAAGAGGCTCCCATTCCCCAGAGAACTTACAATCCAATGCTGAAGAAATAAGAAGCAGTGCAACATAGAACATGAGTTAAATGATAATGAGCACAATTGGAATAACTAAAAAAAACTAAAGAGCATTTTCCAAAGTCTAGGATGAAACTGGAGCTGTGTCTTCAGCTTAATTCATGCCTGAGGTTGCATTTTTTTTTTTTATTTTTTCAGTCAGACCTTGGTGGTGACCTTGAGCAGTAGGATATAACTCCTACATGCCTTGCGTTCCAAAAATGGAACACTAGGCATAAATGGGTTAAGTCAATGTAGAAAGTGAAGGCATCTTAGGGAGGTGGGAAAATGACATGAACTCAGAAGCAGGGATGTTCATTGTGTATTCAGATGCCGTGAAGAAAAAACAGACTTTTAAGGGCTGAAGTATGATAAGTGCTGCAACTGCGGTGTCTACTGCCACCTGGTGTCAGCATACCTTAATTACGAGGTGTCTACTGCCACCTAGTGTCAGCATACCTTAATTACTGTCAGTGTGCCCTAACAGTTGAGTCCGCTAAGGAAAAATAAAAGTAAGATATATAATGTCACACTTTAAAATAAAACATCTCATTCGATTTAGGACCCTAGTTCTAATGGCAGTTCTTGACAAGTCATTAAAAGATGTAAACAAAAATGTTTTTTGTTTTTTTTTTGAGACGGAGTCTCGCTCTGTCGCCCAGGCTGGAGTGCAGTGGCACAATCTCAGCTCACTGCAAGCTCCGCCTCCCGGGTTTACGCCATTCTCCTGCCTCAGCCTCCCCAGTAGCTGGGACTACAGGCGCCCGCCACCTCGCCCGGCTAGTTTTTTCTATTTTTTTAGTAGAGACGGGGTTTCACTGTGTTAGCCAGGATGGTCTCGATCTCCTGACCTCGTGATCCGCCCGTCTCGGCCTCCCAAAGTGCTGGGATTACAGGCTTGAGCCACCGCGCCCGGCCAACAAAAATGTTTTCAAGCATGTTGTTCTTTGAAGTAGGGGAAATTGACTTGATTTTAATTATAGAATATAATTTGATTTTATTTGATTTTTCTCGTACACAAACACATAAAGTCTGTACCCCTTGCCTGTATTTTCTATTGCTTTATAATAAGTGATCAGTTTCCTTTGTAAGAACACACAAAGTCAGTCATTCAGGAAGTCTGTGATCTCCCCCTGGAAGCAAGCCACTGGCAGTCCCAGGATCCCAGTATATCCAACACCAAGGTCCTGTCTGAGTTCCAGTGCTCTCCTGCACGACCTCCCACCTCCTACCTCCCAGTACCTCAACAGGAAAGGACACATCTGTGAATCCTCTGGCATGACTTCAATTCCTTACAGCTGTAAAAACCACTGCATGGAAAGAAAAGAACATTTCCTAGACTGGGAATCCCCAGACACTTTCCCAAACTGAACAAGTGAACAGGACTTTCGCTCTGGTGAATGATACCCCATCAAGGAGAGTGCAGAGAGGAAAACACTCCTGAGATGATTGTGGTCTCTAAATGTCTGGGCTTCACTGCACTTCACATTCATTTTTCTGACTTCTCTGAAATGCAGTCCTGCCCTGACTTAAAGAGTTCTGCTTTGTGGGAAAGTTATACTTACTTGCAAAAATTTCTTCCAAGATGTGAGTCTGAGTTAGAGAAAAAGTCTGTTGCTGGTATTTCATAGGCATAAGGAATAAAAGATCACTTCTTTCCCTAGTTTGGCCCATGAAGCACTAGCTCATCTCCTGGCCTCTCTTTGTGCCCCAGGCTGCCCAAGGCTGGTCCTATCCTGTGGCCTAAGTCCACAGCGGGAAGGTAGGTTTGATACTGGCTGCTAAGGATCTCCAGAGAGCCTTTGTGGTAGGAGCTTGCCTAATCCTCTTGGATGGCTCAGTTGGCATCTGGGGCATGAAAGGAGAAGGAACATGAAGCTGGAGGAGAGAGATGAAGACGAGATGAAAAAGCAGAAAGGAAGACAAGAACACACCCAACACTTTTTCTCTTTGAGGTAGCCAACATTTGAATCCAAATATAATCTACACAACTTCACGTTAAGTTTTCCAGGTGGGTACACAATACACTGCTTCTCTAGCTCCTGGAAATTTCTCTGCAATGCACTAATAAAGGAAAATGCAAAAAATTATTAAACAGGGTTATCTAATTTGAGAAGTCAATTAGCAAAGCTAAGACTTGAGACGTGTTATCAATGCATTTAGTTAAAACTTTTCTGCAGTTTGTAACTAAATTATTTTGCACCCAAACATATTCAGTTAGTTAATTAAAGCAAGCTATGCTGATTGAAAAGAACTTAATTATACATTGAATTTTTATGCCAAATAAGCCAAAATGGGTCAAATTGATTTGTGAAGCTTAAAAAAATCCCAAAACAGAAAAAATGAAGAAATATTGATTACTATGCAGTCATTTCTCATTCATTTACAGAGTGGTAGTTTTTCAAGTACTTATACAATGGACAGTTTACTATTAACAATGTTAAATTGAGTAAAAGACCAAAATAAAATAGGAGTTATAAACCACAGACATTGCAGGGCTGGCATGGTGGCTCACACCTGTAATCCCAGCACTTTGGGAGGCTGAGGCAGGCGGATCACCTGAGGTCAGGAGTTCGAGACTAGCCTGGCCAACATGGCGAAAACCCATCTCTACTAAAAATACAAAAATTAGCCGGGCGTGGTGGTAGGCACCTATAATCCAAGCAACTTGGGAGGCTGAGGCAGAAGCATCATTCGAACCTGTGGGGCAGAGGTTGCAGTGAGCCGAGATTGCACCACTGCACTCCAGCTTGGGCGACAGAGCGAGACTCTGTCTCAAAAAAAAATAAATAAATAAAATTAAATTAACCATAGACATTTCAAAAGCAAAACCTAATTCAGAGAAATTGTCATTATTATTTTGACCTTATAAGAAGCACTATCTCACAATTATCAAAGAATTTGCCCTGTGGAATTTGTTATAAGATTAAGGAAACCCAAAATGGGTAATATTTTCTCAGAAAAATATACTCTATTTGCATTCTCTCTTCCCTCTGGTACAAGACAGTGGTGCTCAGAAAGTTATTTGGGTGTGTTATGCTACTTCATTCTTCGTCCTTAAAGGAAAATACAGGTATTTTTTGGAGAATGGAGGGGAAAATAAAATAAATCAAATTCCAATGCAATTTATATATATGGACATCCACGATATCAAGGCAAGTCTTGTCAGTCCTGTAAGGACTCAAAAAATGTATCACAGTCACAGATCTGACTATACTTTTGGGTTCATTTTAGAAATTCCACCAATGATATCAAATGTACAGGCAAAAGTTTACATGTGTGGGATGTCATATGATTGCTGATTTTACCTTACTTTTTCAACATTATTTACAAGTACAATGAACACATGACATTCTCATGAGACAAAAAACAATAGTTTTTAAACAATTGCAATGCAATTGTCACTTACACTACCTGGAGGAAGTGTCACAAAAGAGAAACAGTTCATTTTGAGCTTGTTCCACAGATTCATCAGTGGGAATTTATCTAATCAGTCCTCCATAATGACATCAGGAGAAGATGTGGACAACCAGAAAGGTAAACGGCCAATCCAGGGGTGAGTTTCTCCACAGAAAGGAAGGGACACAGGACAGCAGCACACTCTGTGCCAGGACTACTGTGTGCCAGTGCTGCACCGCCCACTGGTCTCAGTCCTCAGAGGAGCAATCCTGCCAGGTAGTTACTGTGTATCAGTTCTTTCAATAAAGGATCTTGAACTCAGCTAGCCACCAGGGCACACTGCTAACAGTGGCAGAGCTGGACTGGAATCTAGCTTGCTGTCCCCTTCCCCACGGCTCATTCTCAGTCCATCGTTCCATAAAGTCTCCTACAAACCCTGAGGTTAGGTCCTTTCTGGAGCTCCCCTGAGAAGAGAATACCTTTCCATGTTGCACCTTGTTCATTTTCTTCTCCTGCCACATATATGCTTGGAAATAAGGGGGAGAAACAGGATCTGGCCAACACTGGCCACTCTACCTTTAAGATTCATGAAGGTGCATCCTCCTGTTGCACTGTGAGATCACCAGCAGAGGGCAGGGCAGGCAGAATTGCCCAGCTCTCCTTCCGGAGCTCCTCTGCCCTTTCCAGGAAGAAGCCGCCCACTGTGGAAGGGCACTTTACCATGACACCATGACACTGATCAGGAGAGCACTAGCCCACTTCCCACCACATCCTGGCCTCTAAATCTCCATGCACAAGGATCCCAAGAACATTCTTATGAGCCACCCAACTCAGGGCATCAAGCCCTTTTCACAGATAAGCATCCTCCATCGTAGCTGCGGTAGAATCATTAAGGGCAGAAGGGGAGCATTTGTCTGGCCACCTAAGGAATCCAGTGCTCTTTATTCATAAATGTCCAAGTCATCATTCATAACTTCTGTTGAAGCGCTCATCATATTTCTGTTGCAGTCCAGAAATCATAACACTAAATAAATTACCAAAGGCAAAATATATAGACATTCAACAAAGGAACTAATCTCTGCAGACCTGCTCTCCAATTTTTGTTTTCAATACATTCCTTTGAAATGGGATAAAAATCAAAGGTGTAGGCTGCTGGGCCCTGAGAGAAGCACAGCCTTTCCATTCTATTTTAAGCAGAGAAGGGTCCAACCCAAATTTGCAAACAGGATAGAGGAGCTTCCAAAAGAGACCTTACTCTTCTTCATTACTTAATTAATCATGGAAGAAATGATGGCAACAATTATAGAGCACTGATTATGTGCAGGCATTGTGCTAAGCACATACATTCATGTTCATAACCTTTTTGAATCTGGATGGCGACTCTTCAAGGTAGGTTCTTTTATTATCCCCACTTCATAGATAAGTAAGCTGAGGTTTAGAGAGCGTAGGTCATTGTTTTAGGTTGCATAGCTGGGCTGGATTTTGAGCCCTGGGGCACTATAAAGTTCTTAATTGCTATAATCTACTGCTTTCCATCAGACCTTCAAGTGAAGGTTTTTAGATTCCAAATAAAGCCAGATTTGTCTATCTAGCTGCTTAACTCACTGCAAAGTCTCACGTTAAGATCCCTCAGTTTCACTAGACAAGACGTCAGTCTAGGGGTGGTGCACAGAGGAGAAAGAAGGCAACCCAGAGAACTCAAATTATAACGGGAAAATGGCTTGAAGGAGCTAAACTCATGACTTAGAGCCAAATGGTTTGGCACATGCAGCCATGTTTGGGGATTTGTGATGACAGGGACAGTCTTTTTTCCACCCCACTTCAAGCCGCCTTTATAGAGCTTTATCTTTTATGTCCAAAGATCAAATTTAAAAAATCATATTTAATGAGAACTAGGGGAAATAAACTGGTGGCAATTAAAGAGTAAAAATAACCTCTCTGTGGCTTCAGACCACAGAGTTTTCTAATTTTAAGAGGCACAGGCAAATCACTTAAGGCCTTTTGGACTGTGTTCATCTCGTGTTTCCTCCTGCACCCGCAGTGGTTAAAGTTATAGGCAGCCATAGCTCTTGAACCCATGGAATCATGTAGTAAATGGAAGTATACACAGGCCAAACTCATCAGCTCAAAAACGCAACCTTGCAGTGCGGAAGTCAAATCCAAGTCTCCTTTGTAACCAGTTGCTTTGTGTGGTAGGGGGTTAAACAGAGTTAGAAAAGGTCATCGAGTCCTGATTCTTAATAAGACTCCTTCCTCCCTCCATCTTCAAGCCCTGTTTCTACTGTCATCTGACTCTGGACATGAAGTCTCACAGATGGCCAAGATCCAAAGAATTCTCATTTTGCTTCCTTATTTTCCACGTGCACATTTGATTTGGGCTAGACCATAAGGCAGACCTAAACTGTTCCTCAGGTAGAATAACCAGACTCATTCAAACACCCAAAAGCAGCCAAGTGACTTGAGATTCCATTTAGGGGAACCAGCTCTGTCCTGTACTACTGTGGTTTAGGCCAGAATTTGGGAAGCCCTCCTCAATTTCAGAGTTAAGCTAACACTTGGAAAAACCCTGCAGTGTAGCCAGCTTTCCAGTAAACCTGCAGACCTATAAAAGCATGGAATTGTCTGGAGGACATGGCTCTGAAATACTTCTTGGAATTTCCTGATTTGGGACATGGAATGGGGCTGACTCGAGATGAGGTCAGCTGCTGAACAGCAAAAAGATGTCTACCCTGGGTTTTGAGCTTTGTCCTGCACAACAAGAGATTTCATACACAATGTTCCAAGGTCAAGACTATTATTGGTCTGCAACCCAAACCCATCCCCCAAAACACTGTACTTACCGGTAGAAAGTGGCGTAGTCCACAGTCGAATGGCAGGTCTGAAACTCCCAGGATTTGAGCTTCTGGCATTCTCGATGGGCCCGGAGTTTTACCTTGACTGTCCCTTGACACAGTTCAGGCACTGGCTTTCTCTGAGGTCTGTTGCAGAACTCATTGGACTCCACCCTCCAAGACTCAGCAAAGTCATCCACATCAAACTTGAAGTTTCCATCTCCACCAATTAAGTCATCACGTTTATGTCCATTGTAGTTGCCACAAAGACCACAGAGCTTGCCCTTGAGATGTGGGGCAGCCATGACTTCTACAAAACTGTCTCCATCCCATGATATTTCCAAACCTAGAGGAGGAGGAGAGGAAAAGGAAATCAACCACTCATTAAGGCACTAATAATTCCCAAATGTATACATCCTTATACAGAACATATGACTGACTGTCTTCCAACAAGGCGCACCAAGGGTTGGTCCAAATTCTTGGTTACCTCTTAATCTCACTATAGTGAGTAATGTGTGAAATTATAGGAGTCATACGCTGGTTGGAGCTTAGAATTTCTAAACCGTATAAAGTTTGTCCTGATAACATCTTATGTACCCCTGGTTTGACCTATAGATGACTATCCCTTGATCATCCTACTCTAGGGTTTATATTTTTCCCTTTTCCTAAAGTAATCATGTTGACCCAAATCATGCCTTCATTTATCTAATGACTACTGCAATGTGCAAATGGAAAAAAAAAAAAAAAGATTATTTTTAATGCAATTATTTGCAGCCAGAAATTCCACCATGTAATTATTCCCCCAATGCCAAAGGAAAATTTCCAAATCGCCTCCCATAATGAGAATATTAAAGCAATCAATATATCGTTTCTGAATATACCCTCTTCAAAGGCAACACTGGTATAATGAGAACATTTGCTCCCTCATTATTTTACAACCATTCCTGAAGCATGGACACTGTCTGATTAACATTTCTTGGGGTTTGGGGTTGAGTCGTCATGAAACCCTTCCAACTGCTATCCCTCAGGCTTCCAATCTGGGTTTGCTCAAAAGCTTCAACGTTTCAGATGGTGGTGGAGGCTATTAGGCTATGGGCAAGAGTTCTTCCTGTGCATACATCAGCAGGCCAGTACTGCAGGTTCATCAAGGAAACTCTCTTTACTCCAGAATGTAGAGAACTTAGACCCTTCTAGGTCTGCTAAGCTGACTATCTAAAATGCTGAAGAAATTGTCTGAAAATATGCATATACCTCCAGACATGCTGGCCCAACACTTCCAGAAGCCACACTGGCCAATGACCCTTCTGAATGGTGGAATTTTTAGGTCACAGGTAGAACAGCCATGTTATGCTGTCACAGAACATAGATACATCTGACTAGAAGGTCAAGAAGAAATGTTGTTATCATATCCACTCTGACACTGTGTGTGAAGACACCACCCATAAGAGAAAGGAGAGGCTTTCATGAAGAGTCTTCTGAGGCTCAACCCAAAACAGATGACAAACTTTTCTAGCCAGAGTTTTTATGTCTCAAATGTGTGTTTTCTTACTGTTCTGGCAACCCCCTGGCAGTGCCTGAGTCTCCCCAGTGAATGGGTGAACTCTGTACCAGTGAATGCAAGTGGCCACCTGTGGCATGGACACCAGGAAACATTTAGAGTAGATCAAGGTGTATTTCGGCCCTGGGACTTCTCTTATTCACTCTCTGTCTCCAAAGAATGGCACCCACAGAGGAAGCCTCTTTTTAACAGAATGGTCTCTGTCCACTTACCCCAATGTGTCCACGTGTTTTGTTTGTTTGTTTGTTTGTTTTTTAGACAGTCTCGCTCTGTTGCCTAGGCTGGAGTGCAGTGGTGCGATCTCAGCTAATTGCAACCTCCGCTTCCCGGGTTCAAGTAATTCTCCTGCCTCAGCCTCCTGAATAGCTGGGACTACAGGTGCATACTGCCACACCCAGCTAATTTTTTGTATTTTAGAGATGGATTTTCACCGTGTTGCCCAGGCTGGTCTCGAACTCCTGAGCTCAGGCAATCCACACCCTCAGCTTCCCAAAGTGCTGGGATTACAGGCATGAGCCACCATGTGTGGCCTTTTTTTTTTTTTTTTTTTTTTTATGTCTTTCCTCTTGTGATCCTGACAAAAACATTTTTCATTATGCCTGTTTTGAGCTGCTGGAAAGAGCAAAACTACTTTCCTCCTAAAAGGCTTTGCTTTTGTTCCTGAAAGATCAAGATTAAGCTGATGAGCAAATGTTCAGAAGTTGGAAGATGAGGTGGTGATGGGAAAGGAGAAATAGTGGGAGGGAGCGTGGAAGGGAAGAAGAGAGAGAGAGAGGATCTGGTCTAGATATGAAATTGGCATAAGGCAGCAACATCAGAGTAATATGTGGAAGGTCAGGAAGAAATACCCAGAGGTAAGACTCTTAAGCCAATACACCCAAAGTTTGGATATAGTCCAAGAGGAGAGAAGGCTGACAGATCGCATTCCTATGATTAGGTCACACAACTGCCACAAGAGTTACTTCAAAGAGAGATACTGGTAGAATAACCCTCAGTCTAAAACTGGGTTTCTCAAGAAATAAATGGAAAGACCCATGAGGAAATCACTGTATGGTCAATGGAAGAAATAGAAACATTCTTAGACCAAAGAAAATTTTAGAGATTTCTTCGTTGAAAGAAAAGTCTGAGTTCAGGAAAGAAATTAGACTTAGATAAAGAAAAAAGAAAGAGATCCACAGGAAAGTCTCTTTGGGGAATAATTTGATAAGGAGAAGCCAGTGATGGGACCAGGTAGGAGAGAAGGGACATACTGCTAGAAATCCACAGGTTGAGCTGACCTCCCATGTGGATCTCTGTAAGAACACCATGTCAACTCTGGCAACCACAACTATCATAGAAAATGAATTCTATTTCTTCACACCTTAGCATCTAACACATTATATAGCACATAGTATGTACTCAGTAAATAAATGAATTACCCTGGTAACGTAGATATACTGAATCTGTGAAGCCAAAGACATTGTGAGTTTCATGCTTGTCAAGACACTGAAATAACCATTTTGAAAGAAGACAAGCAAACTATAAGATGATTTGTAATACACTCTGTCAGGTATTAAGAAACTTGACCTCACAAGCCTGTAGCCAGGCAGCTGCCCAGCAAGAGAAATGAGAGGAGAAAATCAATTCCATACAAAGTCTTAACTTTCACAGCACAATTCTGAAGAGTTTCCATGTTGCAAAATTTTCCAAACTACAAATCTCTTTCCTAGACAGCAGGCAAATACTGTTCTTCTAAGTACCACAAATGGTTGAGAATGTACGCACCAGGGATTTCCAACGTCTTTACTACTGACAATGATATACTAAGTTCGAGACTTTGGGCAACTGAGTTCATGGGAATTCAACTCACGGTGAATGACTGTGTTCTTTCTTTGCAGTGGACTGGTGGTCCATACACTTTGAAAGATGCAGATCTGCCGTGTTTCCAGTAAACCCTTCTCAAAACTCATGACATCTCATTCATAAAACACAATCCCCAAAGTAAGAGAATAATTTGTAATTCACTCTCCTGTCTTCCTCTTTCTCCATGTCATTGTTACATTAAGAAGATTTTTCACAGACCAATGCTAGGCTTCTTATTGTGAAGGGATGACTTATTCTACTACAGACGCCTTTGTCTGGCTATATCATTTACATATGTGTTTGCATGTATATTTTTACCCTCTACATGAGCAAAATCCATACAAAGTAGATTACAGTAGTGAAAGACAAAAAAAAAAAAAAAAACTAATAAGTTGTAATTGAGGGAATTGTTCTTCCAAATAATATTTTAAATAGGCATCTTATGAGATGAAAACAACGTGGAAGGGTTTGAGAGGCTGGGGATAGTCCTTCCTGCAGCTGGGATGAGTTTCTCCATTCTCTGCATGGGGAAATTGGGTAGAAATAACTAGCAGAGTCAGAAGGCTAAAGCTGAAGCATATGTCTCATCTGGGGATGCGAGCAGCAGCCACATTCCTTCCACTGAAGGAAGAGCCTTCCAATTTTCCCTTCTTACCAGTGAATGCTTTACCAACTTGTTCTTTCCCCTTCAAACGTGTGACCTGGCTCCAGACCACTAGTTGGGTTTTTTGTAGTTTTTGTTTAATATTGTGGATATCGTTGTTTTGTGTTGTTTGTTTTCTGGTTGTTATTGTTGCTTTTGCTGTTGTCCACTGAAAGGAGAGAGAAGGTGCAAAAAGGAGAGAGGAGGTGCAAAATTTGTAGCTATACCATAGTGAGGTTTACAAATTGATAGTTTTTCTATTCAAGTTTTACACCAAAGAAAGGGGAAAGGTAGGATGTATTCTCTGGCTTCACCAAGTGTACAGCTCTACCAAAAATAAAGTAAAAAGCCATGTTCTCCATGTGTTAATGCTTTCAGGTAGATGTGATATAATCTTTCAGGTAAAGTTGATGAAGTGAACAGATGGTAGAAAGGAAATATTTTTGAATTATTTGCTAAGTGTCAAGAGTTGAGGTGGGAGTGTGTGGTGGAAGTGGGTAATGCTCTCTCAAGCTACTAAGCCTTAGTTCTACCCCGCTTTTTATATTAGTTAAGCAACTACAGCCTAATTCCACCCAAACTGCACAGCCACCTGTGCTACCCTGCCAAATGATCCCCTCGTAAGCACAGAGTACATAAACTGCGGGGTCAAATAGTCATTCCTCCCATCTCCCATTTTCCAGCTGCAGGCTTGCTGTTTTGAAGAAACTTGCTATTTTGGAGAAAGTGCCCTTTGGTCACATGAGCTTATACATTTTTTTTTTTAATCTCTGAAAGAACACTCAAAGGAAATTCTGTGATATTTTAAATAGATAATCAATAGGTGATAAAAAGAAAATATCCCTAAAGAGTAGTTCAAACTGAGATGGAAAGACCAGGGTGGAAAACACTACTGTCTGGAAACAGAATTGTTTCATTCAAAGAATAAGGGAAAAACAAGTTCAATGCCCACGGGAATAGAATTCCTCTCTAGGAAGCAGAGGGCTTGTGTGATTCGTGTGCTACAGGAAATTGTGCAGCTGGGTATTGAGTGCCATGAAAATTACTTGCATCTTGGAAAGAGAGATGGAAAAAAATAAATTGTAAAACTGAGTTCAAGGCACAGAACTGTTAAATTCACTAATCTAATTATGGCATTTATGATCTATTATTATTCTCTTAGCCTCATCCTTTTGCTCATTTTTATAACATGGAATCTTTGTAAAGAGTACATTTATTCCATAAGGTTCTGTCAGCTGCGAATGGAACACTATCGAACCTCTCAGGCTGTTAGTAATCTTCAAGTACTCAAGATTTCTTTGAGAACTAGGCTGTGGTTGACTAATAATTTCCATATCAGTAGAATCTATTGTGTTCAGCTAGCTTGCAAATTGTCAAGGTGCTTTTAATTAGTGCTGTGTAATAACGGGTCATCTTATGTACACTTTACAGAGAGCCAAAAAACTTTGCCTCCTTGAAAGGAATGACCTGGGGCCTACATTTACAGAGTGCCATGTCTTTTGGATATAAGAGCAGGTGTGTGAATTTTCTGAGCAGGACTAATTCCTCTAAACTTGAATGAGTAGATCTCTCACAATTGTGAAATAAAGAATAGGAATCTTTTCCCCCTTTATAAAATGTTCCAGTATATTAATACTTAACAGTCTGTCACTGAAAACATGTTATACTCGAACTAAAAGCTCCCTGGGCTGTTTCTTGGTTTCCTGCCTTTGTCTAGCTAAGCTGGCATTCCATAAGCTCAAAACAACTTATCAAAATACATTTTGGCTTGAACTGAAGTAATTACCAGGGTTCTGAAGGTATGGTAGAAACAGTCTCTATAGCCTCTGAAAAGTGCCTGCTTTGTCAAATGTTTCATTATCTAAAGAAACGGGAACCCAACTGATACTTTCACACTTGTTACATTCTTATCAATGCAAACAGCAAGAAATATACTTATTTCCTTAAAAGTATCATGCTTTTTTTTTTTTTTTGAGATGGAGTCTGGCTCTATGGCCCGGGCTGGAGCGCAGTGGCCGGATCTCAGCTCACTGCAAGCTCGCCTCCCGGGTTTACGCCATTCTCCTGCCTCAGCCTCCAGAGTAGCTGGGACTACAGGCGCCCGCCACCTCGCCCGGCTAGTTTTTTGTATTTTTAGTAGAGACGAGGTTTCACCGTGTTAGCCAGGATGGTCTCGATCTCCTGACCTCGTGATCCGCCCGTCTCGGCCTCCCAAAGTGCTGGGATTGCAGGCTTGAGCCACTGCGCCCGGCCCGTGGTTTTTAAAAAAACAGAGTATGCCAACGGAAAGGCAGTGCAATGTCCAACTGACAAAAGATACAAATTAACCAAAGGTGCCATGGAAGGAACCATAGGTGATATACAAAATGTGAAAATGAGCTGAATTTATGCTCTGGGGCTGATATTCAAGAACTGAGTTCTGCTTCTAAAATGCTTTTCTTAGGTAGCAAATAACAGACAAGAGTTTGAGCCTGGTGGACCACTGGCAGTCAAAATTAGTTTGGCCCAAGGGGGAATATATTTGCTCTTGGAGTGGCAAGGCAGAGCCCAGTGAGCCTACAGCACCATGGGCTGCTGAGAAAGAAGGGGCCTCGGTGGCACAAATAGCCACGTGGGTTATGGCTACTCCTGCATACCAGAGTTTGCCAAGAACAAGCCCTTCTGCTGTGGACACTTATGTTTCTTTTGAACATCACTGATATTAAGCTGTTTACTTTTGAGGACTCCGCTGCAAAGTCTTGGGCAGATGGTAACACAGAAACACTGTTTCTCCCAGATGTGACACTGCACATAGCTGGCTGAGCTGGGAGACACTGACAATTCCAAGCTAGGCATTGATGGCCTAAAAGAGCAACAAAACTCGAGAGAGGGGTTATGTGGAGAGTACAACTGCTATTTTTAGACAGAGGATGGAAAGGTTCTGGATGTGGGAAGATTGCAAGACTGGTGGGACTGGCATCCAATTGCAAGACTCCATGTGGTGCAAATATCTCCAGCTGTTTGTGGCATCTTCAGGATGTGCCTTCCCTGTGAGTGGGGGTGAGGCAAGTCCCGCAGTTGGAACCTGGCTCTGCCTTGGGTTTTCCCTCGGAGGAGGCACCACATCTCCTGAGTACTCTAACGGAGCAATGCTGCTGAACGGGTAAGTGAGGCGGAGGCTAGACCAAGAGGGAGGCCACAGACGCCCCACCTGCTTTGGTGGTCACTTTCAAGAGGTAGCCATCCAGGTCGATGTGGAAGTGCGGCGCGCGGCAGGGGAGCGCGATGCGCGAGCCGTTCCAGCGCACGGTAAGGTGCTGCTGCAGGCTGACCCTGCTCTCGCCCAGCACCAGCTCCACCGACTTGGTCCACGAGAAGGAGCGCGTCCGGCGGGCGTCGTTCTTCACCAGCACCTGGAAGGGCGAGGCAGGGGAGGAGCAGTCTTTTGTCAAAACGTACTGACATGTCCCCTGAAAGTTAAATGTCCGACCGTCAAAAGTGTTGTAGTGGGGATCTCCAAACACCGTGCAAACGCCGGGCTCTGCGGAGGAGTGAGAGACAAAAGCCGGGTCACAAACCAAGCCAAGGATTTACAGAGAAATCAGGGGCACCTGCTGGGTAAGAGGGGGACTTAGCAGAGATGCACTAAGGGAAATCAATTTTTTTATTAAAAAAAAAAAAAAAGTCGTCGTTTTTAAAGGTTTGTGCCAAACCTCACAGAATACTCAGAATACTTCTGTTTCTTTCATACTTGAAAGTTATTTTAAAACCTCTGAATTTTCGAAGCATGCCCAGTTTGTAGCATAGATATGCTTCCATAGTCTTAACGTTAGGGATGAAGAAACTGAACTAAGACTAAGAACTGTCTTACTTCACAACCCACACATACAAGAGCAAAGTAAATATATAAATAAACAAATGGCAGGAACATCAGTGACAATACACCAAGACATTAGCATGATTTCCATTTAACTAATTCAAAAAAATTAGAAACACGATGTGCTAAATGTTTCTCATGCTCTTAAAGAAAACTGATATTCAACACCCATGTATTTCCGTAGGACAAATCAACAGAACTGCCAAACAGATACAAGTTTAATAGTGTCAGGAAACAAATTACTAATAATATTTACGGATAGTCTTTATATGTTTTCCAAAAATTCCTATGTTTTGATCTAAGGACCATGATCTAAAACTGGATGAAAAATAAGTTACAAAATATGATTTAGCACAGTTAAGAAATCCAATAGAGTCATCATTCTGAAATATCATTAATTCAAATACTTGTGAGATCAAAGTGAAGTTTTACGCTTTGGGGCAGTCCAAAGATTTTTATAGAAAATTAAATAGTTTTTTAAACAAATCTTGGCATTGGTTTGTTCTGCATGTAAATATATTTTATCTGTTTTCAAAAAGGCATGAAGCAACCAGGAAATGAGGAATCCATTTAGAGATATTAGCCCAAATAAGAAAAAAACTATAATAAAAAGCACAATTTCCAGTCAACACTAGAATAATAGCCAGATCAAGAATAATAACCAGAATAAAAATACCAGGTCAAGAATATGAGAACGTCATATAAGTAATTTCTCAGAATATCTAAGGGAAGAATTGAGTCAAGACAGAGGAAGGATGTGCCAGCTGATCTGACAGGACCAAAGGGATCCAATGGAAACATTTGCTTTTAATTTCTAAAGTGTTTGGAGAGTAATGTTGCTTTATGTTATGATATATTATGTCATTTTATATGTCAACTTCATATGACTCCATACAAAGCACATACATTTGGAACTTAATAAATTAATTTTTTGTTTTAAATTAGTTTTCCTTGTCAATATTTAATAGAGACTATAAAAGGAGAAGTTTTGGCATTTATGAGAATTTCAATGAACAAATATTTTAAAGAATATATAAAAGGCACTCCTCGGGGTGGAGGGTGGAAGAAGTAGGTGGAAGAGACACATTTTGAAAGCGCAGCAGTAATACTAGAATTTACCCTCCCTTTCTGCTCCTTTCTTATTCCTTTCTTGGTCGCTTTTCCTTCTGACTCCTGCTTTACATGGTGTGTTGCTTCACATTTTACCCTCTCCCCACCTTCCTAATTCTGTACCTTCTCAACTAGTTCCCAGCTATTTAACCTCTTCAGAGTGCATTTATCAGTCCTTTCTCCATGTGATTACTTCCAAAGTCATCCTATCCCACATTTCCCCCCGACATGCTCTCTCCCTGCCCATGAAACGGAATCTCTCCCTGGCCACGAAGATGTCGCTTTTTGGTTGAGGGAGAACCAGGCAGTTCTTTGGGACCCTAAGTGGCATCAGGAGAATGACAGTTCGGAAGTAATACCAATATATGCCACAAAAGGACTATATAGTAACCTGATGCCCAGATGCACTCAGTCGAAGAGAAGGACTTCTCCAGGTCCTTAACTCCACCTTCTCAGCAAGAGTGCCCAGACAATCCAACGTTTTTGAGCTTTTGAGCATGCTACAGACGGACCTCAGCTTGGAAAGGCCAAGGTACCTCCTAAGGTTTTGAAATTACACTCCTGAGGAAGTCCTCTCTCAGTGGGGTGCAGGCACAGGGAATGCCCACACCCGCTGCCCACACTCTCCTGTGGCAATCTTCTTCTTGTACCAGGGACAACAATTACATTAAAATTATCATTAACCAAAGCACTAATAGCTAACAGTTGCAGAAAGCTCATCACATACCCTAAAACTCTTCTACATGTCTGCTGATCATGGATGCATCACCAGAAAATTGGTATTTAGACTGTCTCCCAAAATTAAACAAACAGCTAAGCACTTTGCAGTATAATTCATAAAATGAACTATGATCCAGTTACTGAAAAAGTTTGTGAATAATCTTCATGACTGAGGAAATGCTTATGACATGCGAAATGAAAAATCAAAAATAAAATTCTATGTACAGGATAATCTTAACTATGTTAAAATAAATATGCACAACCCCCGCCAAAACATACACACCCCAAAATTGAAAACAGTGGTTATTCCTTGGTGGAAGAACCATAAGCGACACTATTTTCTTTCTTATGGTTTTCTGTTTTTGATTTGTTGTTATTTTTTGTTTTGTTTTTAAGAGTCAAACTGTGGGTACTTGTAGATAAGGCCAATTACATGACAAAGCAAGTCTTCATAGAAGCAACAGAAGATCTACTGCCTCAAGTGACCCTGGGGAAGCCTGAGCTTGCTCATAGCTGGGCGGGAAGCAAGGAAGAATGTCCAGGGAGACTCTGGGCAAGGGAAATCATGTGTGAACAGGGCTGTCAGGAAAGATATTTTTCAAGAGGCCCTAACTTATGGAAGGGAAGGGTTTGGAAATCAGGATGATTTTTCTGTGTGACAGCAATATCGAAGAGGCCAACAAAATATCATGACTGTGAAGATGCCTGAAAATTATGTGTTGCATTTGGGGACATTTGTATCATGAGCTAAAATAATTTTGAAACCTTGGCCCTTTTTCCTGGCACCTCCAGGTCCCTATGCCAGATCCTGCAGGCGCAGTGAACACGTGCACCAGAGAGTGTCTGCAAGTGAGAATTCTCAGTGTTACAAGAATCTGCCTGGCTGCAAAAGGAAAAGGCTTGAGAACACTTAGGGGACAGAAATGAACACAGCATCCTCATATATTTTTTTCCAGTGGACCCAGTGAAATTAGCTTCAGTCCAACACGTCCAGATGTCCAGTCACACTCTTTTGGAAAGCTTGGCGTGATAGGCAGAGGGAGGGAGGCTACAGAAACAGACCATCCTGAAACTAACCTTGTTTGAATATGCATAAGTCAGAGGATGGAGAGAAAGATGCCAGTTTATCACTGGTGGCACATTTTTTCATAGTCCTGTAGGTCAAATCATTAGATCTCATTTTTGTTTTGAGTTGTTTTCAACATATGGATACAAATGCACAGGTAAAGGGGGGAAAAAAGATCAGAAGTGTACAAAACCAGACAGTAAGAGTGTGTGTTTTTTCTCTAAGGTAATAGAATTATGTGTGGCATTTCTTTTCCTCTTTCTTGTTTATGTGTATTTGCACTATTATTTATACTTACATTTCATTGTTTGCAATGACTATGTATACTTTTAGAAAAAGAATATTTGCTTTAAAAGTTTTTAAAATGCTGGATTAAAGACATACCACTTTGATGTTCCATACCTTAATAAGATCACTATGAGAAATAAGAGAGTCACACTGCCTCTGAAATTATATTGCCAACACTTTTCTCCTAACCACATCAGGTACATTTATTTATGTCATGGATATATTTATTCTAATGAAATGCCTTTCTTCTGAGAGCAGTGATTATTTTCAAAACATCTGTTAAAGAAAATTAAGGGAAAATTATACAATCACACATTATTAAAAAAAATAAGAGAAACTGAGTAAACTCTAACCCTACTCCCTTCCAAACACAACAAAACAAAAACATAAAAGCATAAGGAAGGGGAAAAAAATATCATTCGTGTTTCTGCCACTAAGAAAGCGCCACTGTTTATAATTTTGTGCATGTATTTATTTGGACATAGTTAAGATAATTCTGTACATGAAATTTGATTTTCTATTTTTTACTTAACATGTCATAAGATTTCTCCAGTCTTTAAAATGTTTTTTCACTTTGAAAGCACAGAATGGAACTTCTACCCTCAATCCATTACTTCAGCAAAGAGGAAAGTCTCTCCAGTTCATCATACTTTGCTACTACATGGATCACTGCATTTCCAAAAATAATGCTCTAACCATGAGGAAGCCTAACAAATAAAAAAACATAGCTTTAAACCTTTTCAGCCCAAACTGCAGGGAAACAGGCCCATGGGACTCTGAGGTGACTGTGTCATGCAGGGGCTCCAGGAATCCCAGACAGGTAAGCGTCACGATGATGCCAAGCTTGGGTGAAGAATCAGGAAAGGCTGTTTGTCTAGGCCCTGCCTGAACAATGACAGAGGCCTCTGATAGAAAGAGGCTATGGTGCGACCCAGAAGGACCCGAACTTCTCCATTCAGGAGCCCCCCGCCTTGCACAGAATGTCACTGATGGCTGTTGGCCCAAAAGGGACCTAAGGGTCAGCACATGATCCACCACACGGCACCTGGGTGCCTTCCTCGACCTCTTAAATGGGAAATAATCTAACACGTATAGATGTGGGGGTGGAAAAGAGAGAAGCAGGTCACTTTCCACCAATCTATAATCCACCAGAAATTGTAACTGATCTGTACACAAAAAATTGATTTCAAGAAATATTGTGTAGATACATTGTTAAATGTTATGAATTTGCTTTCACGTATTTTCCATAATTCCATGAGCTCACCAACTTGAAACAAAAGAGCAAACAAAGGAAGCAGTCCCTAACTACAATATCTCATCTAAAACACATCCAAACCCATAGCCAGGGCTACTGTCCAGGCCTCGATCATGGAGCTCAGTGCTGGCCCCCTTCACCTGGGCCCTGCAGTGGCCCGTGCCTGCCCAGCACTCCCTCACAGTTCACAGCACACGCATCCTTCAGCTCCCGGCCTGATGCCAGCTTCCCAAAGCAACGCCCCTGGTGCCTCAGCCAAAGTCGTCTGTTTCCTCTAAATTCCAAAAGCAAAACTCACCATATAGCCCAGATGTTCTGGGACAGTCTTAATTTCAAATACTCTATCTTGTAGTCACACTATGTTTTTCCTTTTAGGGATCAAAACTAGGGTGTACCAAAGTCATAGCCTGCTTATGATAAATCATTTTCTTCCTTAGCATATTCTTAACTTCTAAGCCAGACCTTAAACTCCCTGTAAGTTTTATGTGTACCCCTCAGTGTCTGACACACTGCAGAAGGTCTACAGGTAGACACGTGCCTCGTAACGACGTTTCCATCAACAACAAACCACATGAGTGACAGTGGTCCCATAAGATTATAATACTGTATTTTTACTGTAACTTTTCTATGTTTAGATGTATTTGGACACAAAAATACTTGCCATTGTGTTATCATTGCCTACAGTATTTGTACTGTACATGTTTGTAGCCTAGTAGCAATAGGGTGTGCCATTTAGCCCAGGGTTTGTGTAAGTGCACTCTATGATGTTCAAATAATGGCAGAATTGCCTAATGATGCACTTCTCAGAACACATTCCTACCATTAAGCAACATATAATGGTATATATGTAATGCATGGATTCATTTTTTTCATTACTCGAAAAATATTACTGCTGTAACACATATCATGTATCAATAAATATCTGTTGAATGAATGAGTTAGTTAATTAATTTGAGAACATATTTTGGTGAAAAAAAATTGCCCACACTGAACTTACTAAAATAGTTCAATGTAATGACACATACAGCAGGTAACCAAAAGAATTATGCCTAATCGATTAACTGAATAATTAATTAATGCTTTCAGAATAAAGAGACTATTAGGAAAAAAATTCTGAAAAGTCAGGAACATTATGGGGAAACTATGTCTGGTGACAAGAAAGCTAGCTGAGAAATTCAAATTCATGGCAGTCCAATTTCTCCATTTGAATAGAGATAACCTACCCTACCAAAAATTGTCAAAATCAAACAGCTAAATCAGAATCAGAACAACATGGGAAAACAACTTACTTCTAATGCCTAATATGATCAAGAGTGGTAGGCAGAATAATGGACCCCCAAACATGTCCATCTCCTAATGCCCAGAACCTGTGACTATGTTATTTACATGGCAAGAGGGAATTAAGTTTGCAAATGGAATCAAGGTTGCTAATCAGCTGACCTCAATATGGGCACTTCTGAAAGGGGTGAATGTATTCACAAGGGCCCTTAGTGAAAGAGGAAGGCAGGTGCATGGGCCTTATAGTGTGAAAGGGACTCAACCTGCTGTTGGCGAGTCTGAAGCTAGAGGAAGGGGTCAGGAGCGAAGGAATGTGGGCAACCTTCAGAAACTGGAAAAGAGAAAAACAAACAAACCAAAACACGGATTCTCTCCCCTAGGGCATTCAGAAGAAACACAGCTCTGCTGACACCTTGATTTTAGCCCACTGAGACCCTTTTCAGACTTCTGACCTCCAGAACTATAAAACCATATATTTGTGCTGTGTTAAGCCAGTGAGGGGTAATTTGTCATCTGTAGCCATAGGTAACTAGTACATGTAGGAACATTAAATGTGGCTAGTATAAAATAACTAGTGTATGCCAAGTACCATATCAGATGCTTTACATATTTTCAGTATCCCCTTTCATCCTCACTATCCCCTTTCATCCTCACTATGTCTGTGCACATTGTATATTCATACCCTAATACCCTAATTTTTTAGCAATGAGTTTGAAGAAGTTGCCTTATTGCCCGTGGTTTCTCAGCCAATACTTGTAAAGGTGGAATCCAACCCAAGACACTGTGGCTTCAAGGCCATTCCTTTCCCCACAGCATCCTGCAAACTTGTTAACTAGCTGGGGTCACAGAGCTCTTTGAGAATCTGAAGAAATGTGTAGATACTCATATCCTCTCAAATGTAGAGGTTCATAAAGACTCTGTCAAAAGACTGATCAATGCTGTCCTACGAGTCTGGGAAGTTTAGATTAAGAACACCTATCTATAAGTTAATTATAAATGATAATATACGATTCCCTTATATAATGTGTTTTTATTTCATCTCCACAACTACATTAAATGTTTCTGAGCTCAGAGTCTGTATCAACTTTTTATTCAGGTCCTCCAGAGCACCTTCTGGAATGCCCAAAGCTCACTGAATGTTAATATACAGTTCACACAGAAGATGCATTTTTGCCACTCTCACTACCCAAGATCCGACCTTAAAACATCTTCTTCTCTATTTAAACCAGAAGTTTTTATTTATCAATTGAGAGAACAGTATATCTGATCTAAAGAGATGGGTTTCACATCTCCAAGTTAATCCGGCTTCCAGCTTTAAAGCCTCCTTGGAGTTTGGCAGACGTTGAGCATATTATTGCTTTTAAGTGTCCTGTGTTTGAATCCTGATTTTGTCACTTAAGACTTATAAAATCATGCACAAACTACCTACATAACCTCAATTTGTTTGCCTAGAACATGACTCTAAGAACAATTACCTTGCAGGGTGATTATAAAGACAGCACTGCAAAGCTGCCAAGATCATAAGAGATACTCAGTCATTATTCGTTTCCTTATTATAAATGTTAAGCAATCAATCTAGCAAATAGTTCTCTACCGCTGGCTAAAATGGGGTTGAGAAAGACTGTAACAAACTTAGAAAGTATAGATTTGTTGAAAAGACAAGGTAAATTGAGGTAGTCTATAAAAAACATAAAATACAAATTTGGGGCTAGAATGAAGTAAGCCTTCTAGTCCGAAAGAAGAATGTAAATAAAGTCATGGACATAGATAAGAGGGCAGCTTACACAAGAAGAGCAGGAGGCCAATCAGACTGGAGTGCAGAGCTGCTTTGGGAGATACAACACACCCAAGTTGTCTAAATAAATTGGCCTGAGATCCATTGCCAGCCTGAGAAGTTTAAATGTATTCCAAAGAACCAGCATTTCTTGATATGTTTCCTGTGAAACATCAATCCTGCCTGTTGCCCTGCCAAAATAAGTAGAAATTAAAATAAAAAAAAAAAAAAAGCTCTGCCGCTCAAATTAGTTTTGGAGGCGCTCTATACTCCATCAGCCTCCTTCACCATGCACATCAGCATATTAAGGGCTCTGAGAATTCTGCAGTAAGGAAACACATTTAAGTTTACTTGACCCAGCATTTCCTGAGTGTATTTAATCACAGAACCTTGTTTTGAAAATATTACTCATTATTATCTCTCAGCACTAGTGTTTTATAAAACAAATTCTGGGAAACTGCAAGAGACCAGTGAAGGAAGCTGGCATAGGTCTCCATGAAAGCCAGGTCTGAGTTCTGACAGGAGTGTGCAAAAAGGGGTGAAGGAGAAGAGAGATGGAGATTACATACAAGCAATAGGATGAGTGTCCAGCTGCCATGGGAATGGCAAGGAAAGTATTTATTCAAAAAACATCACAAAGAGACAATCAAGCAAACCTGATGATTGATTAGGAACATGGGGGAGAAATGCCAAAAGTATGAGAAATAACATTAAGGTTCAAATCTTGTGCAGCTGGGACATGGGGGCGCCAGAATTCAGTCAGCAAATAGGGATTGGAAACAGCCATTAGCCCCTCCATCCAACTCCCAGCTCAAGTAATTGGGGGAATCAAAGGTAGAAACTATTAACAAAATTCAAATGCAATACTTTGAAAGAAGAATGTGTTCTCCAAGAAGCTGAGATCTACCACATTAGCATCTTGTTAAGAAGTGATATGTTAAGGACCTCAAAGCTTAAACAAATCTGAAACCAGAGTGAGAAAGTACAGAAAGGGCACCATGAAAGTGGAGCTGTGGGTTTACAAGATGAAAAAGCAAAAAGTAAAACAACAGATACTTGCACTAAAGAAGCAAACGGGAAGTCAGAGAAGAGGGGTGGAGCAATGAGTGAGGGCAGAGAGTACTAATACGGAAGGGAATAGAGATAAGGAGAAAGAATGACAGCATTCATGAATATGAATTTCACATCAAAGGGCTATACATAGCACAGCTAATGAGTCATCTCTCCATACTCCCAGCAAAGGTTACAACTGAAGTATTGTAACCCAAGAGACTGAAGAGGTTAAAGTGACCTCATAAATGTAGGTAAGTTTTTTAAAAGTGAGTAAATATAACCACTTGTAAGTAGAAGCCGCTAGTCATGTATAAAAGAAAGTAACTGGCAAACCTCTTATCTATTTAGAAGTGAACCTCCAAAATGAATAAAAATTTAGTCAATAGAGAACAGAGAATAGTGCATAAAAGTTTAGGCTTTGGAGTCTCGTAGGCCAGTGTATTAGCTGACCACAAACTATTTAATTTCTCTCACCCTCAGGCTAACGATGGCTTCTAATTCATAGGAACATGGTAAGGATTAAATGGCAAAATGGAGAGCATTTATCACAATACCTGACTCACATGGACTAATGTTCAATAAGTCGCCGTTAGTTATAGGAGCAATTGCAGAGGTGGTAGAAGTAGCAATTTTTGTTGCTTTTATTTTGCTCATAGGAGATGTGACCTCCAAAGAGGAATAAATCTGCCTCAGCTCTGCATATAGTAATGTATAATTAATTATACAGTACTTTCCATCAAGTGTATTTTTTAAGTTTCACAGCTTGGGGTTTCTATTGTTCATTTGTTTTGTCATTTAGCTGTATTTTAGGTGTGTCATTACCAAGACGTTTCCATCACACATAACCTCAGTCAAAATTGGATACTTGCAACTTTACTGAGATTCAACGTGGCAGCCTTGGCTATATTGTACCAGATGTCTAATAATGAATTCACATATCTTTTTCTATATAAAATGCATTCTTTCAAAATTAAGCAAGAAACTAGCTTTTAATTGAATTATGTCATAACGCTACATCTATATTAAAAATAGCTTTCCCAAGCAAAAATCCAGAGAGGCCTGTAGAATGAATACTGGATTAGGAGATTTTTTAAAAGATGCAAGTCCTCATCCCAGTTCTCTCAGTACTGCTGTGAGTCTCAGTTTCCTCACCTGCAAAGTGAGAGGTCTGACCTCATATTAAGGTCCCTTCACTTACAAATGTCCTGATGCTAAAATGGTGATGAACTCCAGAGGCAGGGCAACTCTGCTCTTACCCATTCCTGGTGGAAATTATACACAGAGTTATTTCAAGTTTAAAACTATATGTACTTAAAAAAAAAATTTGGGGAGCACCATGAAAGGTGGAGCTGTGGGTTTACAAGATGAAAACTGTGGGTTTACTTGACCCCAGTAACTTGAGTTACCAAGAGAAAAAAAAAAAAAAACCTGGAAAAACTAGTAGACATGGAAAACAAACAAAATGGAAAACCAAGCCAGTTTGATTTGTCAGTGAGCTCAGAGCATACCAACCACCACTTCTCTGTAGTTGAGCAGAAAGACGGAGATGGCACAGTAGAAGAAAACCTGGGGACTTGAGTCTCCATTTCCACCATGGTGTGGTTGGAGAGACAACACTGTTAATTGGAAATTCCTCTTAAGGTCCTTCACCAGTCTACAATTCTTACAAGTTGTAAAGCCCTCCAGGCCTTCTCTTCCCCTTCTTAACTTTGACTGGTTATCAAACTGTACAAAATGACAAGGAAGCTAAGGGAAGTAACTCCAGACCAAGCTTTCGGGCCAGCTACCCAGTTGGAATTCAAACTCCACACCTACCTTGAGCATCCTTCTTAACCTCTAAGCCTCAGTTCCTTCAACTGTAAAATGGAGCTAACAGCACTATTTGACCACAAGACGGCTGTGATTATCAAATGAAACTAAATGAGACTGCCCAAGAGAGTGTTTAGAGACAGCAGATGCCAAATAAATACTAGCTGCCGCTGTTGCTGGTGGTACTACTGTTGTGCTATTGCTATTATTGTTATCTACGGATGATGACGGTGGTGATTGTCAATTCATCAAATAATCACTTATCAAGGACTTACTGAGTACTAACACCCTGTGGCAACTGACAGTAGGTGGTAGAGAAAAGGTGATTCCTAATAACTTCAGTCTCCTTCAACTCTGTACTAATTTACAGCAAGAAAAATTAAAGTAACAATATTCCTTAGAGCAGAACAGCATATAAAACAGAAAACAAACTGATTTCCTCAGGCTCCTTCCAGCCTGGTTTCTACCAGTGTGGGATCTCCCAGCCACCATGTGTGGTACAGCGGGTTTTATTTGCCACCCCTGTCTGCTGTTTGGGCCTGAGGAGCAGTGTCAAGTCCGACTCCAGATGCTGCAGCAGAAACTTCAGTGGCCACTTAGCTTAACACCTCCTTGGCAGGGCTAAAGTCAACACCACAAATGCCTATTCTACAAGCATCTGGAGCTCTGGTTTCGAATTTCCTTGCTTTCCTGAGTTAAGGACAGACTCTTGGTGTTAAGGGACCTGGAGTTGCTTACAGCCCCTGAGGCCAGAAACCTTGCTCAAACACAAAATCACTAATTTGCAGAACCTCTGTCAGTGGAGATTTCTCACAAAATGGGCCCCTCCATTACTGTTTCATTATTTTTTTTTCTAGGGAAATAAATGAAATTGTTGTTATATTCTCCCCCTCCTACAGCCACTCTGTTTAATTGGAGCTACCTGTACGCATCCCAGAGGGCTTAAGTCAGATGTGCCAAAATGAGTGGCTGTGGTGGGTGCAGGCAGCAGGCAGGGCCCCTAGCAGAGCAGGCACACCAAAGCAGCCTGCACACAGCTGGAAACTAACCCTGGGGGGTTTAAAAAGTCACCTGGCAACTGTGAGCCCCCTCCCACCCTGAGCTGCTGAAATTTGATATTTCCTGTTACTTGTGGGACATGCAGTTGAGGTTATTTCAATTAAATGCACATCTGTGCTCGGCATATTCAATCAGCCTCAGTGTTATGTAATCATGAACTTGTGTTTTAACCTGGGAATCTGATGGTTAGGTCTGACGTAGCTACAGGTACAGCTTAATGACCCTATGACAGCAGGGACTGGGCATGCACGTCTCGGCTGCCTTTGTCTCTGCTTTTGTAGATGGCTGAGAGACTAAATTTTCTATATACTCAATCTGTCAATCTCAGTCTCTCTCTCTGCCCCTCCCTCCATCCCTCTCTCCCTCTCTTTCTCTATACACACCTCACACGCACCGTTCTGATTAGTGACAACTTTGACACTATGTATTATTTCCATGTCAGAAAACAGAGGCCCCTCCGTTACTGTTTCATTATTTTTTTTTCCTAGGGAAATAAATGAAATTGTTGTCATATTCTCCCCCTCCTACAGCCACTCTGTTTAATTGGAGCTACCTGTACGCATCCCAGAGGGCTTAAGTCAGATGTGCCAAAATGAGAGGCCCGCCAGCAAAGAATTTATCTGATTCAGGTCTCTGTTGGGTGGTTAGATCAAGATTCTACCTACTATTTGCCAACACGCAGTAAAACAACATTTTGCGTAAACAAAATGCTACACACAAAACAGGCAAGTGGCTCCCTGTCACCTACTCCGTGTTCATGTGAGCCCAGCCGAGGCAAGTCCAGACTGACTTAAGGCTAGAGCCTCACACGTTGGCAAGAAACAGCGTTTGCAAGAAAGCTTTATAAAGTTTGTGTAGCCTACTTCAAATATTTTATTTTAAATAAATCATCAAAATCAAATCTAATTCTTTTCCGTTGAAAAGGGAGAAAGAGAGGCTGTTCCATGTTATAAAGAGACAGCAATGCTTTTTCATACTTCCTTCAGGTCTGATTTTCAGAGGACTTTTGTTCCCCTATTTTGAGAGAGTCATCATTGCTCCTTCAGGCCAACCCTGCAAAAACTGTCCTACTGTGGCTAGGACAACAGTTTGTGCCTCCTCTATTATTTCTTACAATCTACAGAATTGTAAACTACCATTACTGCTGACTGTTATAAGGAGAGACCCGTAAGAATGTTCTCACATGTACTTCAAGTTTCCTCTTCGTTACTCCTTTCAAAGATCTGAGACAGCCCCCAAACACTACCAAGATTAAAACTAACCCAGGCAATAAGTGAGAAATTCTGTGGGATTTTAGGAACAGATAATGTAATGCCACTACTGCTGGAAATAATGCAACATTCATTTAACTACCACAGGTCACCAAAATAAATTGGAGAGTATTTGAAGCTCTGTAATCAATCCATTTAATTTACATATGCATTTATGTGTGCATGGATGTATTCTTGCCTCCTTTCAGAAAAGGGTTGGAAGTAGCTTACAGACATGCAAAGTAAATAGTTGAAAACACACAAGAGTGGATACATATGATGAAGCCAGGAGTAAGCCTATTACTCAAAACCTGCATGCTTTTAGAGGTGGAGTACAAATTTATTTTTAGCTTCCTAGCAACAAAAGTAAAGACAGTAACTTTTTAAAATCATTCAAGATATAATTATGCCTTCATAATTTTTTGCAGGGTTAGAGAATTAAAATATGGAAACATATTCAATTAACCCCAAAGGCTTCTAGGCTCACTTTACTCTCCCACTGCATCTAATCCACAGGTGTCGAGAGTTAGTTAGTGCTACCAGTACCACAGGTGCTCATGTCTGCATTCACCCATGCTGTTTCCTCTATTTGGAATGCCTGTGGCATCCAATAGGGGTAATTTTGCTCCCCAGGGGACATCTGGCAATGTCTGTAGATATTTTTGGTTGTCACAAGCTTGCAGGGGATGCTACTGGCATTTAGTGGTTAGAGGCCAGGGATGCTGCTAAAGATCCTGTAATGCACAAGACAGCCCCACAACAGAGAATGATCTGACCAAACTCTCAGTAAGACTGAGGTTGAAAACTCTGCGGTAACATCATGGAGAATGAGTGAGTGAGTGTGTGTGTGTGTGTGTGTGTGTGTGTCTGTGTGTCCGAGAGAGAGGGAGAGACTGTATGTGTTTTAATAAGACATAAATTAGTTGTTTTTCTGGCTTTAGAAAACACTAGACTTTTTTGTAGTTTCATCCTTGCTGTCTCTGCTCTAGAAATCCATTTTTCAAAAGAGCTCGCATAATTTACAGAGGAAAAAATGTGCCCAAAGGTTTGTTTTCAATCCTGGATATAATGACAAAGAAATTTCAAAGTAGGAGGTCTCGAAGCCACAGCGAAAGGACATCAGAATAAATTTACCTGAATGTGCTATGAAAAACTGGGCATTGCTTAAAAATTGGAAGTCATCCCATCTCTTCACTCAATCTGAACAAATAAGCCTCGCCAAATAGAATGCGTTTTACAGCAATGATGGAAGAACTGCTGGAGAGCAGGAGAGAGTAAACAGATGGAAAAAACACCAAAGGAAATTGAGAAATAGCCATCTGATGATAGAATTGAGACTTGGACAGAGAACCACATGCATGGGCTCTTCCAGCACTGACTGACCTGCTCCATGCAGGTGCAGAGTCACTGTCCTCCCAGTGCCCCTCCAGCTGGGTGGTTTTCTCCCTTGCCAATTGCCTCTCTCAGTGATAGAAGGCATGAGCTTATTCACATGGTTAACACAATATGGTACTTAATATTACCAGTTTAAAGCTTGCTCCTATTTTATAATACCTTTCCTTCCATTTGTATTCTTTTCTTTTTCTTTACAATGTCACCAGTTTTCTAGACATGGAAAGTCCAGCTCATAATGAATAAACTAATAACATAATGTAGCTTTTCTCTCAACTATCTCAATAATCACCTATTTGATCCTTGCAAAACAAAGTCAAATAATTCAAGATTTAGACTGTTTCTTACAAGATTGGCAATTTTTTTTTTTTTTTTTTTTTTTTTTTAGACAGAGCCTTGCTCTGTCATCTAGGCTAGAGTGCAGTGGCATGATCTCGGCTCACTGCAACCTCTGCCTCCCAAGTTCAAGCTATTCTGCCTCAACCCTCCTGAGTAGCTGGGATTTCAGGCCCACACCACCACACCCATCTAATTTTTGTATTTTTAGTAGAGATTGGTTTCACCTTGTTGGTCAGGCTGGTCTCAAACTCCTGCCCTCAAGTAATTCTTCCTCCTCAGCCTCCCGATTACAGTCATGGGATTACAGGCATGGGATTATAGGCATGAGGCACTGCGCCCAGCTGGTCATATGTTTTTATGAAGCTGCTAAGCAGTGATCCTGCCTGACAACAATGTGATTGGCAGATGTAATGAGTCCATGCTCATGCAAATTGAAAGAGTTAACTGGAAAATAAGAGTCATTCCTATGAGGTCTGTCTCTGCTTCAACTAGGAGACACTTTATGGGGAAATGCAAACATCTCCATTGACATGGACACAGAGGAAAACTTCATCAGTGCAGACTCTATTCTGCTTATCTGGAAAGGAATTAACTGGAAGGCGGCCTCTGAACCATCCATAAACAAAGTTTCCTCAGGCTTTCTGGGAGGATGATTAAATGTATTAGATTGTACACGTGTTTTTAAATCAACTGGTGTGTTAATCGTAGCTAATTTGTCTTCCTGCATTATTCCCTACTAAGTCGTATTTCACTGGCCTCCTTTGAGTTATTTTACTTACTTCATTATCTTTAAAGTAAACCCTTTTTATTAAATCTATAATTAAATTTTCATTAATTTAATCAGTGTTTTATCCAATATGTAACTATTTAATAGCTCTCTGCTTCTAAAAATAGTAACATGTATAGTAGATAAATATTCTATTTAATAGTTTTATATAAATACACACACACACACACATAATGACCCTGCATATCTATTGTCCAAAGGTACTAAACAATTAAAAAAACAACAGAGTCTAGTAATTCTAGTAATGTAAACTCTGTTTTAGAGAAGAGGAAAGAACAAACCTGTGCCCATGTGAAAGCTGCTTTCAACTGTCTTCCACTCCACTTCTCTAAACATAACTGGTTCATAAAATACGCCGATAGATTTTACGACTGTTAATCCTACTTATCATACATGGGAACTAACTTAACAGTGATATTACTAATATGCCTCTTTCAGTAAAACACTCCAGGAAGCTGTCTCAAAACCATATGAATTTCAGGAGGACTAAAATGGCAATTTGCTAATAGATCTAGGCGTATGTCTACATGTGGGGCTGATATGAAGCCATTGCTATGCTGTCTGTATGATCAGTAGCACAGTCTCAGATGGCTTTCAGAATAGGCCATGCTTAGAAGGAACTTTCAAGAATACAGTTAAAAACAGTCATGAATCACACAACAACATTTTGGTCAATGATGGACCACATATAGGACTGTGGTCCCATTGGAATATCATACTGTATTTTTACTATACCTTTTCTATTTAGATACACAACTGCTTACCATGTGTTACAATTGCCTACAGTATTCAGTACAGCGACATGCCATACAAGTTTGTAGCCTAGGAGCCACAGGCTGTACCATATAGGCTAGGTGTGTAGTAGGTTATACCATCTAGGTTTGTGTAAGTGCACTCTACGATATTGACACAACAACAAAATCGCCTAAGGATGCATTTCTCAGAAGGCATTTCGCATCCTGTTAAGTGACACATGACTATAATAAGATGGCAAAACCATCAGCCTAGTGACTTCTTGTTTTCTCTTTGCCAACAACAAGACTGGATGCACCCAGGTGACGTGGTGATGAGGTGGGGAGTGGGGTGAGGGAGCAGAAAGTGCAGCTGTTTGGTTTTATAATGGGAGAAGGAAAGTCCCTCCTAGACTTTGTATAATATTTGGTTTTACCGGATAGCATTATCTTAACCGTGATGACTACAAATGCTATTAGCAGTTAAAATGCACATTAAGTTATCTGGTCCTTTTTAAAACCTAATCAAACCATTTATCTTCTTAATTTCTCATAGCAACAAATTCTGATGGAAGTATCTATATTTGTCTCAATTGTACTTCTGTGGGAGAATTACAATTGACGTTAAATGTCTGTAGGGAGGTCAGATGATCCCATCCTATATATACCTACAAAAATAAAATGTGGGGGAAACATACACCCCTATTTTTCTTGTCACACTATAAAAAGCAAAACAAATACTAATAGCACATTTTCAAAGCAATAAACTTACTTTCGGTGCAAATAGGACAGCATCCTTTTCTGTTGAGAATTTTGCCCTAATCAGAAGAAAAACAAATAAAAAGTTAATGTTAAAAAAAAAAAAAAGGGTCTGCTGAGGACAAATATCTTTTTAAAATCTAATACAAGATAAACCAATGAAATCAGTCCAAGCTGTACTTGAACTCAATGCCCAGATGGTGATGATGATGCTGAAAATAAAGTTTCAAGTATCAGGTTCTAAGGCCAGGCAAAGTCATTCAGTAAACTTTCCTGTTTTTATCCTCCAAGAAATATAATACCTAAACGGCTCACTAGTGTGATTTTTCTCACATGGAAGGAAGATGAAGACCGTCTGGACTCAACCTTTTCATTGGTATCCAAATCTAGCCGTTTAGAGAACAAGGGCACACACATAAAAA